>NC_140989.1:142542164-143221197 GCF_052327205.1 Somniosus microcephalus | reverse complement strand
CTCTCTCTCTCTCTCTCTCTCTCCTCACCCCACTCTCTCTCTCTCCCTCCCCCACTCCTCTCTCTCACCCCAACCCCCCCCAACACACACCCCACAACACCCCCCCCCACACAACACCCACCCCCCCCCCCCCACCACACACAACACCCCCCCCCCACACACCCCCCCACACACACACCCCCCCCCCCACACCCACACACCCCCCCCCCACCACACCCCCCCCCCCCACACACACCCCCCCCCCCCCACACACACCCCCCCCCCCCACCACACCCCCCCCCCCCCACACACACACCCCCCCCCCACACCACACCCCCCCCCCACACACACCCCCCCCCCACACACACACCCCCCCCCACACACACCCCCCCCCCCCCCACACACACCCCCCCCCCCCCACACACACCCCCCCCCCCCCACACACACCCCCCCCCCCACACCACACACCCCCCCCCCACACACACCCCCCCCCCCCCCCCACACACACCCCCCCCCACACACCCCCCCCCCACACACACCCCCCCCCCACACACACCCCCCCCCCACACACACCCCCCCCCCCACACACACACCCCCCCCCCACACACACACCCCCCCCCCCACACACACCCCCCCCCCCCCACACACACACCCCCCCCCCAACACTCACTCCCCCCCCCCCACACACACACACCCCCCCCCCCACACACACACCCCCCCCCACACACTCACACCCCCCCCCACACACACTCCCCCCCCCCCACTCACTCTCACCCCCCCCCCCACACACACCCCCCCCCCACTCACACTCCCCCCCCCCCACTCACACTCTCCCCCCCCCCCACACACACACACCCCCCCCCCCACTCACACACTCCCCCCCCCCACTCACTCTCTCCCCCCCCCCACTCACTCTCTCCCCCCCCCCCACTCACACTCTCTCCCCCCCCCACACTCACTCTCTCCCCCCCCCACTCACTCTCTCCCCCCCCCACTCTCCTCTCCCCCCCCCACCTCTCTCTCCCCCCCACTCCCCCCCCCCCCCACTCTCTCTCTCCCCCCCCCCACTCTCTCTCTCTCCCCCCCCACCACTCTCTCTCTCCCCCCCCCCACTCTCTCTCTCCCCCCCCCCACTCTCTCTCTCTCCCCCCCCCACTCTCTCTCTCCCCCCCACTCTCTCTCTCCCCCCCCCACTCTCTCTCTCCCCCCCCCACTCTCTCTCTCTCCCCCCCCACTCTCTCTCTCCCCCCCACTCTCTCTCTCTCCCCCCCCCCACTCTCTCTCTCCCCCCCCCCACTCTCTCTCTCCCCCCCCCCCCACTCTCTCTCTCCCCCCCCCCACTCTCTCTCTCCCCCCCCCCACTCTCTCTCTCCCCCCCCCACTCTCTCTCTCTCCCCCCCCCCACTCTCTCTCTCTCCCCCCCCCACTCTCTCTCTCCCCCCCCCACTCTCTCTCTCTCCCCCCCCCCACTCTCTCTCTCTCCCCCCCCCACTCTCTCTCTCTCCCCCCCCCACTCTCTCTCTCTCCCCCCCCCCACTCTCTCTCTCTCCCCCCCCCCACTCTCTCTCTCTCCCCCCCCCCACTCTCTCTCTCTCCCCCCCCCACTCTCTCTCTCCCCCCCCCCACTCTCTCTCTCCCCCCCCCACTCTCTCTCTCTCTCCCCCCCCACTCTCTCTCTCTTCCCCCCAGTCTCTCTCTCTTCCCCCCAGTCTCTCTCTCTCTCTTCCCCCCAGTCTCTCTCTCTCTCTTCCCCCCAGTCTCTCTCTCTCTCTTCCCCCCAGTCTCTCTCTCTCTCTTCCCCCCCAGTCTCTCTCTCTCTCTCTCTTCCCCCCAGTCACTCTCTCTCTCCCCCCCAGTCTCTCTCTCTCTCCCCCCCAGTGTCTCTCTCTCTCTCCCCCAGTCTCTCTCTCTCTCTCCCCCCAGTCTCTCTCTCTTCCCCCCGTCTCTCTCTCTCTCTCTCTCTCTCTCTCCCCCCCCAGTCTCTCTCACTCTCTCTCCCCCCCCCCAGTCTCTCTCTCTCTCTCCCCCCCGACTTTCTCTACTCCCCCCAGTCTCTCTCTCTCTCTCTTCCAACAACAACATGCCCTCAAAAAACCCTCGGCACCGCTGGGCACTCCAGCTAGTATCCCATATTGGGAATGTATCTGTGAAATGTCCCTGTGTGTAGTCATGACCCATCCTGGGATGGTATTAATGCAATATTTCCATCTGTATGTAGCCATGTCCTATACTGGTAATGTATCCATCTTCTAACTAGGAAATTATCTGTGTTTATTCTGTTTCATCTACTAAAATAACCCTTACTAAGGTCTTTTGGAAGAATATATGTAGCTGACTTGATATTGCATAAATTACTGTCATAAATCTTATTGCTGTCTATACTTAATCGACTAATAGAAATTTTTAAAAAATCTGAGCAGATGTAGATCATCAGTGATGCTATTTCAGATTGATGCCGGGGGAAGATGAAGTAAATCTTCCTTCACTCCATGGAATTGGGTTCGGGGGCTCGGGGGAATTTGGCTTCTATATCATCTCATTCAAAGCGATAAATTCTTTCCAGCACTGGGCTTTCAATGGACTGATCTTAATTTAGCATGTGCCAGTATACTTATCATGGAGCAGACAAGCCAAATACAGTGAATACCATTTAATTTAACACTGATAGCAACAACAAGAGTGCTGTAAAACCCACTGTTACCATTTGTTGTAATGTGCTTTGCTGTGTACGTGTTGAACCTTGTAATATATTCATTACGTGTTTCAATACCTGAAAAATAGCCACTAGCGTGAGGCAGCAGAGCACTGCAACTGGTCACAGAATCTCATCCCAGTATAGCTCACCCTCTTGAGGGGAAGACAGGGCCAAAAATTTTTTTAAAATATAAAAAGACATGGGCGATTGTGCCTATCTTGGCGGGTCCGGGGCAGGTGACATCGGTGGCAGGTCCCAACCCCGCTGCTGGCTCCAGCCTGCTGTGTAGAATGATTTTCCCCTGATTGGCCTTGTTAAGCCCGCCCATTGAATTTGCTGGCCAATTGAAGGAAGCGGGTCTGATGACGTCATTTGATGACGCGTCATCAGCCGGTTTCCTTAAATGGACCATGCGCAAATTGAGTTTGACAGTTGTGCTGTCAGTGTTCTAAAGCATTGAGGTGCTGCAAACACTGACGAGCACTGCTCAAAGGTGCACGGCTGCGCCCAGGCTCTCCCATGGTTCCTTCCATATGCTTATGGAGGGTGTCACAGCACACAGGGAGGTCCTCTTCCCTTCTCATGGGTGGAAGAGACCTCCCCAGGACATCAATGCAGCCTGGTTGCACATTACACAGGAGGACACAAGCAGGGATGTCGTCAGGAGGACCAGGCTGCAGTGGCGCAAACCTTTCAATGATCTCAGTAGATCGCGAAATGTTACTGCAAAGCCACACTCAACCTCATCCTCCTGTGCCTCTCATCACATCCCCACCACTCTGCCTTACCTACCCTACTCCTGCACATCCTTACTCACACCAACTTAGCTTGCACCTCCACCCATCCCTCTATCTATATTATCACTTCTCCACCTCACTAGCCACCCCTCATGCTCACCTTCATCCTAGTCCAATCATACCAGCTAACAACACACAAGTGTAGGCACTTGTGTGTTTTAGCCAATGTTCATGTAAAGTTTCTGTGAATGTGGTGTCAAACATTGAAACCTTTATTTTCAACACTTTGCGTTCTTGGACAGATTTGTGTGCACCTTTGGAAGTGGCTTAGTGAGTTGCAGTGATTGGTGAGACATAACAGTACTCCCCACAATGGTGATGAGTGTGAAAGGAATGGCTTGGGCATTGTAGGAATGCTTTATGGTGTTGGTGTAGGGTGGTACCAACCTGGCACATCATGTGGCAGCCAAGGGGTACAGAGTCAAGTGAAGTAAATGTGGCCATGGTGAGGGCATCCCTGGCCTCCCAGGCAGCAATGTGGTCAGGTGCTGATGTCCCCTGTCCTGTGCAGCATCAAGTTGATTGCGGAGAAGGTTGGTGTTGTTGTTGGTGCTGCTGGTGTGCCTGGTGCTGCTGGTGTTGGGGCTGATCGTGGTGGGATTCTGAGGACCAAGGTGAGATTTTTTCAAGGGCGCCGATGTTGATGTAATAGATGGCAGGTGAAGTTGGGATGACAGAAGCGATCTGTCAGTCGTGAGAAAGGTTGTTCCAATGAGGTGACACTGGATAGAGAGTTGGTTCCAAACACTTGCAAGCTGCATAAAGCTCAATCTGTCTTCCAAATGCAGTAAGCAACAGCTTCTGAGCTTGGAAAGTGAACAGATGTGAGACGGGAGCCTTTATAGCACATTTGCAGCTGTCAAGTAATGAGATGATTCCATGGTCATACAACTCCCAACCTCCTTACCTTATGTGATCCCCGAGCAGCGTGGACATCATGGACGACCACGTAAAATGTAAAGGTGAGTTCAAAATACTTCTTAATGGGCTGTTAACAAGGTCATAATGACCTGAATTGCCTCCCCCGCCACTGCGTGTTGGGTCTGTTCAGCGCTGACAGACCCAACATCTGGGAAAGGCGTGTGGTGGCGGGTTGACAGTGGGGTCCGGACCCAATGTCAACAAAAATTTTTTCGCACTCGACCCGCCACTGAACGCGCCCGCTGACCCCCCAAAAAATTCCCTCCATGATTTCTCCATTATGAAAAGAGTATGTGGAGCAAATTAAACTGTAATCTCTTATTAAATTTCCTCTTGGTCTTTGCAGTACTGCTTATCTTAAAATAGCCTCTCAACATCAGACATGTCTCTGAGCACTGAAAAACCGATTGACCTTTCAAAGGATGTATCATTTCATTCATCTGTAAAGGTGATTTTCTAGATCAATTATTTCTGATAGTTTATTCCAAGGATACTAACTTAACAAATTATAAATATTTTTGCACTAGATATTGTTTATTGTGGTGCAGAAGTGCTAGCCTTAAAAAGCCTAAATTTAAAACCAGTTGCTTTTAGAAGGGTCCCCAAAGGCTCAGTAGTGTTGGGGCATACAGAGCTGGAAAGTGCCTATCTGCCACAATTGGACTGGCTCAGCTCTGATTCCCTCACATCCCGGTTTAATAGTCTGTTGACACACATTTGCATGACGTGCTAGAGGGTTGTCGGCACCCGTGGGACCATATTCCAGTGTGAGTTAACATCTTCAGATGAGAAAAGCATTGTAAATAGGAAATAAGATTGAATAATTTATTATTTATTTTAATTGAAATTACTCATGAAAAGAGCAAACATTTGACAAATCAGCTTGATGTTCTGTTTATCTGTATATATTAAAATTGGCATGTCTGTTCCATTGAAAGTTCTATCCAAACATGTTTGTATGGACATTCTCGTGTTAAAATTGTCCACACTTACCTGTTATGCTTACCTATGACCAGTAGGCAATGCTCTAATAGGATTTCCAGTGTCAATCTGAACACAGGTTTAACATTGGGCATGCCACAAACAATAATGGTTTGTTACCACTAGACTCGACTATTCCAATACTCCCCTGGCCGGCCTCCCACCTTGCACCCTCCATAAACTTGAGCACATTCAAAACTCTGCTGCCCATATCCTAACTCGCACCAAGTCCTGTTCACCCAACACACTTGTGCTTGCTGAACTACATTGACTCCCGGTCCGTCAATGCCTCAATTTTAAAATTCTTTCTTCCTTGTTTCCAATCCCCTCTATGGCCTCGCCCCTCCCTATCTCTGTAACCTCGTCCAGCCCTACAATACTCCAAGATCTCTGCGCTCCACCATTTCTGACCTTTTGCACATCCCCCATTTTCATTGCTCCACCTTTGGTGGCCATGCCTTCAGCTGCCTAGGCCCTAAGCTCTGGAATTCCCTCCCTAAACTTTTCCGCCTTTCAAGACGCTCCTTAAAACCTATCTCTTTGACCAAGCTTTGGTCACCGTGTCCTAATTTCTTCTTTTGTTTGATAATGCTCCTGTGAAGTGCCTTGGGACTTTTACTACATTAAAGGTGCCATATCAATAAAAGCTGTTGTTACTGAGCTGAATTCACATTGGCCCAGTAATTCCGGGCACAACGCGTGAGTAAGGACGGGGTACTCACGCGTGTGCCCGGAGGAATTGCCGGTTTTCAGCATGCACAGCGCATGTGCTGAAAACCAGCATTTCCTGCCCTCTGACCCAAGGGGTTAAGAGGCAGTACGCGCGCGACTGCACAGGCAGCGCAGCGCGTGCGCAGTGAAATTCCTTTTTTTTTCCAGAGTTGCCCGAGTGTAAAGGCCTCCGGTCTTTATGGGTGGAAAAACCAGACTTAAGTATTTAGTTTTACAGGTAAGTGGGCTTTTAGTACAATGTAGAATTTTTTTTTCCACAGGTTTGTTATTTTTAAAGAATTTACAGTAAGGTAAGTTTAGTTTTAGACCCTATTTTTAAAAAATTTATTTTTTACAAAAAATTGATTAATTGTTTAAAACATTTTTAAAAACTTATTTATAGTTAATATAATCAGTGGGATGTTTTTTAAAATTTTATTTAAAGTTAAAGTAGTGTTTTGGCAGCCCATACTTTTCATGAGTTTGACAGCTCTTACTGTCAAACTCATGAATGAGTTTCCCCTCCCCTGATTGGCTGCGCAGTGCTCACCTGATCCCAGCCAGCACATCGCACTAACTACGCCGCTGGATCAGGTAAGCACATCGCGCCGACATCTGAACCGGGCCAGTGACAGGAAATGTGAGCAGGCCCAGGCATCAGATGTCGGCGCGCAGGGTGAGTGCACATTGGGGGCTTGCACGCGCGGCAAGCTCCCGATCCTAATTTCAGGGCCAGTGTGTTTAGGTTAGGATTTTGTCACAAAATTGTCCTGCTTCAAACTCTCCACCATTTCTAATTTGGTCCTTATTGATGACCTTGCCTGAAGCTGTATGCCTCCCTCCCCCAACTGGTTGACCCGCACGTACCTGTTTGTTGCGGCCTCCTGTCCAGCGTTCCCCACCCGACTGGAAGCTAGCCTGTCAATCCTGCTCTGGGCAGGTCAGAAACTTCAAAACTCCGGCCATAGATTTTGCCCATCTGTTGGCTTTAAAATACCATCGTTTTTAAGTTCTTAGGACATGTCACGTGTGGAAAATGCATATTTTATCAATAATGATCATCAAGCCAAGACAGATTGTAGGGTAGAAGATAGTCACCACTGAAGATGCTTTCTCTCCAGGTGGATAGCCCAAACTCAGAGAGACACACAAGATGTATATAGGTGTCAATCAGCCCTGGCTCAGTGGGTAGC
Organism: Somniosus microcephalus; assembly: GCF_052327205.1. Lineage (NCBI taxonomy): Eukaryota > Metazoa > Chordata > Chondrichthyes > Squaliformes > Somniosidae > Somniosus > Somniosus microcephalus. The sequence goes on along the minus strand of NC_140989.1, from coordinate 143,213,920 downwards.
ACTTTCTCGTCTCTGAGTCAAAAGGTTGTGGGTTTAAGCCCTGCTCCAGAAACTTCAGCACAAAACCTTGGCTGACACGTCTGTGTTGTACTGCATCCAGTTCTGGTCACCAAGAAATCAAAGAGACATTCAAGGACTGGAGACAGTGTGGAGAAAAGCCACAAGCCTGATTGATCTGCAGTGTTGGAGCCTGAGCTATGAGGAAAGAACTGGAGAAACTAGAGCTATGCAGCCTGGAAAGGAGGCATCTTCAAAGGTGAGTACTACATGATTGTTAAGGTTATAGAAAAAGTTAAGCCAGAATATTACTTTAAAAAAAATTTTTAGGACTGATATTAGGAAATTCTTCTTCAAAAAACAGATTATTTTGTGGAATAAACTTTTAGATGCAGTATAGCAAGCAGAAACCCGAGAATCATTGAAGAAACAGTTTGATATTACAGTGAGCAGAGTGGGGGCTGGGTTAGGACTCTATGGATGGATGAATTAGGAGGGAGGAATGGCCTGCCTCATCTGCCATTATCATGTGATGACTGAACTCGGTTCTGTAGATTGACATGATAGCACAATTGAAAGTCTTCATCTGTCGCTTCTCATTGATTGAATGGGCTGGCCTGAAATGTAAGCTTTTCCACAGCCTGAAATCTGTTTGCTGCTCAGTGGGTTCAGGACAAGCAGGCCCTTGTCAGGCTGTCATTCATCCACTTCCACCTGACAATCAAAAACCACACTCGCGCTTCACAGGTGAGAGTGCCTTCCTGTGCTGAGATTATGACCTCCAGCTGCGGAGTTATGAAGTGAGCTGCTTCCCCCATTTCACTTCATTACATAAGTGAACCAGTCTAGAAAGGCTCCTGAGCACGTGCTTAATTGGATGAAGCTTTCCCGACAAAGTTACTCCAGGCTCTGTCACACAAGAGGTGCCTATATACTCGCCCTGGGCTTTGTGAGGGCAGTACCAAACCGACCTCTTGTCCATTGCTGCTCTGTGTTTATTACCATCCTGAGCTTCTGCTGGGCCTGTTGGAGGTTTATTAAAGCGAGACCGGTTCTTCTGTGATTGTCTTCCAATTTAAAAAAGTATCAACACACTGATCGGGAGCTCGTATATTTCATCATTATGTCATTTTACGTCCTGAAGCAAGTATGCTGCAGTCTAAGAATGGGCCAGAGAGTATTCATAGAATCATAGAATGATACAGCACAGAAGAAGGCCATAATAAGAACATAAGAAATAGGAGCAGGAGTAGGCCAATCGGCCCCTCGAGCCTGCTCCGCCATTCAATAAGATCATGGCTAATCTGATCCTAACCGCCAATCCACTATCACAGAACCATCTCCTGAGTCTAACAGAATTAGACACACGAAATAGGAGCAGGATCAGGCTACACGGCCCCTGGGCCCGCTCCGCTACCCACAGGGCCATGACCGATCCGGACCTAGACTCATGTCCAAATTCCTGCCCGCTCCCCGTAACCCTTAATTCCCTTTACTTCTAGGAAACTGTCTATTTCTGTTTTAAATTTATGTAATGATGTAGCTTCTACAGCTTTTTGGGGCAGCATATTCCATGGACCTACCACCCTCTGAGTGAAGTAGTTCCTCCTCATCTCAGTTTTGAAAGAGCAGCCCCTTATTCTAAGACTATGCCCCCTAGTTCTAGTTTCACCCATCATCGGGAACATCCTCCCCGCATCCACCCGATCCAACCCCTTCACAATCTTATATGTTTCAATAAGATCGCCTCTCATTCTTCTGAACTCCAATGAGTAGAGTCCCAATCTACTCAACCTCTCCTCATATGTCCATCCCCTCATCCCCGGGATTAACCGAGTGAACCTTCTTTGTACTGACTCGAGAGCAAGTATGTCCTTTCTTAAGTATGGACACCAAAACTGCACGCAGTATTCCAGGTGCGGTCTCACCAATACCTTGTACAACTGAAGCAGTGTGCCAGATCTTTGAGAGAGCTATCCAATTAGTCCCATTCCCCTGTCCTTTCCCCGTGGCCCTACAAATTTTACCCCGTCAAATATTTATCTAATTCCCCTTTGAAAGTTACTATTAAATCTGCTTCCATCACCCTTTCAGGCAGTGCATTCCAGATCATAACAACTCGCTGTGTAAACCAAATTTTCCTCAACTCGCCTCTGGTTCTTTTGGCAATTACCTTAAATCTGTGTCCTCTGGCTACCGACTCTTCTGCCACTGGAAACAGTGTCTTTCTTATTTACTCTATCAAAACCCTATTGGTGGCAGATCAGAAATTGGGATAAAGTGGGGCTCCAGTGCCATCAGATGAACAGGGGGCTGTAGGTTTACTTTTTTAATCGTTCGGAATCCACTCATCAGTGAATCACTACAGTCATATAAAAGAGCCTTAGCTGTCCCAAGCCCCATCTTGCTGCCAGAATTACTCCTTTCAGCTCGAACTAGTTAAGCATTTGGTTTCTGGTGCAGTCAGGACAGAGAGACCCTTGTTTAGCTGAAATTAATTTCATGTTCACACGTCTCCAAGTTCAGAGGATGGCTGATCTCTTTCTTTGCCTCAGGCTCTCTTTCCTGTGCCTATTGCTGTATCCTAGAGAATGCTGCCACAGGCATCTTCTTCCCCATGTTGCTCACTTCAATCATGGGATATGTGCTTAGACAAAATTGCTGTCTCCTCTCTCTACCATCTGTTCTGTTTTTCCCAGTCCCGTTTAAATGAAAATCAGGCACTGTAGCCTTGCACATTCCCAGCCAGCGCTCCCTGCAAGAGCCATTCTGCATGAGGAATGCCCAACCTCTGTATCAGTCCTACAATGGAAAGTTGGCCAATTTAACTTCTTCTGACAAACTCTACACAATTTTTGACTGGAATTTCCCTGATCTAATTAAACTCCTGACAGAGTTGAATAATAATAGGTAATCATTGCAAGAGAGGAAAACTCTGCAAAGTTCCTCCTTGACTTCTTAGGTGCCTGTAGACTAGCACTTGTTTAGTTCCCTCATTTACTTTTGCAGAATCATGGGTTCAGAAAAAACTGATTCTGCTGGCTGGATACAGAAGCAGATTTAGCCGTGTAAACTTGGGGACCCGGCTCATGAACGTGGGCCTCCTGGAATCCAAACTAAACAAATGCCAGTGTAAAAGCACCTAAAGATATTTGCGTGAGAAACTTAAAAGTCCAGGAGAAACTTCAGTTTTTCCCTCCTATTTAAGCAATACTATTATTATTCATCTTCAGCTGGAGATTACAGAGAATTCCATAGAATTTACAGCACAGCAACAGGCCATTTGGCCCAACAGGTCTGTGCCGGTGTTTATGCTCCACATGAGCATTCCTTCCACCTTAATTCATCTCACCCTATCCGCATATCCTTCTATTCCTTTCTCCCTCATGTGTTCATCCAGCTTCCCTTTAAATGCATCTATGCTATTTGCTTCAACCACTCCCTGTGGCAGCAAGTTCCACATTCTCACCACTCTCTGAGTAAATAAGTTTCTCCTGAATTCTTTATTGGATTTATCAGTGACTATCTTATATTTATAGCCCCTAGCTTTGGACTCCCTAACAAATGGAAACATTATCTCTCTGTCTACCCTATGAAACCCCTTCATAATTTTAAAGACCTCTATCTGGTCACCTTTCAGTCTTCTCTTTTCTAGAGAAAAGAGCCCCAGTCTGTTCAATCTTTCCTGAGAGCTGTACTCTCAGTTCTGGTATCATCCTTGCAAATCTTTTTTGCACTTTCTCCAGTGCTCCTATATCCTTTTTGTAATATGGTGACTAGAACTGTGCACAGTACTCCAAGTGTGGTATAACCAAAGTGGCAGGATTGGCAGCGTTAAGGGGGAGAACCACATGAGTTGCTGATGTTTTGGGTTTTTTCTAGCTGCACAAATTGCCAAGTGGTACCACTGAAAGCCATCCCCATTCTCTTCTGTAAGTAAATTAGGGAGATACCGTTTCCCTTTTAAAAGAATTTAAGGACTTTGATTCAGCAACAGTTTGTGACATGGAATTCGACATTATAATCATCTTCTTTATAAAGAATTTTTATCTAACCTCCCCTCAAATTCTTTCAGTGATTATAAATGTGTGCCCCCTCATAACCATCTTTCTGATCAGTGGAAACAACCTATTACTATTGTAAAGCTTTTGGCAAGTCCTGAGGTCATGAAGGTGTATCAAATCCTTCATAATCTTGATGACCACCATCAGATCATCCCCTTAATCTTCACATCGCTAGTGAACAAAGCCCGAATTACTCAAGTCCCTCTTCATAAATGTAAGCCTATGTAGCAACCTCATAAAAGAACATGTTTACCACATCTCCAGTTAGCAACCAGAGCAGTTATTCCACCCCCTGCCCCATTGTCTTGTTTATATTTAGCCTATTTAATGTCCTGTATTCAACCTTTTCATTCAGTCACTCTGCTCCTTTCCCCATATCGCTCCCTGAAGCATATCTAACCCTTTTCCTTTTTTTGTTGCGCACTTTCGAGTTGTTGGATTTGCAGTCCTGGTGCTGACTCCATGTGCAACTTTGTACCTTGTAACGGTGTCACATTGTCACTTAGCCAATCTCAGTGTAAAAAATGCTTTCTGTACTGAGAGTTCTCATTACTGTCATCACCTATGCTGTAATTATGTATTATATCAGCAAATAAACTGCCTCCATATGATACATTTCTATGAAAGTAAGTACAGTTGTAGATGGAGAGTACATAACAAGGATTAACTAGAAAAATAGGTTATTAAGTAACATCAGCATATGTAGTTCGTCAATGCCAAGGGTAGAGTTGAATCACAAGTTGTTTGGCAGAATTGGTCTTTCTGTGATCTACAGTTTTCTATTGTGTATTTTGTTGATGTAGCTTATCGCAGTTTTCTCCTCAAAATGATTAATGAATACATTTCAAGTATAAGTTCCCCCTCTAATGGAGCAAAGCTCTATTGCAGAGACCGGGGCTGGAGTACACAGTGGGACACACATTAGCATACAAAGTGTTCTAAAGTGATGCTTTAAATGTACTCTTCCATCAATACGGACTCCTGAAAAGTCCAAATCACGATGCCAGGCAGCCAGTTATTACAGATAATGTATCATTTGCTACAAGGCAGCTTATGAAGAGCGCAATGGACAACAGGAGCACCTGACACAAGCAACATAATGATATGTTCTAATTGTCACTGCACAGCATCGGAAGTCCCGATTATATTATTCACCTCAGTAAATATGCTATCAAATGCAATATATAGAGCATTGTCTTGTGATTGGTTTTGTGTTCAAAGGTATAGTAAGCAGCCACTCAACCAACAAAGGAGCTGTACAAGCTTGATTGCAAAAGCACATCTATCCCTTTTATTTTCTATAATTTTATGTTTTCCAAGAACACAGCTACACATTTCACAACAGTGAGTACAAAACAAGTATTTAGGAAACAGCCTTTGTAAAGTAGTTATATGTCACCTAACTTAGGGTATCATCCAGCTTCAAAAAACATTTGACATTATGCACCTATCCTTCACATGGCAGCCTTGATAGTGTGTGTCATCAGGCAACATCATCCCCCACGTGTACATGTGTACAGCGCACTTTATATTGGTGTCATTTGGTAACAATCAGGAGTGGAAGCGCACTAGCCGATCTTTTTTTATCTCCTCCCTTCTTAGTCTAGCAACACTAAGGTCAACTCTGGTGAGATTAACTAACTCACCACAAAGAAGCATGGCCTATCTGGAATCCACTGCCTGAAAGGGTGGTGGAAGCAGATTCAATAATAACTTTCAAAAGGGAATTGGATAAATACTTGAAGGGGGAGAATTTGCAGGGCTATGGGGAAAGAGCAGGGGGAGTGGGACTAACTGGATAGTTCTTTCAAAGAGCCGGCACAGGCACACTGGGCCGAATGGCCTCCTGTGCTGTATCATTCTATGATTCTATTATATGTCTACATTTAAACATCTTATCACAAGGATTAGGGTGGGGGTGGGGGGGGGAGGGGGGTTGGGGGGCTAGGTGCGAAATGTAGAAGGACTTGGTAGGGGAGAAGCTACCAGCGCTTGCTTTCAAAAAAAAAAATTCTCAGGATGTGGATAACACTTTTAAGGCCATATTCATTGCCCATTCCTAGTTGTCTTGTGAAGGTGGCAGACCTTGGGGGAAAAATTCAGTTGGTAGCACCACCCGCTAGCGCCTTAAGAGGGTGCTAAGTGGGGCACAAAGCAACTAGCGCCCGGGCGCGGCGATATCTGCGCCTCTCGCGAAATTGACCGGACATTTTGCGGCGGCCCTAAACAATACCGCCCGATCTCCTGCGCACGCAGATCTTGATGTCATTCGAGAGTACAACGCCCTTGGGGCACCCCGGACCGGAAATTGAGTGGCGCCCCCCTCCTTTCCGCCTGGCGCTACCAACGACAGGTTGACTGGAACGCTTCCCAGTCGCTTTGGGGCTGGGGGGGCGCTATTTAAAGGGGGCCTCTTCCTGGCTTTTGTGTGGTAGCCATTTTTGCATCACTCGTTCTGAGAGAGAGAGAGATTTTGAGAGAGACAAAGAGAGAAAGAGTGACTTCTGCATTGAGTCAATGCTGTCTGAGGTAGTTTTGGCTTCTGACCATAACTTTGCAGGTACTTTGCTTTTTGACCTTCATAACTTTGATTGCCCAGATACTATGGGGGCTGCAATGGATGGGAACGTCGTCCTTCTCCATCACATTCGGAGGGCACAGAGACGCAGAGAGAGAGTGGCAATCATGGCCAGACAGAGGAGGGCCAACAGGCCACGGTACAGGGCACCTTACCCTCCCAGGGTTTTTCGCCAACAATTCTCCTACATTAATATGTCTGAGGAGCAGTGTTTGTGAAGGCTGCGCTTCAGCCAGATCTGCAGCCTCAACTGAGGAGCAGGACGTCTCTGTCTGTGACAGTGAAGATAACAGTGGCTCTCAACTTTTATGCCACCGGCTCATTTCAATCAGCTACTGGGGACATCGCCAATATCTCCCAGTTCGCGGTGCATTGCTGCATCCGTCAGGTAACAAATGCCCTGTTTAAAAGGAGACGAGAGTACATCTCTTTCCCCATGACACTGGACAAGCAGCAAGAACGTGCAACGGGCTTTGCGATGATAGCAGGCTTCCCCATGGTGCAGGGCGCCATTGACTGCACGCATGTGGCTTTGTGGGTGCCGCAAGAGAATGCCGAGGATTTCCGCAACCGAAAGGGCTTCCATTCCTTAAATATCCAGTTGGTCTGTGACCACAGACAGCTGATACTTGGTGTCAATGCCCACTTTCCTGGTAGCAGCCACGATGCCTTCATCCTGCGCCAGACTTCTGTGGCAGACCTTTTCCAGGCACCGCATCACCCAGGAGGTTGGCTTCTCGGGGACAAGGGATATCCTCTGTGCACCTGGCTGTTGACACCGCTCCGTTCGCCCAGCACCCCTGCTGAGCTACGATACAACGAGAGCCATCAAGCTACCAGGAACATCGTTGAGCACACAATCGGCGTGCTCAAGCAACGATTCCGCTCTCTGGACCATTCTGGAGGAGCCTTGCAGTACTCGCCTGAGCGAGTCTCCCACTTCGTTGTTGTATGCTGCATGCTGCATAACCTTGCAATCCTCAGAACCCAGCCAATGCCACCAGGCATTGGAGCACCAGCAGAGGAGGAGGAGGAGGAGGAAGAGGAGGAGGAAGATGAGGAGGATGATCATCAGCAGCACCAAGGCGGGAGGGAGGCACAAAGTGGAAGGGCCGTCCGTCAAAGGCTCATAGCAAGTCGCTTCTAGGCCCCCTCTGAGGAAATGGCTTCTGCCATTCAAACAACCTGAATGAAACCATCCCGCAACCTTAAGCCGGTCAAGGCAACAATGATTGCAAAGAACAAGCATGTACATTTTGAATACAGACACTTCTTTATTTCACAAACTCTGTGTGTCTCATTTCCGCATGACAAAGTAATAGAAAGAAACACAAAAAAAAGCAGTCATTCACATAACTGGCTCTCACAACCTGGAGACAATGTCCAAAACAGTTACAAAAATTTGACCACGAACCTCGGCCTTCAATAAAACAATGAAAAACATTTTGCCACACCTCCTACTTTTTGCCCTTCGAGGGTGATCTGCTTCCCTTGCGAAATTCCCCCCTTCCCACCCTGCAGTTCCTCCATAAATGGACCCCAGTGGCTGGAGCAAGGCTGGGGGAAGGCTGCTGAGTGTCAGAAACTGAGAGTGCAGATGCCCTTGAGGGACGGCCTGGACCAGCTCTGGGCCTGGAGGGCCCGGCTGCTGACTGCACCAACCCTGCATGGGCGGCAGCAGTCTGTCCTACAGGTGATGGCAACTGCAGTGGAGAAGTGCCAGTGGTGGCAGCAGGAATGCTGTCATCTTGAGAGAGGACAGCAACTCCCTGCTCGACCGACACACTGGCACTCCCACGGGGCAGCACTTCAGCATCCGGAGCAATCTGATGGAGCACAGATTGCTGGCCTGCTGCGGCGTGGTGAGAGCCCCGGAGAAATCTGCCCGATCCAGCGAGGGTGGCAGCAGTCAGTGCTCGCGTGGCCTCAATCTGCGTCTGCATGAAACCAGCCACTGACTGCATTGCAGCACTAAGCATTTGCGTGGCAGCCGCCTGTGCTCCAGCGAAGTGCTCCACACTCCTTGCCAGTGATGCAATGGATTCGGGCAACCTTGCCACTGCAGCCATGAGCTCAGTGTGCCTTTGCTCCGCCTGGGCGCTCATTTCAGCGAGGACCCGCTCTTCCTCTGTGTCCAGTGCTGCAGGACTCAAAGCCATACTCTCCCTCCGGGGAAAAGGCCCCCGAGCTTCCCTACCCCCATCGCATTGCTGCAGCCCGCTGGGTCCTGGAGCTTCACCCTCATCAGACCATTCCCCCCTGCTCCCCTCCAGGGAAGGCGTGTTCCCAGTGTGGGCATGGGCTGCCTCGGTAGAGGGTGGCGCTGATGGTCTGGCTTCCTCTTCGTCCTCGCCTTCAGCTTCACTCTCACTGGCAGCTTGAGGGCCCGTCTCCTCACCTGGTGAATCACCATCTGAAAGCAGGGAGGGACAAGAGTGGCTTTAGCATGAGGACAGGGTGGCAGCAAGGGAGGCATGAGTGCAGCGATTTAGTGATTTGGATTGAAAGTGTCAAAGGCTGCTGTTGTGAGGAACAAGTGGAAGGAGAGAGGACAAAAAGGTGATGACCTTACCATTGTCCAGAACGGGGTGGGCGTCTCCAGTGGCGACGGGACCAATCACCCGGCTTGCCACAATCCTGTGGACACGCTCCTCAAGATCGCTGAGGGGTTGCAGCTGAGGCCGCCCTGCACCGGTCCATTGCTGCTGTCTCCTATTATGAGACAGCTTGGCCTGCAAGAAAAAGGACGGCGTCTAAGTAAATATGCAGCCATGGTCTTGCCTGAAATGCCTCCCATGGTTGAATAGCCCTTACTGTATGCAGCCATGGTCTTGGCTGAAATGCCTCCCATGGTTGACTAGCCCTTACTGTATGCAGCCATGGTCTTGCCTGAAATGATTCCCATGGTTGAATAGCCCTTACTGTATGCAAAGTGTGGAATGTGCGTGTGTGTTTGATGACAGGGTCATAGGTGTTTGATGAGTGTTGGGCATTGGGGCTTTCAAGACCCTCTGGCCATAAAGTGAGGTTGAGATGGAGGGATGAAGAGGTTTGGAAAAAAGGCACTCACCCTGACGACCCGAGTGAGGTTGTTGAACTTTTTCCTACATTGGAGATCGGTCCGAGGCACCATGCTGCTTGAGGAGACTCTCTGAGCCACCTCCCTCCACACTCTTCTGTACTTGCGTGGCAAAGGCCTCCTGCCACTCTCTGGGTACAGAATGGATCTTCTGCGCTCCACCCCGCGAACCAGAGCCTCCAAAGCCCGCTCGCGGAAGTGCTGTGCTCACTCCCTGGCCCTCTCCATAGTGTCTGGCTGCTAGATTTAGCCACAGGTCTCTCCAGGCCGAGATTCAAGGCTGCAATGAGCAGGGTGTGGCTGCAGAGCAAGATCGACCCTCCCCTTTAAGAACTGACCGGCGCCAGTGTGCCTGTGTTCAATCGCTAACTGACAGCACCTGCGCTGTGCCCGCCCTCTGAGGTAGCGCCTCGCTCCTCGGCCTTAGCGCCTTAAGAGAGGTGTGTAGCGCCTGATTTAGCGCTCCAATCACCTCCAGGGGCAATAAAAGCCAAGTTTGCTGTCGGAGGCGATAATTAGCGCCAGGTGCTAAACGTTGCGCACCGCCAGTAATGGCGCCCCATATGGGGCGATACCGAATTTCTCCCCCCTTATCTTTGAAACACTCAGTCTTTTTGGTGATGGTTCTCCCATGATGGTTTGAGTAGAGAATTCCAAAGACATTGATCCAGCGACAATGAAGGAACAGCAATGTATGTCCAAGTCAGGGGGGGCGTACAGTTTGGAGGGAATCTTTGAGTTGATTGTGTCACCATGACCCATAAGCTGTAGTATGAAGGGGTCAGGAGAGAACTTCTGGGCCGAAAAATGTTTCAAAAATGCATTCCATTTTTAAATAGTTTGGCCTGGAAATTTGTTCTGATTGGCAAGAGGACCATGCGACATTGGTCTTCTTGCGTCATCAGGACTCGACCGGCGTACTGCGGCCCCATGAGACAGTTCAACTGTTGTGGGAGGCGCAGAATCAGCCAGGTGGTAAGCCAGCGGCAGTCCTATGGTAAGTCCAGGAAGTAGGAGAGGCGATCGGGACGGTGGATGAGTGTGGGCTGGTAGCGGTCCGCAGTTTTAATGTGGAGCCAGGAAGAGCACTCCTGCTTATCTTGACTGCACATTCAGGTCGGTCGTTTTGAAACTTTGCTGTTGTAATTCTTCCATGGCCTCTTTAGGCCGCTGTAAAAACCTAAAAACTTACCGGAGCTTGCACAGCAAGCACAGGACCCTTCCTTGCATATTTAAGTTGGGCCAGCCCTGCTTTCAGGCAGCTGCCAGTGCAATAAAGTGGTAGCCACACCCCTGCTGCACATCAGGCGCAAGACCTCACACCCAGAAATTGGTATATGTTGCACCCATTTTATGCCCCAAAAATGGGTAAAACACATACCTATTTCTGCCCCTTTATCTCTGTCTGTATGAACTACAGGAAGATTCTTTCCAAGTGTATCGCACCATATGCCTATTGACATAAACCTAATACAACTATATATGTCAATGCTATAGGTTTGACTCACAATTTCCCTAAGATCACCAAAGATGAGGACCAATTAATATTTAATACAGCCTATGTATTTTCCAGACAAAGCAGAAGACCCCAGATCTGGGCTACTTCGTAGGACTCTCAGACACGAAGTCCCCTCATTGGCAGAGCTCAATTTGGACCAGGCTATTCACTAAAGAGACATCGTCTTTCAAGAGAAAATTGACAAACATTGAATATGTTTGCAAATACACCCACAGAATTTTTATAATTGCATCTGGTCTCCATGCCTGGCAATGTAGGGTGCATTGAAAGATGTAATGATGGACATTTTTTTATTGATGGTGTGCTGGCAGTGACAGGTGAGTGGTGTCCTCTGGCTGTTGATAGTACACTGATATAAATCAGCCAAATGCCATTCCCGGAACCCACCTATGAGGGTTGGAGGTGTGGAAAATACAGTTCTCTTTCTATTGGCTCAAACATGGACCATAGAAACAGGAGTAGGCCATTCAGCCCCTTGAGCCTGTTCTGCTATTCACTTGGATCATGTTAGATCTGTATCTCATCTCCAAACAGTACGGTGCTCTGAAACAGCAGAGAACAATGTGCCTTGTTACGCCAGCCTCCCAAGCACCCACGCACCAGTATAAAGACATTTTTTTGCTGCTTGGACAATCTCTCAAGTCTAGGGAAAACGACTTCTGTGCAGCTCGCTCTTTTCTTTTTACTTTGAAGTTGGGTGCCAATCGAGGTGGACTGCTCTGTGGAATGCAAAGAGCCTATTGTTGTAACAATGGAAACATGGGGGATGGGCTCCGCCATTTACTTTCCTGAATATGGGCCCCTTAATCCAGCAACCCCTTCATAGACCCACGTTCTCATGGCTTATGCCATTGGTCCCAGCACCCATGTTTACACTATGTTTATATATTTTTTTCCTACGTTACAACAGTGGCTACACTTCAGAAATACGTCATTGGCTGTAAAGCGCTTTTGGAAGTCCTGAGGTCGGAAAAGGTGCTACAGAAATGCAAGTCTTTCTTTCTTTCTTTCTTCTTTTATGGCGTTAACCTGACGGAGGGAGACCCACGCGTCTCACGTCAGCTGTACACCGATAATAGGAAAGTGCCTACAGAGACTAGCCTGGAAACTCTGGGGAGTATCTCCTGATCTCCCACCGTAACTTCACCAGGAGATTGGCAGAACCCTTTGGCTGTTTACGCCGTTTCTTTGGAGATTCTCCTGGTCTCCAGCTGGAGTTAAAATCGGGAGAACAACACCTGCGGAATTTCAGGGCCACAATAATGACGCAAATTATGTGGCTTTGTTTGTGAACATAGAAAGGGGTTTACTAAATAATGACAATGTTCCTTTAAACATCGACAGCTGTAACTTTTATTCTGATAACAGGTTCCAATTGAATTTTGAACACCTCTTAAAGGTTGTAATTCAATTCCATCTATTTGTCAATGTATATGAAAGTAGATCTTGTAAGAAGTGATTTTACTTCAGGGACTGGATGCTTTAGGCTTTTGTATGAGTGTCACTCAAGACTTGAAAATGTTGCAACATCCAGTCACCCGTGTATTTTTAGGGTGGATATTAGACAAAGCATTTCAGCTTACCTATATATGGAGTATTATTTTGCCTCATTCGTTCCAGAAAGCAAGCTTATCTGACAGCAATAGGGCAAGTGATTTGTTGCAACACAACATCTCACGGCAAATCCCAGAAAATTCTAAACTTGTCACGTGTAGCAGGATTAGTGACTGAAGTATCACAATTTTGCATTAAGAAGTCCTGGAAGCAACAGAAATGGCAGCTTAAGCTGATGTGAGCAATATGTCGCTTGGTGCAATGAAGCACTTGCCCTACTTATCAGAATAGATTTGAAAGCTACTCCCGTTGCCAGCCACGTACAAGACTCACAGACAAAAAGGATTAGATCCCCTTCGTTGCATCTTTTAAGCCACATAGTATTTTAATCTAATGGCACAATTTGTTAAATTTATGAGCTAATTTGAAGTATGTGGCCGGGAATCGTGCTTAATTTGAGTATGATGTAATCCATAAAACGCTACAAGCAAAATGGTTGTGCTATCTTTGTCCTTGAACAAACCTTCTATTGTGAAGTCAGTGGTTATATTAGATCATGTTGCAGTTGTTCTTGCTAATCTTTTGGATAGAAACAAAGACAAGTAGCATAAATAAACATGAGCCTTTCTTCCTAAATGAAAATATGCTTATTGTGAGTGGGGCTGATAAATTCAGATGAGGAATTACACTTTCTGAGGATTGACAAATTTGTACACCTTAAGCTTGTTAAACCCAGCTACAGCTGCAGAACATTCTGAGGGGGGAGGGTGAAAACAGCCAGAGGTCATGGTCCATATCGGTACCAACGACATAGGTAGAAAGAGGAATGAGGTCCTGCAGGCAGATTTCAGGGAGCTAGGAAAGAGATTAAAAAGCAGGACCTCAAAGGTAGTAATCTTTGCGTGGGTTTCCTCCGGGTGCTCCGGTTTCCTCCCACAGTCCAAAGATGTGCGGGTTAGGTTGATTGGCTATGATAAATTGACCCTTAGTGTTAGGGGGATTAAATACGTGGGGTTACGGGGATAGGGTAGGATATGTGTTGGTGTTGGTGCAGGGGTTACGGGGATCGGGTGGGATATGTGTCGGTGCAGGCTCGATGGGCCGAAATGGCCTCTATCTGCACTGTGGGGTTTCTGTGAATCTCCGGATTACTCCCGGTGCCAGACGTGAGTGAGTATAGAAATAGGAGGATAGAGCAGATGAATGCGTGGCCGGAGAGATGGTGCAGGAGGGAGGGCTTCAGATTCCTGGGTCACTGGGGGAGGTGTGACCTGTACAGGCCAGACAGGTTGCACCTCAACAGAGCCGGTACCAATATCCTAGCGGGGAAGTTTGCTAGTGCTGTTGGGGAGGGTTTAAACTAAGGGAGATGGGCACCAGGATGTAGCATTAGAAAGGAGAAACAAAGGGCACAAAGGATTGGGAGAGACGGATAGCACTAAAGTAAGAAATTGTAAGGTATTAGATGTGGTCAGACTGAGAGAGAACACAGGATGGTCTAAGATAGGTTTACAGTGTATGTATGTGAATGCATGAAGCATAGTAAACAAGGTTGGTGCTGCAGGCGCAAATAGTCACATGGGAATATGATGTCGTGGCAATAACGGAGACCTGGCTCAAAAAAGGGCAGGATTGGGTATTAAATATTCCTGGATATAAGGTGTTTTGGAAAGATAGGGAAGGAAAGATCGGAGGTGGTGTGGTAGTATTGGTTAAGCAGAATGTTACAGTGCTGGAGAGAGAGGATTCCTGGAGGGGTCAATGACAGAATCTATATGGCTAGAGTTAAGAAATAATAGAGGTGCCATTACATGAGTAGGTGTATTCCATAGGCCACCAACTAGTGGGAAAAATATGGAGCAGCAAATTTGCAGAAAAATTACAGAGAGATGCAAGAACTATAGAGTAGTGATAATGGGGGACTTCAACTATCCTAATATAGACTGGGATAGTAATAGTGTAAAGGGCAGAGATGTGGAAGAATTTCTGAAGTGTGTTCGGGAAAACTTTCTTGATCAGTATGTTTCCAGCCCAACGAGGAACGAGGCATTTCTGGATCTGGTCCTGGGGAATGAGGTAGGTCAAGTGGAGTAAGTGTCAGTAGGTGAACATTTAGGGAACAGTGATCATAGTATCATAAGGTTTAGATTAGCTATGGAAAAGGACAGGGAGCAATCTGGAGTAAAAATACTTAATGGAAGAAGGCCTATTTCAGTGGTATGAGAACGGATCTGGCCTGGGTAAATTGGATTCAAAGATTGGCAGGCATAACTGTAATGGAACATTGCCTTTAAAGAGGAAATAGTTCAGGTACAGTTGAGGTACATTCCCACTAGGGGGAAAGATTAGGGCAACTAAAGACAGAGCTCCCTGAGATAGAGAGTAAGATGAAGCAGAAAAAGAGCGAGTATGACAGATGTCAGGTCGAGAATACATCTGAGAATCAGGCTAAACATAGAAAGTTATGAGGAGAAGTGAAAAAAAAATAAGAGGGGCAAAGAGAGGTTATGAGAATAGAATGGCAGCTAACATAAAAGGTAATCCAAAAGTCTTCTATAGGCACATAAATAGTAAACGGGTAGTAAGAGGAGGGGTGGGGCCATTAGGGATCAAAATGGAGACCTATGCATGGAGGCAGAGGGTATGGCTGAGGTGCTAAATGATTACTTTGCATCTGTCTTCACCAAGGAAGAAGATGCTGCCATAGACATAGTGAAGGAGGAGGTAGGGGAGATACTGGATGGGATAAAAATTGATAAAGAGGAGGTACTAAAAAGGCTGGCTGTATTTAAAGTAGATGGGTCACCAGGACCAGGTGGGATACATCCTTGGATGCTGAGGGAAGTGAAGGAAGAAATCGCGGAGGTACTGGCCATAATCTTCCAATCCTCCTTGGATACAGGGCTGGTGCCAGAGGACTGGAGAATTGCAAATGTTACACCCTTGTTCAAAAAAGGGTGTAAAGATAAACCCAGCAACTATAGGCCAATCAGTTTAACCTCGGTAGTGGGGAAGCTTTTAGAAACAATAATCAGCGACAAAATTAACAGTCACTTGGACAAGTGCGGATTAAATAAGGAAAGCCAGCACAGATATATTAAAGGCAAATCGTGTTTAACCAACTTGATTGAGTTTTTTGATGAGGTAACAGAGAGGGTTGATGAGGATAATACGGTTGACGTGGTATACATGGATTTCTAAAAGGTGTTCGACAAAGTGCCACATAATAGGCTTGCCAGCAAAGTTGAAGCCCATGGAATAAAAGGGACAGTGGCAGCATGGATACGAAATTAGCTAAGTGACAGGAAACAGAAAGTAGTGGTGAACGGTTGTTTTTCGGACTGGAGGAAGTTATACAGTGGTGTTCCCCAGGGGTTGGTACTAGGACCACTGCTTTTCTTGATATATATTAATATCTTGGATGTGGGTGTACAGGGCACAATTTCAAAATTTGCAGATGACACAAAACTAGGAAGTATAGTGAACAGTGAGGAGGTTAGTGATAGACTTCACGAGGACATAGACAGGCTGGTGAAATGGGTGGACACCAGATGAAATTTAACGCAGAAGAGTGCGAAGTGATACATTTTGGTAGAAAGAATGAAGAGAGGAAATATAAACTAAAGGGTACAATCCTAAAGGGGGTGCATGAACAGAGAGACCTGGGGGTATATGTGCACAAATCATTGAAGGTGGCAGGGCAGGTTGAGAAAGCAGTTAAAAAAGCTTATGGGATCCTGGGTTTCATGAATAGAGGTATAGAGTACAAAAGCGTGGAAATTACGATGAACCTGTATAAAACACTGGTTCGGCCTCAACTGGAGTATTGTGTCCAATTCTGGGTACTGCACTTTAGGAAGGAAGTGGATGCCTTAGAGAGGGTGCAGAAAAGATTTACGAGAATGATCCCAGGGATGAGGGACTTCAGTTACATGGATTGACTGGAGAAGCTGGGGTTGTTCTCCTTAGAGCAGAGAAGATTGAAAGGAGATTTGATAGAGGTGTTCAAAATCATGAGGGGGTCTAGACAGAGTAGATAGAGAGTAACTGTTCCCATTGGCTGAAGGGTCGAGAACCAAAGGACAGAGATTTAAGGTGATTGGCAGAAGAACCAAAGGCGACACGAGGAAAAACTTTTTTTATTCAGCAAATGAATGTCCACCACCTTAAACATTCATTCCCTCCACCACCGGTGTACGGTGGCTGTATTGTGTACCATCTACAAGATGCATTGCAACAACTTGCCAAGGCTTCTTCGGCAGCACCTCCCAAACCCGCGACCTCTTCCACCTAGAAGGACAAGGGCAGCAGGCGCATGGGAGCACCACCACCTCCAAGTTCCCCTCCAAGTCACACACCACCCTGACTTGGAAGTATATCGCCGATCCTTCATCGCCGCTGGGTCAAAATCCTGGAACTCCCTACCTAACAGCACTGTGGGAGTACCATCACCACACGGACTGCAGCGGTTCAAGAAGGCAGCTCACCACCACCTTCTCAAGGGCAACTAGGGATGGGCAATAAACGCTGGCCTTGTCAGCGACACCCAGATCCCATAAACGAATAAAAAAAATGTGGTTAGGTTCTGGAATGCAATGGCTGAAAGGGTGGTGGAGGCAGACTCAATCACGACTTTCAAAAGGGAGTTGGATAAATACCTGAAGGAAAAAAATTTGCAAGGCTGCGGGGAAAGGGGGGGAAGTGGGACTAGCTGAAGTGCTCTTGCAGAGAGCTGGCACGGGCTCGACAGGCCGAATGGCCTCCTTCTGTGCTGTAACCATTCTATGATTGTGAAATTCCAACTTCTCTATTAACTATTAGTAATTTGGTTCATCTGCTGTGGTGAATTTATACAGTGTTTTTAACTCATTAAGGCTTTATTGTTGGCTATGATCTGTTGTCTACAGGACACATTTCTTGACAAAGTCAGTAATCGGCACCTTCCATTTTTAAGCACTAACCTGCCATTGAAATACTTATAAAGGCACAACCAAACCCAACTTCACTGTGCCTGACTTCACTGTGCCCAACCACGCACACCTCCAGCAGGAGTCACGGATAGCGCCTAGCGATGGGAAGTCTGGCCGATTTTCCCCTCTCTCACTCGGGTATTCAGTGATAGCAGCCCTACCCAGGATGAGTTTATCTACCTCAACACGTAATGAAAATCAAACCTGGGATCTTCCTGATTTGTGTAGCTCAACAACTCATTACCTTGCATGTGTAAGCCAGTAAGTAGCAGTGACGGAACAGCTGGCAATGGTGCTGGTAGGAAATGGCTCTGAGCATTTCAAGTTGTTTTTACAGTCCTACAGGTTCATTGCGTAAATACTACCAGGTAGCTCACCCCTCCAAATCATACTTTAAAAGGCACAAATCGGTGCTCATGTTTTTTCCTTTTTTTTCTCTCCAAAGCGCTCCGACTAGATTATCCTATTTACCTAATAATTGGATGTGTAATATCAGTGTCAGCTGCAACTAAAACCATTATCCCTGTACGCAATCTGGTCTCAGTAAACAGATTAATTTTCAACCAACTGCCCTGTCAATTTAAGTAGCATTGTGCAAAGCTTTGCAGCAAACCTTGTGACAACACATCAGAGGAAATTATGCAAACCTAAGACATGTAATGGTACCAGTAGCTCTTCTTTGAAAAGCTGATGTGACACATGTAAGTCAAAGCTTCTTTACCTCAACATTTTCCTGCCCTCGGAGATTACACAATTGAGGCTTATTTCCCATCAAAGAGCCTTGACTTTACAAGATGTCCAAGGCAGTCTCTGAGGATCTGTTCTGCTCCAGTCTGCCATCTAGAGAAAGCAGTCTGGGAAGGACAGTTTTAGTTTTTAACTCTGCCGCTTGCCAATATTGTTGACTAATACTGCTCACTGTCAGGTGGAAAATGTCTCATGCCATTGACTGGGAATTCTGTTGGTTGTAGATGGTTTGAGTACAACAATAATGAATATATGTCATGAGTCACAGCCAGTTCCTTGCGTGACTCTTCATATTGTCCACCACTATATGCATTGAGTGCCACATTAGGAAACATCAATTGAACTCTGGGCTTTTGGCCCTATGTTAATACAGCCTATAACCAATGTACTGCATAGCTCTTCAGTCATGTTCACTGTAACCTTGGCTAAGGTTCATTTAAAACAATCCCTGCACAATGTTTCAATGAGGGCCAGTGGAGGCAAGTTCAGACAAGATGGCCGACTGAACTGATTTGAACAGTTATGGGTTGGAATTTAAAGTAGGGAATGGTTAGCTGACTGGCCATTTCCTGGGTTTGTAGATTAAGTTGACTGGATATCCTTATTTAGCTGACTTTGGTTTGCTATTCAAAACATGCGCTCTACTCGGAGCTCCGACATGGCAAGAGAGCCCCAAGTGGGCAGAGGAAACGCTTCAAGGACACCCTCAAAGCCTCCTTGAAAAAGTGCAACATCCCCACTGACACCTGGGTATCCCTGGCCCAAGACCGCACAAAGTGGAGGAGAAGCATCCGGGAAGGCGCCGAACACCTTGAGTCTCTTCGTTGGGAGCAAGCGCAAGGAGCACACGTCAACCCAAGCAGCCCACCCACCCGCGCCTTCAACCACCGTCTGCCCCACCTGTGACAGAGACTGTAGGTCCTGCATTGGACTCATCAGTCACCTGCGAGCTCATTTTTAATGTGAAAGCAAGTTATCCTTGGTTCCGAGGGACTGCCTAAGAAGAAGAAGATTCCAATGACATTTTGCTTTGCTGCACTTAGTGTAAATGCTACCTAGAACCAGGGTTAAGGCCCGACCAGATATGAGAATGTTCCACTGACACTAAACATGGTGTGAATGCGCAATTCATTCCACCTATTAATCATATCATTCCTTCCTCGCCTCTGAGTCAGAAGGTTGTGGGTTCAAGTCCCACTCCAGGGACTTGAGCACATAAAGCTAGGCTGACACTCCAGTGCAGTGCCGACGAAGTCTTTCAGATGAGACATTAAACCGAGGCTCCATCGCTCTCTCGGGTGGATGTAAAAGATCCCATGGCACTATTTTGAAGAAGAGCAGGGGAGTTATCCCCGGTGTCCTGGCCAATATTTATCCCTCAACCAACATAACAAAAAAAAACAGATTATCTGGTCATTATCACATTGCTGTTTGTGGGACCTTGCTGTGCGCAAATTGGCTGCCGCGTTTCCCACATTACAACAGTGACTCCACTTCAAATAGTACTTCATTGGCTGTAAAGCACTTTGAGACGTCTGGTAGTCAGGAAAGGCGCTATACAAATGCAAGTCTTTCTTTTCTTCCATCCCCCACGCCAACCTCCCCCCTGACCACTCCACCCCATTATCTTCTCTTCTGAAGGCACTGACTTGTGCTAAGATATGCTATAGACAGAAAGCTGTAGATGGCAGGAAGATATCAATGGACTGGTCAGGTGGACAGAAAAGTGGCTAATGGAATTCCATCCAGAGAAGCTTGAGGTAATGCATTTCGGGAGGGCTAACAAGGCAAGGGAATACACAATAAATGGTAGGATACTGAGAAGTGTAGAGGAACAGAGAGATCTTGGAGTGCATGTCCACAGATCCCTGAAGGCAGCAGGGCAGGCAGATAAGGTGGCTAAGAAAGCATACGGGATACTTTCCTTTATTAGCCGAGGGATAGAATACAAGAGCAGGAAGGTTATGCTTGAACTGTATAAAACACTAGTTTGGCCACAGCTAAAATACTGTGTACAGTTCTGGTCACCACATTACAGGAAGTGTGTGATTGCACTAGAGAGGGTACAGAGGAGATTTATGAGGATGTTGCCAGGACTGGAGAATTTTAGCTGTGAGGAAAGATTGGATCGGCTGGGATTGTTTTCTTTGGAACAGAGGAGGCTGAGGGGAGACCTAATTGAAGTGTGTAAAATTATGAGGGGCCTAGATAGAGTGGATAGGAAGGACCTATTTCCCTTAGCAGAGAGATCAATAACCTGGGGGCATAGATTTAAAGTAATTGGTAGAAGGATTAGAGGGGAGTTGAGAACTTCTTTGCACCCAGAGCATGGTGGGAGTCTGGAACTTACTACAGGAAACTTTCTGGTATCCGGCACGGATGGGACCGAGCTGGTGCCGGTCTATCAACAATGCCGGAGAATCGAGCGCGATAGTTAAAAGATACGGAGCTCAGCGCTCTGTCTAAAGCAACAAACCCTGCAACAGCTTCAAAACAATCAGCACAGCTTGCAAGCGTCTCTGTAGCTTAGCAACAGCTTCAGTTAGACGCTTGCACAGCCAGAAATGAGTAAAAAAAAGTAACTAAAAGAAAAAAAGTTATCTGAACCAACTCCTGAATTTTGCCGGTTAACTGACATTTCCGGTTATTTAGTGGCCGGTTAATCGAAAGTTTCCTGTACCTGAAAAGATGGTAGAGACAGAAACCCTCATCGCATTTAAAAAGTACTTGGATATGCACTTGAAGTGCTGTAACCTCAGGGCTACGGACCAAGAGCTGGAAAGTGAGATTAGGCTGAATAGCTCTTTCTCGGCCAGCACAGACACGATGGGCCGAATGGCCTCCTTCTGCGCTGTAAATTTCAATGGTTCTATGATTTCTATGGGTGCTGGCAGTTTTTTCAGCAGCTCACACAAGTGCCCATTCTGTATGTGGGAGCTTGCACAGTAAATGTCAGCAGGCTACTCAACTGTGGACACCCTCCATCGTGTTGTGTGGCACTACCACCGTGCTAAATGGGATAGATTCAGAACAGATCTAGCAGCTCAAAACTGGGCTTCCATGAGGCACTGTGGGCCATCAGCAGCAGCAGAATTGTATTCCACCACAATCTGTAACCTCATGGCCCGGCATATCCTTCACTCTACCATTACCACCAAACCAGGGGACCAACCCTGGTTCAATAAGGAGTGTAGGAGAGCATGCCAGGAGCAGCACCAGGCGTACCTAAAAATGAGGTGCCAACCTGGGGAAGCTGCAACACAGGACTTCATGCATGCTAAAAAGCGGAAGCAGCATGCTACAGGCAGGGCTAAGCGATCCCACAATCAACGGATCAGATCAATGCTCTGCAGTCCTGCCACATCCAGTCGTGAATGGTGGTGGGCCATTAAACAACTAACGGGAGAAGGAGGCTCCAAGAATATCCCCATCCTCAATGAAGGTGGAGCCCAGCAAGTGAGTGCAAAAGACAAGGTTGAAGCGCTTGCAACCAACTTCAGCCAGAAGTGCCGAGTGGATGATCCATATCGGCCTACTCCCGAGGTCCCCACCATCACAGAAGCCAGTCTTCAGCCAATTCGACTCACTCCACGTGATATCAAGAAACGGCAGAGCACACTGGATACAGCAAAGGCTATGGGCCCTGACAACATCCCGGCTATCGTGCTGAAGACTTGTGCTCCAGAACTAGCCGCGCCTCTAGCCAAGCTGTTCCAGTACAGCTACAACACTGGCATCTATCCGACAATGTGGAAAACTGCCCAGGTATGTCCTGTCCACAAAAAGCAGGACAAATCCAACCCGGCCAATTACCGCCCCATCAGTCTACTCTCAATCATCAGCAAAGTGATGGAAGGTGTCATCGACAGTGCTATCAAGCGGCACTTACTCACCAATAACCTGCTCACTGATGCCCAGTTTGGGTTCCGCCAAGACCACTCGGCTCCCGACCTCATTACAGCCTTGGCCCAAACATGGACAAAGGAGCTAAATTCCAGAGGTGAGGTGAGAGTGACTGCCCTTGAAATCAAGGCAGCATTTGACTGAGTCTGGGATCAAGGAGCCCTAGTAAAACTGAAGTCAATGGGAATCAGGGGGAAAACGCTCCACTGGCTGGAGTCATACCTAGCACAAAGGAAGATGGTTGTGGTGGTTGAAGGTCAATCATTACAGCCCCAGGACATCGCTGCAGGTATTCCTCAGGGCAGTGATCTAGGCCCAACCATCTTCAGCTGTTTCATCAATGAACTACCATCCTACTTAAGGTCAGAAATGGGGATGTTCGCTGATGATTGCACGCTGTTCAGCGCCATTCACAACTCCTCAGATAATGAAGCAGTCCATGCCCGCATGCAACAAGACCTGGACAATGTTTAGGCTTGGGCTGATAAGTGGCAGGTAGCATTCGCGCCACAGAAGTGCCAGGCAATGACTATCTCCAACAAGCGAGAGTCTAACCACCTTCCCTTGACATTCGATGGCATTACCATCGCCGAACTCCCACAATCAACATCCTAAGGGTCACCATTAACCAGAAACTTAACTGGACCAGCCACATAGACACTGTGGCAACAAGAGCAGGTCAGAGGCTAGGTATTCTGCGGTGAGTGTCTCACCTCCTGAGTCCCCAAAGCCTTTCCACCATCTATAAGGCACAAGTAAGGAGTGTGATGGAATACTCTCCACTTGCCTGGATGAGTGCAGCTCCAACAACACTCAAGAAGCTCGACACCATTTAGGACAAAGCAGCCCGCTTGATTGGTACTCCATCCACCACCTTAAACATTCACTCCCTCCACCACCAGTATACTGTGGCTGCAGTGTGTACCATCTACAAGATGCACTGCAGCAACTCGCCAAGGCTTCTTTGGCAGCACCTCCCAAACCCGCGACCTCTTCCACCTAGATGGACAAGGGCAGCAGGCGCATGGGAACACCACCACCTCCAAGTTCCCCTCCAAGTCACACATCATCCTGACTTAGAAGTATATCGCCGATCCTTAATCGTCGCTGGGTCAAAGTCCTGGAACTCCCTACCTAACAGCACTGTGGGAGTACCTTCACCACACGGACTGCAGCGGTTCAAGAAGGCGGCTCACCACTACCTTCTCAAGGGCAACTAGGGATGGGCAATAAATGCTGGCCTTGCCAGCGATGCCCAGATCCCATAAGCGAATTTTTTTTTTTAAATCACAGCTAAGTCCAACCCTCTCCTTGCCTGATAACTACACATGCCCACTTTTCTGTAGGGTGGCAAGGAGGGGAGGTCACTGGACAATGATCTGCAACAGGAACTCTGGCTAATTCTAGGTCAATCATTGCCATCCTAATTGAGATTAACTACCTCAGGGCAGATGAGAAATTTAACCTGTGACCTTTCTGGTCAGTGCCACACCACCATGGCTAATTAATCTGTACATCCTTTATAATAAGACTTCTTGTGTTGCTATAACTACAGTGTGACTATTCAATTTTTCCATGTATGTTTCTCCTTTCTCATTGGTAATTTTCTGCTTCAGTTGCTCACCACTGTGCAAAACACTTCTTTCCAATTTCAATTTTCTCTCCAATCAAATTCCACCAAATATAACGCTACTCAATGACAATGTAACAAAACCACATCTTCGGCCTACGTTTGACACCCATCCCAGTATGCACCCTGAAAATAAGAGTCAGAAGTTTCCTCAGCGCTCTTTCCAATCGGCAGGTGAAAGATTGACAGGGACCCTGGATAACTGAAGTTACGCCAGCCGATTGGGAGGACCACCAAGGAAATAATAGAATCAAAGAATATTTTGGCACAGAAGGAGGCCATTCGGCCCATCGAGTCTGTGCAGGCACTTTCGAAGAGCAATCCAGTTAGTCCCACTCCCCTGCTCTTTCCCCATATCCCTGCAATTTTTTCACCTTCAAGTATTTATACAATTTCCCTTTGAAGGCTGCTATTGAATCTGTATCCACCACCCTATCAGGCAGCGCATTCCAAATCCTAACCACTCGTTGCATAAAAAAGATTTTCCTCATCTCGCCTCTGGTTCATTTGCCAATCACCTTAAATCTGTGCCTTCTGATTATCGACCCTTCAGCCATTGGAAACAGTTTCTCCTTATTTACTCTCTAAATCCTTCATGATTTTAAACACCTGTATCAAATCACCTCTTAGTCTTCTCTGCTCTAAGGAGAACAACCCCAGCTTCTTCAGTCTATCCAAGTAACTGTAACCCCTCATCCTGGAACCATTCTAGTAAATCTGTTCTGTACCCTCTCCAAAGCCTTCACATACTTCCTGAAGTGTGGTGCCCAGAATTGGTCACAATACTTCAGCTGGGGCCGAATTAGTGTCTTATATAGGTTTTATATATAATTCACAGCGAATGTTACTAACACATTGTAAAAATGTCACCAATATACCCATCTGCCTTTCCAATGGCTTCAACATCTTTTCCTTACATTGCCTGATACAACTTGGTAGATCTCATGAACGACCTTGAACTCGAGTATACTAATACTTCATGGCTTAGACTAAGATGCCCAGTTGAGCCCCAGCTTAATCCAATGCATCCAAGAAAGCATATGCATGAAGAGACCTCACTGTTCCCTCTGCTGGCTCATTATGTCTTACACCTATGCAAGTAAATAACACATGAATCAAGTACTCCCAGGTCTCATGTCTGCCTCAAATGCTCCCAAACCTCACATCCATCCATGCTCCCAAGATCCTTCGCAGGACAAAATTTGACACCAAGTCAAAGAAGGAGATATTTGATTGCGTGATTAAAAGCTTAGTTCAAGATGTAGGTTTTAAACAGGGTCTTAAAGGAAGAGGGTAAGGTGGAGAGGTGGAGGAAATTTCAGAACCTGAGGCCTTCACGACTGAAGGCACGGCCGCCAATGGTGGGGTGAATAGAGTGGGGATGCACAAGAGGCCAGAGTTGGAGGAACGCAGAGTGCTTGTAGGGTTGTAGGACTGGAGGAGGTTACAAAGATAGGGGAGGGGCGAGGCCATGGAAGGATATGAGCCAAGGATGAGAATTGTAACATCAATGTGTTGATGGACTAGGAGTCAACATAGATCAGTGAGCACAGGGTTGATGGGTTGATGGGATTTGGTATGGGATAGGATACTGGCAGCAGAGTTTTGGATGAGCTCAAGTTTATGGAGGGTGGAAGATGGCAGGCCAGCCAGGGTAGCATTGGAATAGTCGAGCGTGGATGTAACAAAAGCATGGATGAGGTTTTCAGCAGTAGATAAGCTGACGCAGGGGTTGATGCAGGCGATGTTATGGAGCAGATATTTATCTCCTACTCTGCTTTATTCATTCAGCCACAGTCTCTTCAAAAGCAGGGTTATGTTATTGTCACATAGAGCCAGTAGGTCAGCTATTTTATACCACTCACCTACCAGTACTGTTTTTTACTCCAGCATGTTATATCTATTTATTATCATTTGATTTGCGGTTGCAGTTTTTTTCCTCCCCTAAAAACTAGATGCTGTCACCAGGGTTACAGCTAAAGCATTTCAGAGATCATGCTGAGTTTCAGCCTCAACCCTATCTGCTCTGACTTAATTAGCTGTGTTTATAATTTTTTTTAAAGATAAAATTATAACAGTTTCAGTATATTTGATATATCCATAATGACATGCTATTATGTAGATAGGTATGCTTATTAACCAATTAGTTATAATTAATTTTAATCATTTTTTCCATCTAAAATCATGTTTAATTTTACACAAATACTTCATGAAATATTTAGATTTTTATATCATTGAACTTATTTATACAATTATATGTATTTGTAATTATCATATATTTTCAGCTATTTCTAGTATTTGTAAAATATAGCTCCTTTTTTTAACATAACAAGGGACAAGGGTGGATGAATTATAGATTTTGTTGTGTAATGGTGTGGGTGAGAGCCACAGATTGATTAATTAGTTCATTTATTGGTGGGAATAGAGTGGCTGAGGGGGCACAAATTTATATATTCATGTCTGTACTCAATTATTTCTGTTTCTAATATGTATCCCTGAACACTGCCATGGGGTAGTATTAAATATAATATACCTTCTTTGGTCTGGCATTCAATATCTATCAATGTGTCACTTTTCTGCACCCTGATTGGCTGACTATAGTGTCTGAACTGATTTTATAGAGTCATAGAGTTATACAACACAGAAAGAGGCCCTTCGGCCCATCGTGTCTGCGCCAGCCATCAAGCCCTGTCTATTCTAATCCCATTTTCCAGCACTTGGTCCATAGCCTTGTATGCTGTGGCGTTTCAAGTGCTCATCTAAATGCTTCTTGAATGTTGTGAGGGTTCCTGCCTCTACCACCCTTTCAGGCAGTCAGTTCCAGATTCCAACCACCCTCTGGGTGAAAAAGTTTTTCCTCAAATCCCCTCTAAACTTCCTGCCCCTTACCTTGAAACTATGCCCCCTGGTTATTGACCCCTCTACTAAGGGGAACAGTTCATTTCTATCTACCCTATCTATGCCCCTCATAATTTTGTATACCTCAATCAGGTCCCCCCTCAGCCTTCTCTGCTCTAAGGAAAACAACCCCAGCCTGTCCAGTCTCTCTTCATAGCTGAAGCGCTCCAGCCCAGGTAACATCCTGGTGAATCTCCTCTGTACCCTCTCCAATGCAGTCACATTCTTCCTATAATGTGGTGACCAGAACTGCACACAGTATTCCAGCTGTGGCCTAACTAGCGTTTTGTACAGCTCCATCATAACCTCCCTGCTCTTATATTCTGTGCCTCTGCTAATGAAGGCAAGTATTCCATATGCCTTTTTAACCACCTTATCTATGTACATGCACACCAAGGTCCCTCTGATCCTCTGTCCTTCCTAGGGTCCTACCATTCATTGTGTATTCCCTTGCCTTGTTAGTCCTCCCAAGATGCATCACCTCACACTTTTCAGGGTTAAATTCCATTTGCCACTGTTCTGCCCATCTGACCAACCCATCTATATCGTCCTGTAGCCTGAGGCTTCCCTCCTCGCTATTTACCACTCCACCAATTTTCGTGTCATCTGCGAACTTACTGATCATACCTCCTACATTCATTTCTAAATCATTAATGTACACTACAAACAGCAAAGGACCCAGCACCGATCCCTGCGGTACACCACTGGACACAGGCTTCCAGTCACAAAAACAACTTTCGACCATCATCCTCTGCCTCCTGCCACTAAGCCAATTTTGGATCCAATGTGCCAAATTGCCCTGGATCCCATGGGCTCTTACCTTCTTGACCAGCCTCCCATGCGAGACTTTGTCAAAAGCCTTACTGAAGTCCATGTAGACTACATCAACTGCACTACCCTCATCCACACACCTAGTCACCCGCTCTCAAAATTCAATCAAATTGGTTAGACATGATCTCCCCCTGACAAAGCCATGCAGACTATCCTTGATTAATCCTTGCCTCTCCAAGTGGTGACTAATTCTGTCCCTCAGAATTTTTTCCAATAATTTCCCTACCACTGATGTTATGCTCACTAGCCTGTAATTCCCTGGTTTATCCCTACTACCCTTCTTGAATAATGGAACTACGTTAGCTGTCCTCCAGTCCTCTGGCACCTCCCCTGTGGCCAGAGAGGTTCTGAAAATTTGTGTCAGAGCCTCTGCAATCTCCTACCTTGCCTCACACAGCAGCCTGGGATACATCTCGTCTGGGCCTGGGGATTTATCCACTTTGAAGCCCGCTAAAACCGCTAGTACCTCCTCCCTCTCAATGCTAATTTGTTCAAGTATATCACAATCCCCCTGCCTGATTTCTATGCCTACGTCGTCCTTCTCCATAGTGAACAGAGATGCAAAATATTCATTTAAAACCTCACCTACATCTTTCGGCTCTACACACAAATTGCCACTTTGGTCCCTAATAGGCCCAATTCTTTCCCTGGTTATTCTCTTGCCCTTAACATACTTATAAAACACCTTGGGATTTTACTTTATTTTGCCCGCCAGTGTGTTTTCATGCCCCCTCTTCGCTCTCCTAATTTATTTTTTAAGTACCCCCTGCACTTTCTATACTCCTCGGGCTTCCACTGTTTTTAGTCCTTTGTATCTGCCAAAAGCCTCCCTTTTTTTCCTAATCCATTCTTGTATATCCCTTGACATCCAGGGTTCCCTGCACTTGTTAGTCCCACCCTTGACCTTTACAGGAAGATGTTGGTGCTGTACTCTCTATTTCCTTTCTGAAAGACTCCCACTGCTCTGATGTGGATTTTCCTACAAGTAGCTGATCCCAGTCCACTTTGGCCAGATCCTGCCTTATCATATTAAAATCGGCCTTCCCCTAATTTAGAACCTTTATTTCCGGTCCATCTTTGTCCTTTTCCATGACTACCTTAAATGTCACCGTATTATGGTCACTGTCACCAAAATGCTCTCCTACTGACACTTCTACCACTTACCCGGTTACATTCCCTAGAATTAGGTCCAGTACCGCCCCCTCTCTTGTAGGAATTTCTACATGCTGGCTCAAAAAGCTCTCCTGGATGCACTTCAAGAATTCCACACCCTCTAAGCCTTTCACACTCTGACAATCCCAGTTAATATTAAGGAAGTTGAAATCCCCTACTACTGTATTTCTACACTTCTCTGAGATTTGCCTACATATCTGTTCCTCTATCTCCCCTGACTGTTTGGGGGCCTATAGTACACTCCCAGCAAAGTGCTTGCACCCTTTTTGTTTTTAAGTTGCTAAGATAGCAGAACCTGCTAAGATATCATCCCTCCTTACTGCAGTAATTGACCCCTTGATTAATATTGCGACACCCCCTCCTCTTTTACACCCCCTCTGTCTCACCTGAAGATTCTATACCCTGGAATATTGAGCTGCCAGCCCTGCCCCTCCCTCAACCATGTCTCTGTGATAGCAACAATATCATACTCCCATGTGTTCATCAACACCTTCAATTCATCTGCCTTGCTAATCGCATTAAGGTGGATGAATTAGCTGCGCAAATAGATGTAAACGGATATGATGTAATTGGAATTACGGAGACATGGCTCCAGGGTGGCCAAGGCTGGGAATTCAACATCCAGGGGTATTCAATATTCAGGAAGGACAGACAAAAAGGAAAAGGAGGTGGGGTAGCATTGCTGGCTAAAGAGGAGATTAACACAATAGTAAGGATGGATATTAGCTGTGAGGATGTGGAATCTGTATGGATAGAGCTGAGAAATACCAAGGGGCAGAAAACATTAGTGGGAGTTGTATACAGATCCCCAAACAGTAATGCTGAGGTTGGGGATGGCATTAAATGGGAAATTAGAGACGCGTGCAATAAGGTCACAGCAGTTATCATGGGTGACTGTAATCTACATATAGATTGGGCTAACCAAATTAGTAACAATACTGTGGAGGAGGAATTCCTAGAGTGTATACGGGATGGTTTCCTGAACCAATATGTCGAGGAACCAACTAGAGATCAGGCCATCTTAGACTGGGTATTATGTAATAAGAAAGGATTAATTAGCAATGTTGTTGTGCGAGGCCCCTTGGGGAGGAGCGACCATAATATGATATAATTCTTCATTAAGATGGAGAGTGAAGTAGTTGACTCAGAGACTAGGGTCCTGAATTTAAGTGAAGGAAACTACGATGGTATGAGGTGTGAGTTGGCTAGGATAGATTGGGGAACATTACTTAAAGGGTTGACGGTGGATAGGCAATGGCAAACATTTAAAGATCGCATGGATGAACTACAGAATTTGTTCATCCCTGTTTGGCATAAAAATAAAACAAAAAAGGTGACTCAACCGTGGCTAACAAGGGAAATTAGGGATAGCATAAGATCCAAGGAGAAGACATATAAATTGGCCAGAAAAAGCAGCAAAACTGAGGATTGGGAGCAGCTTAGGATTCAGCAAAGGAGGACAAAGGGATTAATTAAGAGGGGGAAAATAGAATATGTGAGTAAGCTTGCAGGGAACCTAAAAACTGACTGTAATAGCTTCTATAGATATGTGAAGAGAAAAAGATTGGTGAAGTCAAGCGTAGGTCCCTTGCAGTCAGAATCAGGGGAATTTATAATGGGGAACAAAGCAATGGCTGACCAATTAAATACATACTTTGGTTCTGTCTTCACAAAGGAGGGCACAAATAACCTTCCAGAGATGTCGGGGAACATAGGGTCTAATGAGAGGGAGGAATTGAATGAAATCAGTATTTGTAGGGAAATGGTGTTAGGGAAATTGACAGCATTGAAGGCCGATAAATCCCCAGGGCCTGATAATCTACATCCTAGGGTACTTAAGGAAGTGGCCTTAGAAATAATAGATGCATTGCTGGTCATCTTCCAAAATTCTGTAGACATTGGAATAGTTCCCATGAATTGAACGGTAGCTAATATAACCCCACTATTTAAAAAAGGTGGTAGAGAGAAAACGGGGAATTATAGGTCGGTAAGCCTGATGTCGGTAGTGGGGAAAATGCTAGAGTGCATTATAAAAGATGTAATAGCAGAGCACTTGGAAAACAGTGACTGGATCGGACAAAGTCAACATGGATTTACAAAAGGTAAATCATGCTTGACTAATCTACTGGAATTTTTTGAGGATGTAACTGGTAGAATAGATAAGGGAGAACCAGTGGATGTGGTGTATTTGGACTTTCAGAAGGCTTTCGATAAGGTCCCGCAAAAGAGATTAGCATGCAAAGTTAAAGCACATGGGATTGGGGATAAGGTACTGACTTGGATAGAGAACTGGTTGGCAGACAGGAAGCAAAGAGTTGGAATAAATGGGTCTTTTTCCAAGTGGCACGCAGTGACTAGTGGGGTACTGCAGGGATCGGTGCTTGGACCCCAGCTATTCACAATATATATTGATCTAGACGAGGGAACTAGATGTAATATCTCCAAGTTTGCAGACAACACAAAGCTGGGTTGGCGTGTGTGCTGAAGGAGGATGCTGAGAAACTCCAGTATGATTTGGACAGGTTGGGTGATTGGGCAGATGCATGGCAGATGCAGTATAATGTGGATAAATGTGAGGTTATCCACTTTGGCGGCAAAAACAGGAAGACAGATTATTATCTGAATGGCAATAGATTGGGAAAAGGGGAAATGTAATGTGACCTGGGTGTCCTTGTGCACCAGTCGCTGAAGGTAAGCATGCAGGTGCAGCAGGCGGTTAAGAAGACAAATGGTATGTTGGCCTACATAGCGAGAGGATTCAAGTACAGGAGCAAGGATGTCCTCCTGCAATTCACCCGCTACTATAGCTCCACTCCATATCCCATCCCCCTGCCAAGTTAGTTTAAACACCCCCCAACAGCACTAGCAAACGTCCCCGCAAGGATGTTGGTCCCGTTCCGGTTCATAAGAACATAAGAAATAGGAGCAGGAGTAGGCCAATCGGCCCCTCGAGCCTGCTCCACCATTCAATAAGATCATGGCTGATCTGATCCTAACCGCCAATCTACTATCACAGAACAATCTCCTGAATCTAACAGAATTAGACACACGAATTAGGAGCAGGATCAGGCTACACGGCCCCTGGGCCCGCTCCGCTACCCACAGGGCCATGACCGATCCGAACCTAGACTCATGTCCAAATTCCTGCCCGCTCCCCATAACCCTTTATTCCCTTTACTTCTAGGAAACTGTCAGGTGCATCCCATCTGACTTGTACCGATCCCACCTTCTCCAGAAACAGACCCAGTGATCCAGGAAACTAAAGCCCTCCCTCCTGCACCAACTCTTTAGCCATGCATTCAGCTGCTCTACCCTCCTATTCCTATACTCACTAGCACGTGGCACCGGGAGTAATCCAGAGATTACAATCTTTGACATCCTGCTTTTTAATCTGCTGCCTAGCTCCCTAAATTCTTGTTGCAGGACCTCATCCCTCATTCTACCTATGTCGTTGGTACCGATGTGAACCACAACCTCTGACTGTTCGCCCTCCCCCTTCAGAGTGTCCTGCAGCCGTTCAGTGACATCCTTGACCCTGGCACCAAGGAGGCAACATACCATGCTGGAGTCACGTCTGCGGCCACAGAAACACTTGTCTGCACCCCTCACTATTGAGTCTCCTACCACTATTGCCCTTCCACTCTTACTCTTCCCCCCTTGTGCAGCTGAGCCACCCACAGTGCCGTGAACTTGGCTGTGGCTGCACTCCCCAGAGGAACCGTCACTTTCACCGTTTTCCAACACAGAAAAACGGTTGTTGAGTGAGATGCACTCTGGGGTTTTCCTGACTGCCTGCCTGCCCCCCTTCTGACTGGTGGTCACCCATTCCCTCTCTGACTGCACTTCCTTAAGCTGCCAGCTGACCACGTCTAAAAACTTGCTATCCACGTAACTCTCAGCCTCGTGGATACACTGCAGAGCCTCCAGCTGACGCTTGAGCTCCGAAAATCGGATCTCAAGTTGGCCAAACCGTTGGCACTTACTGCACATGTGGTCATCCTGACTGCAAGAAGCGTCTAGAAATTCCCACATGCTGCAGGCCGTGCAACGCATGGGACTGAGGTCCCCTGTCATATTTTTAATTTAAAAACTCTTACCTCAAATTTAAACTATTGGATTCTCGCTCTCCCGAACTACTGTACCTTAAAAGAAATAGACTTAAAATTGAAGAGAAAAAAGCACTCACCCGCTGCTCACCAATCAGCTTCTTCCCCTACGCTGGTGTCACTTTGGAACACGTATATCTTTTAATCTACACCAAGGCACTTAAATTTAGACACCCCAGTTTGGAAAAAAGCGAGAAATAGAGAAATACTCACCAACCAATCACTTATCTGCTTTCTGGTGATGTCACACTTTGATTACTTTTTACTTCTTTACACTCACCGGTCCTTTGTATCTGAGCCGCTCCCGCTGCTTTTACTGCCGCTGAAGCCTCAGAATTTTCTGACTGGACAACCAAAATAGTTTTCCCAGATGCAACCTTAGAAATGGAATTTAGATCCAGTCGGCAAATAAATCTCTCCGAACAGCTGCCATCACAATTCCCACAGCTTTCCACGTTCAGCAGGTAAGGTCCATTCCCCTACCATACTATGCTCTGCTCTTAAGTATTGCTGCACTCTGCTCCCTCAACCCCACTGTGCTCTGTTTCCCTGCTTAGAATGGGACCCTGCTCAAACTGGCAATCACACTCCAGATAACTGGCTGCAGAGAATCATACAATGATAGAAATTTACAGCACAGAAGCAGGCCATTTGGCCTGTCATGCCTGTGCTGGCTCTTTGAAAGAGTAATCGTACAAGACACGGTGGAGAGTTCACATCATCCTTGATCAAAATGTAGCACGCGAATAAAGATATTTGACAGTGCAGCCTAGTGACCAAACATTCATATTGCTCCATCCTTTAATCTTCATCAGGTAGACTAGGTCTTCAGTTGAGAAAATGTTAGAAGTCGTTCATTACTACTAGGTGGAAAATTCTTCATTTTTTTCCATGAAGTTGAAATTGCGCTGTTCGTTGTTTTTAGTGCAGTGGTTAATGAATTAGCACCAACCTCCTGTATGCATTATTTTGACAAAGCCAGTGTAAATGCACCAACCAGTGCGCAAAAGTCGGATAGATAGGAACTTCCATTCACGGTTTATTTTGGATTGGGTTTTATTCTGCCTTTGTTCACCAAACTGTCTAAATGCCCCTGAATGTCCTCTTATAATGGCAATGGTTTTCACTTCTTCAAGCACATCTTGAGATTTTCATTAACAGCGATGTCAATGATTCTTTCTGCACTTGATTTAGCTGCTATAAACCTGCTGGTCTATTTTACTGAAAAGCACTTGGGTCCCCAAATTAAATAAACTGCAGAGTATCTGTTATAAATCTTATCATTCATCAAGAAACTACTCGTGAAATTAAGCTGGACAGCCAGCTGGTGGCGCCGTCCAAGGAGTATAAATACTCGGGCGTCGGCCCCAGCTTGCCAGGGACATTTTGTAAGACAAGGAACTAGTGAAGTACAACTAGACCTCCATGTTCTGAAACAAGTTGATTAAAGCCTTGCTTTATGCTCAAACAAGTGCGTAGTGAGTTTTATTACGTCAATTTAATCAATTTGATATCGGCTCCACGCTTTGCATGATTCGGGAACAGCCAACTACGACTTGAACCATAGAAGGGAACTCAGACAAGTAATCGATCCATCATGGAGAAACTACTCAGACCCGCCCATATCGACCTGGACCCGAATTCACTCACAGCTGCTAAGGTATGGAAACACTGGTATCATACCTTTAGCAACTTCCTTGAGGAGTATGGTGAGAATGTTCCTAATAAGTTACGAATGCTTGCTAATTATGTATCCCCTCATGTGTTTGATTATATCGAAGACTGTGTAGACTATGACACCGCTATCCAAATACTACAGCAGCTATATGTCAAGTCCTCAAATTAAATTTTTGCTCGGT
Organism: Somniosus microcephalus; assembly: GCF_052327205.1. Lineage (NCBI taxonomy): Eukaryota > Metazoa > Chordata > Chondrichthyes > Squaliformes > Somniosidae > Somniosus > Somniosus microcephalus. The sequence continues at coordinate 143,179,012 of NC_140989.1, read as the reverse complement.
ATCTACTGGCCAGAACTCGACAACAACCCGGGAAATCACTTGACGAATTCCTTCAGAAACTTCGCAGGCTCAGCAAGGATTGTAATCTTAAAGCTGTTACAGCTGAGCAGTACCAGGAGGAGTTAATTCGTGATTCCTTTATTAATGGGATTGCATCTCCCTTCATACGTGAGCGTCTGTTTTGGGGGAGAGAGAGAGAGAGGGGGGGAAGGAGAGAGAGAGAAGGAGAGAGAGACAGAGAGGGAAGGAGAGAGAGGGAAGGAGAGAGAGAGGGAAGGAGAGAGAGGGAGAGGGAAGGAGAGAGAGAGGGAGAGAGGGAAGGAGGGAGAGAGAGAGAGGGAAGGAGAGAGAGAGAGGGAAGGAGAGAGAGGGAAGGAGAGACAGAGAGAGAGAGAGAAGGAGAGAGAGAGAGAGAGGGAAGGAGAGAGAGAGAGGGAAGGAGCGAGTGAGGGAAGGAGCTGGAGAAGAGAGGAAGACAACCTGGGGAAGGGGCTGGACTCAGAGCCCGGCGGGTGAAGAAGGGCGGCCGTCATTTTGTGAGGTCGGCGGGAAGTTTGAATTGCGGCAGCCGAAGGAAGGAAGAAGACGAGCTCTCCCTCCCTCTCCCACCCCTTCACTCATCCCTCCCTCACCCTCTCTCTCTCCCCCCTCTCTCTCCCTGCCCCTCTCTCTCCCTGCCCCCTCCCTCTCCCTCCCTCCCCGCTCTCTCTCTCCCCCTCCCTCCCCGCTCTCTCTCTCCCCTCCCTCCCCGCTCTCTCTCTCTCCCTCTCCCCCTCTCCTCTCCCTCCGACTCACCTCGGTACCAGAACAGAGTATATCCGACACCGGGAGGCCGGGTGCCCATCGCTCAGAAGCGAGCCTGGGGTTCCTCATGTTTAACTAGGCAGGCCTTTGGACCCGGTTGGCCGGGCAGCCTTTCGCTCCGGACTCCCGTGTCCGATTTAGGTCGGGGACAACTCGTTGGAAAGCCCCGGTTTTCCCGGTCCCACACTAGTGGCAAGAGAGAGAGAGAGGGAAGAGGAGAGAGAGAGAGGGAAGAGGAGAGAGAGAGAGAGAGAGAGAGAGAAGGAGAGAGTGAGGGAAGGAGAATTAAAATCCTGACTTTTGTCTGTTTTCCCGCGCAGCCGGCCAAAGAAAAGAAAAACAAAAGAGATGAAGAGTCTAATTTAAAGCAGCCCCTCCCCCGCTAAAAGGTGAGAGCCGGAGGGAGATTTTGCGGGTGAAGAGGGGCGGCCGCCATTTTGTGAGGCACTAACGGCAGTTTGAAAGATTAGGCCCTGCCCACACTCACCATGAAACGCCCCCGTGACGCAGCATGCTCCCCCTGTAGGATTGGTGAACCTTCACGTCACTCAATGCTAATGAGCGGATTCCCCCATATGATTGACCAACCGCTAATGAGCGGATTTTTGAACGTTTTTTGTATACTGTCCGAACAATTTTTGTCTGACCAAAAAGTAAATACGCCTATGAGATTCCCCTAATCATAAGCTTTCTTTTGATATAACATATGTGTAGGTACGCTCTATAACTTTTGAGTGATGCCCTGGACAGACGGACAGACAGACAGACACCACGATCCTTTTATTTATATATATAGGTAGATATATACACTGACCAAGTGATTGTTGATTGATTCTCAATAAGCTTGCACTGATTAGGATGTATCTGTTCTTCCTCAATTGACTTATTATCCAACATCAATGACATGGAGCACACTGGTCTTACAACATGATAGATGCTGGCACTGATTTCTGGTTCATGGCCTCTCACATGCTTTTAGTTGTAGTGGGATTTTTCCTGAAATATAGGCTGATTGGAACTGTTGTTTTTTAGTTTGTGTTTGGTTAGATTATAGAAATAAGCAAAATTTTACTTTATATGGTAGGTGACATTGTTTACTTTGTGCTGCCATTGTCATAGCAAGTGTGTCTAGGGAAATGTTTTAATGCATTTAACAGGAATGACCAGCTCAAGGGAAAGAATATAAGGATTCCTGGGATGAGAGGGCTGTCCTATGATGAGAGATTGTGTAGAATGGGCCTATACTCTCTGGAGTTTAGAAGAATGAGAAGTAATCTCATTGAAACATACAAGATTCTGAAGATGCAACACCTGCCCTTTTACCTCCACCCTTCCCACTGTCCAGGGCCCCAAATACTCCTTCCAAGTGAAATAGTGATTTACTTGTACTTCTTGCAATTTAGTATACTGTATTCGCTGCTCACGATGCGGTCTCCTCTACAATGGGGAGACCAAACGCAGATTGGGTGATTGCTTTGCGGAACACCTCCGTTCAGTCCGTATGAGTGACTCCGAGCTTCCGGTCGCCTGTCACTTTAATTCTCCGCTTCACTCCCACTCAGACCTCATCATCCTCAGCCTCTTACACTGTTCCAATGAAGCTCAACGTAAGCTCGAGGAACAGCACCTCATCTTTTGATTAGGCACTTTACAGCCTTCTGGACTCAACATAGAGTTCAATAATTTCAGACCATAACCTCGGCCCCTATCCTTTTTTTCCCCCCATTTATTTATTTTAATTGTTTTTCTCTCTCTCTCCCACATGGCAGCTGTCTTTCACTCTGTACCATTTACACTTCCCCATGAGCCATCTTTTGTTTCTTAACTTGTCCCATTACCATCTCCTTTTGTCTTGCACCATCTCTTAATCTCCCTTAATGTCTCTTAATCTCTCCTGCCTTCCATCCTATCACAGACCTTCCCTTTTGTTCTTTCCTCCCCTCCCCCCTTTCCCTGCCCCTGCACTTGCTTAAAAACCTGTTCCATCGCCATCTTTTTCCAGTTCTGACGAAGGGTCATCGACCTGAAACATTAACTCTGTTTCTCTCTCCACAGATGCTGCCTGACCTGCTGAGTATTTCCAGCATTTTCTGTTTTTATTTCAGATTTCCAGCATCTGCAGTATTTTGCTTTTGTAAGATTCTGAAGGGGATTGACGGGGTAGATGCTGAGAGGTTGTTTCTCCCGACTGGAGTGTCTAGAACTAGGGGGCATAGTCTCAGGATAAGGGGTTGGCCATTTAAGACTGAGATGAAGAGAAATTTCTTCACTCAGAGGGTTGTGAATCTTTGGAATTCTCTACCCCAGAGGGCTGTGAATGCTGAGTCTTTGAGTATATTCAAGGTTGATATCGATAGATTTTTGAACTCTATGGGAATCAAGGGATATGGAGATTGGGCAGGAAAGTGGAGTTGAGATCAATGATCAGCCATGATCTTATTGAATGGTGGAGCAGGCTCGAGGGGCCATATGTCCTACTCCTGTTCCTATTTCTTATGTTCTTATGAATCTAGATAGGAACTTTTTTCTTGCAACAGTGTTGACCAACAGAAATTGCCGACTAGCCACAGGTGTGACTGCGGCGACACCGATTTAGTCACATGCACTCATTTTAGTAGAAACCACCTTGCACACACTCATACAAAATATACTTCACGTGTATATTTACTTAACAAACATTACCACCATTCAGTAACCAAGGAAGTAAAGCACTCACAATGATCAAAAAGCTCTCACACACTTTTGTCTTACTATTTTACAAAAAAACGCACAGAAAGATTAAAGCACACATGCGTACACCATGTGAAAATCACATGCCTATTGTCGCTGTCTTTTTTATTAATTTTTTAATTTATTATTCAGAAATGCAATTAGCCACATCTAGATTGCCAGTTGGTGGCTAATGGCTAACGGATAATGTATTGGATAGCACTGCCACAGAGCAATAAAATTCCTGTGTTCCTCAAGGTGAAAACAGGGAAATCTTTGCTACTTTAGGCACTCCATAGCATTATCAAGCACTCCCAAGCCAGGTTAGATACTGAACAAACTCCCTGTATTGTATATGCTGATAAATCAGAAGAGCTTCTCCCATTGTACCAGTGTGATCTTTCCATTTTCTGCAGTAGGCATTTTTACAGCCTCTCCAAGTAAAATAGCCAGAGCTTAGTGTTAAATTCTAGGGAGTTTTGTGTTGTCTACCTGTATCTGCTACCAGCTAGGCTGAGCATGTCTGAGCTCATAGCACATTGTGCCTTTACGCCCATCGGAGGCAGAGGAGGCTTTCATTCCATTGTTCTGGGTTGGTGTCAAACCCAGGCCCGAGAAGTGAGCAAATGTGTTCTAACTCACTTAGTCTGCTAAGTTCCTGTCTTTTTCAATCTCCATTTATCTTACATAAATACTTGCTTCTCCGATGTTCCTATTGAATTGTGTCGTCAATGCAAGAATACTGGAAGAGGTTTCACCACAGTTAAGAGTAAAATGCATTTGAAAAATGGCTTCTTAACGCAGACTGTCCTTACGTATTGTTCCAATTTGCGACATGTACAGCTGCATGTAAAATGATGGTCAATAAATGTTCAGATGATGTGAGATGGCAGAAGAGCAGGGTCAAGTAGATTATTCATTATTTCACGAGACATAGCTCTTCCTCTTACTGGGAGAATGAGGTTGGAATGGCTGAAGCACGGTGTACCTTTTTAAGTCTATAGATGGTACTTCTGCTATCAGGGTGATTGAAAGGCAACTCTGGCGAGTACTCATGCTGCATTTTAAAAATAAATGAAGCTCGCTTGTATCGTGTGATGAAGGTGAAATCGGAAGCGTCGGATTAGAAATGATTCACTGGAAGTGAAGAATGAGCACCTTGCCTCTCCATTCAGAACATTGACTTTATCTGTCACCAAGGTGTTAAGACTTTCAAAGGTTGAATTTATTGACTTCTGACACCGAATCTCAAAATGTCCATGTTTGTTTTATTGTGAGTCACCTCTGAGTCAAAGACGTATAATAGGCACATTCATTTCCAGCCAATTTGCCCAGCTACATTGACTTAAAAGCAAATTTATTCACGTCCTGCGCTTAATAAGAAATTTAATCACATCTAATGTGAGAGACTGAAAGGCAAGTGGTGAAGTTTCTGACTCAGATGGAATTGAAGGTGACTGACAGGAGTACCTTGGTCGGAACTGTACAACATTCTTCAAACAGAAGTTATGCAAGGTGGATTTTCTCCAAAGCATACTGAGACCCACCTTGTTTTTTAACTATTTATTCCCAATTCCAGGAAAATATATTTTGGCCTTAAATTATTTAGGCGTCACTGATACTTTTCTCTGCAAGATTGAAAATTCATTTTTATCGCTACGTTCGTCTCCTTTCAGAAACGGCACTTAACGGGATTCCGTTGTCCTCATTATCCAACCAGCTGCAGGAAAACTCTCTCCAGAATTGGCACCACCCTTGTTGTGTATGTTGAGCTATAATTACCTGAGAAGGCATGTTTTTTTTAATGTAAGGTTAATAGTGCTTTGTGTACAGAGAAAAAAGGATCAATCTTGATGAATGGCCAAGATATTTTATCTTCATCGTGTCTTCATTGCTGATGTGCTAAAAAATGCTTTTTACAGAACCCAAGTACAAACTGAAAAACTGAGCCAGATTGTCATTAGTTATTCCAAGAAATCCATCATTTACTTCACTGACTCTGGATTGCCTATCACTGCTGAATTTTTTATGGTTTCTGTTCTGTGACAACATTTGCAAACATTATTTACAGATGTGGCATTGAATCTTAAAGTGTCTCACAAAATTTGAATTGCCTCATTCAAAAGATAGGGAGGATTGTTTCCTTGATTGCCTTATTTTTTGATGGGAAAGAAATGGGCTTTTCAATTCCGTAGGTTGCGTAACTAATTGCACCCGAACAAAACGTTATCATCTTCTGGGTTTTGAATTATTGTTCTGTGGATATCAGCTTCTTTTTTAGCTTAACTCAGCTAGTAGCACTTTTGCCCTTGAGTGAGACGTTTATAGATTCAAGCATTGCTCCAGTACTTGAGGGCGTGCGACCATGTCAGATGGTAAGATGCTGAACTCAAATTCAATACGCTTGTTCTAATAGTTCAGGTGGAGGTGAAAGATCCCATGGACAAGTCACTGCTATTAACATAAACAAAGATCAGCTTCCTCAGTGGTATAGGCAGTAGACCTTTCCAGCTGGTGTTCAGTTATACAGACCTGGAATGTTCCAAGTTGATTTTCTGACTTGTGCTGATGTTAGGGATGTTACATTTGGTCTCAGCTATGCTGGGGGAAGGGAAGAAAGAAAATCGGTCATGGTTCATGCTCCAGATCATTGTCCATTGACCCCCCCCCCCCCCATGCTGGAAAGTGCTAGGTGAGGGAAGATTCAGCTGTCTGGGCTTACACATGAAGAATGGTCACTGGGATGAGATTCTGGGGAGTTGATTGCACCAGTGAAGCTGTACCCTAGCATGAGTCAGTGCTTTCAGGAGAGGAGGAGAGCAAATTGGAGTAAGAAAGAATTAAAGGGTTAATTAGTCAAATAATGTGAACCAGTGACTGATTGTGACTGGCGTAACTGCACAGTATATTAGTATACACACTGCAGCACTAGAGTGGCAGGATGTGATTCCAATAAACTTCACCCCAGCTCTATAACTCATTCCTGAATCAAGGTGTTTTTGAGACAGCGGCAGTCCTGTGAATTTAGTACTTTAGTTCTGCTTAGTAGATTTTTAAGATGGCACCAGCCAGCTCTGGAGGGGTGAAAAGCAGCTCAATTGGCCTAATGGGAATTGTTAAAGTGCCTCTGTGCTCATCAGAGTCCTCATTAAAGTAAATTACAAAGGAAAGGTGAATAAAAACAATGGCTGTAAAATGGTACTGAAATCCACTTGAGTGTTAGACGTGGAATAATCTACAGTAATCTGGACCTGTGCAGTCGGAGTTTTCTTTCCACTTCTAAACTTGCAGTTTATGATTCCAATCATGACTGTAGTACTCATTCTCATGAAAGCAAAGAATTGAAGAGCACACATTTCTCCATAGATTGCTCAATATGTATTTGTAAATTCCGAGGAATTTAGGAATGAGAAAAGGCAATTCAGCTCATTCACTGTGCTCTTTCATTTAGATTCTCATTTGAGACTCTCACAATTTACTTTTCATCTGCTGCCCACCTCAAAACCTTGCAATTCCTGCCGCATCAGGAATCTGCCTTTTGACTAGGTCACCTGACCTAGATTAACTGTGCCCGCTGGCAGTTTGTTTCATAAAATGAGAAGATATTCCTCAAGTCTCCCATGGAGATTTAATGAGGAAGATATATCTTGTGCTGCGGTCTGTCTGTGCTGATAACATAAGAACATAAGAAATAGGAGCAGGAGTTGGCCATTTGGCTCTTCGAGCCTGCTCCGCCATTCAATAAGATCATGGCTGATCTTCTACCTCATCTCCACTTTGCTGCACTAGCCCCATGTCCCTTGATTCCCTTAATATTCAAAAATCTATCAATCTCTGTCTTGAATATACTCAACGACTGAACCTCCACAGCCCTCTGGTGTAGAGAATTCCAAAGATTCACCACCCTCTGGGTGAAGAGATTTCTCCTCATCTGAGTCCTAAATGGCCGACCCCTTATTCTGAGACTGTGACCCCGGTTCTAGACTCCCCAGCCAGGGGAAACATCCTCCCTGCATCTACCCTATCGAGCCCTGTAAGAATTTTGTATGTTTCAATGAGATCACCTCTCATTCTTCTAAACTCTAGAGAATATAGGCCTAGTCTACTCAATCTCTCCTCATAGGGCAATCCCCCCATCCCAGGAACCAGTCTGGTGAACCTTTGCTGCACTCCCTCTATGGCAAGTATATCCTTCCTTAGGTAAGGGGGCCAAAACTGTACACAATACTCCAGGTGTGGTCTGATTTAGTTCATCTTGGAGAATGTGGCATTGGTGCACTATGGTTGGCCTCAGCACCTCCCTCTACCCCAAGCTGTGGAAGGCATCGTAGATCCCTGCTGTAGCTATCCATTCACTCCTGCTCAAAAGTTGTGTATGTGCAGATGTTGGGTGAGGGCAGGATGGATTTAACTCTGATGCCCCATGGTCGAACGGGTCACTGAAGTCACAGGAAGACTTGCCATTTGGACAAGCTTTGGAGAGTTGCCTTGTGCAGCTTTTCACAACATGAAACGTGGCTTGAGGAGACGAAGGGTATGGGAGAACTAGCCAGTGAGATTATTGAACAATAAGTGAACAAGCGAATATCTAACGTAATCTAAAGGTGTCAGCCGTGGCTCAGTGGGTAGCACTCTAACCTCTGAGTCAGAAGGTTGTGGGTCCAAGTCCCACTCCAGAAACTTGAGCACAAATTGAGGCTGGCACTCCCAGTGAAGTACTGAGGAAGTGCTGCACTGTCAGAGGTGCCGACTTTCAGACAAAGATGTTAAACCAGGGCCCCGTCTGCCCTATCAAGTGGACGTAAAAGATCTCATGGCTCTATTTTAAAGAAGAACAGGGGAGCTATCCCTCAATCAACATCCCTAAAGCAAATTATCTGATCATTACCTCATTGCTGTTTGTGGGACCTTGCTGTGCACAAATTGGCTGTTTCCTACATTGCAACAGTGACTACACTTCAAAAGTATGACAATCCGGCAGCTTCATGGTCACTTTTACTGATACCAGCTTTTTATTTCCGGACTTTTTTGAAACTGACTTCAAATTCTCAAACTGCTCTAATGGGATTTGAACTCGCATTCTCTAGATTATTAGTCCATGTCTCTTGATTATTAGTAACATATCCACTACAATGCCATACCACTGAACAATTATCTTAATCTATCTATATGCATGCATGTAGCACAAGTTTTTTTTACTGTGAGAACTTGGTGCAGCTCCTTAGCTAGCAAAAGCTATTGTAAAGTCTTCCTGTTATGAAATAGTTTTTGTCTTCTCCTGGATCATACAAGAACCAGATAAAAGCGGATTTCTGTGGGAAATGTTTCCTTTTTCCTTAAATGCCTATATTGCAAAGGACATACTGCACGAGAATGAAACTTTCCTAATCCGGTTTAGCATTATTCTAACCTTTTTGACAAGTCTGAACTATGGAGATTATTTACAATTTAACTTTACTGCAGTGGGAGGTATCAAGACAAAATGGTTCATAAAATGGAAATGCTTTCTTTATGAGGATAAGAACCCATCTGGCTACATTGAGAAATAGGACCAGACTGTAATTGGGTTATTCTTTAAGTAGACAGTATGAATTCAGATAGCCGCAGTGTCTGTTTTGTAACCTCAAGCTTATAACAAAATATCCTTCAGAATCAGGTAGTGGCAGAGTGCTTGAATGTGACAGCGAGCATAAATCAGGAGGTCAGCATTATTAGATCCTAATGATGGTCATTCGGCTTCAAATAATGATGCAAAACCAGAGGGAACTGTGCCATGAATCTACTTTGAATGGGGAACATTGCAAATAAAGTCCAGGTCCTACACAATTTAAATCATTCTGTCAGAGGTGTGTTGCCTGATTATAATAAAACATTACGAATTGTTGTTTCTTTAGAGGAAATAGTACTTTTCATTCAGAAGTAAGACAGATAGATCCATTAGTGAACATACTTAACGTTCATATTCTGTGATTGAGAAAAGAAACCAGACTGCTCACCCTTCATCTTCCCCTGTGCACCCTAAAGTAATGGTTCATGTCCCATCTTGTACTATGTACCCTAAACTAACAACTCATACCCAGTATTGCGCTGTATACTCTAAACTAACTGCTCAGGTCATCTTGCACTGTGTAGACTAGACTGACAACTTGTCTCATCTTCTGCTGTATACCCTAATCTGACAGCATATGCCCTATTTTAGGGTGTGTACCGTAAACTGATAATTCACATCCTAGCTCCTGCTGTGTACCACGAACCATTCACATCCCATCTTGTACTGTGTATCCTGGGCTGTCAACTCATAACCTCTCCATTCCCGCTGAATAGCCCAAGGCTAAAATTGGAAGATATTTCCTCTCTGAATTTGTTTGATGGAGGAATTTTAGATTCCTTTCTTCTGAATTCTAATCTCCTTGCTGCAGCTGCATGCACACTCGTCACAAGATACAGATCAATATGGTATAAAATATGATGGTAGCATCATTTATTGAAACTTATGTAGAATGTCACAGGTTTAAATGGAAAGAGCACAAAACTCTAGAAATATTATTGACAGTTAAATTAATCAGAATTCCCTTGATAAATGAAAAGGCAAGTCTCGATCTTAATCATAATAATGCCTTGTTTTACCCCGCCATTAATCTCAATGGTAGAAAACTAGGGGTGTAATCTCCTTTCTGCACTATTTTCAGTGTACTATTTACTGTGCGTGAGTAAAGTTCCTGTCTGTGCTATTTGAATGCAGTCAACTTGTTTAATTGAAATGGTTTAGGGATTATGTTAGAACAATGTGGACAGATCAACATGAGCACATTAGCTCATCCACTGAAGATAGTGCAGAGAGGAAATTGAACCCTTTAGTATTTTAATCTAATCTTTTAAATAACATGCTGTCACAGTGACTGTTTTTTACGAACAAGCCTTTTGGTTTAAACTGAGAAATGAAAAGAGGAAATCCAAGTAATCTTTTTATTTTCCCACAGTTTCTGTCTAACGAGAGTTTAGTGGCTGAATAATCCTGTTAATGCTATTCCTTTCTCAGAATGTACCACAGATCTAATGGGGTTGCCATTTGCAGACGTTCCTGCTCCCCCTCCCCCATACTAATGAAACACCCACACCCACACAGTGCTCACACCAAACAGTAACTGTCATCACATAACCCCCCCAACTCGGGTTGCCGACCATCCAGGATTGTCGTGGACTCTCCAGGAATTAAAGATCAACCTCCAGGACACTGCTATGAGCAATCCAGGAGAAAGATCATAGGGGTGTTAAATAAAATGATGTTTTTTTTCCATTCGATTTGATCACTTTGGTTTATTAGTTGTAAAAATATTGGCGATGGTGGCTGGGGGTGGAGGGAGAAAAAGGGATGTTTGACCAGGCAGGGTATTTGGGGGTGGGAGGTCATGTGATGAAACCTCCAGGAACACGTCCAACCAGAGTTGGCAACCCTGTCTCCACCCGCCCCCCCACCCCGCAGCCTCTGCCCCCCCAACCCTCCTCCCCGCAGCCTCTGCCCCCCCAACACCCCCACCCCGCAGCCTCTGCCCCCCCAACCCCCCCACCCCGCAGCCTCTGCCCCCCCCAACCCCCCCACCCGCAGCCTCTGCCCCCCCAACCCGCCCACCCCGCAGCCTCTGCCCCCCCAACCCCCCCACCCCGCAGCCTCTGCCCCCCCAACTCCCCCACCCGCAGCCTCTGCCCCCCCAACCCACCCACCCCGCAGCCTCTGCCCCCCAACCCCCCCACCCGCAGACTCTGCCCCCCCAACCCCCCCACCCCGCAGCCTCTGCCCCCCAACCCCTCCACACTGCAGCCTCTGCCACCCCAACTCCCCCACCCCGCAGCCTCTGCCCCCCCAACCCGCCCACCCCGCAGCCTCTGCCCCCCCAACCCTCCTCCCCGCAGCCTCTGCCCCCCCAACCCGCCCACCCCGCAGCCTCTGCCCCCCCAACACCCCCACCCCGCAGCCTCTGCCCCCCCAACCCCCCCACCCCGCAGCCTCTGCCCCCCAACTCCCCCACCCGCAGACTCTGCCCCCCCAACCCCCCCACCCGCAGCCTCTGCCCCCCAACCCCCCCACCCGCAGACTCTGCCCCCCCAACCCCCCCACCCGCAGCCTCTGCCCCCCAACTCCCCCACCCGCAGACTCTGCCCCCCCAACCCCCCCACCCGCAGCCTCTGCCCCCCAACCCCCCCACCCGCAGCCTCTGCCCCCCAACTCCCCCACCCGCAGACTCTGCCCCCCCAACCCCCCCACCCGCAGCCTCTGCCCCCCAACCCCCCACCCGCAGCCTCTGCCCCCCCAACCCCCCCACCCCGCAGCCTCTGCCCCCCCAACCCCCCCACTCGCAGCCTCTGCCCCCCCAACCCTCCTCCCCACAGCCTCTGCCCCCCAACCCCCCCACCCGCAGCCTCTGCCCCCCCAACCCCCCCACCCCGCAGCCTCTGCCCCCCCAACCCCCGCACCCCGCAGCCTCTGCCCCCCCAACCCCCCCACCCGCAGCCTCTGCCCCCCAACCCTCCCACTCGCAGCCTCTGCCCCCCCAACCCTCCTCCCCACAGCCTCTGCCCCCCCAACCCTCCTCCCCACAGCCTCTGCCCCCCCAACCCCCCCACCCGCAGCCTCTGCCCCCCAACTCCCCCACCCGCAGACTCTGCCCCCCCAACCCCCCCACCCGCAGCCTCTGCCCCCCAACCCCCCCACCCGCAGCCTCTGCCCCCCCAACCCCCCCACCCGCAGCCTCTGCCCCCCCAACCCCCCCACCCGCAGCCTCTGCCCCCCAACTCCCCCACCCGCAGACTCTGCCCCCCAACCCCCCCACCCCGCAGCCTCTGCCCCCCAACCCCCCCACCCCACAGCCTCTGCCACCCCACCCGCAGCCTCTGCCCCCCAACCCCCCCACCCCACAGCCTCTGCCACCCCACCCGCAGCCTCTGCCCCCCCAACCCGCCCACCCTGCAGCCTCTGCCCCCCAACCCTCCCACTCGCAGACTCTGCCCCCCCAACTCCCCCACCCGCAGCCTCTGCCCCCCACCCCACAGCCTCTGCCACCCCACCCGCAGCCTCTGCCCCCCAACCCCCCCACCCGCAGCCTCTGCCCCCCAACCCCCCCACCCGCAGCCTCTGCCCCCCAACCCCCCCACCCGCAGCCTCTGCCCCCCCAACCCCCCCACCCGCAGCCTCTGCCCCCCCAACCCCCCCACCCCGCAGCCTCTGCCCTCCAACTCCCCCACCAGCAGACTCTGCCCCCCAACCCCCCCACCCGCAGCCTCTGCCCCCCACCCCACAGCCTCTGCCACCCCACCCGCAGCCTCTGCCCCCCAACCCTCCCACCCGAAGCCTCTGCCCCCAAACACCCCACCCGAAGCCTCTGCCCCCACCCCCAACCCTATTCCCCCCACCCCGCAGCTTCTGCCCCCCCAACCCCCCCACCCGTAGCCTCTGCCCCCCCACCCCCCCACCCGCAGCCTCTGCCCCCCACCCGAAGCCTCTGCCCCCCACCCCAACCCTATCCCCCCCACCCCGCAGCTTCTGCCCCCCCAACCCCCCCACCCGAAGCCTCTGCCCCCCCACCCCAACCCTATCCCCCCACCCCGCAGCCTCTGCCCCCCCACCCTGCAGCCTCTGCCCCCCCAAAACCCCCCACCCGCAGCCTCTGCCCCCCAACCCCCCCACCCGCAACCTCTGCCCCCCCACCCCGCAGCTTCTGCCCCCACCCCCAACCCTATCCCCCCCACCCCGCAGCCTCTGCACCCCAACCCTATCATTCCCACCCCGCAGCCTCTGCCCCCCACCACCCCCCTGCTGTCTCCCGTTGCAACCTTCACATTGATGCAGCCATGTTGACATGACCTCATGCTTGGCAAGCCTGTGGCTGATGCAAGTCCTGCAGTGATGCAGCCAGAACCAACAATTCAAAGACTTATAAAAGTAGAAAATGCTGGAAACACTCAGCAGGTCAAGCAGCATCTGTGGAGAGAGAAACAGAGTTAACGTTTCAGGTCGATCATCTTTCATCAGAACTGCCAAAAGTTGCCGATGTAACAGATTTTAAGCAAGTGCAGGGGCAGGGAAATGGGGGAGAGGGAAGGAAAGAAGAAAGGGGAAGGCCTGTGACAGGGTGGAAGGCAGGAGGGATTAAATGACAAAAGGGATGGGATGGTGCAAGGCAAAAGGGGGTGGTAATGGGACAGGTAAAGAAACAAAAGTCCAAAAAGTCCTTGGTTTGTGCGATACTCAAAAATAGAATTATTCATTTTTCTTTGACAAAACCTGGCATGAGTTGCACAACTATAATGAATGTATTTGTCACCACAACATTTCCATATTATGCTGCCGAATGTGGTTATCCTTGCTGTATTTGTGTGTTCTGCTTTGTTGCAGGATCTTGGGTGGGAGTGGTCATGATGTAATTGCACTGCATGCTGGGGAACAGAGCAAACAGCTCCTTTATTTTCATTTGATTGATATATTCTTGACATTTTATGCCATTCTCTGAAGTAAGTGCATGTACTGCTGGAAATGGTCTTAACCATTCTTGTGGAACATTTAATTAGCAATTTGAGTTAATGACTTTATTTTTGAACACGTATTATAGAATCATAGAATAGTGCAGCACAGAAGGAGGCCACTCGACCCATCAAGTCTGCGCCGGCTCTTTCGAGGAACAATCCAGTTAGTCCCATTCCCCTGCTCTTTCCCCATATCCCTGCAATTTTTTCTCCAAGTATTTATCCAATTCCCTTTTGAAGGCTACTATTGAATCTGTATCCACCACCCTATCAGGCAGTGCATTCCAAATCCTAACCACTCGTTGTGTAAAAAAGTTTTTCCTCATGTCGCCTCTGGTTCCTTTGTCAATCATATTAATTCTGTGCCCTCTGGTTACTGACCCTTCAGTATTGTTGATTTCTTCTTAATTGCTGTTATTAAGGTGAAGTTGATACCGCTACTGCGGAGTAGCATACTTTTTGGATTCAAATGTAGAGATACCAGTGGTGGTTGGACACGCTCCTGGAGGTTTGATCATGGCATGATTGATCACATGACAGTTCGGTTCACCACGTGATGCTCAGTCAGTAGAAGTTGGGTCCTCTGTAGTTGAGTGTCTTTGCACCCACAGTACCAGATCCAGCAAGTGTTGTGTGTCCTCAAAAGGGGGGGGGGGAAGAAGAAATTGGGAAAAATTGCAAATTTTTAACCTTGGGTCCTATAGTTATGAACAGAATGAAATAGCTATCTTATTTCAAACTGTACATTGTGGCACTTTCAGACAGGATTCTTGAACTACTGATAAAATATAGATATCTTAAGTTTGTATATTTAGTGTTGATCATTTATATTGAAAGTTAACAATAGTATTATACAAAGTTAGAAGAGTGTACAGACAGACAATTGTCAAAAATAATTATTTCCACAATAACATTTTATAAGCTTTAATGAAAGTAATGCTACAACTAGATTGTCCTATAGGTGCATTAAGCTGGGTCCATAAACCGTCTGAAATTCCTCATGAATTGGATTGAGAGTGTGTTATTTGTGGTGGTATAAATAGAAGTAATTTGATACATTGATCTCCTTTGAACATTTCTGAAATGCATCATCTCCGCTGATTGGATCTTGCTGTGAAATTTTCTCTGATGTGCTATTTTTCTCTATTCAGTGCAGACCAGCAAATGCAATTTATTTCCCCTGACTGTTCTTTCCCCTGGTCTGCCGGACATACCAGGAGCAGAAACAACCTGCAAAGCTGGAGTACCCACCTGCCGCCCTGGTCATTCAGAGAGTCGGGATTGCCCTTTGACTGGGCAGTGCACACGCACATGCGATCCCGATAGCCCGAGCCTGGCAACTTCACTTTGCAAAGGCTGGCGGTGACCCGCTCATTCGTTTCAAATAAAGAAGGACAGAGCAGGACCTCATGGAATATGTAGGGACACCAAAAACAGGGACAAAGCAGGCTGGAAAAGAAAGTCCAAATCCCAAAGTGTGAACTCTACTTCCCTATGATTTTTCTCCTGGGAGATGATCCTCAATTTCTGGAGACTCCTGACCAATCCAGGAGGGTTGGGAACCCTAGTCAAGTGAGAGGATCAGGCTCTTCCAGTTCAAGGTGTAACATGGTCCAGATGCAGAATAATGCTCTGTACTCTAGTCCAACAAATATGCCTTAGCTAAAACACCAGTGGTGATTACACCCTCCCTGAACTAAATTACTGGTTTTGGAATAACTTGTGCCAAATTGTGGACTTCTTGTGCTATGGACTCAAGCCAAACAAGAACTTGGTTGAGACCATCTAAACTCATTTCATTTAAGACCCTTGCAGCCTGCAGAAAGGAGGTTTTCATCCAGTCAGTCTGGGCTGGATTTGAGCTTGGGCCATATAGCTAAAAGGGGAAGTCCAGAACCAGGGGTCACAGTCTAAGGATAAGGGGTAAGCCATTTAGGACAGAGATGAGGAGGAATTTATTCACCCAGAGAGTGGTGAACCTGTGGAATTCTCTACCACAGAAGGCAGTTGAGGCCAATTCATTAAGTATATTCAAGAAGGAGTTAGATATATTTCTTAAGGCTAAAGGGATCAAGGGGTATGGGAAGAAAACAGGGACAGGGCACTGAATTTGGATGATCAGCCATGATCTCATTAAATGGTGGAGCCTGCTCGAGGGGCCGAATGGCCTACTCCTGTTCCTATCTTCTATGTTTCTATGGTAGCATCCAGTCCACTGAGGCTCCCAATTGTTTTACCTCATTGGTTACTTATGTCATTGAGAAGGAGACGTATTTAGGCTGCATTTCAAAACAAGAACATGTTATTTCCAGGATCATTAGTTATCCACTCTTAGAATGGCTGCTTCTGTAAAATTGGGTACAAGTAACTGCTTTGCCTGTGTAGCAGATAGGCCTATTCTAAGAATCTTTTGGTAAGCTCGATGTTAGCTGCTTTAACAAAGCAATTCACCTTGCCAAAGCAATCATTGTTTAATGACAATAATTGATTGCATTTAGTGTACTGTTATTTTTGCAACAAAAAGTGGGGTCACCCAGAGTTTAATAGTGTGCAGTTAAAAGCGCTATATCAATGCAAGTTGTTGTTGTTATGCACCAGCACAAGTGACCGTTTGCTGATCAGCTTAAAAGTCACAAAGAAAGGTCTATACATGAAACATCAACTGATTTGTGTTCACTCAGCTGCTGAGTGTCTCCAGCAATTTCTGATTTTGACTGATTTACACTGATTTAGCCAACACACCAAATTTTGTGATACATATAATTAAAGGGGAAGTTTCACATCAGTAGCCTGTTTAAAAAAAATAAGAGTTGACAAGAATCGTGACTACCCGTAGATTCTTTTGAGTTTCTTGTCTGAAATTTGTTAACTACTGTATTTTCTAAATATTTCATACGAAGTGGTGATCTGACTTATGTTGATTTATTAGCAAAACAGACTCCTTTTCAAAGCAACACGTGAAAGCCAAACAATCTTTTATGTGTCACCAGTCTGTGTGGATAAAGCTTTAGCCTTTTATCTGCATCTTTTAATTCCACCAGTTTAATTTGTAAGATGTCTTCTGGTATTGGCTCAGAGGTTTTATTAGTTGATAAACTGTAGATGCTTTTGACTTGTTAGCTTAATGGAAAAGGAAAGAACTAGAAAACACAGTGCTCTCAGCGGATAAGGTGAAATGAAAATGACAGATAAGTTCGAAGAATGAAACCTTGATGCAAGCGACGGGTTCTCAACGTGAATATGAAAAGGTGGTTTACACGGATTATCGAAGCATATAGAATTTCTACCGGCTCAAAAAGAGTTTGCAATTTAACCTTCAATTAAGAATTGTAAAAGAGAAATTTGTTACGGTTTGAACAGTAATCCGTTGCTCTCGATGAGAAATTAAGCTACAAATGTGACAACGAAGGCAGCACTTCACTGGGGATCTGCTCTAAACAATTTTGTATGTAAGGTGGTTGCAGAGAGCAGTGTTCATAATGAATGTGCAGCAGTTGTTCCTTTGCGCAAAACGAAGGACCAGAATTGCTGATAAGGTACTGGACCATCACAGTAATTGAAAATGGGTGCAGTGCTTTCATTTAAACAAGACTACTTTGTCCTCAGATTACCCTTGTCTAAATAATGTTATTTTTCAGAATTCCTATGCCTGTTGGTAATTCATCAACTAAAGGGGTCAATTTCCCCGGCCAGCTATATGGAGTGACTCTAATATATGCAGAATCCTAGAGTAGGCCAAGCGATCAGACTTCATTAGCAAGTTTGTCAAATGTTAATGGTTGACTCACAAGTAAACTCATAGAACATAGTCTGGATAAGGTGTACGAGATACAGTATCCCAAAGTACATATTGGTTTAAGCTATAATATCAAGATGGGCATTTTAACAGATATCTATCCATCAAAGTTTGTAGAAATGATAAGATTCCCGATTGCCCTCCCTTTCCTAGTCGCCCCCAGCCCCCCTCCCGATCGCAACCCCTTCCCCTTTATTGCCCTACTTGAGGGCAGCTACTGGCGACGTTGTTGCCTGGGAGTGCCTAGCAGGTGTCAGCAGCTCGCCGGTCTCATTTAAATGAGGCCTGAGGCCCAATATCAGGTGCGTCTCGGGCCTACCCTTTCAGGCACAGGGATAGTTCTCTGCACCCAGTTCACGATGGCAGGCTGGGGCGTATGCATTTCTTGGTCACTGAGTGTGAAGAGTTATCAACTATACAGATGATGTAAAGCACAGTCTTGGCGTTTATCACCCATCAGTTTTAATCAGGCCTTCTGATTTTTGCGTTTTTTTCTGAATTTGGGTCCAAAAATTGGTTGTAATTAACCTTGAGCAAATGTGTTCCTTTTAGATCAAAGTGAAGTAATGTTTGTGACCAGAAAATTTGGGTTTAATCAGTGATCATTTTTAAAAGGAACAAATAAAATAATGACAAATATTGTTGATATGATTGGACCTGTATCATTAGCTGCATTACATCAGAACTCTGGTATGCTGACATTGATGTTTTAGGGCATATTGGGTTTAACCCTGATTTTGGAATTCATCTTTTGGGGGTTAATCAATGAGTTTGACTGAAATCCTAAAATCAGGTGCCTTCGTTTTAAATGAGGTAAAGCAGCCTGTTAACCTCTTTAGAAGCCTTTCTAGCGCAATCTCGACTTAGAAACCATTTGGATAGCTACAAAGAAACAGCAATATACCGGACTAGAAAAGACCCTTACAATCAATTGGGATGGACCCGTAGTCCAGACCTCAAATATCCAGCCATCTAACACTTGATTTTACCTACACAATTTGCCTCTCTGAACTATTCATTCCAAGCATTCACCACCCACTGTATAAATTAAGTAAATCTGAATCATTTCTTAAATTTCCCCCTCAAAGGTTCAGACCATAGGCTCTTGTTGCAGAGTTCGTGACTATATCAAACATATTTGGGTTTACTTTATCTATACCCTTTGAGTATTTCAATAAGATTTATTTTTCAAGCATAAACATTTCCAGTTTCCAAAGCTTTTCCTTGTCGCTTAACACTATTCATGGATCATCGATTTAGTCATCTTCTCAGTACCCATTCCAAAACCAAGATGCCTCTACTGTAGTATGGCTACCAAAATTGTACAAAAATACAGCGGGTGGGGCTTAACCATTTATTCCTCAGCCGACACCTAAAACAGATGGTCATTTATTTCATTGCTGTTTGTGGGAGCTTGCTGTGTGCAATTTGGCTGCAACATTTCCTACATTACAACAATGACTACACTTAAAAAAAAAGTACTTCCTTGGCTGTGAAGAGCTTTGGGAAGTCCTGAGGTTGTGAAAGGTGTTATATCTTCCAAGTTTGCAGATGACAGAAAGCTGGGTGGGCGTGTGTGCTGTGAGGAGGATGCAGAGAAACTCCAGGATGATTTGGACAGGTTGGGTGATTGGGCAGATGCATGGCAGATGCAGTATAATGTGGATAAATGCGAGGTTATCCACTTTGGTGGCAAAAACAGGAAGACAGATTATTATCTGAACGGCAAAAATTGGGAAAAGGGGAAGTGCAACGAGACCTGGGTGTCCTTGTGCACCAGTCGCTGAAGGTAAGCATGCAGGTGCAGCAGGCGGTTAAGAAGGCAAATGGTATGTTGGCCTTCATAGCGAGAGGATTCGAGTACAGGAGCAAGGATGTCTTGCTGCAGTTGTACAGGGCCTTGGTGAGACCACACCTTGAGTATTGTGTGCAGTTTTGGTTGCCTTAGCTGAGGGAGGATGTTCTTGCCATGGAGGGAGTGCAGCGAAGATTCACCAGACTGATACCTGGGATGACAGGAATGACATATGATTGGGTCGATTGGGCTTGTATTCGTTAGAGTTTAGGAGACTGAGAGGGGATCTCATTGAAACTTATAAAATTCTAACAGGACTAGACAGACTAGATGCAGGAAGGATGTTCCCGATGGCAGGGGAGTCCAGAACCAGGGGTCACAGTCTAAGGATAAGGGGTAAGCCATTTAGGACTGAGATGAGGAGGAATTTCTTCACCCAGAGAGTGGTGAACCTGTGTAATTCTCTACCACAGAAGGCAGTAGAGGCCAATTCATTAAATATATTCAAGAAGGAGTTAGATATATTTCTTAAGGCTAAAGGGATCAAGGGATATGGGGAGAAAGCAGGGACAGGGTACTGACTTTGGATGATCAGCCATGATCTCATTAAATGGCGGAACAGGCTCGAGGGGCCGAATGGCCTACTCCTGCTCCTATTTCAACAATCTGTGCTTTAATGTACAAATCCGGTTGAATGCCACTTCTGGGGAACTGGAAAAATATTCTCAAGTAAATATTGTAATATGCATTGTTATCCAGTAAAATACTAACTTACGACACTGTTTGCTCAGAGATGTGCGAGGTCGTAAGTAAAGTGGAAGACCTTTTTGCTCGACACACAACCTCAATATAGAATTTTACACATGACAACACACCATTGTCGATTGTGCCATCTTTCAGGGCTGCTCAACTGAATTATAGAAATTTCCTTGGCTTTTGTCCTTGAATTGGATTTGTGGGGGTTTATTGAAGGCGAGGACTCGCTCACAGATTAATCTACAAAGCTTTTGGCTTAAAGAGTTTCGAGCGAGAGAGGTTTGATTGATACTGTTTGATGAGACCAGCATTCAAATTGGTGAAACCTTTATCTTAATTGTCTCCCACACAGCGAATCAGTCTTTTTACCTTAGCAATTACACAGATGATTTTTTATTCAGCACTGAGCATGCACAGTTAACAAATGGCAATTTTTATAACTGAGCTTTACTAAGTGTTTCAATTTAATAAAAGGAGCAAAATAAAAAAATAAAGTCTGGTCTTTTATTTTGCGTTGCAGTGTGTATTAATTTTGAAGTACTGCAACAGCATAAAAACATCAGCAACGACAACTTGCATTTGTATAGCGCCTTTAACATAGTAAAACATCCCAAGGCACTTCTCAGGACCATTCCCAGACAAAAATTGACACCAAGCCACAACAGGAAATATTAAGATCGGTGACCGAAAGCAAGGTCAAAGAGGTAGGTTTGAGGGAGAAAGGTAGAGAGGAATTTTAATATACATACTGTATATAAATATTTGCAATTATAAATTGGATTTTCAGTGAAAAAGAGACTTGTACAGCAGGTAAAAAGAAGAGAAAGAAAGACTTGCATTTATACAGCGCCTTTTACAACTTCAGGACATCCCAAAGCACTTCACAGCCAATAAAGTACTTTTGAAGTGTAGTCACTGTTGTAATGTAGGTAAAAGATTACAAGGAGAAAGCTGGAAATCTGAAATAAAAGCAGAAAATGCTAGAAAGACTCAGCAGGCCAGGCAGCATCTGTGGAGAGAGCAAAGGAGTTAACGTTTTGGGTTTGATGAAGGATCCACACCTGAAACTTGAACTGCTCTGTTCTCTCCAAAGATGCTGCTTGGTCTGCCAAGTATTCCCAGCATTTTCTCCTCATTTGTTTTAGGTAGAAGATGCTTGATTCATTTTTTCTTCAATAACTTCAGTTCGTGGCTTTGAGTAGTACAGTGTGCTGCCAGACTAGAAATTACTGCCCATCATATTATCACATGAATATTTGTCACATTTCTGTCAATTTTCTCTCTCTGTCGTTTTAATGGGAGACATTAATTCAATTTAAAATAGCCAGGCTACCATCTCTGTTATAAGAAAAGTATTCGTGCAGTGTCTTTCATGTCATCGGGACATCCAAACGTGCTTTACAGCCAATTAATTACTTTTGAAGTGCGCTCGCTGTTTTGTAGGCAAATGCAGCAGCTAATTTACACACAGCAGGATCCCACAGCAATGAGATAATGACTTGTTAATCTTTTTTGGTGCTGTTAGTTGAGAGATAAATGTTGGCCAGGACAACAACAATTTGCATTTATATGAAGCCTTTAAGGTAGTAAAACGTCCCAAACCGCTTCACAGCAATGTTAAACAGGACATGAAGAGAAGCCCCCCGCTCTTCTTCGAATAGTGCCATGGGATCCACCTAAAGAGACAGACAGGGCCTCGGTTTAATATCCTGTCCGAGCGAAGAGAGGAACTTGATGTAAGTGCTTTAAGCATTCATATAATAAGCAGACCGAAATTTTCAGGGTCCTGTTCTGACTAAGCTGTGGCGGCCGTGCAGTCATCCGCAAGGTCCTCACTGGCTTTTACATTGCAGATACCGCGCATGCACAAAAATTTGAATGGCCCCGCAGCGGGGAGGCAGGCCGCACAGGAGGCAGTGCAGCTTACAGGGGACGGTGGTCCTGTTCCTTCACCTCTGAGACCAGGTTTTAAGTCCGACTAGCAATGGTGGAATAAAAGTTTTCTCACTCTGCTGACGTGCTTGGTCTGCTACTGTCACCGGGAGGTCGATTTAACAACAAGTTCGGTTTCCTGTGAGATGACATTAGTTGTGATCTAAGTGCTAAGATCACGTAACAGGGTGGGCTGCGAGAAGGCTGTCATCACCCACCTCACTCTGCTGACTGTAAAGACCCTTTGTAAAATGGGTTAAAGAAATCGCAGCTCACTTCTCAGAAGACATAGGTTCACAGTACAAAGCTGCATACAGTTCAAGATAAATTGACACCAAACTGACAATTTCACTGAGAAAGATTGTATGGGTGAATGCTGTGCAGTGCAATGGAACCATTCTTACAGATGCAGTAGGGGGTGTTCTTACTGTTGTTGGGACCCAGGCACATTGTTAAAAAGAATAAAAAGTGCTTTACTGTGTGTTTGATCCATACTATACAGAGGGGGACTTGATGTGTTCCATTCTCCAGCACTGCCATCTCGAACCTTGATGGGAGGAAAAATGCACAATTTTCTTTTAAGGAAAAAGCTTTCATGAATTTTAAGAAATATGTACATTAAGATGATGAGTTAAATCCCTTTGAATAATATAATGATACTGATCATATCTGATTATTGAATAATTATTCTGTTAAATCTGAGCATAGGAGATTGCGCTACAACCCACTTTCTCTCCGTTTTTGCCAGGACACCAAGCTCCGAGAGTTGTTGGATGTTGGAAATCAGGGAAATCGTCTGGAGAACAGGATGGTTACCGTGGTTTACGGCCCCGACTTGGTCAACATTTCGTATCTCAACTTCATGGCCTTCCAGGAAGATGTAGCAAAGGTACCTGCGCATTCCCAAATTCCGTCCAAACCAACGCCTTGTGCTGAGAGTGCCCGTCTTCACGCTCCACTGCTGTCAAGCATGTTTGAGAGGGCGGCGTTATGTTTCGGGTGAGGTGGAGCTCGTGTATTTCTGCTGGCTCCTGAACACCTGCAGTTGCCATTGTCACCGTTGCCTGAAAGTGAAGTGAAAGCCAGCTCCTCCAGCTTCAGTCCTTTCCAACCTCACAATGTCGCTGCATACCTGGTTTCAAATTTGAAGTTTCATTTCACAATTTTCTATTATTTGTAAGGAATATACAGTATTTTGTTTGAGTGGATAAGATAGTTATGATCTGGAATGCACTGCCTGAAAGGGCAGTGGAAGCAGATTCAGTAATAACTTTCTAAAGGGAATTGGATAAATACTTGACGAGAAATAACATGCTGGGCTATGGGGCAAAGGTCAGGGGAGTGGGACTAATTGGATAGCTTTTTCAAAGAGCTGGCACAGGCATGATGGGCCGAATGGCCTCCTGCTGTGCTGTATCATTATGATGGGCAAAAGGAGGCTAAAATGCACTCTACTGAGAGAAAGAAATGTCTCCGCTAAAATGGTGTAAAAGTTGAAGATCTTATTTTCCTATGGTTAGTTGTCTTAAAACTGCCAGTTAAAATATTTAGCGTCAACAAGAATTATAATTAATTTTTTTCTGGTTGAGATAGTGAAATGTACCATTTACTGAATTGAATTAAGTAGGAATTCTTATTTTTTGATATATAATAAATATCTATTCTCCCAAAGCTGGGAGCAACCTGTAATTGAAGGGATGGGCAGGTGTGCTGCTTCCTGCTCCCAGCCAGTCACGAGGAGGTGTGATAGCAGACTGGGTATGACTCTCCTTATTTTAAACCCCATAGCGACATAATGGTAAAAAATAACTTGGGTTTTGAGTTGAACTTATGTCCCGTACTGTCATGATGCTGTGTAGTGCCTAATTAGCCCACGTTTTATGCAACACAATTGCTTTTTAATACCGTGCTGTTCACAGACCAGGCTCTGTGTTATTATAGGGATAAAAGCAGGAAATGCTGGGGACACTCGTTCAGGCAGCATCTGTGGAGAGAGAAACAGAGTTCACAGGTCAGGTCGATGACCTTTCATCAGAACGTCCTGACGAAAGGTCATCAACCTGAAACGTTGACTCTCTCTCTCACTACAGATGCAGCCTGGCCTGCTGAGTGTTCCCAGCATTTTCTGTTTTGTTTGACAGATTAACATCCTTTTGTTTTGTTAAATCTGTGTCATTGCATCTCCAGGTTTTTCCTGTGATCTCTTGTGGACGGATTTAGTGGTTACAGCAGGAATGTTTGTTTGGGAGTCAGTAAACAAAGTCTTGCTGCGAACATTCCTTAAAAAATGTTTCAGGCCATTTTTCTCGAATGATGTAAGTGGTGGTTGACGTAAGAAAACTACGAGGCACTTAGTCTAAGCGTTAAACAAAGCTTTAATCAACTATTTTACAACATGGAGGTCTAGTTGTGTCCTTCACTAGTTCCTGTTAAGAATGTCCTGCGCAAGTTGGGCCCGTGCCCGAGTATTTATACTCTCCCTGGACAGCGCCACCCGCAGGCCGCTCAGTTGATTCATGTCAGTGGTTTTGGTTAATAATGGGTTTTAACTCCGTTCATACTGATCTCAGCAAAACACAAATTATGCAGGGTAACATGGTTTTATGTCTCTCTTTTCTTATCCATGGCAAAGTAATCCCCCATATCCATACACTACGCTTCTCAGTCCAATACCTTTACACTGCCTGTGCTGTGACAGAGGTAACTGCTATACAGGCCTTTCCTCACAGATAAAAAGTATGAGTAATAACCACTGCCATTTTGATTTTCCTGTCATGGATAAATTAAGAGAGAAAGAACTTGCATTTATGTAGGGCTTTTCACAGCCTTGGGATGTACTTTATGCCTCTATTTATAAAGCCAAGGATCCCATTTTTTTTATCAACTTGTCCTGCCATCTTCAAATATTTATTTATGTGATCCTCCAGGTCTCCCTGTTCTTGCACCCCCTTTCAAATTGTACCATTTAGGTTATATTGCCTCTCCTCATTCTTCCTCCCAAAATGCATCACTTTACACTTCTCCGCATTAAATTTCATCTGCCATGTGTCTGCCCATTTTACCAGTCTATGTCCTCCTGAAGTCTACTACTATCCTCCTCACTGTCATCTTCCTCACAATCATCTGTTTTTAGCTTTTGGTTGAGGGGATAAATATTGGCTAGGACACTGGGGAGGACTCCCCTGCTCCTGCAAATAGTGCCATGGGGTCTTTTAAATCCACCTCAGGGCCACAGTTTAATGTCTCTTCCAAAAGATGGCACCTCCAACAGTGCAGCACTCCCTCAGTACTGCATGGAATTGTCAGCCTAGATTATGTGCTCAAGTCTTGGGAGTGGGGCTTGAACCCTCAACTCAGAGGTGAGAGTGCGATCAACTGAGCTAAGTCTGACATTGTAAGCCCACGTCCTGCTTCTCCCCTGTGAACTATGGGGCATTGGACAGATGAATCAGTGCCACTACCAGGAAACGGGTGGGTTCAGCAACAACAGAAGGCTGCTAACCTTCTTTTCACTAAGCTACCAGGAAATGGATGTGTGATGAAATATTCCATTCACCACTGCCTGTGACTGAGATCGGTTTCAGTGTCATTTCCCTTCCCCCAGACCTCATTGTATTGTGTACTGGAATGTGCTGTATTGTATACTGGAATGTGCTGGAATGTGCTGTGTGTAGGGCTCCGCCCATACCTGGCCCCGTTTGTAAGCTAGCTTCAGTCTGGCCTCAGTCTCCAGAAGGAAGACATCTCTCTCTCTCTTACGTGTTACTTTCTAAGTTAATAAAAGCCTTGTTTTTGTTCTGCTAACTTCGAGTCTCGGAATTATTGAGGCACATCAATTTTATTAACTTATTTTTCAACACTATGGATCAACTCCTGAAACCCGAACGTTTGGATTTGGATCAACATGCTCCGGACGCATCAGCACGCTTCGGACACTGGTTTGAGCGTATGGAATTCTTCCTGGACAATTCCGCAGCCGTCAAAGACGCTACGGACGCTGCGAGGATGAGACTCGCAATTCTGCGGAATTGGGTAAGCCACCGGGTTTACCCCCTCATCCAAGACGCCGAGACGTACCTGGCCGCCTGCAACATCTTAAAGGCGCATTACCAGCAGCCTACGAATGAGGTGTATGCTAGGCACCTGCTCGCTACCCGCGCACAGCGACCTGGGGAATCGGTGGAGGAGTTCCTAAGCACCCTGAAAATGCTTGGCAAAGACTGCAAGTGCCGAGATGTAAAAGCCGCAGTGTACACTGACGAGCTTGTTCACGATGCCTTCATCACAGGCCTCAGCTCCACTTACATCCGGCAAAGACTGCTGGAAAAAACGGGGTTGGACCTGAAACAGGCTGCGGACACCGCGCGATCCCTGGATGTGGCCCAGAGAAACTCGGACACCTACTCTTCAGCCCGCGCCGTCCACGCCACCACGTGTGCACCGAGGGCGCCGCCATCTTGGAAGGCATCTTCCCCGCCCGACAGCCCGACACCGGCTGGGCCCCGCTCTCCCCCCAGAAGCCCTACAACAGCCGCGACGCGTCAGGGACCCAACTGCTACTTCTGCGGGCAGCCAAAGCACACCAGAAACCTGTGCCCGGCGAAAGGCACCACCTGCTTTAAGTGCGGTAAGAAGGGGCACTTCGGGAAGGTGTGCAGAGGGAACCCCGCCGGAAAACCAACCGCCGGAAAACCCGCCACCGCCGCGTGTGCGCCGTGGGAGCGGCCATCTTGGACGCCATCTTGCCCGACCTCGTGGGGTCCGCCATCTTGTGAGCAGACAGCGTGGACGCCATCTTGTATCGATCAGGGCCCTACAGTGGCATCGGTCACAGTGGACCAGACCAGGCCGCACCCGCTATCCAGATCAATGGTGGACATCGAGGTAAACGGGTGCCGGGTTAAATGCTTAATTGACAGTGGAAGCACGGAGAGCTTTATCCACCCAGAACTGGCACAACAACTCTCCCTAAAGGTGGTCCCTACTCAGGGTACCATCTCTATGGCTGATAAAACCCAGACATCGACCATTCTGGGTTACTGCACGGTACAATTGTGCGTTAACGGAACTGTATATGATAATTTTAAAGTATTAATCATGAAGAACCTATGTGCGAGCGTGATCTTGGGCCTGGATTTCCAGTGCAACCACCAAAGCATCACGCTCAAGTACGGTGGGTCCCAGCCGCCCCTCACAGTGTGCGGCCTGGCTACCCTGAAGGTAAAGCCGCCTTCGCTATTCGCGAACCTTACCCCTAACTGCCGGCCAATAGCAACCAAAAGCAGGAGGTACAGCTGGGAGGACAGGCGGTTTATCGCGACCGAGGTAGACAGGCTCCTGAAAGAGCGCATTATTGAACGCAGCAACAGCCCGTGGCGCGCCCAAGTGGTAGTGGTAAGGGGTAGCGAGAAGAAACGGATGGTGATCGACTATAGTCAAACGATCAACAGGTACACCCTACTAGACGCCTACCCGCTACCCCGCATATCAGAAATGGTGAACCAAATCGCCCAATACCGGGTGTTCTCCACCATCGACCTCAAGTCAGCGTACCACCAGCTCCCTATCAGACCAGAGGACCGCCCGTACACCGCCTTCGAGGCGAACGGACGCCTCTACCAATTCCTCAGAGTCCCCTTTGGGGTGACGAATGGGGTCTCGGTCTTCCAGAGGGAGATGGACCGCATGGTCGATGACCACCACTTGCAGGCAACCTTCCCCTACCTCGACAACGTCACCATCTGCGGTCACAACCAGCAGGATCACGACTTGAACCTCGAGAGGTTCCTGAAAACCGCACAAAAACTCAACCTCACCTACAACGAGGACAAGTGCGTTTACAACACCACGCGCCTCTGCATACTAGGCAGCGTGGTGGAGAATGGGGAAATCGGGCCAGACCCCGACCGATTGCGCCCCCTACGGGAGCTGCCCCTGCCCAACACTCCCAAAGCCCTGAAAAGGTGCCTGGGGTTATTTTCTTATTATTCCCAATGGGTCCCCAACTACTCCGACAAAGCCCGCCCCCTCTTGAAAGCATCCTCTTTCCCGCTCTCTGCTGAGGCCCACGCCGACTTCAAAAGCATTAAGCAGGATATTGAGCGGGCCACGCTACAGGCAGTGGATGAGAACACTCCATTTCAAGTGGAAAGTGATGCGTCTGACTTCGCCTTGGCGGCCACCCTCAACCAGGCGGGGCGGCCCGTAGCTTTCTTCTCGAGGACCCTCCAAGGGCCCGAGACCAGACACTCCTCCGTGGAAAAGGAGGCCCAAGCCATCGTGGAGGCAGTGCGCCACTGGCGCCACTACCTAGCCGGCAAACGCTTCACCCTACTTACCGACCAGCGGTCGGTAGCGTTTATGTTCAATAATAAACAGAGGGGGAAGATCAAAAATGATAAGATTCTTAGGTGGCGGATCGAGCTCTCCACCTTCGAGTACGACATCATTTACCGGCCAGGGGCCCTTAACGAATCCCCTGACGCCCTCTCACGAGGGATGTGTGCCAGCGCCACCGGGGATCGGCTACAGACCCTCCACAACGACCTCTGCCACCCGGGGGTCACGCGGCTGTTCCACTTCATAAAGTCCCGTAACTTACCCTACTCGATTGAGGAAGTTCGGTCTCTGACCAGGAACTGCCGCACTTGCGCTGAGTGCAAGCCTCGGTTCTACCGCCCAGATAGAGCCCACTTAATCAAAGCTACACGGCCCTTTGAGCGGCTCAGCTTAGATTTCAAGGGCCCCCTCCCGTCCGTCGACCGCAATGTTTACTTCCTGAACATTGTGGACGAATACTCCCGGTTCCCATTCGCCTTCCCCTGCCCAGACATGACCAGCGCCACGGTCATTAAATGCCTCAACAGCCTGTTCTGCCTGTTCGGTATGCCGAGCTACATCCATACGGATAGGGGGGCGTCCTTCATGAGTGAAGAGCTACGCCAGTACATGCTGTCCAAGGGGATCGCCACGAGCCGTACCATCAGCTACAACCCCCGGGGTAACGGCCAAGTGGAGCGAGAGAACGGGACAGTATGGAAAGCAGTCACTCTAGCTCTAAGGACCAAGGGCCTCCCTATCTCCTGCTGGCAGGAAGTCCTCTCGGATGTGCTCCATTCGATACGGTCGCTATTGTGTACGGCCACTAATGCCACGCCTCATGAACGAATGATTGTCTTTCCCCGGAAATCCACCTCAGGCGTATCCATGCCGTCATGGCTCTCCACCCCAGGTCCGGTACTCGTGCGAAGGCATGTGAGGGGCCACAAGACGGACCCTCTCGTGGAGCCAGTACACCTACTCCACACCAACCCCCAATACGCATATGTCCGGCACGCCGACGGAAGGGAGGACACCGTGTCCATAAAAGACGTCGCCCCAGCCGGCATCGACAACAACCACGGCAATAGCGGCAACGACGATCACAGCAACTCTTACCCACCCACTACTCTTTCATCACCCCCGGAAGAACACCGACCAACGGCACCCCCACCAACTACCCCTCCAACAACCCTGGCGGCACCCCCGGCAGAGACCCAGGAGGCTACCGGGGACACCCAGCCGACACCCGCGGCACCGCAACAGCCACGTCGGTCGCAGAGGACTATCAAACCCCCGAACAGACTAAATCTATAGAAGGGGTGAATGTGATGCGATACCCGCGGCACCGCAACAGCCACGTCGGTCGCAGAGGACTATCAAACCCCCGAACAGACTAAATCTATAGAAGGGGTGAATGTGATGAAATATTCCATTCACCACTGCCTGTGACTGAGATCGGTTTCAGTGTCATTTCCCTTCCCCCAGACCTCATTGTATTGTGTACTGGAATGTGCTGTATTGTATACTGGAATGTACTGGAATGTGCTGGAATGTGCTGCGTGTAGGGCTCCGTCCATACCTGGCCCCGTTTGTAAGCTAGCTTCAGTCTGGCCTCAGTCTCCAGAAGGAAGACATCTCTCTCTCTTACGTGTTACTTTCTAAGTTAATAAAAGCCTTGTTTTTGTTCTGCTAACTTCGAGTCTCGGAATTATTGAGGCACATTTCGAGTCTCGGAATTATTGAGGCACATCAGGATGGACGTGTTTACAACACAAGACCATCTTCCTCTCTGTTTACTGGACTAATGGGGACTGGATCCATTATAAAACCTCATACCCCAATCCAGTAGATTGGCATTAATGGAACATATATATCACCAATATAAAATCAGTTGCATCACCCATTTAAAAAAAGCTAGTCAGCATTTAATAGGTGCTTCACTGACTCCCTTAGACTAACTAGGAATGGATAGAATCTTGATCTCCATAAACCTATCAACCTCCTCTGCACTAGAGTAATGGGGATTAAGCAAACCCATCACCATTATCGAGCCATTTACCCCTTCACAGGCCGAGCAAGGATTGGATAGACACATGACCCTTGCAAAACAATTGATCTTCTACACATGAGACACGTTTTTAAAAAGTAGTTTAAAAAAACAAGGGGCTGGAGAGGGTCATGTGTGTGTGTGTGTGTGTGTGTGTGTGTGTGTGTGTGTGTGCATGTGTGTGTGTGTGTGTGTGTGTGTGTGTGTGGGTTGGGGGGTGGGGTGGGGTGGGAGTGTTAAATTGGTAAAAACGTGAAGCCCAGTCCCAACCTGCCACGAACGCACCTACTTCTTGTTTAACCGCAGCGGCTTTGGGGACGTCTGAGTAACCTGCTCTGGAGAAGCAAGTCTGTCCTTATAATATTTAAATGAGGCTGCGTGCCTCAGATTTTTTCCCCAATTTGAATTTAACAGCTGCGGGCCAGAGCTGCCAGATCCTGCAGGTAAGTGTTTTTCCAGCACTGCTTGTGGGCCAGGAGGAGCAGGAGTGCATACCTGCCACCCCCAGCTCCCCCCCAACCCCCCGCCGCCGCCCCTGGTCCTTCAAACAAACCTGCCGCAATCTCTCCCCCCGCCCGCCTGGTGATCCAATCTCTCCTCCCCAGATCCCTCCCTCCTCACTGGAGTGCTCTGAGCCGCCAACCCCCGATAGTCTCTGGTTGTCAGAGACCATCCCCAGTGGTCCCAGACTGCAGCCTTCTACTCTCAATCTGACCAGCGGCCAGCTGGGAAACGGAATAGAACAATGCTAATGAGGTTCTGCCTTTAAATTCGGCAGGGCCTCCACCTTCCCAGTATTTCCAGGTTTCCTAGCCGCTGACACGCTCCCTCCCCGCCTTCCCCTAAATATCAGGGCCTACATTTCCTACAGCCAATCACCCAGCTGATGGGGGGATTTTGAAAATGGTGGCAGAGTACAATATTTTCAAAGTGATAGGCCAAACTAAATAGTTACAATTCAGGTATTTTGGAGAATTGACGTGAATGGCCCCAATTTGAATCACTTAGGAGTCAGGGGCGAGTCAGTTTTGGATAGGTGCTTCATCACTACACAGCCAGCTCTTAGACTAAATCGGAACAGATGGAATTGTAATCTCTATAAAACCATTTAATGAGGAATAAAGAGATACATCACCATTATGGCTCATGTCAATACTGCTTAAAGGGGAAGAAGAGTTATGGGGAATAGTTTTTATTCAACATACTCCCCCTTTTTATATTCTAAATTAATAACCTATATCTGAAATGTCTTGGACTTTTTCTTTCTCCAATGTCTTCAAATTTGTTGCCGGCATGGAAGTGCTTGAGTCAGATCTCCCTGCCACGCCACTGTGGTGTAATTTGTGGGGAGAGAGACCTGAAGTGGCTCCATTGCTACAATTGCCAATGTTCCCCTAATGCCCATTGTGAAAGTTATAGAAGTGCAGTTTAATTCATATAGGTTAATGGGACGTAGAATATACGGCACAGGGCAGGTCATTCCACCCAGCCAGTCCATGCCGGCATTTATGCTCCACTCAAGCACATCAGAATCGGTACTGTCGCTCCCGTTTGTGTTGTTTGATGCATCCAGTGATATATAAATGCTCTTTAACAGGGAATTCTGTATGCCATATAAGAATTCTATATAATGGCCTAGAAATTCACGTCGCCACGGGTGAGTATGCGCTGGGTACTCACGTGTAGGCCCAACGAAAGTGCCGGTTTCGTGCATGCACTGCGCATGCGCGGGAAACCGGAACTTCCGTTCCCTTAAAGGAAGGGGTTCACAGGTCGAACGTGTGCGCCGGAGAGGCAGCGCGTGCACCTGGAACTTACATTTTTTTTGCAGCTTTCTCCGGGAGGGTACGTCTCCAGGAAGGCCTGCTTTTAACAAGGTAAGTGGTGACTTAAGTAAAATTAAAACATCTTTTCCACAGGTTTATTATTTTTAAATACTTTAAAGAAAGATAAGTTTATTTTTAGCCCCATTAGAAAGTGTAATTAATTTTTTCAAAAATTTAAATTATTGTTTAAAATAGTTATTTTATGTAATTTATAGTTATTTTAAAAATGTGATTTAAAAAAAAAATTATTTGAAGTTTTAGTTATGTTTTGGGGCTGATTTGCCTTTATAGTTTTGACAGCTTTTCCTGTCAAACTTATGAATGGGCATTCCCTGCTACCATTGGCTCTCCATGGCCCACATGATCCCAGGGGATGCTTCGAACTAACTGCGCCCTGTGATACGCAAGCACTGCGCGCCGGTAGTTGGAGGAGGCCCAGGATCGGAATCCCACGCGTTCCCACAGCACAACGGCCGGCGCGCTAGGTAAGTGCAGGTCGGAGGCTTGCACCCGCAGGAAGCCCCCAACCCAAATTTCTGGGCCATTATCTATGACAGCTATTATGCCCTGGCCTGTATGACAGTGCAGATGGCATAAAGGTGTGGTTGTATCAAGTCTGTTATCTTCTGAATTTGACATAAGAACTACTAACACTTAGAAAATACCCGTCTCAGTTTCTTCGACCAAGTAACATTTCCCTAATTGTCTTTCTAGGAATGGACTGATGCACTATTCAACCTGGCAACTAACCTACTGGCACAGAACAGGTCAAGAGACACTTTATTGGACAAAGTGTAAGTTTGATCTTGTTTTTTTTTTTGCTTCTTTCAACATTTTCGAAAACATCACGACCCTAAAGATTTTGGGGGAGAAATTCACTATCGCCCCGCTTGGGGCACTAATTTTTAAAAGTTTGAAAAGTTAGCGCCAGGCGCTAACGATTTCAAATGTTAGAAAAACAATTCCATTTGCGCTCCAAGCAGGAAGTGGAGCGCTAAATCACCTGGAAGGAGTATTTGGGACCCTGGACAGTGGGAAGGGAGGAGGTATAAGCAGATGTTGCATCTCCTGCGCTTGCACGGGAAGGTGCCGTGGAACGGGGAAGTGGTGTTGGGGGTAATAGGGGCGTGGACCAGGGTGTTGCGGAGGAAGTGGTCCCTTCGGAATGCTGAAAGGGGAGGGGAAGATGTGTTTGGTGGTGGGATCATGCTGGAGTTGGCAGAAATGGCGGAGGATGATCCGTTGAATGTGGAAGCTGGTGGGGTGAAAGGTGAGGACAAGGGGAACCCTATCGTGGTTCTAGGAGGGAGGGGAAGGGGTGAGAGCAGAAGTGGAGGAAATGGAACGGACGCGGTCAAGGACCCTGTCAACCACGGTGAAGGAGAATCCTCGGTTGAGGAAAAAGGAGGACATATCGGAAGCACTAGTATGGAAGGTGGCATCGTCAGAGCAGATGCGGCGGAGACGGAGAAACTGGGAGAATGAAATAGAGTCCTTACAGGAAGCAGGGTGGGAGGAAGTGCAATCCAGGTAGCTGTGGGAGTCAATGAGCTTAAATGAATAGAGGGATGATGGTGCTTATAGCACCATCGTCCCTTTTGTCTTTTAATCTCTCCTGCCTTCCACCCTATCAAAGACCTTCCCTTTTGTTGTTTCCTCCCCTCCCCCCTTTCCCTGCCCCTACACTTGCTTAAAAATCTGTTACATCTCTAACTTTTTCCAGTTCTGACGAAGGGTCATCGACCTGAAACATTAACTCTCTTTCTCTCTCTGCAGATGCTGCCTGACCTGCTGAGTATTTCCAGCATTTTCTGTTTTTATTTCAGATTTCCAGTGTCTGCAATATTTTGCTTTTGTAAATTTAATGGGGTAGATTTTGCCTTTGTGCAATAGTGTTAAATGGGTGATAGCGAATTGGCAGCCCATTTTACAGCTCTCCCGATTTTTATTTCCATTGATTTCTCCGTTTTATACTGTTGACCACCTAGTTTACTTGTGTTTTACTATTTTTAGGCTTTGTGATCAGTATAATGTGGCCCAAATTAAATGTTTACTGGAATATTTTGGGGATCTCGGCTATGTTCCCATAAAGCTGCATGGCTGTGCAGCGATCTGGAGGTCCCGCGCATGCCGCTCAATGGCTTTATAATGTAAAAAAACGCACACGCGCGGTAATTTGAATGGGCCGTGCAGCCCCTTAAAGGGGCCGTGCACCCCAAAAAACAATTAGCAGGAACATTGGATCTAGGTAATTTGGGCATTTGGTGGAAATACTTCAAATTGACAGACTGTATGTGACAATTCTAACCAATAACCTCATGCATCAGGGACCAAAAAGAAAATGTATGCCAGAGGTGGTAAGGAGTAAGGCAGTGGTGCTGTGCCAGGCAAAGTTTTGCTTTTTAGAGGTGGATTTGTCCCGGTTGATCTACTCTCCCAATCTTGTAGGCACCACCATGTTGTTCATGCATCAATACTAACACCATCCAGACTCAAGTTGTTCAGACCTCTGTTTACCCTCCTTTTGGAAACATTGTATTCATGCTGAGTTCGATCTTTCTTCCAAATAATGAGGAGGACTATGATTCATACATTCAGTTGTATGAAAGGACTCATTGTGATTGACTCTATGTTAGCCTTGAAGTAGTCAAGCTTTTTCACAAATGTAAAACTACTGACGTATATAGAATAACTGGAAGTACACTGTCAATAAAATTGCTCCTAAGCTTTTTTGAAATAAAGTGGTTTCAAGACAAGGCACAAAACCATAGTTTGATGAGGCCTACAGGATTTACAGAGATGAAGAGTTAACATGGCACCAGTGGCATAAGCAACAATGTTAAGAAACTCACCATGTATTTACAGCGACTTGAGAACAAATGAGAACATTTTCCTTGATTATAAGTCCTCTTTGCTTGTTGTCAAGGCCTGAAATGGTTGACTAGTCAAATTATGATTACACATCAAACTGTTGCTGTCAAATCGTGCGTGAATTAACGGAGATGTCTACTGCATCCAAAAATGAGAAATTTTGTACCAGAAATAAAGCTAAAACAGGACTTTTGAATGACTCTGCTTCCAAGTCACAACCAAATGATAGAGGCAAAAGATAAGCAACAGAGATGTTATTCCAATCGCATTAAAGTCAGGGTTTGTGACCGAAAACATAATTTATTGCTCTTGATGGAAGTAAAGTTCTAAGGACACACAGAATTATTGTCTGGTTTATCAAGATGTGCATATTCGAATCTCTGCAATCCTTTATAAAGTTCTTCCTCTTTAGCATGAAGAAGCAGAAACTGCCCATTGGATGGAAGATTGCAAATATTGGGCCCGATATTTACGGGGAGGTGGGGGGTGGTGCGGTATCGCGGGCAAAACCCGGCAAGGCTGGGTATCGTGGGAGTCATGCCAAATTTAACTGATTTTGCCATTCTTTTGACGTTGCTGCAATTGATATAATGGCCCAGAAATTCGGGTCGGGGGCTTCCCGCGGGTGCAAGCCCCCGATCTGCACGTACCTTGCATGCCGGCCGTTGAGCTGTGGGCCCCCGTGGAATTCCGATCCGGGGCCTGGTCCAGCTGCCGGCACGCAGTGCTTGTGTATCCCAGGGGCGCAGTTAGTTCGATGCGTCTCCTGGGATCACGTGGGCCATGGAGAGCCAATCGGAGCAGGGAATGCGCCATTCATAAGTCTGACAGGAAGTGCTGTCAAACTTAGAAATACTACGGGTCCCTTCTTCTTACAAAACATCACTAAATCTTCAAATACATTTTTTTCAAAAAGTCACATTTTTTAAATAAACTATAAATTACATGAAATAACTTTTAAACAATTTAAATTTTTGAAAAAAATAATTTTATTTTCTAACGGGGCTAAAAATAAACTTGCCTTGCTTTAAAGTATTTAAAAATAATAAACCTGTGGAAAAAATGTTTTAATTTTAATTAATTCACCACTTACCTTGTAAAAAGCAGGCCTTACGCCTGCTTTTTACATGTCTAACTCCTGGAGACTTACCCTCCCGGGAAAACCTGTAAAAAAAAAACGAAGTTCGATGCGCATGCGCAGCCTCCCCCGTGCACACGTTCGACCTCTGAACCCCTTCGTTCAGGGGAACGTAAGTGCCGGTTTCCCGCGCATGCGCAGTGCATGCAGGAAACCGGCACTTCCATTGGGCCTATGGGTGAGTACCCTGTGCGTACTCACCCATGGAGACACGAATTTCTGGGCCAATGATCTTAAGTCCGTTGTATATTGGGAAGACAATTACTCATAATTAAATCAGAGCTCAGACGCTTTGACATTGACATCGCTGCCCTAAGTGAGACCCGGCGGGCAGGGGAAGGCCAGCTCAAGGAGCAAGGCAGTGGTTACACCTTCTTCTGGAAAGGCAAACCCGAAGAAGAACGCCGCCTCCATGGGGTAGGCTTCGCCATAAAAAATGCACTGGTCGGGCATCTCAGAGACTCCCCTAGCAGTATAAACGAGCGCCTCATGACTCTTCGACTCACCCTAGCCCGGAATCAGTGCGCTACGGTCATCAGTGCGTACGCCCCAACACTGGAAGCCACAGACGAGACCAAAGGGAATTCTACTCCACCCTCGAACAATCCCTGTCCCGAGTCCCAACGGATGACAAGCTGATCCTCCTTGGCGACTTCAACGCCAGAGTTGGAAAGGACACAGACCTCTGGAGAGGTGTGATCGGCAGAGAGGGGGTAGGGAAAGCCAACTCCAACGGTATCCTCCTCCTGTCGAAATGCTTAGAACATGGCCTCGTCATAACCAACACCTTGTTCCGTCAGAGAGACAAGTACAAGGCTTCATGGCAGCACCCTCATACCAAGCACTGGCATCTGCTGGACTATGTCATCATCCGAGTGAGGGACCGCAAGGACATCCGCATCACCATGACAGGAGCTGATGACTGCTGGACAGACCACCGCCTAATCTGTTCTGTCATCTCCATCAGAAACAATGCCACAGAAAAATTAATGCTGGAGCACTCAAAGACCCCGCTAAGAAAGCCCTATTCAGCCTGCGCCTCACAACCAACCTGACAACTCCCAGTGATTCAGAGACACAGAGTGTCCACAGCATCTGGTCTGCACTCAAGGCCTCCATAATCAGCACCTGTGAAGAGACGCTCGGTCACTCGACCAGGAAACACCAAGCATGGTTCGACGAGAATGATCAGGAGATCCGGGAGCTAATAAGCTGCAAGCGCAAGGCATTTCTGATCTGGAAACAGCAACAGAACTCGAGAGCAAGAAAGCATCTCTACAGAAGCCTGAAGGCCGAGGTCCAACAAAAAACTCACGACCTAAAGAACAGATGGTGGGTGGAGAAAGTGCAGGAGATCCAGCAGCTAGCCGACAACTACGACGTGCATGGATTATTTAGCGCAGTCAAGACCATCTACGGCCCAAGCACCCAAGGCCCTTCCCCACTGCGGGCCAAGAACAGAGACGTACTCATCAAGGACAGGGAAGCAGTCAGTGCCCGCTGGAAGGAGCACTTAGAAGATCTCCTTAACCACGACTCTGTCTTCGACACGAGTGTCCTCAACTCCATCCCACAGCATGCTACCCGCCACCATCTCAGCACAACCCCAGCCCGGCATGAGGTTGAAAAGGCCATCCGACAACTGAAGAACAGCAAGGCCTCAGGAGCAGATGGAATCCCCGCCGAGGCACTAAAGCGGAGAAGCACTACTGGCACGAATTCATGAACTCATTTCTCTTATCTGGAAGGAGGAGAGCATGCCAGGGGATCTCAGAGATGCCGTAATTGTGACCATCTTCAAGAAAGGTGACAAGTCCGATTGCGGTAATTACAGAGGAGTTTCCCTGCTATCTGCCACAGGGTAAGTCATCGCAAGAATCCTCCTCAATCGCCTTCTCCCAGTGACCGAAGAGCTCCTCCCAGAGTCGCAATGCGGATTCCGCCCACTAAGTGACACAATGGACATGATCTTCACCGCATGTCAATTACAAGAGAAATGCAGGGAACAGCACCAACCACTGTACATGGCCTTCTTTGATCTCACAAAGGCCTTCGACACTGTCAACCGTGAGGGATTATGGAGTGCCCTCCTCAAATTCGGCTGCCCTCAAAAGTTTGTCACAATCCTCCGCCTGCTTCACGACGACATGCAAGCCGTGATCCTGACCAACGGTTCCACCATAGACCCAATTCACGTACAAACCGGGGTCAAGCAAGGCTGTGTCATTGCACCAACGCCCTTCTCGATCTTCCTTGCTGCAATGCTCCATCTCACCCTCAGTAAGCTCCCCACTGGAGTGGAGCTAATTTACAGAACAAATGGGAAACTGTTCAACCTCCGTCGCCTCCAGTCCAGATCCAAGGTAGTCCCATCCTCTGTCATCGAATTACAGTGTGCAGACGATGCTTGCGTCTGCGCTCACTCGGAGGTTGAACTCCAAACCATCGTTAACACCTTCACCGAAGCGTACGAGAGCATGGGCCTTACACTAAACATCCGTAAGACAAAGGTCCTCTACCAACCTGCCCCCGCCACACAGTGGTGCCCCCCGATTATCAAAATCCACGACAAGGCCTTGGACAACGTGAACCACTTTCCATACCTCGGGAGCCTACTGTCAACAAGGGCAGATGTCGACGAGAAAGCCCAACACTGCCTTCAGTGTGCCAGTGCAGCCTTCGGTCGCCTGAGGAAGAGAGTGTTTGAAGACCAGGACCTCAAACCCGGCACTAAGCTCATGGCCTACAGGGCAGCAGTGACACCCGCCATGCTGTATGCCTCAGAGACATGGACCATGTACAGCAGGCACCTCAAAACACTGGAAAGGTACCACCAACGCTGCCTCTGCAAGATCCTGCAAATCCATTGGCAAGATAGGCGCACCAACGTCAGTGTTCTTGCTCAGGCCAACATCCCCAGCATCGAAGCTTTGACCACGCTCAATCAGCTCCGATGGACGGGTCACGTTGTCCGCATGCCCGATACGAGACTCCCAAAACAAGCGCTCTACTCGGAGCTCCGGCATGGCAAGAGAGCCCCAGGTGGGCAGAGGAAATGCTTCAAGGACACCCTCAAAGCCTCCTTGAAAAAGTGTAACATCCCCACCGACACCTGGGAATCCCTGGCCCAAGACTGCTCAAAGTGGAGGAGAAGCATCCGGGAAGGCGCCGAACACCTCGAGTCTCTTCGCTGGGAGCAAGCGGAAGCCAAGCGCAGGCAGCGCAAGGACCGCACGTCAACCCAAGCACCCCACCCACCCGCCCCTTCAACCACCATCTGCCCCACCTGTGACTAAGACTGTAGGTCCCGCATTCGACTAATCAGTCACCTGAGAACTCATTTTTAAAGTGGAAGCAAGCCAACCTCGGTTCCGAGGGACTGCCTAAGAAGACTCATAATTAAATAACAAGTCCTTTGGTCAGAGGTGGAAAGTTGTATCAGTTTGTGTCTTGCTTTATGTCGCATTGTCTACCACCTATTACTGACACATTTTAAATTTGCATGACAAGCAACAAAAAAAATCCCCCCTTCCCCACATAGTTTGGGACAGCTTTTACCTATTGCTTAGTGGCCATACCTACAAAAACTGTACTGCAGTAGAACTGTCACCTAAAAGCAAAAGTTTAAAACGGTAATTTGATACTGCAATCCTGCCAGAGGTTCTAAACGCTGATTAACAAATTTATTCTTGCCAACATTCATGGTGATTGACATTGACAGATATAATTAGCCCTGTAATAGACTGCTGTGGTAATATTTGATTATAATTTGAAATAAAAGTAAGTGGAATGAAAATATTATGAGATGTATGTCACACAATCTCCTCGTGTTTGTGTGACTCCTGTAGTGGAAACAGGAATGGTGGATTCATTACTGTGGGTTTACAATTAAGTCGTATTTTAATCGTCTCCCTCCATTTATGGCACCATTGAATTTACAAACGATTTCACTCCAAATTTAACCAACCCTGCCCTTAGTCAAACTCCGACTTGTGGCATATTTTCCCAGAAATTAGTTCCCATTTATGTTTGCAGACTAATTACCCCTTTGCAGTGTTCTAAATTTCTCTAATGCTCCAGTTACCTTCTGGATTGTTACAAAAACTGGTTCTGTAGTTCCTCTCTAACCTTGCAGTAACTGTATCTACTGCCATTATGTATTCCCATGCAACCCACTATCACCTCCTGCGTGATAAGTTGCTTAAGTATGCCAATAAACAACACTTGCTGCCATAACTATTGCTGTTGCAATCTTATGTGCCAGAATTTTAATTTGAAAGGGGCATTAGAGACATCATTCAAAGTCACATTATGATGTAAGGCACATTTCACATGCAGGACTTCAAGCACTATTATGGAAATGTACCCATTATAATTGAAAATCTGCATAAATCACATCATGAGACGCATACACAAGGCTTTGAAAATATCCAATGCCCTTGGGGAGCAGGAATTGTAGAATTATTTGGCTTACTACCGCACTTTTAATGTTAAACAAAATCATAAGTTAATTAGATATTGGCCCGATTTTGCTGTCAGTGGCGAAGGAACGGCGCTCGCCGTTCACTATGCTGGCAGCTGCCCACAAGGTTTTTGTGGGCTTTTGAGCGCAGACTTGCTCTAATCCGCCGTCTGATCGAGTGCAGCGCCCTCTACTGGGGATCTGTGTCATGTGTAAGCAACAGCGAGCCTCTTCAACCAATCACATTGAAGAATCCTCACTGAGACATGCAGGGCTGGATTTTGCCAGCCCCGAGGAGGCGGGTTTGAAGGCGGGTCAGGTGGGAAAGTTGCCAAAAATGGCATCGGGCTCCGATCCCGCCTCTGAGCAACTTTCCCAAATGCAGGCTTGCAGGGAGGTCCATCTCCACTGTGACCTCCTGGGAAACCCCTCTCCCCACCTTGACTGAGCGCTTCCTCAACTGAGGTATATACCAGCAGCATGGGAACCATTTATTTCCTTTCCTCTTGGACCTCAGGAAATTTTGCATGTTTGCGCCAAGTACCCTGGCAGTTGCCATGACTCCTTCACCCTGCGCCAGTCGAGTGTGCCTTCGCTCTTCAGTCCGCCAGACCAAATTTGTGGATGGCTATTTGGAGACAAGGGCTATCCCCTGAAGACATGGCTAATGACGCCGTTGAGGAGGCCATCCAATGAAGCTGAGGAGCGCTACAACTCCAGCCACATTTCGACCAGATCCATTATCGAGCAAACCATCGGCTTGCTGAAGATGCGATTCAGATGCCTTGATAGATCAGTTGGAGCCCTGCAGTACACAGCAACCAGGGTCTCCAGAATCGTTGTGGTCTGCTGTGCACTTCACAACATGGCACAGCGTCATGGCTTGCAGCTGCCTGAGGTGCAAGTAGCTCATCGCATAGCCTCCTCAGATGAGGAGGAGGGGGAGGAAGAGGAGGAGGAGAGCGACAACGAAGAGCTTGCAGAGGCGCATCAACCAACTATTCACAATCTATATCAATGATTTGGATGAGGGGACTAAATGTAACATTTCCAAATTTGCTGATGTTACAAAGCTAGGTGGCAGTGTCAGTTGTGAAGAGGCTTCAAGGGGATCTCGACAGGCTCAGTGAGTGGGCGAGAACATGGCAGATGGATGATAATGTGGATAAATGTGAAGTTATCCACTTTGGTAGAAAAACAGAAAGGCAGAGTATTTCCTAAATGGTGAAAGATTGGGGAATGCAGATGCTCAAAGGGACCTGGGTGTCCTTGTACATGAGTCACTGAAAGTGAATGTGCAGGTGCAGCAAGCCATTAGGAAGGCAAATGATATGCTGGCCTTCATTACAAGAGGATTTGAGTACAGGAGTAAATAAGTCTTACTCCAATGATATAGGGCCTTGCTGAGACCACAACTGGAGTACTGTGTACAATTTTGGTCTCCTTACCTAAGGAAGGATATACTTGCCATTGAGGGAGTCCAACGAAGGTTCACGAGATTGATTCCTGGGATGGTGGGACTGTCGTATGAGGAGTAAACTAGGCCTGTATTCTCTTGAATTCAGAAGAATGAGAGGGGATCTCATTGAAGCATACAAAATTATTACAGGGCTTGATAGGATGGATACTGGGAGAATGTTTCCCTTGGCTGGGGAGTCTAGAACCAGGGACCACAGCCTCAGGATAAAGGGTAGGCCATTCAGGACTGAGATGAGAAGAAATTTCTTCACAGAGGGTGGTGAATCTTTGGAATTCTCTACCCCAGAGGGCTGTGGAGGCTCAGTCATTGGGTATATTCAAAACAGAAGTCGATAGATTCCTGACTAGTAAGGACATCAAGGGATATGGCGATAGGGCCGGTGAATGGAATTGAGGCAAAAGATCAGCCATGATCTCATTGAATGGCGGAGCAGGCTCGAAGGGCCGAATGGCCTACTCCTGCTCCTATTTCTTTCTTATGTTCTTATGGCAGCAGCACGTGAGAACATTGCTGCCTGGGATGCAAGGGATGCACTGATCTTGGCCAGATTTGCTTAGGCTGCCCAATCAAACACATTTGGCTCGCCCCTTCTTACCACACCATCAACAATGGACAAGAACCTGCGGATTCCTATCACTCTGACCACCATACTGACAATTGCAAGTCACCCTGAGCCCTCAATGTGGAAGTCCCATTTGCAAAATGACACAGCCCACAACTTCAGCAGTTTACCATCAAGTAATTTTATAACATTAATTCACGGATCGCATTTCTAAGTTAAACACAACAGAACACCCATGTGACTACTCTTGTGGCTACTTGTGCTTTATCTTCCTCTTACGCGTGCTCCTACGTGGTGTTTCCCCTGTGGCTTCAGCAGATGTGGAGGCCCCTTGCTCACTTTCATGCTGCTTCTGCCTCGACACCTTTGGTGGGCGTCCTCTGGGGTTGCGAGCCTGTGAGGGCTCGCCAACAGTCTGCTGCTTCTGCGGCTGTGCAGGGAATGAGACGACCATCTCAGTTGGGTGAGGACTTTGGTGGGGCTCTGACCGAGGGCTCTGCAGTAGCATGGAAGTGTGAGCACTTGGAGAGGAGCCCCCACTTCCTTGTTGTCTGCCACCAACATCCCACTCATGGGTCAGGCCCACTTCAGAGCTTCAGGGGGGCCATGAAGATCTGTTTCTGCACTGGAAGTCCTACTCCAGAGGACTTCCATGAAGCTCTGGTTTCTCT
This sequence comes from Somniosus microcephalus, assembly GCF_052327205.1. Lineage (NCBI taxonomy): Eukaryota > Metazoa > Chordata > Chondrichthyes > Squaliformes > Somniosidae > Somniosus > Somniosus microcephalus. The sequence goes on along the minus strand of NC_140989.1, from coordinate 143,135,324 downwards.
GCTCAATAGCTGTCCATCGCTCCTCCAGAGATGTCAGTCTATTCTGAACAATGATCATGTTTTCAACACTCTGGCGACTTAGCTCCTCCATGGCCGTAGCCATCCTCTCCTCTACCATAGCCATCCTTACCACGAAGGTTGCCATCCTTTCTGTGGTGATGCGTTCATGTGCCAATGCCGCCACAAAGGCTCTGCTCATGTTAGCGATGGACTCCTCCATCCGCTCCACACTCGCAGTGACCCTGGAGACAAAACCTGCCAGAGACTCCTGCACCTGTTCCTGGAGTTCCAGCACCGCTCTCCTTCTGGATGGACTCAGAGGCACAGGGTCGACATGCAGCTGAGCCGAGCTGGGAGCGCCCTGCGCCCTCCGACGAGGACCCTCCACTGCTGTCCCTCTCTCCACCATCTGCTGATGCTCACTTGTGAGTTGTGATACACCAGGTGTCTGCGCTGGTGCTGGGTGTGCTTAATTCTGGTGACGCTGCGCCCTCTTAGGTTGCAGCTTCCACTGAAGAGTCTTGTGGCTCCGGCTCTTCCTCCTGGACAGTGGGGAGGGGGGCTGTCGATGGCCCTGTGGGGGAGTAAAGGAAAGAGTTAGACATGTGAGATAAACGTTGCATGCACATGGAATTGTGCAGATGATCATAAGTCAATCTGTAAGAGCATCAGAATCAACATCAGTCACTCATGCAATGACAATGAGAGATGAAAATCTATTCTGTCACCAGCTTGCTCTGATGCACACGTCTGTCCATCCCCCACTTGTGCATCCTTCTCGACTCCCACGATCTCGAGGGCCGCCTCCTCTGCGCTGGTGAGCTGGGCTATTGAGGGTGGCCCTCCTCCTGTCTTCGCCCTTTCCCTCTGATTGTGGGCTCTCTTTTCCTGCAATGAGGGACACAAGTAGAGTTTGAGTGAGAATGAAGGAGTGAGTGTAGAGAATCCATAGCATAGATGCTTAGAAGGACACAAGGATGGAGTGAGGTCCCAAGACCAAGGGCCCTCCCTGTGTGTTGTAAGTTGTTGTCATAGCATAACAGTGATAGGGAGTGTGAGGGCTGCATAGTTGAATAGTTAAGTGAATGTGAACATACAGAGAGAGATGTAAGAAATCACACAACACCAGGTTATAGTCCAACAGCTTTATTTGAAATCACAAGCTTTCGGAGCGCTGCTCCTTCATCAGGTGAAGTGGAGAGATGCATAAAAACACAGCTTATATAGTCAGAGAATAATGTCAGATGTTTACAGGTAATCTTTCTAACTGCCATTTATCACACCTCGGCAGAGAGATGATCACAGCAATCAAAGGTGTAAATGGTGTCCAAACAGGTCAGTCAGGAAAACATTACATCAAAGAACAATGAGGTGGGGTCACAAGGGGTCAAATGTTGCAGATGCTGGGGTCTGTATGAAAAACAAAAAAACAGACAAAAAACATTTTTTTTTGCTGGAAATCACAGCAGGTCTGGCCGCATCTGTGTGGAGAGAACAAGCCAATGACGACTCGAGTCTGGATGACCCTACGTCAGGTGGGGTTACATGTAGCGTGACATGAACCCAAGATCTCGGTTGAGGCCGTCCTCATGGGTGCGGAACTTGGCTATCAGTTTCTGCTCGACGATTTTGCGTTGTGTGTCTCGAAGGCCGCCTTGGAGAATGCTTACCCGAAGATCAGAGGCTGAATGTCCTTGACTGCTGAAGTGTTCCCCGACTGGGAATACATAGGATCTGCTCAGACGAGGAGGAATGCGATGGACACCTACAGACGCTGAAAGACGCCCTCGTAAGAACGGGATATGACGCTCGACTCGTCGAACGACAGTTCCGACGGGCCACAGCGAAAAATCGCATAGGCCTCCTCAGAAGACAAACACGGGACACAACCAACAGAGCACCCTTCGTCGTCCAGTACTTCCCCGGAGCGGAGAAACTATGCCATGTTCTTCGCAGCCTTCAACATGTCATCGATGACGGTGAACACCTCGCTAAGGCCTTCCCCACGCCTCCACTACTTGCCTTCAAACAGCCACCTAACCTCAAACAGACCATCATTCGCAGCAAATTACCCAGCTTTCAGGAGAACAACGACCATGACACCACACAACCCTGCCACAGCAACCTCTGCAAGACATGCCAGATCATCAACACAGATACCATCATCACACGTGAGGACACCACCCACCAGGTACATGGTACATACTCATGTGACTCGGCCAACGTCGTCTACCTCATACGTTGCAGGAAAGGATGCCCCGGAGCATGGTACATCGGCGAGACCATGCAGACACTGCGACAACGGATGAACGGACACTGCGCAACAATCGCCAGGCAGGAATGTTCCCTCCCAGTCGGGGCACACTTCAGCAGTCAAGGACATTCAGCCTCCAATCTTCGGGTAAGCATTCTCCAAGGCGATGGGGAGCAGATTGAGGGTCATGGTGATGGAATACTCACTTTTCCTGTGCAGAGAAGGTCATGAAACCTCTTTCTGCACTGCAGCCAGGCTCTGCTGTACATTGAGATGGCATTCACCTCCTGTGCCACTTGCAGCCACACAGCTTTGGTCTGCTGGAGAGGCTTTTTCCTCCCAGAGGAAGGAAACAGCACTTCTTTCTGAGTTCTTGCTCCCTCCAGCAGAGCTTGGAGGGAGTCCGCATCAAAGCGGGGTGCGCACTTGAGCCTTGAGCTTGACATCTGTGCAAAACAAATCCCTCAGAAGTCTCTCCAAAAAAAGTTGTAAAACAGAAAATGAACCAAGGCTGCTTGCAGGCCTTAAATGCAGCTGCATAAATGATGTCATCAGAGGCGAGTTTCAGGACCAAAAGACTCATTGGGCCAAGGGTTCGCACACACTGGAAATCAAGTGCCCAATTAGGGCAAAATCGCTAAATTATCCCGCCTCACATCGGAGGCGGGGGCAGGACCCGCCGACCACCTGACCCGCCCCCATGACAAAATCCAGCCTGCAGAGTCTAAAGCAGGATGTATAAATTAGATTGAAATAATGTACTGAAAGCAAAATAAAGACTGGGAAAGACAGATAGGATTAAGAGATAGAGATGAGAACACTAATTAACTTTTGAAGGAATGAGACTCCATACTTGTAACATTACATTTTCAGGGCCAGAGATGTTGTTTGCCAATTATTACCACTTATCATGCCATTAAAAATTCATTTACTCCAGAATGCACCAGCCCTAACTTTTTCTGGCATCTTTAGTGGGGAACCAGTGGGTAACTATCACAACTTCACGCCATTGCACTGATTTTAGTGCCGAGACTATTGGCGAGGTTTTGTTATAATGCACCCTGTGATGGAGCAGGGTATCTCTGACAGCAGCTTCTGGATTTCTGCGTTTAACGGCGCACGTGCGGATACCAGAAGTTGCTATCTAATTTACGCCGTATTAATGTTGAGCGCTGGATTAACAGGTCATCCAACTATGGCAAAACTGACCCCACTGTGACTATCGTGAATAAAAGAGGCACATAACAATCATAAAACCACATTAAATCACTGGAATCAAGCAGATGGGTAACCACGATACCTTCCATTTCTTACATTACAACAGTGACTGCACTTCAAAAGTACTTCATTGGCTGTAAAGCACTTTTGGATGTCATGAGGTAGTGAAAGGCACTATTAAAATGCAAGTCTTTCTTTCCTTTTCCATTGCCCCTGCACTAAATTACTAAATGATTTCAGAGCATGTTTGAAAAGCTGATTGCTGTTGTTACTAGCTGCCATTGTGAACATCCCCCTCACTGGACACATGTTTTTGTCTGTAGCATTTTAAAAAGGCACCTGTGCTCAAGTTTATATGAATGGGTGCAAGTGCAGATTCCCACCCCAAAATTAGCTCAAATTGCCCCAAATCTGCCCAATTTAGTTACCCTATGAAAGCATACATCATGTCATGAAAATGTATCGAGTACATCTCAGTCTGCAGTGAATTAAATTGGTGGAATTCAGGATAGTGCTTGCGGTGAGAGTCCAGGTTTCTGTAAAACTGCTTATTTCATTTATCAGCTTGGGGTTCTTGTGTTGATGTTCTCGATGGTGCTATTTAATGTCGGGGCATCACTGGTAAAATGGGACTGTTGCGAGGTATGATGAACTGCATATATACTTTACAATGTATACTGGATATCTAAATTAACATCTCTTGAAGCTGCCTATGGTGGAATTGATTCTTGTGACATTACAGAAGCGACGGTGAGACAATTTGAATATTAATGAGTTCTCTGAGCTATAAATAGAATAAACTTAAGAAGTGCACTTTAATATTAAAAGGGGTCTTTGAATCCCAGCAGCATGTTTTGTTCATCTAAAGATGCAACAATACTTTCTCAACAGTGGGAATAACGATGCATTGAAAATAGATATAAACCAAAACTGCCTGTTGTGTACAGAACACTATACAGGGTGTGTACTATGTCAGTGCATGGTGTACGCGTGTGTAAGAATATAATAAACACTAATGTAACCGAGCCGAATAAGAAAGATTCTTATTTTTGAGTAAAACCACCTCATTGTATCATGACTGAGGTCAAAAGCCACCATGTCATGCAATGCCCCTCTACTTGTCACACATGGCAGAAGCCAGTGGGGGTACAAGAAATAAAATCAGGAATAGTCACGGATGTTACAACAGGAAAATCGAAATAGAAAAGGTCAAAATGGGTGAGCTGCAATGTTCTGTCTAAGCTGCACATGCGCATGGCCGAGCAGCATTCTGGAAGGGACTGTGTAGGCCACTCACATGTTTTTCCCTCTAAGATACCATGTGGCAAATTTAAAGGTACTGAAACAAAGATTTAGGGGGAACATTGGTGAGCTGTCTAAAATACAATTTACAAGGATGATTGGGAGGGTGTTCAAGTCTGTTGTATTCATATGATATTTACAAACTGTTTTAGTTTCCCTCATTTGGTCTCATGAATCTTTTAATTGTGACACAGCCTCAGAATTCACTTTTGGTTGTTATGCTCTAGGTCAGGGGTGGGCAGCTATTTGGGCTGAAGGGCCATTTAACAAGTGTTGGTGAGTTGTTGAGGGCCGCACGCCAATGTTCCCCCTAAAGTGCGTGGCCGCGCGCCAATGACGAGGTCCCGCGCAGGTCGCTCACCAGCTCCTGCCGCTGGAAGAGATACCACACATGCGCAACCGCGCAGCAAAGTTAAAGGGACCACGCATGAAAAAGAAATTACAGGGAACATTGTATAAATCTATATATATAAAACGGTTGGTCTGTCTGTCTTTCTGTCTGTTTGTCTTTCTGTCTGTCTGTCCGGCTATACAATCAAAAGTTATAGAGCGTACCTACACATATGTTATATCAAAAGAAAGCTTATCATTAGGGGAGTCTAAGAGGCATATTTACTTTTTGGTCAGACAAAAATTGTTCAGACAGTATACAAAAAAGGTTCAAAAAACGGCAACATTCCACTCATTAGCGTTGAGTGACGTGATGGTTGACCAATCGTACAGGGGATTAACCTGATGGTTGACCAATCAGTGCGTCACGGGGGGCGTTTCATTGCGTGTGTGGGCGGGCCTAATCCTTCTGAGCTGAGGAGAGTGGCCGCCATCTTGATTCCTAACTATTCATTTATTTTTCTCACTTTCTGCCTGTTTATTTTGAAATATAGGTTTCCAGCAAAAAAAAAGTTGCTTTTAACAGGAAAAAAAAATCCTTCTCCAAAGGGCACTCGGGCTTTCCCCCCCTCGGTGGTGGATGAGCTGCCTGCAGGCCTCAGGCCTCGAAGCCTCGGCCTCTCTTGACCAGCCACGCCCGAGCTAGGCACCGCCCATCCCGCTGGGCCCGCCCCGCGATCGCCACCATCTTGGTAAAGGCTGGCGGCGCGGGACTGAGCCGAGTGTAGCCATCGTCGCCATTTTAGTAAAGGCTGGCGGGGGCGGGAGTCAGCGCGCGCATCAACGTCGGCAGCGGCCCGGAGCGCGACCTCAGCTCAGGTGAGTCTGGCCGGGTCTCACGCGCTAGGCTGCGCACCGGCCGGCCCTGGGGCGCTGATCCGCACACGGGAGCTTCGGTTCACCGCGTCCGGGCTCTGAGGAAAGGCAGAGAGAGAGGGGGAGGGAGGGATAGAGACGAAATCAGGGAGAGACAGGGGGAGGGAGAGGAGAGGGGGAGGGAGAGGAGAGGAGAGGGGGAGGGAGAGGAAGAGGGGGGGAGGGAGAGGAGGAGGGGGGGAGGGAGAGGAGAGGGGGGAGGGAGAGGAGAGGGGGGAGGGAGAGGAGAGGGGGGAGGAGAAGGTGGGGGGGAGGGAGAGGAGAAGGTGGGGGGGGAGGGAGAGGAGAAAGTGGGGGGAGGGAGAGGAGAGGGGGGAGCGAGAGGAGAACGGGGGAGGGAGAGGAGAGGAGGGGGGAGGGAGAGCAGGGAGGGAGGGAGAGGAGAGGGGGAGGGACAGGAGAGGGGGGAGGGAGGGAGAGGGGGAGGGAGGGAGAGCAGAGGGGGAGGGAGGGAGAGGAGAGGGGGAGGGAGGGTGAGGAGAGGGGGAGGGAGAGGAGAGGGGCAGGGAGGGAGAGGGGGGAGGGAGGGAGAGGAGAGGGGGAGGGAGAGGAGAGGGGCAGGGAGGGAGAGGGGAGGGAGGGAGAGGAGAGTGGGGGAGGGAGAGGAGAGGGGGAGGGAGGTTGAGGAGAGGGGGAGGGAGGGAGAGGAGAGGGGGAGGGAGAGGAGAGGAGAGGGGAGGGAGAGGAGAGGGGCAGGGAGGGTGAGGAGAGCGGCAGGAAGGGAGAGGAGAGGGGCAGGGAGGGAGGGGAGGGAGGGAGAGAGAGTAAAGCAGGGAGAGACGGGCAGGGAGAGAGAGAGGGTGAGGGAGGGAAAGAGTGAGGGGGTGGGACAGGGAGGGAGAGCTCGCCTTCTTCCTTCCTTCCTTCCTTCCTTCCTTCCTTCGCAGGGGTCGATCGGGCCAGGCCTGAGGTGCTCCTTCCCCCCCGTCTCTCTCCAGGCTAATCCCAAAATAAATCCACCAGTCTCTCTCTCTCTCTCTTCCCCTCCGTCTCTCTCTTCTCCCCCCAGTCTCTCTCTTCTCCCCCCAGTCTCTCTCTCTCTCTCTCTTCCAACAACAACATGCCCTCAAAAAACCCTCGGCACCGCCGGGCACTCCAGCTAGTATAAACATAAATTTAGATAGTACTCAGATACTATCTTAAATTCACAAATTGTACTGTGAAATAGCACAACCTTCTGTTATTAAATGAACGAAATGTTTGATCGATCGATTACATGTTGTCATAAAAAACTACAGGGCTCGAGTCTGCGGGGCCTCCGACATGAGAGGTGTTCCCTTTTTAGTGTTGTGAGTGCAGGAGCACAAGGTGTCGCAAGGCCTGAACTACAATTGGGCTGACTGGAGTCATTGAGCGCCCGGATTCACTCCCGATCTAATACGGTGATGAGAATTACCCTACGGTCGTATTCTGGGTAGTAGGAGAGGAAAGACGCAGTGCAGGTCTCTTTCTTTGGTAAAACTAACAGACGTTAGGGATTGGGGTGGGGTGAGTTCAGGGCTCGGAATGTGGGGTGAGTTCAGGGCTCGGAATGTGGGGTGAGTTCACGGCTGGGAGTGTGGGGAGAATTCACGGCTGGGAGTGTGGGGTGAGTTCAGGGCTGGGAGTGTGGGGTCAGGTCAGGGCTGGGAGTGTGGGGTGAGTTCAGGGCAGGGAGTCTGAGGTGAGTTCAGGGCTGGGAGTGTGAGGTGAGTTCAGGGCTGGGAGTGTGGGGTGAATTTGGGGCTGGGAGTGAGGGGTGAGTTAAGGGCTGGGAGTGTGGGGTGAGCTCAGGGCTGGGAGTGTGGGGTGAGTTCAGGGCTCAGTGTGGGGTGGTTTCAGGGCTAGGAGTGTGGGGTGAGTTCAGGGCAGGGAGTGTGGGGTGTGTTCAGGGCTGGGAGTGTGGGGTGAGTTCCAGGCTCAGTGTGGGGTGAGTTCAGGGAGGGGAGTGTGGGGTGAATTCAGGGAGGGGAGTGTGGGGTGAGTTCAGGGAAGGGAGTGAGGGGTGAGTTCAGGGAGGGGAGTGAGGGGTGAGTTCAGGGCTGCGAGTGTGGGGTGAGTTCAGGGCTGGGAGTGTGGGGTGAGTTCAGCGCTGGGAGTGTGGGGTGAGTTCGGGGCTGGGAGTGTGGGGTGAGTTCAGGGCTGGGAGTGCAGTGTGAGTTCAGGGCTGGGAGTGTGGGGTGAGTTCAGGGCTGGGAGTGTGGGGTCAGTTCCGGGCTCAGTGTGGGGTGAGTTCAGAGAGGGGAGTGTGGGGTGAGTTCAGGGCTGGGAGTGTGGGGTGAGTTCAGGGCTCAGTGTGGGGTGAGTTCACGGCTCGTAGTGTTGGGGGGAGTTCAGGGATTAGTGAATGGGGTGAGTTCAGGACTGGGAGTGTGGGGTGAGTTCAGGGTTGGGAGTGTGGGGTGAGTTCAGGGTTGGGAGTGTGGGGTGAGTTCAGGGCTGGGAGTGTGGGGTGAGTTCAGGGCTGGGAGTGTGGGGTGAGTTCAGGGCTGGGAGTGTGGGGAGAGTTCATGGCTGGGAGTGTGGAGCGAGTTCAGGGCTCAGTGTGGGGTGAGTTCAGGGCTGGGATTGAGGGCTGAGTTCAGATCTGGGAGTGTGGGGTTCAAGGCTCGGTGTGTGGAGTGAGTTCAGGGCTGGGAGTGTGGGGTGATTTCAGGGCTGGGAATGTGGGGTGAGTTCAGGGCTCAGTGTGGGGTGAGTTCAGGGCTGGGAGTGTGGGGTGAGTTCAGGACTCGGAGTGTGGATTGATTAACGGGTTCGGAGTGTGGGGTGACTTCGGGGCTGGGAGTGTGGGGAGAGTTCAGCGCTGGGAGTGTGGGTTGAGTTCAGGGCTGCGAGTGTGGGATGAGTTCATGGCTGCGAGTGTGGGATGATTTCAGCGCAGTGAGTGTGGGGGTGAGTTCAGGGTTAGGAGTGTGGGGTGAGTTAAGGGCTGGGCGTGAGGGGTTAGTTCAGGACTGGGAGTGTGGGGTGAGTTCAGGGCTGGGAGTTTAGGGTGAGTTCAGGGCAGGGAGTGTGATGTGCATTCAGGTCTGACTGTGGGTTGAGTTCAGGGTAGGGTGTGGAGTGAGTTCAGGGCTGCGAGTGTGGGATGAGTTCAGGGCTGGCAGTGTGGGGTGAGTTCAGCGCAGTGAGTGTGGTGTGAATTCAGGCCTGGGAGTGTGGTGTGAGTTCACGGCTTGGAGTGTGGTGTGAGTTCAGGGCTGGGAGTGTGGGCAGAGTTCAGGGCTGGGAGTGTGGGGAGAGTTCAGGGCTGGGAGTGTGGGGATTGCTCAGGGCTGGGAGTGTGGGGAGAGCTCAGGGCTGGGAGTGTTAGGAGAGTTCAGGGCTGGGAGTGTGGGGAAAGTTCAGGGCTGGGAGTGTGTTGTGAGTTCAGGGCTGGGAGTGTGGGGTGAGTTCAGGGCTGGTTGTGAGGGGTTAGTTCAGGGCTGGGAGTGTGGGGTGAGTTCAGGGCTCAGTGTGGGGTGGTTTCAGGGCTAGGAGTGTGGGGTGAGTTCAGGGCAGGGAGTGTGGGGTGAGTTCCAGGCTCAGTGTGGGGTGAGTTCGCGGCTGGGTGTGAGGGGTTAGTTCAGGGCAGGGAGTGTGGGGTGAGTTCAGGGCTAGGAGTGTGGGGTGAGTTCAGGGCTGGGAGTGTGGGGTGAGTTCAGGGCTGGGAGTGTGGGGTGAGTTCAGGGCTGGGGGTGTAGGGTGAGTTCCGGGCAGGGAGTGTGAGGTGAGTTCAGGGCTGGGAGTGTGGTGTGCATTCAGGGCTGACTGTGGGTTGAGTTCAGGGTAGGGTGTGGAGTGAGTTCAGGACTCGGAGTGTGGATTGATTAACGGGTTCGGAGTGTGGGGTGAGTTCGGGGCTGGGAGTGTGGGGAGAGTTCAGCGCTGGGAGTGTGGGTTGAGTTCAGGGCTGCGAGTGTGGGATGAGTTCATGGCTGCGAGTGTGGGATGAGTTCAGCGCAGTGAGTGTGGGGGTTAGTTCAGGACTGGGAGTGTGGGGTGAGTTCAGGGCTGGGAGTTTAGGGTGAGTTCAGGGCAGGGAGTGTGGGGTGAGTTCAAGGCTGGGAGTGTGATGTGCATTCAGGGCTGACTGTGGGTTGAGTTCAGGGTAGGGTGTGGAGTGAGTTCAGGGCTGCGAGTGTGGGATGAGTTCAGGGCTGGCAGTGTGGGGTGAGTTCAGCGCAGTGAGTGTGGTGTGAATTCAGGCCTGGGAGTGTGGTGTGAGTTCACGGCTTGGAGTGTGGTGTGAGTTCAGGGCTGGGAGTGTGGGCAGAGTTCAGGACTGGGCGTGTGGGGAGAGTTCAGGGCTGGGAGTGTGGGGATTGCTCAAGGCTGGGAGAGTGGGGAGAGCTCAGGGCTGGGAGTGTTAGGAGAGTTCAGGGCTGGGAGTGTGGGGAAAGTTCAGGGCTGGGAGTGTGTTGTGAGTTCAGGGCTGGGAGTGTGGGGTGAGTTCAGGGTTGCGAGTGTGGCGTGAGTTCAGGGCTGGGAGTGTGGGGTGAGTTCAGGGCTGGGAGTGTGGGGGTGAGTTTAGGGCTGGGAGTGTGGGGAGAGTTCAGGTCTGGGAGTGTGTGTTGAGTTCAGGGCTGGGTGTGTGGGGTGAGTTCAGGGCTCGGAGTGTGGGGTGAGTTCAGGGCTGCGAGTGTGTGTTGAGTTCAGGGCTGCGAGTGTGGGTTGAGTTCAGGGCTGCGATGTGGTATGAGTTCAGGGCTGGGCATGTGGGATGAGTTCCGGGCTGCGAGTGTGGGTTGAGTTCAGGGCTGCGAGTGTGGGATGAGTTCAGGGCTGGCAGTGTGGGGTGAGTTCAGCGCAGTGAGTGTGGGGGTGAGTTCAGGGCTGGGAGTGTGGGGTGAGTTCAGGGCTGGGATTGTAGGATGAGTTCAGGGCAGGGAGTGTGGGGTGAGTTAAGGTCTGGGAGTGTGGGGTGAGTTCAGGGCTGGGATTGTGGAGAGAGTTCAGGGCAGTGAGTGTGGGTGTGAGTTCAGGGCTGGGAGTGTGGGGTGAGTTCAGGGTTGCGAGTGTGGGGGTGAGTTTAGGGCTGGGAGTGTGGGGAGAGTTCAGGTCTGGGAGTGTGTGTTGAGTTCAGGGCTGGGTGTGTGGGGTGAGTTCAGGGCTCGGAGTGTGGGGTGAGTTCAGGGCTGCGAGTGTGTGTTGAGTTCAGGGCTGCGAGTGTGGGTTGAGTTCAGGGCTGCGATGTGGTATGAGTTCAGGGCTGGGCATGTGGGATGAGTTCCGGGCTGCGAGTGTGGGTTGAGTTCAGGGCTGCGAGTGTGGGGTGAGTTCAGCGCAGTGAGTGTGGGGGTGAGTTCAGGGCTGGGAGTGTGGGGTGAGTTCAGGGCTGGGATTGTAGGATGAGTTCAGGGCAGGGAGTGTGGGGTGAGTTAAGGGCTGGGAGTGTGGGGTGAGTTCAGGGCTGGGATTGTGGAGAGAGTTCAGGGCAGTGAGTGTGGGTGTGAGTTCAGGGTTGGGAGTGTGGGGTGAGTTCAGGGCTGGTTGTGAGGGGTAAGTTCAGGGCTGGGAGTGTGGGGTGAGTTCAGGGCTCAGTGTGGGGTGGTTTCAGGGCTAGGAGTGTGGGGTGAGTTCAGGGCAGGGAGTGTGGGGTGTGTTCAGGGCTGGGAGTGTGGGGTGAGTTCCAGGCTCAGTGTGGGGTGAGTTCAGGGAAGGGAGTGAGGGGTGAGTTCAGGGAGGGGAGTGAGGGGAGTGAGGGGTGAGTTCAGGGCTGCGAGTGTGGGGTGAGTTCAGGGCTGGGACTGTGGGGTGAGTTCGGGGCTGGGAGTGTGGGGTGATTTCAGGGCTGGGAGTGTAGTGTGAGTTCAGGGCTGGGAGTGCGGGTTCAGTTCCGGACTCAGTGTGGGGTGAGTTCAGAGAGGGGAGTGTGGTGTGAGTTCAGGGCTGGGAGTGTGGTGTGAGTTCAGGGCTGGGGGTGTGGGTTGAGTTCAGGGCTGCGAGTGTGGGATGAGTTCATGGCTGCGAGTGTGGGATGAGTTCAGCGCAGTGAGTGTGGGGGTGAGTTCAGGGTTAGGAGTGTGGGGTGAGTTAAGGGCTGGGCGTGAGGGGTTAGTTCAGGACTGGGAGTGTGGGGTGAGTTCAGGGCTGGGAGTTTAGGGTGAGTTCAGGGCAGGGAGTGTGATGTGCATTCAGGGCTGACTGTGGGTTGAGTTCAGGGTAGGGTGTGGAGTGAGTTCAGGGCTGCGAGTGTGGGATGAGTTCAGGGCTGGCAGTGTGGGGTGAGTTCAGCGCAGTGAGTGTGGTGTGAATTCAGGCCTGGGAGTGTGGTGTGAGTTCACGGCTTGGAGTGTGGTGTGAGTTCAGGGCTGGGAGTGTGGGCAGAGTTCAGGACTGGGCGTGTGGGGAGAGTTCAGGGCTGGGAGTGTGGGGATTGCTCAAGGCTGGGAGAGTGGGGAGAGCTCAGGGCTGGGAGTGTTAGGAGAGTTCAGGGCTGGGAGTGTGGGGAAAGTTCAGGGCTGGGAGTGTGTTGTGAGTTCAGGGCTGGGAGTGTGGGGTGAGTTCAGGGTTGCGAGTGTGGCGTGAGTTCAGGGCTGGGAGTGTGGGGTGAGTTCAGGGCTGGGAGTGTGGGGGTGAGTTTAGGGCTGGGAGTGTGGGGAGAGTTCAGGTCTGGGAGTGTGTGTTGAGTTCAGGGCTGGGTGTGTGGGGTGAGTTCAGGGCTCGGAGTGTGGGGTGAGTTCAGGGCTGCGAGTGTGTGTTGAGTTCAGGGCTGCGAGTGTGGGTTGAGTTCAGGGCTGCGATGTGGTATGAGTTCAGGGCTGGGCATGTGGGATGAGTTCCGGGCTGCGAGTGTGGGTTGAGTTCAGGGCTGCGAGTGTGGGATGAGTTCAGGGCTGGCAGTGTGGGGTGAGTTCAGCGCAGTGAGTGTGGGGGTGAGTTCAGGGCTGGGAGTGTGGGGTGAGTTCAGGGCTGGGATTGTAGGATGAGTTCAGGGCAGGGAGTGTGGGGTGAGTTAAGGGCTGGGAGTGTGGGGTGAGTTCAGGGCTGGGATTGTGGAGAGAGTTCAGGGCAGTGAGTGTGGGTGTGAGTTCAGGGCTGGGAGTGTGGGGTGAGTTCAGGGTTGCGAGTGTGGCGTGAGTGCAGGGCTGGGAGTGTGGGGTGAGTTCAGGGCTGGGAGTGTGGGGGTGAGTTTAGGGCTGGGAGTGTGGGGAGAGTTCAGGTCTGGGAGTGTGTGTTGAGTTCAGGGCTGGGTGTGTGGGGTGAGTTCAGGGCTCGGAGTGTGGGGTGAGTTCAGGGCTGCGAGTGTGTGTTGAGTTCAGGGCTGCGAGTGTGGGTTGAGTTCAGGGCTGCGATGTGGTATGAGTTCAGGGCTGGGCATGTGGGATGAGTTCCGGGCTGCGAGTGTGGGTTGAGTTCAGGGCTGCGAGTGTGGGGTGAGTTCAGCGCAGTGAGTGTGGGGGTGAGTTCAGGGCTGGGAGTGTGGGGTGAGTTCAGGGCTGGGATTGTAGGATGAGTTCAGGGCAGGGAGTGTGGGGTGAGTTAAGGGCTGGGAGTGTGGGGTGAGTTCAGGGCTGGGATTGTAGGATGAGTTCAGGGCAGGGAGTGTGGGGTGAGTTAAGGGCTGGGAGTGTGGGGTGAGTTCAGGGCTGGGATTGTGGAGAGAGTTCAGGGCAGTGACTGTGGGTGTGAGTTCAGGGTTGGGAGTGTGGGGTGAGTTCAGGGCTGGTTGTGAGGGGTAAGTTCAGGGCTGGGAGTGTGGGGTGAGTTCAGGGCTCAGTGTGGGGTGGTTTCAGGGCTCGGAGTGTGGGGTGAGTTCAGGGCAGGGAGTGTGGGGTGTGTTCAGGGCTGGGAGTGTGGGGTGAGTTCCAGGCTCAGTGTGGGGTGAGTTCAGGGAAGGGAGTGAGGGGTGAGTTCAGGGAGGGGAGTGAGGGGAGTGAGGGGTGAGTTCAGGGCTGCGAGTGTGGGGTGAGTTCAGGGCTGGGACTGTGGGGTGAGTTCGGGGCTGGGAGTGTGGGGTGATTTCAGGGCTGGGAGTGTAGTGTGAGTTCAGGGCTGGGAGTGCGGGTTCAGTTCCGGACTCAGTGTGGGGTGAGTTCAGAGAGGGGAGTGTGGTGTGAGTTCAGGGCTGGGAGTGTGGTGTGAGTTCAGGGCTGGGGGTGTGGGGTGAGTTCAGGGCTGGGAGTGTGGGTTGAGTTCAGGGCTCAGTGTGGGGTGAGTTCACGGCTCGTCGTGTGGGGGGAGTTCAGGGATTAGTGAATGGGGTGAGTTCAGGGCTGGGACTGTGGGGTGAGTTCAGGGTTGGGAGTGTGGGGTGAGTTCAGGGTTGGGAGTGTGGGGTGAGTTCAGGGCTGGAAGTGTGGGGTGAGTTCAGGGCTTGGAGTGTGGGGTGAGTTCAGGGTTGGGAGTGTGGGGTGAGTTCAGGGCTGGGTGAATGGGGTGAGTTCAGGGCTGGAAGTGTGGGGTGAGTTCAGGGCTTGGAGTGTGGGGTGAGTTCTGGGCTCAGTGTGGGGTGAGTTCAGGGCTGGGAGTGTGGGGTGAGTTCAGGGCTGGGAGTGTGGGGTGAGTTCAGGGCTGGGAGTGTGGGGTGAGTTCAGGGCTGGGAGTGTGGGGAGAGTTCATGGCTGGGAGTGTGGAGCGAGTTCAGGGCTCAGTGTGGGGTGAGTTCAGGGCTGGGAGTGTGGGCTGAGTTCAGATCTGGGAGTGTGGGGTTTGTTCAAGGCTCGGTGTGCGGAGTGAGTTCAGGGCTGGGAGTGTGGGGTGATTTCAGGGCTGGGAATGTGGGGTGAGTTCAGGGCTCAGTGTGGGGTGAGTTCAGGGCTGGGAGTGTGGGGTGAGTTCAGGGCTGGGAGTGTGGGGTGAGTTCAGGGCTGGGAGTGTGGGATGACTTCAGGGCTGGGAGTGTGGGGTGAGTTCAGGGCTCAGTGTGGGGAGAGTTCAGGGCATGGAGTGTGGGGTGAGTTCAGGGCTCAGTGTGGGGTGAGTTCAGGGCTGGGAGTGTGGGGTGAGTTTGGGGCTGGGAGTGTGGATTGTGTTTAGGGCTCAGTGTGGAGTGAGTTCAGGGCTGCGAGTGTGGGTTGAGTGAATTCAGGGCTGCGATGTGGTATGAGTTCCGGGCTAGGCATGTGGGATGAGTTCCGGGCTGCGAGTGTGGGTTGAGTTCAGGACTGCGAGTGTGGGATGAGTCCAGGGCTGGCAGTGTGGGGTGAGTTCAGCGCAGTGAGTGTAGGGGTGAGTTCAGGTTTGGGAGTGTGGGGTGAGTTCAGAGCTGGGTGTGAGGGGTTAGTTCAGGGCTGGGAGTGTGGGGTGAGTTCAGGGCTGGGAGTGTAGGGTGAGTTCAGGGCTTCGAGTGTGGGGTGAGTTCAGGGCTGGGAGTGTAGGGTGAGTTCAGGGCTTCGAGTGTTGGGTGAGTTCAGGGCTGGGAGTGTGGGGTGAGTTCAGGGCTGGGAGTGTGGGGTGAGTTCAGGGCTTCGAGTGTGGGGTGAGTGCAGGGCTGGGAGTGTCGGGTGAGTTCAGGGTTGGGAGTGTGGGGTGAGTTCAGGGTTGGGAGTGTGGGGTGAGTTCAGGGCTGGGTGTGAGGGGTTAGTTCGGGGCTGGGAGTGTGGGGTGAGTTCAGGGCAGGGGGTGTGGGGTGAGTTCAGGGCTAGGAGTGTGGGGTGAGTTCAGGGCTGGGAGTGTGGGGTGAGTTCAGGGCTGGGTGTGTGGGGTGAGTTCAGGGCTCGGAGTGTGGGGTGAGTTCAGGGCTGCGAGTGTGTGTTGAGTTCAGGGCTGCGAGTGTGGGTTGAGTTCAGGGCTGCGATGTGGTATGAGTTCAGGGCTGGGCATGTGGGATGAGTTCAGGGCTGCGAGTGTGGGGTGAGTTCAGGGCTGGGATTGTAGGATGAGTTCAGGGCAGGGAGTGTGGGGTGAGTTAAGGGCTGGGAGTGTGGGGTGAGTTCAGGGCTGGGATTGTGGAGAGAGTTCAGGGCAGTGAGTGTGGGTGTGAGTTCAGGGCTGGGAGTGTGGGGTGAGTTCAGGGTTGCGAGTGTGGCGTGAGTGCAGGGCTGGGAGTGTGGGGTGAGTTCAGGGCTGGGAGTGTGGGGGTGAGTTTAGGGCTGGGAGTGTGGGGAGAGTTCAGGTCTGGGAGTGTGTGTTGAGTTCAGGGCTGGGTGTGTGGGGTGAGTTCAGGGCTCGGAGTGTGGGGTGAGTTCAGGGCTGCGAGTGTGTGTTGAGTTCAGGGCTGCGAGTGTGGGTTGAGTTCAGGGCTGCGATGTGGTATGAGTTCATGGCTGGGCATGTGGGATGAGTTCCGGGCTGCGAGTGTGGGTTGAGTTCAGGGCTGCGAGTGTGGGGTGAGTTCAGCGCAGTGAGTGTGGGGGTGAGTTCAGGGCTGGGAGTGTGGGGTGAGTTCAGGGCTGGGATTGTAGGATGAGTTCAGGGCAGGGAGTGTGGGGTGAGTTAAGGGCTGGGAGTGTGGGGTGAGTTCAGGGCTGGGATTGTAGGATGAGTTCAGGGCAGGGAGTGTGGGGTGAGTTAAGGGCTGGGAGTGTGGGGTGAGTTCAGGGCTGGGATTGTGGAGAGAGTTCAGGGCAGTGAGTGTGGGTGTGAGTTCAGGGTTGGGAGTGTGGGGTGAGTTCAGGGCTGGTTGTGAGGGGTAAGTTCAGGGCTGGGAGTGTGGGGTGAGTTCAGGGCTCAGTGTGGGGTGGTTTCAGGGCTCGGAGTGTGGGGTGAGTTCAGGGCAGGGAGTGTGGGGTGTGTTCAGGGCTGGGAGTGTGGGGTGAGTTCCAGGCTCAGTGTGGGGTGAGTTCAGGGAAGGGAGTGAGGGGTGAGTTCAGGGAGGGGAGTGAGGGGAGTGAGGGGTGAGTTCAGGGCTGCGAGTGTGGGGTGAGTTCAGGGCTGGGACTGTGGGGTGAGTTCGGGGCTGGGAGTGTGGGGTGATTTCAGGGCTGGGAGTGTAGTGTGAGTTCAGGGCTGGGAGTGCGGGTTCAGTTCCGGACTCAGTGTGGGGTGAGTTCAGAGAGGGGAGTGTGGTGTGAGTTCAGGGCTGGGAGTGTGGTGTGAGTTCAGGGCTGGGGGTGTGGGGTGAGTTCAGGGCTGGGAGTGTGGGTTGAGCTCAGGGCTCAGTGTGGGGTGAGTTCACGGCTCGTCGTGTGGGGGGAGTTCAGGGATTAGTGAATGGGGTGAGTTCAGGGCTGGGACTGTGGGGTGAGTTCAGGGCTGGAAGTGTGGGGTGAGTTCAGGGCTTGGAGTGTGGGGTGAGTTCAGGGTTGGGAGTGTGGGGTGAGTTCAGGGCTGGGTGAATGGGGTGAGTTCAGGGCTGGAAGTGTGGGGTGAGTTCAGGGCTTGGAGTGTGGGGTGAGTTCTGGGCTCAGTGTGGGGTGAGTTCAGGGCTGGGAGTGTGGGGTGAGTTCAGGGCTGGGAGTGTGGGGTGAGTTCAGGGCTGGGAGTGTGGGGTGAGTTCAGGGCTGGGAGTGTGGGGAGAGTTCATGGCTGGGAGTGTGGAGCGAGTTCAGGGCTCAGTGTGGGGTGAGTTCAGGGCTGGGAGTGTGGGCTGAGTTCAGATCTGGGAGTGTGGGGTTTGTTCAAGGCTCGGTGTGCGGAGTGAGTTCAGGGCTGGGAGTGTGGGGTGATTTCAGGGCTGGGAATGTGGGGTGAGTTCAGGGCTCAGTGTGGGGTGAGTTCAGGGCTGGGAGTGTGGGGTGAGTTCAGGGCTGGGAGTGTGGGGTGAGTTCAGGGCTGGGAGTGTGGGATGACTTCAGGGCTGGGAGTGTGGGGTGAGTTCAGGGCTCAGTGTGGGGAGAGTTCAGGGCATGGAGTGTGGGGTGAGTTCAGGGCTCAGTGTGGGGTGAGTTCAGGGCTGGGAGTGTGGGGTGAGTTTGGGGCTGGGAGTGTGGATTGTGTTTAGGGCTCAGTGTGGAGTGAGTTCAGGGCTGCGAGTGTGGGTTGAGTGAATTCAGGGCTGCGATGTGGTATGAGTTCCGGGCTAGGCATGTGGGATGAGTTCCGGGCTGCGAGTGTGGGTTGAGTTCAGGACTGCGAGTGTGGGATGAGTCCAGGGCTGGCAGTGTGGGGTGAGTTCAGCGCAGTGAGTGTAGGGGTGAGTTCAGGTTTGGGAGTGTGGGGTGAGTTCAGAGCTGGGTGTGAGGGGTTAGTTCAGGGCTGGGAGTGTGGGGTGAGTTCAGGGCTGGGAGTGTAGGGTGAGTTCAGGGCTTCGAGTGTGGGGTGAGTTCAGGGCTGGGAGTGTAGGGTGAGTTCAGGGCTTCGAGTGTTGGGTGAGTTCAGGGCTGGGAGTGTGGGGTGAGTTCAGGGCTGGGAGTGTGGGGTGAGTTCAGGGCTTCGAGTGTGGGGTGAGTGCAGGGCTGGGAGTGTCGGGTGAGTTCAGGGTTGGGAGTGTGGGGTGAGTTCAGGGTTGGGAGTGTGGGGTGAGTTCAGGGCTGGGTGTGAGGGGTTAGTTCGGGGCTGGGAGTGTGGGGTGAGTTCAGGGCAGGGGGTGTGGGGTGAGTTCAGGGCTAGGAGTGTGGGGTGAGTTCAGGGCTGGGAGTGTGGGGTGAGTTCAGGGCTGGGTGTGTGGGGTGAGTTCAGGGCTCGGAGTGTGGGGTGAGTTCAGGGCTGCGAGTGTGTGTTGAGTTCAGGGCTGCGAGTGTGGGTTGAGTTCAGGGCTGCGATGTGGTATGAGTTCAGGGCTGGGCATGTGGGATGAGTTCCGGGCTGCGAGTGTGGGTTGAGTTCAGGGCTGCGAGTGTGGGATGAGTCCAGGGCTGGCAGTGTGGGGTGAGTTCAGCGCAGTGAGTGTGGGGGTGAGTTCAGGGCTGGGAGTGTGGGGTGAGTTCAGGGCTGGGATTGTAGGATGAGTTCAGGGCAGGGAGTGTGGGGTGAGTTAAGGGCTGGGAGTGTGGGGTGAGTTCAGGGCTGGGATTGTGGAGAGAGTTCAGGGCAGTGAGTGTGGGTGTGAGTTCAGGGCTGGGAGTGTGGGGTGAGTTCAGGGTTGCGAGTGTGGCGTGAGTGCAGGGCTGGGAGTGTGGGGTGAGTTCAGGGCTGGGAGTGTGGGGGTGAGTTTAGGGCTGGGAGTGTGGGGAGAGTTCAGGTCTGGGAGTGTGTGTTGAGTTCAGGGCTGGGTGTGTGGGGTGAGTTCAGGGCTCGGAGTGTGGAGTGAGTTCAGGGCTGCGAGTGTGTGTTGAGTTCAGGGCTGCGAGTGTGGGTTGAGTTCAGGGCTGCGATGTGGTATGAGTTCATGGCTGGGCATGTGGGATGAGTTCCGGGCTGCGAGTGTGGGTTGAGTTCAGGGCTGCGAGTGTGGGGTGAGTTCAGCGCAGTGAGTGTGGGGGTGAGTTCAGGGCTGGGAGTGTGGGGTGAGTTCAGGGCTGGGATTGTAGGATGAGTTCAGGGCAGGGAGTGTGGGGTGAGTTAAGGGCTGGGAGTGTGGGGTGAGTTCAGGGCTGGGATTGTAGGATGAGTTCAGGGCAGGGAGTGTGGGGTGAGTTAAGGGCTGGGAGTGTGGGGTGAGTTCAGGGCTGGGATTGTGGAGAGAGTTCAGGGCAGTGAGTGTGGGTGTGAGTTCAGGGTTGGGAGTGTGGGGTGAGTTCAGGGCTGGTTGTGAGGGGTAAGTTCAGGGCTGGGAGTGTGGGGTGAGTTCAGGGCTCAGTGTGGGGTGGTTTCAGGGCTCGGAGTGTGGGGTGAGTTCAGGGCAGGGAGTGTGGGGTGTGTTCAGGGCTGGGAGTGTGGGGTGAGTTCCAGGCTCAGTGTGGGGTGAGTTCAGGGAAGGGAGTGAGGGGTGAGTTCAGGGAGGGGAGTGAGGGGAGTGAGGGGTGAGTTCAGGGCTGCGAGTGTGGGGTGAGTTCAGGGCTGGGACTGTGGGGTGAGTTCGGGGCTGGGAGTGTGGGGTGATTTCAGGGCTGGGAGTGTAGTGTGAGTTCAGGGCTGGGAGTGCGGGTTCAGTTCCGGACTCAGTGTGGGGTGAGTTCAGAGAGGGGAGTGTGGTGTGAGTTCAGGGCTGGGAGTGTGGTGTGAGTTCAGGGCTGGGGGTGTGGGGTGAGTTCAGGGCTGGGAGTGTGGGTTGAGCTCAGGGCTCAGTGTGGGGTGAGTTCACGGCTCGTCGTGTGGGGGGAGTTCAGGGATTAGTGAATGGGGTGAGTTCAGGGCTGGGACTGTGGGGTGAGTTCAGGGCTGGAAGTGTGGGGTGAGTTCAGGGCTTGGAGTGTGGGGTGAGTTCAGGGTTGGGAGTGTGGGGTGAGTTCAGGGCTGGGTGAATGGGGTGAGTTCAGGGCTGGAAGTGTGGGGTGAGTTCAGGGCTTGGAGTGTGGGGTGAGTTCTGGGCTCAGTGTGGGGTGAGTTCAGGGCTGGGAGTGTGGGGTGAGTTCAGGGCTGGGAGTGTGGGGTGAGTTCAGGGCTGGGAGTGTGGGGTGAGTTCAGGGCTGGGAGTGTGGGGAGAGTTCATGGCTGGGAGTGTGGAGCGAGTTCAGGGCTCAGTGTGGGGTGAGTTCAGGGCTGGGAGTGTGGGCTGAGTTCAGATCTGGGAGTGTGGGGTTTGTTCAAGGCTCGGTGTGCGGAGTGAGTTCAGGGCTGGGAGTGTGGGGTGATTTCAGGGCTGGGAATGTGGGGTGAGTTCAGGGCTCAGTGTGGGGTGAGTTCAGGGCTGGGAGTGTGGGGTGAGTTCAGGGCTGGGAGTGTGGGGTGAGTTCAGGGCTGGGAGTGTGGGATGACTTCAGGGCTGGGAGTGTGGGGTGAGTTCAGGGCTCAGTGTGGGGAGAGTTCAGGGCATGGAGTGTGGGGTGAGTTCAGGGCTCAGTGTGGGGTGAGTTCAGGGCTGGGAGTGTGGGGTGAGTTTGGGGCTGGGAGTGTGGATTGTGTTTAGGGCTCAGTGTGGAGTGAGTTCAGGGCTGCGAGTGTGGGTTGAGTGAATTCAGGGCTGCGATGTGGTATGAGTTCCGGGCTAGGCATGTGGGATGAGTTCCGGGCTGCGAGTGTGGGTTGAGTTCAGGACTGCGAGTGTGGGATGAGTCCAGGGCTGGCAGTGTGGGGTGAGTTCAGCGCAGTGAGTGTAGGGGTGAGTTCAGGTTTGGGAGTGTGGGGTGAGTTCAGAGCTGGGTGTGAGGGGTTAGTTCAGGGCTGGGAGTGTGGGGTGAGTTCAGGGCTGGGAGTGTAGGGTGAGTTCAGGGCTTCGAGTGTGGGGTGAGTTCAGGGCTGGGAGTGTAGGGTGAGTTCAGGGCTTCGAGTGTTGGGTGAGTTCAGGGCTGGGAGTGTGGGGTGAGTTCAGGGCTGGGAGTGTGGGGTGAGTTCAGGGCTTCGAGTGTGGGGTGAGTGCAGGGCTGGGAGTGTCGGGTGAGTTCAGGGTTGGGAGTGTGGGGTGAGTTCAGGGTTGGGAGTGTGGGGTGAGTTCAGGGCTGGGTGTGAGGGGTTAGTTCGGGGCTGGGAGTGTGGGGTGAGTTCAGGGCAGGGGGTGTGGGGTGAGTTCAGGGCTAGGAGTGTGGGGTGAGTTCAGGGCTGGGAGTGTGGGGTGAGTTCAGGGCTGGGTGTGAGGGGTTAGTTCAGGGCTGGGAGTGTGGGGTGAGTTCAGGGCTGGGGGTGTAGGGTGAGTTCCGGGCAGGGAGTGTGAGGTGAGTTCAGGGCTGGGAGTGCGGGTTCAGTTCCGGGCTCAGTGTGGGGTGAGTTCAGGGCTGGCAGTGTGGGGTGAGTTCAGCGCAGTGAGTGTGGGGGTGAGTTCAGGGCTGGGAGTGTGGGGTGAGTTCAGGGCTGGGATTGTAGGATGAGTTCAGGGCAGGGAGTGTGGGGTGAGTTAAGGGCTGGGAGTGTGGGGTGAGTTCAGGGCTGGGATTGTGGAGAGAGTTCAGGGCAGTGAGTGTGGGTGTGAGTTCAGGGCTGGGAGTGTGGGGTGAGTTCAGGGTTGCGAGTGTGGCGTGAGTGCAGGGCTGGGAGTGTGGGGTGAGTTCAGGGCTGGGAGTGTGGGGGTGAGTTTAGGGCTGGGAGTGTGGGGAGAGTTCAGGTCTGGGAGTGTGTGTTGAGTTCAGGGCTGGGTGTGTGGGGTGAGTTCAGGGCTCGGAGTGTGGGGTGAGTTCAGGGCTGCGAGTGTGTGTTGAGTTCAGGGCTGCGAGTGTGGGTTGAGTTCAGGGCTGCGATGTGGTATGAGTTCATGGCTGGGCATGTGGGATGAGTTCCGGGCTGCGAGTGTGGGTTGAGTTCAGGGCTGCGAGTGTGGGGTGAGTTCAGCGCAGTGAGTGTGGGGGTGAGTTCAGGGCTGGGAGTGTGGGGTGAGTTCAGGGCTGGGATTGTAGGATGAGTTCAGGGCAGGGAGTGTGGGGTGAGTTAAGGGCTGGGAGTGTGGGGTGAGTTCAGGGCTGGGATTGTAGGATGAGTTCAGGGCAGGGAGTGTGGGGTGAGTTAAGGGCTGGGAGTGTGGGGTGAGTTCAGGGCTGGGATTGTGGAGAGAGTTCAGGGCAGTGAGTGTGGGTGTGAGTTCAGGGTTGGGAGTGTGGGGTGAGTTCAGGGCTGGTTGTGAGGGGTAAGTTCAGGGCTGGGAGTGTGGGGTGAGTTCAGGGCTCAGTGTGGGGTGGTTTCAGGGCTCGGAGTGTGGGGTGAGTTCAGGGCAGGGAGTGTGGGGTGTGTTCAGGGCTGGGAGTGTGGGGTGAGTTCCAGGCTCAGTGTGGGGTGAGTTCAGGGAAGGGAGTGAGGGGTGAGTTCAGGGAGGGGAGTGAGGGGAGTGAGGGGTGAGTTCAGGGCTGCGAGTGTGGGGTGAGTTCAGGGCTGGGACTGTGGGGTGAGTTCGGGGCTGGGAGTGTGGGGTGATTTCAGGGCTGGGAGTGTAGTGTGAGTTCAGGGCTGGGAGTGCGGGTTCAGTTCCGGACTCAGTGTGGGGTGAGTTCAGAGAGGGGAGTGTGGTGTGAGTTCAGGGCTGGGAGTGTGGTGTGAGTTCAGGGCTGGGGGTGTGGGGTGAGTTCAGGGCTGGGAGTGTGGGTTGAGCTCAGGGCTCAGTGTGGGGTGAGTTCACGGCTCGTCGTGTGGGGGGAGTTCAGGGATTAGTGAATGGGGTGAGTTCAGGGCTGGGACTGTGGGGTGAGTTCAGGGCTGGAAGTGTGGGGTGAGTTCAGGGCTTGGAGTGTGGGGTGAGTTCAGGGTTGGGAGTGTGGGGTGAGTTCAGGGCTGGGTGAATGGGGTGAGTTCAGGGCTGGAAGTGTGGGGTGAGTTCAGGGCTTGGAGTGTGGGGTGAGTTCTGGGCTCAGTGTGGGGTGAGTTCAGGGCTGGGAGTGTGGGGTGAGTTCAGGGCTGGGAGTGTGGGGTGAGTTCAGGGCTGGGAGTGTGGGGTGAGTTCAGGGCTGGGAGTGTGGGGAGAGTTCATGGCTGGGAGTGTGGAGCGAGTTCAGGGCTCAGTGTGGGGTGAGTTCAGGGCTGGGAGTGTGGGCTGAGTTCAGATCTGGGAGTGTGGGGTTTGTTCAAGGCTCGGTGTGCGGAGTGAGTTCAGGGCTGGGAGTGTGGGGTGATTTCAGGGCTGGGAATGTGGGGTGAGTTCAGGGCTCAGTGTGGGGTGAGTTCAGGGCTGGGAGTGTGGGGTGAGTTCAGGGCTGGGAGTGTGGGGTGAGTTCAGGGCTGGGAGTGTGGGATGACTTCAGGGCTGGGAGTGTGGGGTGAGTTCAGGGCTCAGTGTGGGGAGAGTTCAGGGCATGGAGTGTGGGGTGAGTTCAGGGCTCAGTGTGGGGTGAGTTCAGGGCTGGGAGTGTGGGGTGAGTTTGGGGCTGGGAGTGTGGATTGTGTTTAGGGCTCAGTGTGGAGTGAGTTCAGGGCTGCGAGTGTGGGTTGAGTGAATTCAGGGCTGCGATGTGGTATGAGTTCCGGGCTAGGCATGTGGGATGAGTTCCGGGCTGCGAGTGTGGGTTGAGTTCAGGACTGCGAGTGTGGGATGAGTCCAGGGCTGGCAGTGTGGGGTGAGTTCAGCGCAGTGAGTGTAGGGGTGAGTTCAGGTTTGGGAGTGTGGGGTGAGTTCAGAGCTGGGTGTGAGGGGTTAGTTCAGGGCTGGGAGTGTGGGGTGAGTTCAGGGCTGGGAGTGTAGGGTGAGTTCAGGGCTTCGAGTGTGGGGTGAGTTCAGGGCTGGGAGTGTAGGGTGAGTTCAGGGCTTCGAGTGTTGGGTGAGTTCAGGGCTGGGAGTGTGGGGTGAGTTCAGGGCTGGGAGTGTGGGGTGAGTTCAGGGCTTCGAGTGTGGGGTGAGTGCAGGGCTGGGAGTGTCGGGTGAGTTCAGGGTTGGGAGTGTGGGGTGAGTTCAGGGTTGGGAGTGTGGGGTGAGTTCAGGGCTGGGTGTGAGGGGTTAGTTCGGGGCTGGGAGTGTGGGGTGAGTTCAGGGCAGGGGGTGTGGGGTGAGTTCAGGGCTAGGAGTGTGGGGTGAGTTCAGGGCTGGGAGTGTGGGGTGAGTTCAGGGCTGGGTGTGAGGGGTTAGTTCAGGGCTGGGAGTGTGGGGTGAGTTCAGGGCTGGGGGTGTAGGGTGAGTTCCGGGCAGGGAGTGTGAGGTGAGTTCAGGGCTGGGAGTGCGGGTTCAGTTCCGGGCTCAGTGTGGGGTGAGTTCAGGGCTGGGAGTGTGGTGTGAGTTCAGGGCTGGGAGTGTGGTGTGAGTTCAGGGCTGGGGGTGTGGGGTGAGTTCAGGGCTGGGAGTGTGGGGTGAGTTCAGGGCTCAGTGTGGGGTGAGTTCACGGCTCGTCGTGTGGGGGGAGTTCAGGGATTCGTGAATGGGGTGAGTTCAGGGCTGGGAGTGTGGGGTGAGTTCAGGGTTGGGAGTGTGGGGTGAGTTCAGGGTTGGGAGTGTGGGGTGAGTTCAGGGCTGGGTGAATGGGGTGAGTTCAGGGCTGGAAGTGTGGGGTGAGTTCAGGGCTTGGAGTGTGGGGTGAGTTCTGGGCTCAGTGCGGGGTGAGTTCAGGGCTGGGAGTGTGAGGTGAGTTCAGGGCTGGGAGTGTGGGGTGAGTTCAGGGCTGGGAGTGTGGGGTGAGTTCAGGGCTGGGAGTGTGGGGAGAGTTCATGGCTGGGAGTGTGGAGCGAGTTCAGGGCTCAGTGTGGGGTGAGTTCAGGGCTGGGAGTGTGGGCTGAGTTCAGAACTGGGAGTGTGGGGTTTGTTCAAGGCTCGGTGTGTGGAGTGAGTTCAGGGCTGGGAGTGTGGGGTGATTTCAGGGCTGGGAATGTGGGGTGAGTTCAGGGCTCAGTGTGGGGTGAGTTCAGGGCTGGGAATGTGGGGTGAGTTCAGGGCTCAGTGTGGGGAGAGTTCAGGGCGTGGAGTGTGGGGTGAGTTCAGGGCTCAGTGTGGAGTGAGTTCAGGGCTGCGAGTGTGGGTTGAGTTCAGGGCTGCGATGTGGTATGAGATCCGGGCTAGGCATGTGGGATGAGTTCCGGGCTGCGAGTGTGGGTTGAGTTCAGGGCTGCGAGTGTGGGATGAGTCCAGGGCTGGCAGTGTGGGGTGAGTTCAGCGCAGTGAGTGTAGGGGTGAGTTCAGGTTTTGGAGTGTGGGGTGAGTTCAGAGCTGGGTGTGAGGGGTTAGTTCAGGGCTGGGAGTGTGGGGTGAGTTCAGGGCTGGGAGTGTAGGGTGAGTTCAGGGCTGGGAGTGTGGGGTGAGTTCAGGGCTTCGAGTGTGGGGTGAGTGCAGGGCTGGGAGTGTCGGGTGAGTTCACGGTTGGGAGTGTGGGGTGAGTTCAGGGTTGGGAGTGTGGGGTGAGTTCAGGGCTGGGTGTGAGGGGTTCGTTCGGGGCTGGGAGTGTGGGGTGAGTTCAGGGCAGGGGGTGTGGGGTGAGTTCAGGGCTAGGAGTGTAGGTGAGTTCAGGGCTGGGAGTGTGGGGTGAGTTCAGGGCTGGGTGTGAGGGGTTAGTTCAGGGCTGGGAGTGTGGGGTGAGTTCAGGGCTGGGGGTGTAGGGTGAGTTCCGGGCAGGGAGTGTGAGGTGAGTTCAGGGCTGGGAGTGTGGTGTGCATTCAGGGCTGACTGTGGGTTGAGTTCAGGGTAGGGTGTGGAGTGAGTTCAGGACTCGGAGTGTGGATTGATTAACGGGTTCGGAGTGTGGGGTGAGTTCGGGGCTGGGAGTGTGGGGAGAGTTCAGGGCTGGGAGTGTGGGCAGAGTTCAGGGCTCAGTGTGGGGTGAGTTCAGGGCTGGCAGTGTGGGGTGAGTTCAGGGCAGTGAGTGTGCGGATAGTTCAAGTCTCCGAGTGTGAGGTGAGTTCAGGGCTCAGTGTGGGGTGAGTTCAGGGCTGTGAGTGTGGGGTGAGCTCAGGGCTGAGAGTGTGGGGTGAGTTCGGGGCTGTGAGTGTGGGGTGAGTTCAGAGCTCGGAGTGTGCGGTGAGTTCAGGGCTGGGAGTGTGGGTTGAGTTCAGGGCTGCGAGTGTGGGATGAGTTCATGGCTGCGAGTGTGGGATGAGTTCAGCGCAGTGAGTGTGGGGGTGAGTTCAGGGTTGGGAGTGTGGGGTGAGTTCAGGGCTGGGTGAATGGGGTGAGTTCAGGGCTGGAAGTGTGGGGTGAGTTCAGGGCTTGGAGTGTGGGGTGAGTTCTGGGCTGGGAGTGTGGGGTGAGTTCAGGGCTGGGAGTGTGGGGAGAGTTCAGGGCTGGGAGTGTGGGGAGAGTTCAGGGTTGGGAGTGTGGGGTGAGTTCAGGGCTGGGTGAATGGGGTGAGTTCAGGGCTGGAAGTGTGGGGTTAGTTCAGGGCTGGGAGTGTGGGGTGAGTTCAGGGCTGGGAGTGTGGGGTGAGTTCAGGGCTGGGAGTGTGGAGCGACTTCAGGGCTCAGTGTGGGGTGAGTTCAGGGCTGGGAGTGTGGGCTGAGTTCAGATCTGGGAGTGTGGGGTTTGTTCAAGGCTCGGTGTGTGGAGTGAGTTCAGGGCTGGGAGTGTGGGGTGATTTCAGGGCTGGGAGTGTGGGATGACTTCAGGGCTGGGAGTGTGGGATGACTTCAGGGCTGGGAGTGCGTGGTGAGTTCAGGGCTCAGTGTGGGGAGAGTTCAGGGCGTGGAGTGTGGGGTGAGCTCAGGGCTCAGTGTGGGGTGAGTTCAGGGCGTGGAGTGTGGGGTGAGTTCAGGGCTCAGTGTGGGGTGAGTTCAGGGCTGGGAGTGTGGGGTGAGTTTGGGGCTGGGAGTGTGGATTGTGTTTAGGGCTCAGTGTGGAGTGAGTTCAGGGCTGCGAGTGTGGGTTGAGTTCAGGGCTGCGATGTGGTATGAGTTCCGGGCTAGGCATGTGGGATGAGTTCCGGGCTGCGAGTGTGGGTTGAGTTCAGGGCTGCGAGTGTGGGATGAGTCCAGGGCTGGCAGTGTGTGGTGAGTTCAGCGCAGTGAGTGTAGGGGTGAGTTCAGGGCTGGGAGTGTGGGGTGAGTTCAGGGCTGGGAGTGTAGGGTGAGTTCAGGGCTGGGAGTGTGGGGTGAGTTCAGGGCTTCGAGTGTGGGGTGAGTGCAGGGCTGGGAGTGTCGGGTGAGTTCAGGGTTGGGAGTGTGGGGTGAGTTCAGGGTTGGGAGTGTGGGGTGAGTTCAGGGCTGGGTGTGAGGGGTTCGTTCGGGGCTGGGAGTGTGGGATGAGTTCAGGGCAGGGGGTGTGGGGTGAGTTCAGGGCTAGGAGTGTAGGTGAGTTCAGGGCTGGGAGTGTGGGGTTAGTTCAGGGCTGGGAGTGTGGGGTGAGTTCAGGGCTGGGTGTGAGGGGTTAGTTCGGGGCTGGGAGTGTGGGGTGAGTTCAGGGCTGGGAGTGTGGGGTGAGTTCCGGGCAGGGAGTGTGAGGTGAGTTCAGGGCTGGGAGTGTGGTGTGCATTCAGGGCTGACTGTGGGTTGAGTTCAGGGTAGGGTGTGGAGTGAGTTCAGGACTCGGAGTGTGGATTGATTAACGGGTTCGGAGTGTGGGGTGAGTTCGGGGCTGGGAGTGTGGGGAGAGTTCAGGGCTGGGAGTGTGGGGAGAGTTCAGGGCTCAGTGTGGGGTGAGTTCAGGGCTGGCAGTGTGGGGTGAGTTCAGGGCAGTGAGTGTGCGGATAGTTGAAGTCTCCGAGTGTGAGGTGAGTTCAGGGCTCAGTGTGAGGTGAGTTCAGGGCTGGGAGTGTGGGGTGAGTTCAGGGCTGTGAGTGTGGGGTGAGCTCAGGGCTGAGAGTGTGGGGTGAGTTCGGGGCTGTGAGTGTGGGGTGAGTTCAGGGCTCGGAGTGTGGGGTGAGTTCAGAGCTCGGAGTGTGGGGTGAGTTCAGGGCTGGGAGTGTGGGATGACTTCAGGGCTGGGAGTGTGGGATGAGTTCAGCGCAGTGAGTGTGGGGGTGAGTTCAGGGTTGGGAGTGTGGGGTGAGTTAAGGGCTGGGTGTGAGGGGTTAGTTCAGGGCTGGGAGTGTGGGGTGAGCTCAGGGCTGGGAGTGTAGGGTGAGTTCAGGGCAGGGAGTGTGGGGTGAGTTCAGGGCTGGGAGTGTGGTGTGCATTCAGGGCTGACTGTGGGTTGAGTTCAGGGTAGGGTGTGGAGTGAGTTCAGAACGCGGAGTGTGGACTGATTTACGGGCTCGAAGTGTGGGGTGAGTTCGGGGCTGGGAGTGTGTGTTGAGTTCAGGGCTGCGAGTGTGGGTTGAGTTCAGGGCTGCGATGTGGGATGAGTTCAGGGCTCGGAGTTTGGGATGAGTTCCGGGCTGCGAGTATGGGTTGAGTTCTGGGCTGCGAGTGTGGGATGAGTTCAGGGCTGGCAGTCTGGGGTGAGTTCAGCGCAGTGAGTGTGGTGTGAATTCAGGGCTGGGAGTGTGGTGTGAGTTCACGGCTTGGAGTGTGGTGTGAGTTCAGGGCTGGGAGTGTGGGGAGAGTTCAGGGCTGGGAGTGTGGGGAGAGCTCAGGGCTGGGAGTGTTAGGAGAGTTCAGGGCTGGGAGTGTGGGGAAAGTTCAGGGCTGGGAGTGTGTTGTGAGTTCAGGGCTGGGAGTGTGGGGTGAGTTCAGGGCTGCGAGTGTGGCGTGAGTTCAGGGCTCGGAGTGTGGGGGTGAGTTTAGGGCTGGGAGTGTGGGGAGAGTTCAGGTCTGGGAGTGTGGGGTGAGTTCAGGGCTCGGAGTGTGGGGGTGAGTTTAGGGCTGGGAGTGTGGGGTGAGTTCAGGGCTGCGAGTGTGGCGTGAGTTCAGGGCTCGGAGTGTGGGGGTGAGTTTAGGGCTGGGAGTGTGGGGTGAGTTCAGGGCTGCGAGTGTGGGTTGAGTTCAGGGCTGCGATGTGGGATGAGTTCAGGGCTGGGCATGTGGGATGAGTTCCGGGCTGCGAGTGTGGGTTGAGTTCAGGGCTGCGAGTGTGGGATGAGTTCAGGGCTGGCAGTGTGGGGTGAGTTCAGCGCAGTGAGTGTGGGGGTGAGTTCAGGGTTGGGAGTGTGGGGTGAGTTGAGGGCTGGGTGTGAGGGGTTAGTTCAGGGCTGGGAGTGTGGGGTGAGTTCAGGGCTGGGAGTGTAGGATGAGTTCAGGGCAGGGAGTGTGGGGTGAGTTCAGGGCTGGGAGTGTGGGGTGAGTTCAGGGCTGGGATTGTGGAGTGAGTTCAGGGCAGTGAGTGTGGGGGTGAGTTCAGGGTTGGGAGTGTGGGGTGAGTTCAGGGCTGGTTGTGAGGGATTAGTTCAGGGCTGGGAGTGTGGGGTGAGTTCAGGGCTGGGAGTGTGGTGTGAATTCAGGGCTGGGAGTGTGGTGTGAGTTCAGGGCTGGGAGTGTGGGGAGAGTTCAGGGCTGGGAGTGTGGGGAGAGTTCACGGCTGGGAGTGTGGGGAGACTTCAGGGCTGTGAGTGTGGGGAGAGCTCAGGGCTGGGAGTGTGGGGAGAGTTTAGGGCTGGGAGTGTGGGGAAAGTTCAGGGCTGGGAGTGTGTTGTGAGTTCAGGGCTGGGAGTGTGGGGTGAGTTCAGGGCTGCGAGTGTGGCATGAGTTCAGGGCTGGGAGTGTGGGGTGAGTTCAGGGCTGGGAGTGTGGGGGTGAGTTTGGGGCTGGGAGTGTGGGGAAAGTTCAGGGCTGGGAGTGTGGGGTGAGTTCAGGGCTGGGAGTGTGGGGGTGAGTTTGGGGCTGGGTGTGTGGGGTGAGTTCAGGGCTGCGAGTGTGGGTTCAGTTCAGGGCTGCGACATGGTATGAGTTCAGGGCTGGGCGTGTGGGATGAGTTCCGGGCTGCTACTGTGGGTTGAGTTCAGGGCTGCGAGTGTGGGATGAGTTCTGGGCTCGCAGTGTGGGGTGAGTTCAGCACAGTGAGTGTGGGGGCGAGTTCAGGGTTGGGAGTGTGGGGTGAGTTCAGGGCTGGGTGTGAGGGGTTAGTTCAGGGCTGGGAATGTGGGGCGAGTTCAGGGCTGGGAGTGTAGGGTGAGTTCAGGGCAGGGAGTGTGGGGTGAGTTCAGGGCTGGGAGTGTGGGCTGAGTTCAGGGCTGGGATTGTGGGGTGAGTTCAGGGCTGGGAGTGTGGGGTGAGTTCAGGGCTAGGAGTGTGGGGTGAGTGCAGGGCTGGGAGTGTGTGTTGAGTTCAGGGCTGCGAGTGTGGGTTGAGTTCAGGGCTGCGATGTGGGATGAGTTCAGGGCTCGGAGTTTGGGATGAGTTCCGGGCTGCGAGTGTGGGTTGAGTTCCGGGCTGCGAGTGTGGGATGAGTTCAGGGCTGGCAGTCTGGGGTGAGTTCAGCGCAGTGAGTGTGGTGTGAATTCAGGGCTGGGAGTGTGGTGTGAGTTCACGGCTTGGAGTGTGGTGTGAGTTCAGGGCTGGGAGTGTGGGGAGAGTTCAGGGCTGGGAGTGTGGGGAGAGCTCAGGGCTGGGAGTGTTAGGAGAGTTCAGGGCTGGGAGTGTGGGGAAAGTTCAGGGCTGGGAGTGTGTTGTGAGTTCAGGGCTGGGAGTGTGGGGTGAGTTCAGGGCTGCGAGTGTGGCGTGAGTTCAGGGCTCGGAGTGTGGGGGTGAGTTTAGGGCTGGGAGTGTGGGGAGAGTTCAGGTCTGGGAGTGTGGGGTGAGTTCAGGGCTGCGAGTGTGGGTTGAGTTCAGGGCTGCGATGTGGGATGAGTTCAGGGCTGGGCATGTGGGATGAGTTCCGGGCTGCGAGTGTGGGTTGAGTTCAGGGCTGCGAGTGTGGGATGAGTTCAGGGCTGGCAGTGTGGGGTGAGTTCAGCGCAGTGAGTGTGGGGGTGAGTTCAGGGTTGGGAGTGTGGGGTGAGTTGAGGGCTGGGTGTGAGGGGTTAGTTCAGGGCTGGGAGTGTGGGGTGAGTTCAGGGCTGGGAGTGTAGGATGAGTTCAGGGCAGGGAGTGTGGGGTGAGTTCAGGGCTGGGAGTGTGGGGTGAGTTCAGGGCTGGGATTGTGGAGTGAGTTCAGGGCAGTGAGTGTGGGGGTGAGTTCAGGGTCGGGAGTGTGGGGTGAGTTCAGGGCTGGTTGTGAGGGATTAGTTCAGGGCTGGGAGTGTGGGGTGAGTTCAGGGCTGGGAGTGTGGTGTGAATTCAGGGCTGGGAGTGTGGTGTGAGTTCAGGGCTGGGAGTGTGGGGAGAGTTCAGGGCTGGGAGTGTGGGGAGAGTTCACGGCTGGGAGTGTGGGGAGACTTCAGGGCTGTGAGTGTGGGGAGAGCTCAGGGCTGGGAGTGTGGGGAGAGTTTAGGGCTGGGAGTGTGGGGAAAGTTCAGGGCTGGGAGTGTGTTGTGAGTTCAGGGCTGGGAGTGTGGGGTGAGTTCAGGGCTGCGAGTGTGGCATGAGTTCAGGGCTGGGAGTGTGGGGTGAGTTCAGGGCTGGGAGTGTGGGGGTGAGTTTGGGGCTGGGAGTGTGGGGAAAGTTCAGGGCTGGGAGTGTGGGGTGAGTTCAGGGCTGGGTGTGTGGGGTGAGTTCAGGGCTGCGAGTGTGTGTTGAGTTCAGGGCAGCGAGTGTGGGTTCAGTTCAGGGCTGCGACATGGTATGAGTTCAGGGCTGGGCGTGTGGGATGAGTTCCGGGCTGCTACTGTGGGTTGAGTTCAGGGCTGCGAGTGTGGGATGAGTTCTGGGCTCGCAGTGTGGGGTGAGTTCAGCGCAGTGAGTGTGGGGGCGAGTTCAGGGTTGGGAGTGTGGGGTGAGTTCAGGGCTGGGTGTGAGGGGTTAGTTCAGGGCTGGGAATGTGGGGCGAGTTCAGGGCTGGGAGTGTAGGGTGAGTTCAGGGCAGGGAGTGTGGGGTGAGTTCAGGGCTGGGAGTGTGGGGTGAGTTCAGGGCTGGGAGTGTCGGGTGAGTTCCGGGTTGGGAGTGTGGGGTGAGTTCAGGGCTGGGATTGTGGGGTGAGTTCAGGGCTGGGAGTGTCGGGTGAGTTCCGGGTTGGGAGTGTGGGGTGAGTTCAGGGCTAGGAGTGTGGGGTGAGTTTGGGGCTGGGAGTGTGGATTGTGTTTAGGGCTCAGTGTGGGGTGAGTTCAGGGCTGGGTGTGTGGGGTGAGTTCAGGGCTGGGAGTGTGGGGTGAGTTCAGGACTGCGAGTGTGTGTTGAGTTCAGGGCTGCGAGTGTGGGTTGAGTTCAGGGCTGCGATGTGCTGTGAGTTCGGGCTGGGCATGTGGGATGAGTTCCGGGCTGCGAGTGTGGGTTGAGTTCAGGGCTGCGAGTGTGGGATGAGTCCAGGGCTGGCAGTGTGTGGTGAGTTCAGCGCAGTGAGTGTAGGGGTGAGTTCAGGTTTGGGAGTGTGGGGTGAGTTCAGAGCTGGGTGTGAGGGGTTAGTTCAGGGCTGGGAGTGTGGGATGAGTTCAGGGCTGGGAGTGTAGGGTGAGTTCAGGGCAGGGAGTGTGGGGTGAGTTCACGGCAGGGAGTGTGGGGTGAGTTCAGGACTGGGAGTGTTGGGTGAGTTCAGGGCTGGGAGTGCGGGGTGAGTTCAGGGCTGGGAGTGTGGGGTGAGTTCAGGGCTTCGAGTGTGGGGTGAGTGCAGGGCTGGGAGTGTCGGGTGAGTTCAGGGTTGGGAGTGTGGGATGAGTTCAGGGTTGGGAGTGTGGGGTGAGTTCAGGGCTGGGTGTGAGGGGTTAGTTCAGGGCTGGGAGTGTGGGGTGAGTTCAGGGCAGGGAGTGTGGGGTGAGTTCAGGGCTAGGAGTGTGGGGTGAGTTCAGGGCTGGGAGTGTAGGGTGAGTTCACGGCAGGGAGTGTGGGGTGAGTTCAGGACTGGGAGTGTTGGGTGAGTTCAGGGCTGGGAGTGCGGGGTGAGTTCAGGGCTGGGAGTGTGGGGTGAGTTCAGGGCTTCGAGTGTGGGGTGAGTGCAGGGCTGGGAGTGTCGGGTGAGTTCAGGGTTGGGAGTGTGGGATGAGTTCAGGGTTGGGAGTGTGGGGTGAGTTCAGGGCTGGGTGTGAGGGGTTAGTTCAGGGCTGGGAGTGTGGGGTGAGTTCAGGGCAGGGAGTGTGGGGTGAGTTCAGGGCTAGGAGTGTGGGGTGAGTTCAGGGCTGGGAGAGTGGGGTGAGTTAAGGGCTGGGTGTGAGGGGTTAGTTCAGGGCTGGGAGTGTGGGGTGAGTTCAGGGCTGGGAGTGTGGGGTGAGTTCCGGGCAGGGAGTGTGAGGTGAGTTCAGGGCTGGGAGTGTGGTATGCATTCAAGGCTGACTGTGGGTTGAGTTCAGGGCAGGGTGTGGAGTGAGTTCAGGACTCGGAGTGTGGATTGATTAACGGGTTCGGAGCGTGGGGTGAGTTCGGGGCTGGGAGTGTGGGGAGAGTTCAGGGCTGGGAGTGTGGGGAGAGTTCAGGGCAGTGAGTGTGCGGATAGTTCAAATCTCCGAGTGTGAGTTGAGTTCAGGGCTCAGTGTGGGGTGAGTTCAGGGCTGGCAGTGTGGGATGAGTTCAGGGCAGTGAGTGTGCGGATAGTTCAAATCTCCGAGTGTGAGATGAGTTCAGGGCTCAGTGTGGGGTGAGTTCAGGGCTGGGAGTGTGGGGTGAGTTCAGGGCTGGGAGTGTGGGGTGAGCTCAGGGCTGCGAGTGTGGGGGTGAGTTCAGGGCTGGGAGTGTGGGGTGAGCTCAGGGCTGGGAGTGTGGGGTGAGTTCGGGGCTGTGAGTGTGGGGTGAGTTCAGGGCTCAGAGTGTGGGGTGAGTTCAGAGCTCGGAGTGTGGGGTGAGTTCAGGGCTTGGAGTGTGGGTTGAGTTCAGGGCTGCGAGTGTGGGATGAGTTCAGGGCTTCGAGTGTGGGATGAGTTCAGCGCAGTGAGTGTGGGGGTGAGTTCAGTGTTGGGAGTGTGGGGTGAGTTAAGGGCTGGGTGTGAGGGGTTAGTTCAGGGCTGGGAGTGTGGGGTGAGTTCAGGGCTGGGAGTGTAGGGTGAGTTCAGGGCAGGGAGTGTGGGGTGAGTTCAGGGCTGCGAGTGTGGGGTGAGTTCAGGGCTGGGAGTGTGGGGTGAGTGCAAGGCTGGGAGTGTCGGGTGAGCTCAGGGTTGGGAGTGTGGGGTGAGTTCAGGGTTGGGAGTGTGGGGTGAGCTCAGGGTTGGGAGTGAGGGGTTAGTTCAGGGCTGGGAGTGTGGGGTGAGTTCAGGGCAGGGAGTGTGGGGTGAGTTCAGGGCAGGGAGTATGGGGTGAGTTCAGGGCAGGGAGTGTGGGGTGAGTTCAGGGCTGGGAGTATGGGGTGAGTTCAGGGCTAGGAGTGTAGGGTGAGTTCAGGGCAGGGAGTGTGGGGTGAGTTCAGGGCCGGGAGTGTGGTGTGCATTCAGGGCTGACTGTGGGTTGAGTTCAGGGTAGGGTGTGGAGTGAGTTCAGAACGCGGAGTGTGGATTGATTTACGGGCTCGAAGTGTGGGGTGAGTTCGGGGCTGGGACTGTGTGTTGAGTTCAGGGCTGCGAGTGTGGGTTGAGTTCAGGGCTGCGATGTGGGATGAGTTCAGGGCTCGGTGTTTGGGATGAGTTCCGGGCTGCGAGTGTGGGTTGAGTTCCGGGCTGCGAGTGTGGGATGAGTTCAGGGCTGGCAGTGTGGGGTGAGTTCAGCGCATTGAGTGTGGTGTGAATTCAGGGCTGGGCGTGTGGTGTGAGTTCACGGCTTGGAGTGTGGTGTGAGTTCAGGGCTGGGAGTGTGGGGAGAGTTCAGGACTGGGAGTGTGGGGAGAGTTCAGGGCTGGGAGTGTGGGGATTGCTCAGGGCTGGGAGTGTGGGGAGACCTCAGGGCTGGGTGTGTTTGGAGAGTTCAGGGCTGGGAGTGTGGGGAAAGTTCAGGGCTGGGAGTGTGGGATGAGTTCAGCGCAGTGAGTGTGGGGGTGAGTTCAGGGTTGGGAGTGTGGGGTGAGTTAAGGGCTGGGTGTGAGGGGTTAGGTCAGGGCTGGGAGTGTGGGGGGAGTTCAGGGCTGGGAGTGTGGGGAGAGTTCAGGGCTGTGAGCGTGGGGAGAGCTCAGGGCTGGGAGTGTGGGGAGAGTTTAGGGCTGGGAGTGTGGGGAAAGTTCAGGACTGGGAGTGTGTTGTGAGTTCAGGGCTGGGAGTGTGGGGTGAGTTCAGGGCTGCGAGTGTGGCGTGAGTTCAGGGCTGGGAGTGTGGGGTGAGTTCAGGGCTGGGAGTGTGGGGTGAGTTCAGGGCTGGGGGTGTGGGGAAAGTTCAGGGCTGGGAGTGTGGGGTGAGTTCAGGGCTGGGTGTGTGGGGTGAGTTCAGGGCTGCGAGTGTGGGTTGAGTTCAGGGCTGCGACATGGTATGAGTTCAGGGCTGGGCGTGTGGGATGAGTTCAGCGCAGTGAGTGTGGGGGCGAGTTCAGGGTTGGGAGTGTGGGGTGAGTTCAGGGCTGGGTGTGAGGGGTTAGTTCAGGGCTGGGAATGTGGGGTGAGTTCAGGGCTGGGAGTGTAGGGTGAGTTCAGGGCAGGGAGTGTAGGGTGAGTTCAGGGCTGGGAGTGTCGGGTGAGTTCAGGGCTGGGAGTGTCGGGTGAGTTCCGGGTTGGGAGTGTGGGGTGAGTTCAGGGCTGGGCGTGTAGGGTGAGTTCAGGGCAGGGATTGTGGGGTGAGTTCAGGGCTGGGATTGTGGGGTGAGTTCAGGGCAGTGAGTGTGGGGGTGATTTCAGGGTTGGGAGTGTGGGGTGATTTCAGGGTTGGGAGTGTGGGGTTAGTTCAGGGCTGGGAGTGTGGGGTGAGTTCAGGGCTGGGAGTGTGGTGTGAATTCAGGGCTGGGAGTGTGGTGTGAGTTCACGGCTTGGAGTGCGGTGTAAGTTCAGGGCTGGGAGTGTGGGGAGAGTTCAGGACTGGGAGTGTGGGGAGAGTTCAGGGCTCGGAGTGTGGGGTGAGTTCAGGGCTGGGAGTGTGGGGTGAGTTCAGGGCTCGGAGTGTGGAGTGAGATCAGGGCTGGGAGTGTGGGGTGAGTTCTGAGCTGGGAGTGTGGGGTGAATTCAGGGCTAGGAGTGTGGGGTGTGTTCAGTGCTGGGAGTGTGGGGTGAGTTCAGGGCTGGGAGTGTGGGGTGAGTTCAGGGCTCGGGGTGTCGGGTGAGTTCAGGGCTGGGAGTGTGGGGTGAGTTCAGGGCTCAGTGTGGGGTGAGTTCAGGGCTGGGAGTGTGGGGTGAGTTCAGGGCTGGGAGTGTGGGGTAAGTTCAGGGCTCAGTGTGGGGTGAGTTCCGGGCTGGGAGTGTGGGGTGAGTTCAGGGCTGGGAGTGTGCGGTGAGTTCAGGGCTGTGAGTGTGGGGAGAGTTCAGGGCTGTGAGTGTGGATGATTTCAGGGCTGGAAGTGTGGGGATAGTTCAGGGCTAGGAGTGTGGGGTGAGTTCAGGGCTGGGAATGTGGGGTGAGTTCAGGGCTAGGAGTGTGGGGTGAGTTAAGGGCTCAGTGTGGGGTGAGTTCTGGGCTGGGAGCGTGGGGTGAGTTCGGGGCTGGGAGTGTGGAGTGTGTTTAGGGCTGGGAGTGTGAGGTGAGTTCAGGGGAGGGAGTGTGGGGTGAGTTCAGGGGAGGGAGTGTGGGTTGAGTTCAGGTCTGGGAGTGTGGGGTGAGTTCAGGGCTCACTGTGGGTTCAGTTCAGGGCTGGGAGTCTGGGGTGAGTTCAGGGCTGGGATTGTGGAATAAGATCAGGGCTCAGTGTGGGGTGAGTTTAGGGCTGGGAGTGTGGGGTGAGTTCAGGGCTGGGAGTGTGGGGTGAGTTCAGGACTGGGAGTGTGGGGTGAGTTCAGGGCTCAGTGTGGGGTGAGTTTAGCGCTGGGAGTGTGGGGTGAGTTCAGGGCTCAGTGTGGGGTGAGTTCAGGGCTGGGAGTGTGCAGTGAGTTCAGGGCTGGGCGTGTGGGATGAGTTCCAGGCTGCGAGTGTGGGTTGGGTTCAGGGCTGCGAATGTGGTGTGCATTCGGGGCTGACTGTGGGTTGAGTTCAGGGCTGGGAGTGGGGAGTGAGTTCGGGGCTGGGATTGTGGGATGAGTTCAGAGCTGGGAATTTGGACTGATTTCAGGTCTGTGAGTGTGGGGTGTGTTCAGGGCTGGGAATGTGGGGTGAGTTCAGGGCTGGGTGAATGGGGTGAGTTCAGGGCTCAGTGTTGGCTGAGTTCAGATCTGGGAGTGTGGGGTTTGTTCAGGGCTCGGTGTGTGGAGTGAGTTCAGGGCTCGGAGTGTGGGGTAAGTTCAGGTCTGGGGTGAGTTCAGGGCTGGGATTGTGGAATGAGTTCAGGGCTCAGTGTGGGGTGAGTTTAGGGCTGGGAGTGTGGGGTGAGTTCAGGGCTGGGAGTGTGGGGTGAGTTCAGGCCTGGGAGTGTGGTGTGTGTTCAGGGCTGGGAGTGTGGGGTGAGTTCAGGGCTCAGTGTGGGGTGAGTTTAGGGCTGGGAGTGTGGGGTGTGTTCAGGGCTGGGAGTGTGGGGTGAGTTCAGGGCTGGGAGTGTGGGGTGTGTTCAGGGCTGGGAGTGTGGGGTCAGTTCAGGGCTGGGAGTGTGGGGTGAGTTCAGGGCTCAGTGTGGGTTGAGTTTAGGGCTGGGAGTGTGGGGTGAGTTCAGGGCTCAGTGTTGGGTGAGTTCAGGGCTGGGAGTGTGGGGTGAGTTCACGGCTGGGAGTGTGGGGTGAG
This sequence comes from Somniosus microcephalus, assembly GCF_052327205.1. Taxonomy (NCBI): domain Eukaryota; kingdom Metazoa; phylum Chordata; class Chondrichthyes; order Squaliformes; family Somniosidae; genus Somniosus; species Somniosus microcephalus. The sequence continues at coordinate 143,097,592 of NC_140989.1, read as the reverse complement.
TTCGGGGCTGGGAGTGTGGAGTGTGTTTAGGGCTGGGAGTGTGGGGCGAGTTCAGGGGAGGGAGTGTGGGGTGAGTTCAGGGGAGGGAGTGTGGGGTCAGTTCAGTGCTGGGAGTGTGGGTTGAGTTCAGGGCTCAGTGTGGGGTGAGTTCAGGGCTGGGACTCTGGGGTGAGTTCAGGGCTCAGTGTGGGGTGAGTTCAGGTCTGGGAGCGTGGGGTGAGTTCAGGGCTCGGAGTGTGGGGTCAGTTCAGTGCTGGGAGTGTGGGTTGAGTTCAGGGCTGGGAGCGTGGGGTGAGTTCAGGGCTCGGAGTGTGGGGTCAGTTCAGGGCTGGGAGCGTGGGGTGAGTTCAGGGCTCGGAGTGTGGGGTCAGTTCAGGGCTGGGAGTGTGGGGTCAGTTCAGGGCTGGGAGTGTGGGGTCAGTTCAGGGCTGGGAGTGTGGGGTGAGTTCAGGGCTTGGAGTGTGGGGTGAGTTCAGGGCTGGGAGTGTGGGTTGAGTTCAGGGCTGCGAGTGTGGGATGAGTTCAGCGTAGTGAGTGTGGGGGTGAGTTCAGAGTTGGGAGTGTGGGGTGAGTTCAGGGCTGGGAGTGTGGCGTGAGTTCAGGGCTGGGAGTGTGGGGTGACTTCAGGGCTGGGAGTGTGGGGTGAGTTCAGGGCTGGGAGTGTGGGGTGAGTTCAGGGCTGGGAGTGTGGGGTGAGTTCAGAGCTGTGAGTGTGGGTAGAGTTCAGGGCTGTGAGTGTGGTGTGATTTCAGGGCAGGGAGTGTGGTGTGAGTTCAGGGCTGGGAGTGTGGGGTGACTTCAGGGCTGGGTGAATGGGGTGAGTTCAGGGCTGGGAGTATGGGATGAGTTCAGGGCTCGGAGTGTGGGGTGAGTTCAGGGCTGGGAGTGTGGGGTGAGTTCAGGGCTCGGAGTGTGGGGTGAGTTCAGGGCTCGGAGTGTGGGGTGAATTCTGGGCTGGGAGTGTGGGTTGAATTCAGGGCTAGGAGTGTGGGGTGAGTTCAGGGCTCGGAGTGTGGGGTGAGTTCAGGGGAGGGAGTGTGGGGTGAGTTCAGGGGAGGGAGTGTGGGGTGAGTTCAGTGCTGGGAGTGTGGGGTGAGTTCAGGGCTGGGAGTGTGGGGTGAGTTCAGGGCTCGGGGTGTGGGGTGAGTTCAGGGCTGGGAGTGTGGGGTGAGTTCAGGGCTCAGTGTGGGGTGAGTTTAGGGCTGGGAGTGTGGGGTGAGTTCAGGGCTCAGTGTCGGGTGAGTTCCGGGCTGGGAGTGTGGGGTGAGTTCAGGGCTGGGAGTGTGGGGTGAGTTCAGGGCTGTGAGTGTGGGGAGAGTTCAGGGCTGTGAGTGTGGATGATTTCAGGGCTGGGAGTGTGGGGATAGTTCAGGGCTAGGAGTGTGGGTTGAGTTCAGGGCTAGGAATGTGGGGTGAGTTCAGGGCTAGGAGTGTGGGGTGAGTTAAGGGCTCAGTGTGGGGTGAGTTCAGGGCTGGGAATGTGGTGTGAGTTCGGGGCTGGGAGTGTGGAGTGTGTTTAGGGCTGGGAGTGTGGGGTGAGTTCAGGGCTTGGAGTGTGGGGTGAGTTCAGGGCTCAGTGTGGGGTGAGTTGAGGGCTGGGAGTGTGGGGTGTGTTCGGGGCTGGGAGTGTGGGGTGCGTTTAGGGCTGTGAGTGTGGGGAGAGTTCAGGGCTGTGAGTGTGGGGTGATTTCAGGGCAGGGAGTGTGAGGTGAGTTCAGGGCTAAGATGTGGGGTGAGTTCAGGGCTGGGAGTGTTTGGTGACTTCAGGGCTGGGAGTGTGGGGTGAGTTCAGGGCTGGAAGAGTGGGGCAAGTTCAGGGCTGGGAGTGTGGGGTGAGTTCCAGGCTCAGTGTGGAGTGAGTTCAGGGAGGGGATTGTGGGGTGGGTTCAGGGCTGGGAGTGTGGGGTGATTTCGGGGCTGGGAGTGTGGAGTGTGTTTTGGGCTGGGAGTGTGGGGTGAGTTCAGGTCTGGGAGTGTGGGGTGAGTTCAGGGCTGGGAGTGTGGGGAGAGTTCAGGGCTCAGTGTGGGTTCAGTTCAGGGCTGGGAGTCTGGGGTGATTTCGGGGCTGGGAGTGTGGGGTGAGTTTAGGGCTGGGAGTGTGGGGTGAGTCTAGGGCTGGGAGTGTGGGGTGAGTTCAGGTCTCGGAGTGTGGGGTGAGTTCAGGGCTGGGAGTGTGGAGTGAGTTCAGGGCTGTGAGTGTGGGGTGAGTTCAGGGCTCGGAGTGTGGGGTGAGTTCAGGTCTCGGAGTGTGGAGTGAGTTCAGGTCTGGGAGTGTGGAGTGAGTTCAGGGCTGTGAGTGTGGGGTGAGTTCAGGGCTCGGAGTGTGGGGTGAGTTCAGGTCTCGGAGTGTGGGGTGAGTTCAGGTCTCGGAGTGTGGGGTGAGTTCAGGGCTGGGAGTGTGGAGTGAGTTCAGGTCTGGGAGTGTGGAGTGAGTTCAGGGCTGTGAGTGTGGGGTGAGTTCAGGGCTGTGAGTGTGGGGTGAGTTCAGGGCTGGGAGTGTGGGGTGAGTTCAGGGCTGTGAGTGTGGGTAGAGTTCAGGGCTGGGAGTGTGGGGTGAGTTCAGGGCTGTGAGTGTGGGGTGAGTTCAGGGCTGTGAGTGTGGGTAGAGTTCAGGGCTAGGAGTGTGATGTGAGTTCGGGGCTGGGAGTGTGGGGTGAGTTCAGGGCTGGGAGTGTGGGGTGAGTTCAGGGCTGTGAGTGTGGGTAGAGTTCAGGGCTAGGAGTGTGATGTGAGTTCGGGGCTGGGAGTGTGGGGTGAATTCAGGGCTGGGAGTGTGGGGTGACTTCAGGGCTGGGAGTGTGGGTTGAGTTCAGGGCTAGGAGTGTGATGTGAGTTCGGGGCTGGGAGTGTGGGGTGAATTCAGGGCTGGGTGAATGGGGTGAGTTCATGGCTGGGAGTGTGGGTTGAGTTCAGGGCTAGGAGTGTGATGTGAGTTCGGGGCTGGGAGTGTGGGGTGAATTCAGGGCTGGGTGAATGGGGTGAGTTCATGGCTGGGAGTGTGGGGTGAGTTCAGGGCAGTGAGTGTGCAGTGAGTTCAGGTCTCCGAGTGTGAGATGAGTTCAGGGGTCAGTGTGGGGTGAGTTCTGGGCTGGGAGTGTGGGGTGAGTTCAGGGCTGAGAGTGTGGGGTGAGTTCAGGGCTGCGAGTGTGGTTTGAGTTCAGGGCTGCGACTGTGGGATGAGTTCAGCGCAGTGAGTGTGGGGGTGAGTTCAGAGTTAGGAGTGTGGGATGAGTTAAGGGCTGGGTGTGAGGGGTTAGTTCAGGGCTGGGAGTGTAGGGTGAGTTCAGGGCTGGGAGTGTGGGGTGAGTTCAGGGCTGGGAGTGTGGGGTGAGTTCAGGGCTGGGAGTGTGGGGTGTGTTCAGGGCTGGGAGTGTGGGGTGAGTTCAGGGCTGGTTGTGTGGTTGGGTTCAGGGCAGGGAGTGTGGGGTGAGTTCAGGGCTGGGAGTGTGGGGTGAGTTCAGGGCTGGGAGTGTGGGGTGAGTTCAGGGCTGGGAGTGTAGGGTGAGTTCAGGGCAGGGAGTGTGGGGTGAGTTCAGGGCTGGGAGTGTGGGGTGAGTTCAGGGCTGGGCGTGTGGGGTGAGTTCAGGGCTGGGAGTGTGGGGTCAGTTCAGTGCTGGGAGTGTGGGGTGAGTTCAGGGCTGGGTGTGAGGGGTTAGCTCAGGGCTGGGAGTGTGGGGTGAGTTCAGGGCTGGGAGTGTAGGGTGAGTTCAGGGCAGGAAGTGTGCTGTGCATTCTGGGCTGACTGGGTTGAGTTCAGGGTAGGGTGTGGAGTGAGTTCAGGATCGGAGTGTGGATTGATTTACGGGCTCGGAGTGTGGGGTGAGTTCGGGGTTGGGAGTGTGGGGAGAGTTCAGGGCTCAGTGTGGGGTGAGTTCAGGGCGCAGTGTGGGGTGAGTTCAGGGTTGGCAGTGTGGGGTGAGTTCAGGGCTGGCAGTGTGGGGTGAGTTCAGGGCAGTGAGTGTGAGGTGAGTTCAGGGCTCAGTGTGGGGTGAGTTCAGGGCTGGGAGTGTGGGGTGGGTTCGGGGCTGTGAGTGTGGGGTGAGTTAAGGGCTCGGAGTGTGGGGTGAGTTCAGGGCTCGGAGTGTGGGGTGAGTTCAGGGCTGGGAGTGTGGGTTGAGTTCAGGGCTGCGAGTGTGGGGTGAGTTCAGGGCTGGGAGTGTAGGGTGAGTTCAGGGCAGGGAGTGTGGGGTGACTTCAGGGCTGGGATTGTGGGGTGAGATCAGGGCTGGGAGTGTGGGGTGAGTTCAGGGCTCGGTGTGTGGGGTGAGTTCAGGGCTGCGAGTGTGTGTTGAGTTCAGGGCTGCAAGTGTGGGTTGAGTTCAGGGCTGCGATGTGGTATGAGTTCAGGGCTGGGCGCGTGGGATGAGTTCCGGGCTGCGAGTGTGGGTTGAGTTCAGGGCTGCGAGTGTGGTGTGCATTCAGGGCTGACTGTGGGTTGAGTTCAGGGCTGGGAGTGTGGAGTGAGTTCGGGGCTGGGATAATGGGGTGAGTTCAGGGCTCAGTGTTGGCTGAGTTCAGATCTGGGAGTGTGGGGTTTGTTCAGGGCTCGGTGTGTGGGATGAGTTCAGGGCTCGGAGTGTGGGGTGAGTTCAGGGCTGGGAGTGTGGGGTAAGTTCAGGGCTCGGAGTGTGGGATGAGTTCAGGGCTCGGAGTGTGGGGTGAGTTTAGGGCTGGGAGTGTGGGGTGAGTTCAGGGCTCGGAGTGTGGGGTGAGTTCAGGGCTCGGAGTGTGGGGTGAGTTCAGGGGAGGGAGTGTGGTGTGAGTTCAGGGGAGGGAGTGTGGGGTGAGTTCAGTGCTGGGAGTGTGGGGTGAGTTCAGGGCTGGGAGTGTGGGGTGAGTTCAGGGCTCGGGGTGTGGGGTGAGTTCAGGGCTGGGAGTGTGGGGTGAGTTCAGGGCTCAGTGTGGGGTGAGTTCAGGGCTGGGAGTGTGGGGTGAGTTCAGGGCGGGGGGTGTGGGGTGAGTTCAGGGCTCAGTGTGGGGTGAGTTTAGGGCTGGGAGTGTGGGGTGAGTTCAGGGCTCAGTGTGGGGTGAGTTCCGGGCTGGGAGTGTGGGGTGAGTTCAGGGCTGGGAGTGTGGGGTGAGTTCAGGGCTGTGAGTGTGGGGAGAGTTCAGGGCTGTGAGTGTGGATGATTTCAGGGCTGGGAGTGTGGGGATAGCTCAGGGCTCGGAGTGTGGGTTGAGTTCAGGGCTAGGAATGTGGGGTGAGTTCAGGGCTAGGAGTGTGGGGTGAGTTAAGGGCTCAGTGTGGGGTGAGTTCAGGGCTGGGAATGTGGTGTGAGTTCGGGGCTGGGAGTGTGGAGTGTGTTTAGGGCTGGGAGTGTGGGGTGAGTTCAGGGCTTGGAGTGTGGGGTGAGTTCAGGGCTGTGTGGGGTGAGTTGAGGGCTGGGAGTGTGGGGTGTGTTCGGGGCTGGGAGTGTGGGGTGCGTTTAGGGCTGTGAGCGTGGGGAGAGTTCAGGGCTGGGAGTGTTTGGTGGCTTCAGGGCTAGGAGTGTGATGTGAGTTCGGGGCTGGGAGTGTGGGGTGAGTTCCGGGCTCAGTGTGGAGTGAGTTCAGGGAGGGGATTGTGGGGTGGGTTCAGGGCTGGGATTGTGGGGTGATTTCGGGGCTGGGAGTGTGGAGTGTGTTTAGGGCTGGGAATGTGGGGTGAGTTCAGGGGTGGGAGTGTGGGATGCGTTCAGGGCTCACTGTGGGTTCAGTTCAGGGCTGGGAGTCTGGGGTGAGTTCAGGGCTGGGATTGTGGAATGAGTTCAGGGCTCAGTGTGGGGTGAGTTCAGGGCTGGGAGTGTGGGGTGAGTTCAGGGCTGGGAGTGTGGGGTGTGTTCAGGGCTGGGAGTGTGGGGTGAGTTCAGGGCTGGGAGTGTGGGGAGAGTTCAGGGCTCAGTGTGGGGTGAGTTCAGGGCTGGGAGTGTGGGGTGAGTTCAGGGCTGGGAGTGTGGGGTGTGTTCAGGGCTGGGAGTGTGGGGTGAGTTCAGGGCTGGGAGTGTGGGGATAGTTCAGTGCTGGGAGTGTGGGGTGAGTTCAGGGCTCGGAGTGTGGGGTGAGTTCAGGTCTCGGAGTGTGGGGTGAATTCAGGGCTGGGTGTGAGGTGTTCGTTCAGGGCTGGGAGTGTGGAGTGAGTTCAGGTCTGGGAGTGTGGAGTGAGTTCAGGTCTGGGAGTGTGGAGTGAGATCAGGGCTGGGAGTGTCGGGTGAGTTCAGGGCTGGGAGTGTGGGGTGAGTTCAGGGCTGGGAGTGTGGGGTGAGTTCAGGGCTGGGAGTGTGGGGTGAGTTCAGGGCTGGGAGTGTGGGGTGAGTTCAGGGCTGGGAGTGTGGGGTGAGTTCAGGGCTGGTAGTTTGGGGTGAGTTCAGGGCAGGGAGTGTGGGTTGATTTCAGAGCTCAGTGTGCGGTGAATTCAGGGCTTGGACTGTGGGGTGAGTTCAGGGGTGGGAGTGTGGTGTGCATTCAGGGCTCACTGTGGGATGAGTTCAGGATAGGGTGTGGGGTGAGTCCAGGACTCGGAGTGTGGATTGATTTATGGGCTCGGAGTGTGGGATGAGTTCGGGGCTGGGAGTGTGCGGAGAGTTCAGGGCTGGGAGTGTGGGGTGAGTTCAGGGCTGCGATTGTGGGATATGTTCAGAGCTGTGAGTGTTCGGTGATTTCAGGGCTGCGAGTGTGGAGAGAGATCAGGACTGGGAGTGCCGAGTGAGTTCAGGGCTGGGAGGGTGGGGAGAGTTCAGGGCTGGGAGTGTGGGGTGAGTTCGGGTCTGGGAGTGTGGCGTGAGTCCAGGGCTGGGAGTGTGGGGTGAGTTCAGGGCTCGGAGTGTGGGGTGAGTTCAGGTCTCGGAGTGTGGGGTGAGTTCGGGGCTGGGAGTGTGGGGTGAGTTCAGGGCTCGGAGTGTGGGATGAGTTCAGGGCTGGGAGTGTGGGGTGAGTTCGGGTCTGGGAGTGTGGGGTGAGTTCAGGGCAGGGAGTGTGGGGTGAGTTCAGGGCTGTGAGTGGGGTGAGTTCAGGGCTGGGAGTGTGGGGTGAGTTCAGGGCTGGGAGTGTGGGGTGAGTTCAGGGCTGGGAGTGTGGGGTGAGTTCAGGGCTGGGAGTGTGGGGTGAGTTCAGGGCTGGTAGTTTGGGGTGAGTTCAGGGCTGGGAGTGTGGGGTGAGTTCAGGGCTGGGAGTGTGGGGTGAGTTCTGCGATGGGAGTGTGTTCTGAGTTCATGGCTGGGATTGTGGGCTGAGTTCAGGGCTGGGATTGTGGGCTGAGTTCAGGGCTGGGAGTGTGGGGTGAATTCAGGGCTGGTAGTTTGGGGTGAGTTCAGGGCTGGGAGTGTGGGGTGAGTTCAGGGCTGGGAGTGTGGGGTGAGTTCAGGGCTGGGAGTGTGGGGTGAATTCAGGGCTGGGAGTGTGGGGTGAATTCAGGGCTGGGAGTGTGGGGTGAGTTCAGGGCTGGGAGTGTGGGGTGAGTTCAGGGCTGGGAGTGTGGGGTGAGTTCAGGGCAGGAAGTGTGCTGTGCATTCTGGGCTGACTGGGTTGAGTTCAGGGTAGGGTGTGGAGTGAGTTCAGGATCGGAGTGTGGATTGATTTACGGGCTCGGAGTGTGGGGTGAGTTCGGGGTTGGGAGTGTGGGGAGAGTTCAGGGCTCAGTGTGGGGTGAGTTCAGGGCGCAGTGTGGGGTGAGTTCAGGGTTGGCAGTGTGGGGTGAGTTCAGGGCTGGCAGTGTGGGGTGAGTTCAGGGCAGTGAGTGTGAGGTGAGTTCAGGGCTCAGTGTGGGGTGAGTTCAGGGCTGGGAGTGTGGGGTGGGTTCGGGGCTGTGAGTGTGGGGTGAGTTAAGGGCTCGGAGTGTGGGGTGAGTTCAGGGCTCGGAGTGTGGGGTGAGTTCAGGGCTGGGAGTGTGGGTTGAGTTCAGGGCTGCGAGTGTGGGGTGAGTTCAGGGCTGGGAGTGTAGGGTGAGTTCAGGGCAGGGAGTGTGGGGTGACTTCAGGGCTGGGATTGTGGGGTGAGATCAGGGCTGGGAGTGTGGGGTGAGTTCAGGGCTCGGTGTGTGGGGTGAGTTCAGGGCTGCGAGTGTGTGTTGAGTTCAGGGCTGCAAGTGTGGGTTGAGTTCAGGGCTGCGATGTGGTATGAGTTCAGGGCTGGGCGCGTGGGATGAGTTCCGGGCTGCGAGTGTGGGTTGAGTTCAGGGCTGCGAGTGTGGTGTGCATTCAGGGCTGACTGTGGGTTGAGTTCAGGGCTGGGAGTGTGGAGTGAGTTCGGGGCTGGGATAATGGGGTGAGTTCAGGGCTCAGTGTTGGCTGAGTTCAGATCTGGGAGTGTGGGGTTTGTTCAGGGCTCGGTGTGTGGGATGAGTTCAGGGCTCGGAGTGTGGGGTGAGTTCAGGGCTGGGAGTGTGGGGTAAGTTCAGGGCTCGGAGTGTGGGATGAGTTCAGGGCTCGGAGTGTGGGGTGAGTTTAGGGCTGGGAGTGTGGGGTGAGTTCAGGGCTCGGAGTGTGGGGTGAGTTCAGGGCTCGGAGTGTGGGGTGAGTTCAGGGGAGGGAGTGTGGTGTGAGTTCAGGGGAGGGAGTGTGGGGTGAGTTCAGTGCTGGGAGTGTGGGGTGAGTTCAGGGCTGGGAGTGTGGGGTGAGTTCAGGGCTCGGGGTGTGGGGTGAGTTCAGGGCTGGGAGTGTGGGGTGAGTTCAGGGCTCAGTGTGGGGTGAGTTCAGGGCTGGGAGTGTGGGGTGAGTTCAGGGCGGGGGGTGTGGGGTGAGTTCAGGGCTCAGTGTGGGGTGAGTTTAGGGCTGGGAGTGTGGGGTGAGTTCAGGGCTCAGTGTGGGGTGAGTTCCGGGCTGGGAGTGTGGGGTGAGTTCAGGGCTGGGAGTGTGGGGTGAGTTCAGGGCTGTGAGTGTGGGGAGAGTTCAGGGCTGTGAGTGTGGATGATTTCAGGGCTGGGAGTGTGGGGATAGCTCAGGGCTCGGAGTGTGGGTTGAGTTCAGGGCTAGGAATGTGGGGTGAGTTCAGGGCTAGGAGTGTGGGGTGAGTTAAGGGCTCAGTGTGGGGTGAGTTCAGGGCTGGGAATGTGGTGTGAGTTCGGGGCTGGGAGTGTGGAGTGTGTTTAGGGCTGGGAGTGTGGGGTGAGTTCAGGGCTTGGAGTGTGGGGTGAGTTCAGGGCTGTGTGGGGTGAGTTGAGGGCTGGGAGTGTGGGGTGTGTTCGGGGCTGGGAGTGTGGGGTGCGTTTAGGGCTGTGAGCGTGGGGAGAGTTCAGGGCTGGGAGTGTTTGGTGGCTTCAGGGCTAGGAGTGTGATGTGAGTTCGGGGCTGGGAGTGTGGGGTGAGTTCCGGGCTCAGTGTGGAGTGAGTTCAGGGAGGGGATTGTGGGGTGGGTTCAGGGCTGGGATTGTGGGGTGATTTCGGGGCTGGGAGTGTGGAGTGTGTTTAGGGCTGGGAATGTGGGGTGAGTTCAGGGGTGGGAGTGTGGGATGCGTTCAGGGCTCACTGTGGGTTCAGTTCAGGGCTGGGAGTCTGGGGTGAGTTCAGGGCTGGGATTGTGGAATGAGTTCAGGGCTCAGTGTGGGGTGAGTTCAGGGCTGGGAGTGTGGGGTGAGTTCAGGGCTGGGAGTGTGGGGTGTGTTCAGGGCTGGGAGTGTGGGGTGAGTTCAGGGCTGGGAGTGTGGGGAGAGTTCAGGGCTCAGTGTGGGGTGAGTTCAGGGCTGGGAGTGTGGGGTGAGTTCAGGGCTGGGAGTGTGGGGTGTGTTCAGGGCTGGGAGTGTGGGGTGAGTTCAGGGCTGGGAGTGTGGGGATAGTTCAGTGCTGGGAGTGTGGGGTGAGTTCAGGGCTCGGAGTGTGGGGTGAGTTCAGGTCTCGGAGTGTGGGGTGAATTCAGGGCTGGGTGTGAGGTGTTCGTTCAGGGCTGGGAGTGTGGAGTGAGTTCAGGTCTGGGAGTGTGGAGTGAGTTCAGGTCTGGGAGTGTGGAGTGAGATCAGGGCTGGGAGTGTCGGGTGAGTTCAGGGCTGGGAGTGTGGGGTGAGTTCAGGGCTGGGAGTGTGGGGTGAGTTCAGGGCTGGGAGTGTGGGGTGAGTTCAGGGCTGGGAGTGTGGGGTGAGTTCAGGGCTGGGAGTGTGGGGTGAGTTCAGGGCTGGTAGTTTGGGGTGAGTTCAGGGCAGGGAGTGTGGGTTGATTTCAGAGCTCAGTGTGCGGTGAATTCAGGGCTTGGACTGTGGGGTGAGTTCAGGGGTGGGAGTGTGGTGTGCATTCAGGGCTCACTGTGGGATGAGTTCAGGATAGGGTGTGGGGTGAGTCCAGGACTCGGAGTGTGGATTGATTTATGGGCTCGGAGTGTGGGATGAGTTCGGGGCTGGGAGTGTGCGGAGAGTTCAGGGCTGGGAGTGTGGGGTGAGTTCAGGGCTGCGATTGTGGGATATGTTCAGAGCTGTGAGTGTTCGGTGATTTCAGGGCTGCGAGTGTGGAGAGAGATCAGGACTGGGAGTGCCGAGTGAGTTCAGGGCTGGGAGGGTGGGGAGAGTTCAGGGCTGGGAGTGTGGGGTGAGTTCGGGTCTGGGAGTGTGGCGTGAGTCCAGGGCTGGGAGTGTGGGGTGAGTTCAGGGCTCGGAGTGTGGGGTGAGTTCAGGTCTCGGAGTGTGGGGTGAGTTCGGGGCTGGGAGTGTGGGGTGAGTTCAGGGCTCGGAGTGTGGGATGAGTTCAGGGCTGGGAGTGTGGGGTGAGTTCGGGTCTGGGAGTGTGGGGTGAGTTCAGGGCAGGGAGTGTGGGGTGAGTTCAGGGCTGTGAGTGGGGTGAGTTCAGGGCTGGGAGTGTGGGGTGAGTTCAGGGCTGGGAGTGTGGGGTGAGTTCAGGGCTGGGAGTGTGGGGTGAGTTCAGGGCTGGGAGTGTGGGGTGAGTTCAGGGCTGGTAGTTTGGGGTGAGTTCAGGGCTGGGAGTGTGGGGTGAGTTCAGGGCTGGGAGTGTGGGGTGAGTTCTGCGATGGGAGTGTGTTCTGAGTTCATGGCTGGGATTGTGGGCTGAGTTCAGGGCTGGGATTGTGGGCTGAGTTCAGGGCTGGGAGTGTGGGGTGAATTCAGGGCTGGTAGTTTGGGGTGAGTTCAGGGCTGGGAGTGTGGGGTGAGTTCAGGGCTGGGAGTGTGGGGTGAGTTCAGGGCTGGGAGTGTGGGGTGAATTCAGGGCTGGGAGTGTGGGGTGAATTCAGGGCTGGGAGTGTGGGGTGAGTTCAGGGCTGGGAGTGTGGGGTGAGTTCAGGGCTGGGAGTGTGGGGTGAATTCAGGGCTGGGAGTGTGGGGTGAATTCAGGGCTGGTAGTTTGGGGTGAGTTCAGGGCTGGGAGTGTGGGGTGAGTTCAGGGCTGGGAGTGTGGGGTGAGTTCAGGGCTGGTAGTTTGGGGTGAGTTCAGGGCTGGGAGTGTGGGGTGAGTTCAGGGCTGTGAGTGTGGGGTGAGTTCAGGGCTGTGAGTGTGGGGTGAGTTCAGGGCTGGGAGTGTGTGGTGAGTTCAGGGCTGGGAGTGTGTGGTGAGTTCAGGGCTGGGATTGTGGGGTGAGTTCAGGGCTGGGATTGTGGGGTGAGTTCAGGGCTCAGTGGGTGTGGGGTCTCTTCCTTCGGTAAAACTAAGAGTCGTTCAGATGAACTGCCATGACTTGACGGAGGAGGTGCGTCCAGTGCACCGTGCAGCAGTCCCCCCACCAGCCAGTGATGAACGGCGGCTTTGGCGTGTTTTAGAAAAGTGGTTCACGGACCCAGAGCAGGACAGAGTTGCAGACAGACATTAGGCAGGCTCCGAGACACAAAAGGGAAGCAAATCTGCATCAGACATATAGCAGCTGTCTCGGCAGCTTGATATTTTTTTCAATTGCCCTGGTTCAGGGTCGCAGCCTACTCACAGGCTGCAGTAACCTTGAGTGATCTCTCCTCGGGCCCCCCACGCAAGACTCAGACCAATGTGCAACTCGAGCTCCAGCGGGCCGGATAGAATAGACTGGCGGGCCGGATACGACCCGCTGGTCATATTTTGCCCACTGCTGTTCTCCATAATGCATACACTTTGGTTTGTCCTAAAGCAAGACAAATTATAAGATGAAGCAACTAGCTAAGATACAAAACCATGTAGTGTACAGACTGTGCAATCTATCGATAAATATATATACATTTCATTAGCACCTGCCACTCTGGGAGCTGGGAAGCAGTGGGTGAATCAGCAGTGACTGAGCCAGTGCAACTCTTACTGTAAATAATGATCTTGTTAAGAGGTCAGGTTGTATTTCACTTATTAGAAGAACCAAAGGGGTAAAAGATGTTCTATAACAGTAATACTCTGAGTAAGTGGTGTGTGTGTTTCCATTTCTGGTGTGTTATGTTGTCAGTGTGTTCCACATATGCTGCATGGATTTGAGTGCTCGAGTCTGCATTTCTGTGCGTGATATATTCATTCTATTATATACATCTGAATTCAGTGCATGGTTTATGTTTGCACAGACACATGCTCCCAGCAGCCCTTTATGTAAATTGTATCGCACTTTCATATCCACACATATAAAAGTGGCAAATACAAAATTGATTCACTCCATTGTACTGTTTTTGCAATTGTATTATGGTTATATTTGGAATTTCTTATACATTTCAAAGCAAAGTTTAAAATGAACAGTTGGCAAGAAATGTATCCATTCTATCAAACAAATGGTGTTCTGTTTTCTAGGTACACCAAGCTCAAGCTTCAGACAAACCAGGACGCCCGGATCCCTGTCAAAAAGTATGTGATCCCACATTACCATCTGGGCAGGTCTGACCATTTCATAATCTTCTGAATAGTGTATGTTGTTGTAGCAGAGGCCTGTAATTATATTCCATGGCTCCTCTAATGGCTCATTTGACAAGTGCACTGCCAGGCGTGAATCTGAGCCAGAAGGAGCAGTAAGATCCCAGGTTAAGTTGCCGAGTTAGACTATCGCAACTGGGGTAATGGTGACAGCATCACACTTGACCTCGGAATCTCAGGCTAGGCTGGGGAAGAATCAGCTGGTGTTCCTGCTTCTAATTGTTATTCAGTGATTCCTGTTGGAAAATACTGGTGTGGACTTCAGACACAGACAGGATAAGGTTTCTTTGAGCTATCCGTTTGTTTGAATCGCCCGCCGGCATTCACTCTCTAAGCTCATGCATGAAGAATCACCACTCGGGGCAAGGTACTGGAGAGCAGCCTGTGACTGTGGGACCGACCCTGGCAAAAGTCAGCACCTTCAAGACAGATGGGGAGAAATTTAATGGGGAAACGGTATTGCATTCAGTAAATTTGTAAAGAATTAAATAGATGGTTGCATTCCTGGATACATGGTCATCGTAAATCCAAATAAACTAATGTATTTTCTGGTTGAATTTTTTGTGTCTTCCAGATATTTTGTTTCAATTTTTATGTTACTTAGAAAAGAAAATTCCCGATTCTTTTTGTTATAGGTTTTGCATACCATACCCTGGGTTAACTGGTAGGCTGGCAACCTATTCGTAGGCCTCTCTTCCAATGCTGCTGTGTAGCCAGACGCTATGAGGTTTTAGAGAGTGGCATGTGGTTGCTCTTTGGCATTTTGCTGACCCGTCCCCGGGAAGTGGTTGGTTGCTGTTTGGCAGTTGGCTTCGACGGGACAACTGGGATTAAAACTGCACAGGGAATTGTGGATATGAACCTAAGCCATTGGCCTAATGCTCTGTAGATAGTGCACACCTATGCTTCAAATATTCTTCTATTTTAAAACTACTTCAAGACAATCCCATCTTTGCATTCTTCTTTTGAAATTCGGAACTTATGCAAATGCACACTAACAACTGTCACAAGATATTCAGTCTGTGTTGTCGGTATAGGGTAGCAGACCAGAATTGAATGGCATGAATGGATGAACAGGCTAGAGTTTTTGCTTTATAACCTTTGGTGATCATGAAATATTTGTGTAGAGCTTCCCCTCAGTTGATTAAATGGGTGGGGTAGATTGGATGAAACAGTAGTTGGTCTATGGGCTGTGGACTGGTTGGGTGAAAGGCATTTTCTCGTCCTCTGTTTTTTAATGCTCTAAAATACATTATAAACACATTTAAGTTCAAACATCACCAATCTTGTATTTTTCTTTTTTTTTGTGCAGCATTTTCCGGATGTTTTCTGCTGACCGAAAACGAGTAGAAACTGCATTGGACGCCTGTGGTCTTCCTTCTGGCAGGGTAAGCACTGCTCTGTCTATCTGGGACGTTGTCAACCTCATTCTGTTACCACAATTAACATTCCTGAACAAGAGGTAGTAATAGACCTATCAGCTGTGGCTCAGTGGGTAGCGCGCTCGCCTTTGAGTTAGAAGGTTGTGGGTTCAAGTCCCACTCCAGAGACTTGAGCACAAAAATCTAGGCTGACACTCCAGTGCAGTGCTGAGGGAGTGCTACATTGTCGGAGGTGCCGTCTTTCAGATGAGACTTTAAACCGAGGCCCCATCTGCTTTCTCAAGTGGACGTAAAAGATCCCATGGCACTATTTCGAAGAGGAGCAGGGGAGTTATCCCTCGTGTCCTGGCCAATATTTATCCCTCAATCAACATAACAAAAAACAGATTATCTGGTCATTATCACATTGCTGTTTGTGGGAGCTTGCTGTGTGCAAATTGGCTGCCGCATTTCCTACGTTACAGCTGTGACTACACTCCAAAAGTACTTCATTGACTGTAAAGCGCTTTGAGACGTCCGGTGGTCGTGAAAGACGCAGTATAAATCCAAGTTTTTATTTGTTTGCCCTAGCTAGCCATTGTATGGGATTGAATCAAACCTCGGTTATCTTTTTACTTAAAAGTTTTTCGCACAACATCTGTTGCCTATTTCCAGTGCAGACTTTTTTTAAATCTTGAAATCTTGTCTGCAACAACATCACTGTAGGACATAGCTTCCTCTGTGTCTGCGGAGCTATAGAAAAATTATCTTACTAAACTCTCATTATAAATCAATAAATGTTTTGTAACAGAACTTATAGGAATCATTAAAAGTGAATTCCAATTCTATCAAGAAAGCTGCAGATGATATTGTATTATACTCTTGATCTAAATAACATTTCTACTTCTTTGCACCTTCATCAACATGACACACTCAATTACTCTATGAAAGGTCATCGACCTTGTGATAAATCCATGTAGTGAGACAAGGAACTCGAAGAGGCGAGGTATGAGGATTAAGACGAGTACTTTATTGAATGACTGCAAGACAACCAGGCAGGCCTGCTTCCAGGCATTGCACCTTTGCTGACCTAGGCAGGAAGCTAACCCCTGACCTTAACAGGAAGCAACCCCTGACCTTAGCAGCAGCATTGGCTACAGCACCACCTGGTGGATAACCTTAATCATAACATCCCAGATTACTATATCCCTCCCCCCTTAAGATTTCAGTATGAATTTCTTAACAAACAACCATTCCTAAGGGTCACATAAGTCTCCATTCACCATGTTCCATACTTGATGAATCTAACAGGTCAGTATCAATCTCTCTGGTGGCTTGCGAGTCCTTTGTGAACGTCTGACAGTAAAGTCCCTGCTTGTTTGTGGTGAAGCCACCAGCTGCTCCTGAGCAGTGCTCGGAGTATCTCACTCTGCAACGATGGTTTCCTCTTGATGAATGGGTTCCTGTGGAATTGTCTCTGTCCCTGGTGGTGGCACCACAGATGCACTTGAATAACTGGGGGCAACCCTGTCCTCAGCCATTGCATCTGGAACCTTCATTTCAATTTCCCCTTGTCTGGTAAGTATCTGATCTACATGTCTGCGTACTACCCTACCATCACCCAACATGACCTTGTATGATACGGGACCGGTCATTGAGTCTTTGAAGCCAGGAATCCACTTGGGTCCATAACTGAAATTCCTGGTAAGGACCGCATCTCCTTCTCCAAAACTTCAGCTCTTTGTTCTTTTGTCTTGGTTCTCTTTTTGTTTGTTTTGTCTGTTTTCCATTTTCCTTTTTAGGTCTGGGTGGACAAGGTCAAGAGTGGAGCGTAGTCTACGACCTAATAACATCTCAGCAGGAGAGAGTCCTGTGGTCAATTGAGGTGTTATTCTGTAGCTGAACAGAACCCGTGACACTTTGGCTGCTAAACTCCCTTCTGCACTTTTTTTCATCATCTCTTTAAATGTTTGTATGGCTCTCTCCGCAAGTCCATTTGAGGACGGATGATATGGGGCCGAGGTCACCTGCACTATGCCACTTTTTCTCATTTGTCTCTGTACTCACAAAACAAGTGGCATTGTCACTTACCACGATCTCCGGTAGCCCTTGATAACTGAAGCTCCGACGCAGGCAGGCTATAGTAGTAGTGGCGGAAGCAGAATTTACAGGATAAACATCTATCCATTTGGAATGTACATCAATGATTATGAGGAACATCTTCCCCATGAATGGACCCGCATAATCTAAGTGCAATCTTCTCCATGGTTTATCCGGCCACTCCCAGGGGTGGAGAGGAGCCGCTGCTGGTGCCTTCCGGTGTTCCTGACAAGTGCTGCATGTCTTGACTAGATTTTCTATCTCCTCATCTAGCTTTGGCCACCACAAGTAACTCCTAGCCAAGGCTTTCATACGCGAGACCACAGGATGACACTGATGTAGTTGCTCTAGGCTAGACTGTCGTGCTGGCTGTGGAATAATCACTCGTGCTCCCCACAACACACAACCATCCTGCACACTCAGCTCTGTTTTCCTGACACTGTAGGGTGTGAAGTGAGCCCCTTCCAGATGCTGACCACATATCCTCGAACTCTAGACAGTACTGGATCTTTACCTGTCCATGTTCTTACTTGCTCTGCAGTCACAAGTGCTGTGTCAGTGTCCTCCAACATCAACATTCTGTCCTCTGGAGCTGCACGGATAGGTGTGCCTGGCAGTGGAAGACGGCTCAAGGCATCTGCGTTCCCATGGTACTTGCCCGCCTTGTAGACGATGACATACTCATATGCCCTCAACGTCACGGCCCACCTCTGGATCCGGGGTGACATCATCTGTGGAACTGCTTTCATTTCATTGAAAAGAGAGATAAGAGGTTAATGATCGGTGCATATGGTGAACTTCCTGCCATATATGTACTTGTGGAACCCCTGTAACCCAAACATTACTGCTAACCCCTCTTTGTCTAACTGGGAATAGTTTTTTCCGCTGGTGTTAGAGTTCGGGACGTAAACCCTATTGGTCTTTCAGTTCCATCTTCCATGCAGTGTGAAAGAACTGCCCCCACCCCGTAAGGTGAAGCGTCACAAGAGAGAATGATGTCTTTCTCTGCATTGTAGTGAACCAGCACATCCGACGACAGCATCAGTTTCTTGGACTGTTCAAATGAAACCCCCTGCTCCTCTCCCCACTGCCACTGTGTCTCCTTGCGCAGTAGTTTGTGAAGAGGTGCTAACATAGTTGACAAGTTTGGTAAAAACCTGTTATAATAGTTCAGCAGTCCCAATACTATAACTACAGGTAGCTGTTCCACTGTGTCCCTGTGTTGCACTGTTACCTTAGCTGTACCTAATGTCGCTACTCGTTCACCTGTATATGTTTTAAGATGCAGGGAGCAAGGCTTTAACTCTGGAACTTTTGCACGGTTCCACAATTTTGAGTACTCTGCCTTGTTCATTATGGTCACGCTGCATCCTGTATCCACTTCAAAGTTCACCTTAGAGTCATTTACTGTCAGTTGCAATGTGATAGGAGCCACTTTTGGAATGTTCTCTAACATGCCATACATTATGAACATGTCCTCTTCTTCCTCAGCTTCCCCGCTGATGTGGTGTGCTCCATGTTTTTTCACTTCTCTCCCTTGGTTTTGCTGTCCTCCCCCTTTTGGTTTGGATTCCTCCACACGTGATTTTGCCCTGCAAGCTCGTTTTATGTGTCCTTGTTTCCCACACTTGTAGCACTTTTCCTCCAGAAACCGGCATTCACTCGCCAGGTGATCGCCCTTGCATCTATAACATGCTCACATTGTGGTTTCTGACGCATGTTCAACTTGTGCACAACAACCTGACCTGCAACTTGCGTAGCATTAGCCCTGTCTGAACCCTGTATTTCTTTTACATCTTGGTTCGCTACCTCTATGGCTTGAGCAAGTTCCAATGCTTTTTCATAAGTAAGCCCAGTCTCGGATAATAATCTGCGCTGCATTCGGTCGTCCATTATTCCGCAAACTAGCCTATCTCTCAGCATTTCCTTCAGGTTGTTCCCATAATTGCAATCTTGTGCCAATTTACGCAACACCACTACACAGTCCATTACACTCTCTTCCTCTTTCCTGTTCCTTGAATTAAACTTGAACCGCTGTACAATCTCACTAGGCTTAGGGTTGAAATGTTCTTTTAGCACAGCCACTAATTCAACAAATGATTTGTCTCCAAGCTTTTCAGGACTGAGCAGGTTCTTCATCAAACTGTAGGTTTGGCTTCCCACTGAACTAAGCAGAATGGCTTTCCTTTTTCCGGCATCATTTATTTCATTTGCTTCAAAAGAATAACCCCACACTTCACAGTATTCCTCCCAAGTTTGTGCTTGAATATCAAAAGCGGAGACCGTTCCTATCGTGGCAGCCATGCTCTCTTCCAACTGGTAGCTAACTGCAGCTCGTGATTTTGTTGTTTAAATGTCCTGGCAGACTTCTCTTATTCATTCAGGGTCCTGTTTTACCTTGTCGCCAAATGTGATAAATCCATGTAGTGAGACAAGGAACTCGAAGAGGCGAGGTATGAGGATTAAGACGAGTACTTTATTGAACGACTGTGAGACAACCAGGCAGGCCTGCTTCAAGGCATTGCACCTTTGCTGACCTAGGCAGGAAGCTAACCCCTGACCTTAACAGGAAGCAACCCCTGACCTTAGCAGCAGCATTGACTACAGCACCACCATAACATCCCAGATTACTATAGACCTGAAACGTTAACTCTGTTTCTCTCTTCACAGATGCTGCCTGACCTGCTGAGTATCTCCAGCATTTTCTGTTTTTATTTTAGATTTCCAGCATCTGCAGTATTTTCTTTTTGTACAATTATAAGAACCAGGTGGTCTACATATTTTCCTTAAATATGTAATTAATCATCAGGAGGTTTGTACAGTTATGATTACAATTTAAAAAATCAGACAATTCAAAGGAATATTACTTTTATTTCCTATACAATTCTATTTTATTTAACATATTTTTGTTGTGCATTGAGAGAAGTGGTTTGGAAGAATTATTTAGCCCAATGCGCTTGAGAGAGCTGATTTAATGGGCACTGGTGCAGTGATGAAATTTACTGTAGCATCATTGAGTTTAACTTGCTGAATGTCAGACCTCACACACCCACTAATTGTGCATGAAGGGGCCGTCATTTTGTTGGAATTAATAGAGTGGGCATTAACTTTTGCCCACGCTTGTAACATTCCTCCTAGAAGAGAACAGGTTTTAATACACAGTAATGCTCAGACCTGGTATGAACTTTTCTGTTTCTTGTTCACTGCTTGATTCAAAGAGAATTAATGAGAAATGTATAAATTCACATCACGTTCATTTATGCCAATTGAAACACCTGTCAACGCATCGGAGAAGCAGGCAGCTTTCGAGAGGTAAGCAAAGTGGGGAGAAGCCTTATGGAACTAGTAAAGGGAAGACTTTTAGTGAACTTTGCAGTATGTGTTGGATCAATTATCTCCAGGCCAGACTTTCTGGAGGAGGAGGAGCCACAACAATGGCAGGAGACTATGGCCCGGGAGGTTAAAAGTGGTAAGAGTTATGGTCTTAAAAATATATATTTATTCTTGGGATGTGGGTGTTGCTAGCAAGGTCGGCATTTATTGCACATCCCTTGTTGCCTTAATAAGGTGGTGGGACTTCTTGAACCGCTGCAGTCCATGTGGTGAAGCTGCTCCCTCAATGTTGTTGGGTAGGGAGTTCCAGGATTTTGATCCAGTGATGGTGAAGGAACAGCGATATATATCTAAGTCGGGATGATGTGCGACTTGGAAGGGAACTTGGAGATGATGGTGTTCCCATGCACCTGCTGTCATTGACCTTCTAGGTGGTGGAGGTCGCAGATTTGGGAGGTGCTGCTGTAGAAGTCTTGGCAAGTTGCTTCTGTGCATTCTGTTGATAGTACACACTGCAGTTAGGTACGCCAGTGGCGGAGGGGGTGGATGTTTAGGGTAGTGGATGATGTGCTGATCAAGTGGACTGCTTTGTCTTGGATGGTGATGAGCTTCTTGAGTGTTGTTGCAGCTGCACCCATCCAGGAAAGTGACAGATATTCCATCACACTCCTGACATGTGCCTTGTAGGTGGTGGAGAGGCTTTGGGGAGTCAGGATATGAGCCACTTGTAGCAGAATACCCAGCCTCTGACCTGCTCTAGTAACCACAGCATTTATGTGATAGTCCAATTGAGTTGCTGGTGAGCGTTGTCCCCCAGAATGTTGATGGTTGGACACTCGGCAATGGTAATGCCATTGAATATCAAGGGGGGAGTTAGTTCAGCTCTCTCTTGTTGGAGATGGTTGTTACCTAGCATGAATGTTACTTTCCATTTATCAGTCCAAGCTTGGATGTTTCCCAGGTCTTCCTGCATTTGTGCATGGATGACTTCATGATCTGAGGAATGGATCTTAACACTGCATTTATCAGGTTACGGATTACTAGTCCACTATCATAACCACTAGATTACTGTACTTGCTGCTACCTGATGCAGTGTGAGTAATGTAAAGGTGCCATCTAACTGTACCACACAGAGGAACAATGGTTAATGGCTATGCCTTGCCAGGGATCCAACTCGAGTCCTGTGTCAGCTCCTGGAACCAGACTCTCAAGAAACGAGCAACATCTGGGAAGAGGTGGAAGTGAAAGTGCCCACTGCATTAAACCTCTACAATACTGAGTGTTTCCAGGGACCAACAGGACATTCCACTCATATCAGCCAGTATGCCGTTGACT
This sequence comes from Somniosus microcephalus, assembly GCF_052327205.1. Taxonomy (NCBI): domain Eukaryota; kingdom Metazoa; phylum Chordata; class Chondrichthyes; order Squaliformes; family Somniosidae; genus Somniosus; species Somniosus microcephalus. Next base: position 143,076,705 of record NC_140989.1, on the reverse strand, counting down.
GCTGAATCAATGTGATAACAGATGCTAACTTTCTCCATGTGTCAGCATACATAAAGTACAGCATTGGCACCCAGCTCCAGCTGGAGAAGCAGACTCAGTGTTGTAAGTCATATGTCATTCCCAAGAACAAAGTGCTAGTGATTACAAGCAAATCACCAGTTGTCCGCCAGCAAACAATGCCGTCGCTTTTACCAACAGAAAGAGTTAGTGCCTCCCTCGACATTCAGATGGTATGCAGCCACTGGCAAAACAAATTATGCAAATTGATGCATACATCAAGATTCAAGGTGATTGAAAAGTTCCCCAATTGTTCCCGAGAAAAGACAAAATTGCAGCGAGTTGTTATGATCTGGAATGCACTGCCTGAAATGGTGGTGCAAGCAGATTCAATAATAACTTTCAAAAGGGAATTGGATAAATACTTGAAGAGGAAAAATTTGCAGGGCTATGGGGAAAGGGCAGGGGAGTGGGTCTAATTGGATAGCTCTTTCAAAGAGCCGGCATAGGCACTGACGTAATAAAACTCACTACGCGCTTGGTTTGAGTATAAAGCAAGGCTTTAATCAACTTGTTTCAGAACATGGAGGTCTATTTGTACTTCACTAGTTCCTGTCTTATAAAATGTCCCTGGGCAAGCTGGGCCCACACCCGAGTATTTATACTCCTTGGACGGCGCCACCAGCTGGCCGTCCAGTGTTATTTCATGAGTAGTTTCTTTATGATGATGAGATTTATAACATTCTTCCTGCCTAAAAGATTTGGAAGTCCGACGACTTCCTCTTAACAGATTAGGTGGACCACAAATAGCCACAGTCTTTTAGATCTTTGTTTATGGCTAGAAGGCACGTCTCCCCAGACCGTATCTTGGTCCCTGGGTCGCTTGATCCGTACCAGTGGATCGACAGGGCCCGTGTTGCCCTGATCGACCCGAGGGAGGCTGGGGAGATCGTGACTCCGGGTGTGGGTCCCCACAGGCGCAGAGCTGGCTTCATCCTGTTTGATAGCCAGGGATTGACCGGCGTCCTGGCCTCGGGTGGCCATCCCACGGGGAGCGCTCGGGTCCCCGAGTGGATCCGGTGCGGCAGCCGGCAGATCTCTCGATGTCCCAGGTAGGGCGTCATCTTCGAGGGAGCGCAGAGTGTCGGCATCATAACTGTGGGTCTCTCTTATCAGTTGGGTCTGTGAAACTGGCTGGACAGGGAGCCAGGTCCCGGAGTGAAACGGTGAACTCCCAGCCATCAGGGTACTGCACATGCGCGTACGTGGGAGTAACGTCCGTGAGTTCTACCTCGTCAACGAGGGGATCGTTTTTAGAAGATTGGACAAATCTTCAGAGCAGCACGGGGCCGGGAGCTGCCAACTATGACGGTAGGGACGTCCCATGAGTGGAGCGACGCTGGAAGCTGAAGAATCGCTCGTGAGGTGTGACATTGGTGGACATAGAAAGGAGAGACCTGATGGAATGCAACACGTCAGGGAGCATAGTTTCCACTGCTGGTCTGGTAGGTTGCGTGACCTCGGTGCAAGAGCAACAGCGTTCCAAGTGATAACGTTGTATCTCTCAACCTGTCCGTTACCGATGGGATGGTACGGTGCCGTTTTACTTGTGGCGATTCCCCGTTGGGAAAGATAACTTTTGAGTTCGCTTGACATGAAGGAGGGACCCCGATCCAAGTGGATGAAATTGACTGTACCGCAAAGGGAAAAGACTTGATCAAGGCATTTGATCACTGTGGAAGTAAGCATATTGGGACAGGGGAAAGCAAATGGAAAGCGTGAATATTCGTCCACCATAGTAAGTAAGTAGGTGTTTCGCGTTGAGGAAGGCAATGGCCCTTTAAAATCAATGCTGAGTCACTGCATAGGCTGCATAGCGTGTATGAGCGAGCCATCCGATGGAGGGAAGAATTGCGGTTTTAATTCCGCACAAATTCTACAGGAGGAGCATGTTCTTTTCACATCGTCCGTAGAAAATGGGAGATTTTTAGATCGCACAAAGTGCAACATACGGGTAACGCCAGGATGGCATAAGTCAGTATGAAGATCCACAAGAGTCGAAGTTGACATAGAAGAGCAGAATGCCTGCGTGAGGGTATCCGGGGCCACATTCTCTTTGCCGGGTCGATAATGTATGGTGTATCCAAAGGCGGCCAATTCCATTCTCCAGAGTTGTATTTTGTTATTCTGGATCTTAGTGCGTTTCCGGTTATCCAGCTGATCGGTTGTAAGTGTGAAATGGCGACAAGCGAGAAAATGACTCCATTTACGTACTGCTTCGATGATGGCCGTAGCCTCCTTCTCGACAGGAGGATAATGGAGCTCGCTACCCTGCAAAGTTCTGGACAGAAATTCAACGGGTCGACCACTTGTCAAGGTAGCAGAGATCGCCACACCCGATGCATCGCACTCGACCACGAAAGGAAGATTTTCATCAATGGAACGAAGCGTGGCTTTTTCCACTTGTTGCTTGAGGAGGTTGAAAGCTGAAATAGCCGTTGCCTCCAATGGAAATGACTTTGCGTGAAGCAGGGGCTGGATCTTGTCGGAGAAGTCGGGTAGCCATTTCGCATAATGGGCAAACATGCCGAGTGCTCGACGAAGAGAGCCGACATTCGTAGGGGGAGGGAGCTCCTGAAGCGGACGAAGTCACTCCGGATCCGGTTTGATGACACCATTGCCCACCCAGTAGCGAAAGATGTTGACTGATGGTACTGATTTCACAGATTTGGACTCATTTAAGGTTAAGTTGCGACGACGGAGAACATCAAAAAATTTCTGGAGGTTGGCATCATGCTCCTTCTGGTCATGACCAGCAATGGTGATATTATCCAGATTTGGAAAAGTGTCCGTTAAGTTCTCCTGTTTGACTAGGCTATCCATTGCCCATTGAAAGACGGCCACCCCACTGGTGACCCCAAATGGAAGGCGACAAAACTGGTAAAGCCGACCATTGGCCTCAAAGGCCGTATACTTTTTGTCAGAGTCCTTTAACGGTACTTGATGATATGCGCTCTTTAAATCAAAAGTTGAATATACCTTGTAGTTGGCAAGGTTATTGACCATGTTATCGATGCGTGGTAGTGGGTAGGCATCCAGGTCGGTATACTGGTTAATAGTTTGCAAGTAATCAATACAAAGATGTTTCTTGTGTTGCTTCAGAGGATTTTTAACAACAACGACTTGAGCCCACCAGGAAAATGAACATGGCTCAATGATACCATCAGCTAGAAGGCGAGAGATTTCTGCCTCGATAAAGGAACAATCATCTTGTCTGAAACGTTGTGATTTAGTGACTATGGGCTTACATCGGGGGGAAAGATTGGCAAACAAGGAGGGCTTGTCGAGCGAAGCCGCCGAAAGCGCTCAAAACGGTACTTTGGAAATAGTAAGCTCCGGCTTTGACCCTCCAAACTCGAAAGTGAGTCTTTTGTGTTGTTTCTGGAAATCCTGTCCCAGGAGCACATCACTGCATAGGTTTTTGAGCACCCCGAGCCGGGTGGAGAAATAAGTGCGGCCATTGAGGATAAGGTCGACAAGACAAAAGCCGGAAGAATTGGTGGTCAGTGTCATCAGAGCCATTGCAATTTCCCTATCCGAGGGGTAAATACGCAGTTTTAACTTACTGACAGCCCTCTCTCTAATGAAGCTGTCAGAGCTGCATGAGTCAATTAGTGCGCTCAAAATGTGTCCATTTACCGAAACCTTCGTGGCTGCATGGGACAGACTTTGGGGAAAAACAGCTGTGATGGGAGGAGGGGCAGTTTTACCCTTGACAACTGTAACCTTAGTAGTGGTTCTTGGGAGAGGAGTAGTTTCATAGATAGCAGCTGTAACCTTAGTAGTGGCTCTTGGGGGAGGAGCAGTTTTATTGATAGTAGCTGCAAAACTAACAAAAGCTCTCGACCAGTATACCTTAGAAAAGTGGTTTTCTTACTAACAGAGGCTCTTGACTGGCATACCTTAGAAAAGTGACCTTTCCTGCTGCAATGATTGCAGGTTGCATTTCGAGCAGGACAAAATTTCCTACAATGGAACGCACCTCCACAGAAGAAACACTTCCTTCCAGATTGCCAAGATGCTGCTAGGGCGGGGTCATCATCAGTGAAGGCTTCTAGGGTAGGGTTGTCATCCGCTAGGTTACAGTCATCATCAGTGAGGGCTTCCACCCGAGACCTATCAAAGGAGTCATTAAAAGTGATAGCAGCAGCCCGTGCACAAGGTAAAAGGTAGGTATCTGCATTCCTCTTTGCTAAGTCCAGGGAACATGCCTGGTCATAGGCAGCCTGTAACTCTAGAGTTTTATTTTCCAACAGACGCTGGCGTATGAAGGGAGACGCGGCCCCAGTAATAAAGGAATCACGAATTAACTCCTCCTGGTACTGCTCAGCTGTGACAGGTTTAAGATTACAAACCTTGCTGAGCCTGCGAAGTTTCTGAAGGAATTCTTCAAGTAATTCCCCGGGTTGTTGTTGAGTTGTGGCCAGTAGATGCCGAGCAAAAATGTTGTTTGGGGCCTTAACATATAGTCGCTGTAATATTAGGATAGCGGAGTCATAGTCTACACAGTCTTCGATATAGTCAAAGACATGAGGAGATACATCATTGGCAAGTATCTCTAATTTATCAGGAACATTTTCACTACACACCCTGAGGAAGTTGCTGAAAGTACGATACCAGTGTTTCCATACCTTAGCAGTTGTAGGTGAATTCGGGTCCAGGTCAAGACGGGCGGGTCTGAGTAGTTTGTCCATGATGGATTGATTACTATGCCGGAGTTCCCTTCTGCAGTTGAAGTCGTAGCTGGCTGTTCTCGAAATCACTCAGAGCGTGGAGTCGATATAAAGTTGATTAAATTGACGTAATAAAACTCACTACGCACTTGGTTTAAGTAAAAAGCAAGGCTTTAATCAACTTGTTTCAGAACATGGAGGTCTAGTTGTACTTCAATAGTTCCTGTCTTACAAAATGTCCCTGGGCAAGCTGGGCCCACACCCGAGTATTTATACTCCTTGGACGGCACCACCAGCTGGCAGTCCAGTGTTATTTCATGAGTAATTTCTTTATGATGATGAGATTTATAACAGGCACGATGCACCGAATGGCCTCCTCCTGTGTTGTAACATTCAATGATTCTGTGATTCTAAGGTTGATCTTGAAATGCCAAGGTTACTTACACCAAACACAACTGGTGACACCTTTGCAGAATCCTTAGACTTCACTGGAAAGGGCCTTTAATGACACATTTTCATGAGACAGAAATATAGGGGGAGAAATTCGGTACCGCCCTGTTTGGGGCGCAGTTATCGGCCGGGCGCAAAGTTTAGCGCCTGATGCTAATTATCGCCTCCGACTGCAAACTTGGCTTCTATCAACCCTGGAGGTGATTGGAGCGCTAAATCAGGTGCTACACACCTCTCTTAAGGCGCTAACGCCGAGGAGCGAGGCGCTACCTCAGAGTGCTGGCGAAGCTCAGGTGATGTCAGTTAGCAATGGAATACAGACACACTGGCGTCGGCCAGTTCTTAAAGGGGAGGGTCGATCTTGCTCTCCATCCACACCCTGCTCATTGCAGCCTTGAATCTCAGCCTGGAGAGACCTGTACATCAAATCTGCTGGAAAGAACAATGGAGATGCCCAGGGAAAGAGCTCAGAGTGCAGCCCCCATAGTCTTTTCTAAATCGATGCAAGGAAGGTCAAATCAAAATTAACCTGCAAAGTGCTGCTCAGTACCCAAAACTCCTTCACACAGCGTTGAATCTCTCCAGAAGTCTCTCTCTCTCAGAATGCGTGGTGCAAAAATGTCGCAGACAAAAAAAGGCAGGAAGCGGTCGCCTTTAAATAGCGCTCCCTCAGTCCCTTCCCGACTGCAAAACACTCCCCTCAACCTGTCATTACTAGCAGCAGGGGGCGCCTCTCAATATCCGGTCCTGGGCGCTACTGGGGCGTTGCACGCTCGACTGACGTCATGATCTGCGGGTGCAGGAGATCATGGCGGTAATGTTTAGCGCCGCCGCAAAATGTCTGGTCAATTTCACGAGTGGCGCAAATATTGCTGCGCCCGGGCGCTAGTTGCTTTGCGACCCATTAGCGCCCTCTTAGTGCACTAACGGTAGACGCAAAGCAACCGAATTTTTCCCCCATAATGTCTTAATATATAACCTTTCCAACATTTTGTCCATTCTGGTGTGTCTTGCAGCAAATTGGCAGAAATTTAGCATGTTGAATGCTGTATAATATTCCCACTTGCATGCTTACCAATGAGCTGCTGCAGTGGTCTGCACAGACCGGGATTAAACAGAGTGGACTTGAATATAGTGTTTTATTTGGGAATTTGGAAAGAGTGGGAATTCGGAGAAGAGGGAGGAAGGAGTTGATGCTTTTTGCCTACACTACTTGTAGTGCTTTGTGTTATCGGTAGATATTTAATTTCAGTACCCTAGATCAAGTAAGTAGTCAAGAAACTACACTGTAAACTAAGTTACCTAATTATAAATTTAATTACATTTAATTAAATAAAACAAGGTCATATAGGGATGGCAGTGCAGGTGGTGTGCCGCAACTGCAGCATGTGGGAGTTTATGGAGAACATTGTGATTCCGGCCAACCACGTTTGCAGTAAGTGCCTGCATCTTGAGGAACTTCAGCTCAGAGTTTTTGAGCTGGAGTCCGAGATGCAGACATTGCGGGGCTTCAGGGATGGGGAGAGTTACCTGGACACTTTGATCCAGAAGGCAGTCACACCCCTTGGGTTAGGTAGTGGTACAGGTCTGGTTAGTGGTCAGGGACAGGAGGGTGTGACTGCAACTCAGGCAGGTAAGGGGACCCCAAGTGCAGTTCTGGAGGAGCCTCAGCCTTTTCCCTTGTCCAACGGGTATGAGGTTCTTGTTGCCTGTGTGGATGAGGGAAAAGCCTGCAGGGTGGATGAGCAAGCTGAGCATGGCACCATGGTGCAGGAGGCCATTCAAGTGCGGGGAGTGAAAACAAACATTGTAGTGGTAGGAGACAGTATAGTCAGGGGGATAGATACTGTTCTCTGCAGCCGCGACCGAGAGTTCCGAAGGTTGTGTTGCCTGCCCGGTGCCAGGGTTAAAGACATCTCCTCACGGCTGGAGAAGAACTTGGAGTGGGAGGGGGAGAATCCAGTTGTTGTGGTCCACATAGAAACCAACGAAATAGGTAGAACTAAGAATGAGGTTCTGCTGAGGGAGTTTGAGGAGCCAGGATCCAAATTAAAAAGCAGAACCTCAAAGGTAATAATCTCTGGATTGTTACCTGAGTCACGCACAAATTGGCATATGGACAAACAGATTAGAGGTTTAAATGCGTGGCTCAAAGAGTGGTGTGGGAGGAAGGGGTTTCAGTTCATGGGGTACTGGGGAAAGAGGGAGCTGTTCCGTTGGGACAGGCTCCACCTAAACAGGACTGGGACCAGTGTCCTGGCGAACTGAATAACTAGGGCAGTAGACAGGGCTTTAAACTAATAATGGGGGGGGTGGTGGCAGGATTCTGGAAAGAGTAAATTTAAAAGCAGCGAGAAAAATGTCAAGGCGTGAGAGCAGAGTAGAGTTTTGGGTAAAAATAAGCAGAATGGGTCAGGAAGGGACAGAGAGAGTAACAAAGGTACTAAGGCATCAGTGACTAAGGTGACATCAGGGGAAAATAGAAATAAGAATTTAAATAAAGGAAACTACGATGGTTTGAGGCGCGAGTTGGGTAGGATTGATTGGGGAATGTCACTCAAAGGGTTGACGGTGGATAGGCAATGGCAAACATTCAAAGATCATATGGATGAACTACAGAATTTATTCATCCCAGTTTCGCATAAAAATAAAACAAAAAAGGTGACTCAACGTGGCTAACAAGGGAAATTAGGGATAGCATAAGATCCAAGGAGAGGACATATAAATTGGCCAGAAAAAGCAGTAAACCTGAGGATTGGGAGCAGTTTAGGATTCAGCAAAGGAGGACAAACGGATTAATTAAGAGGGGGAAAATAGAGTATGAGAGTAAGCTTTCAGGGAACATAAAACATGACTGTAGAACCTTTTATAGATATGTGAAGAGAAAAAGATTGGTGAAGTCAAGTGTAGGTCCCTTGCAGACAGAATCAAGGGAATTTATAATGGGGAACAAAGAAATGGCTGACCAATTAAATACATACTTTGGTTCTATCTTCACAAAGGAGAGCACAAATAACCTCCCAGAGATGTCGGGGAACATAGGGTCTAATGAGAGGGAGAAACTGAAAGAAATCAGTATTTGTAAGGAAATGGTGTTAGGGAAATTGACAGGATTGAAGGCTGATAAATCCCCAGGGCCTGATAATCTACATCCTAGGGTACTTAAGGAAGTGGCCCTAGAAATAGTAGATGCATTGCTGGTCATCTTCCAAAATTCAATAGACTCTGGAACAGTACCCATGGATTGGAGGGTAGCTAATGTTACCCTACTATTCGAAAAAGGTGGTAGAGAGAAAACGGGGAATTATAGACCGGTAAGCCTGACATCGGTTGTGGGGAAAATGCTAGGGTCCATTATAAAGGATGTAATAGCAGAGCACTTGGAAAACAGTGACAGGATCGGACAAAGTCAACATGGATTTACAAAAGGTAAATCGTGCTTGACTAATCTACTGGAATTTTTTGAGGATGTAACTGGTAAAATAGATAAGGGAGAACCAGTGGATGTGGTGTATTTGGATTTTCAGAAGGCTTTCAATAAGGTCCCGCATAAGAGATTAGCGTGTAAAGTTAAGGCACATGGGATTGCGGGCAAGGTATTAACTTGGATAGAGAACTGGTTGGCAGACAGAAAGCAAAGAGTTGGAATAAACGGGTCTTTCTCCGAGTGGCAGGCAGTGACTGGTGGGGTACCGCAGGGATCGGTCCTTGGACCTCAGCTATTCACAAGATATACATTAATGATCTAGACGAGGGAACTAGATGTAATATCTCCAAGTTTGCAGACGACACAAAGCTGGGTGGGCGTGTGTAACTGTGAGGAGGATGCCGAGAAACTCCAGTATGATTTGGACAGGTTGGGTGATTGGGCAGAAGCATGGCAGATGCAATATAATGTGGATAAATGCGAGGTTATCCACTTTGGTGTCAAAAACAGGAAGGCAGATTATTATCTGAATGGCAATAGATTGGGAGAAGGGGAAGTGCAACGAGACCTGGGTGTTCTTGTGCACCAGTCGTTGAAGGTAAGCATGCAAGTGCAGCAGGCGGTTAAGAAGGCAAATGTTGGCCTTCGTAGCTAGAGGGTTCGAGTACAGGAACAAGGATGTCTTGCTGCAGTTGTACAGGGCCTTGATGAGACCACATCTTGAGTATTGTGTGCAGTTTTGGTCGCCTTATCTAAGGAAGAATGTTCTTGCCATGGAGGGAGTGCAGCGAAGATTCACCAGACTGATACCTGGGATGGCAGGAATGACGTATGAGGAGAGATTGGGTTGATTGGGCTTATACTCACTGGAGTTTAGAAGAATGAAAGGGGATCTCATTGAAACTTATAAAATTCTAACAGGACTAGACAGACTAGATGCAGGAAGGATGTTCCCGATGGCCGGGGAGTCCAGAACCAGGGGTCACAGTCTAAGGATAAGGGGTAAACCATTTAAGACAGAGATGAGGAGGAATTTTTTTCACCCAGAGAGTGGTGAACCTGTGGAATTCTCTACCACAGAAGGCAGTAGAGGCCAATTCATTAAATATATTCAAGAAGGAGTTAGATATATTTCTTAAGGCTAAAGGGATCAAGGGATATGGAGAGAAGGCAGGGACAGGGTATTGAATTTGGATGATCAGCCATGATCGCATTGAATGGCGGAGCAGGCTCGAGGGGCTGAATGGCCTACTCCTGCTCCTATCTTCTATGTTTCTAAGTCAAAGCTAAAGGCACTATATCTGAATGCGCGAAGCATTCACAACAAATTTAATGAATTAATAGCGCAGATAGAAATGAATAGGTTTGATCTAATAGCCATTACGGAGACATGGTTGCAATGTGGCCAAGGTTGGGAACTAAATATTCCAGGATAGTTACCTTTTAGTAGAGATAGGCAAAATGGAAAAGGAGGAGGGGTAGCCCTGATAATAAAGGATGGGATAAAGACAGTAGAGAGAAAGGATCTTAGCTCCGAAAATCAAGTAGAATCAGTTTGGGTGGAGATAAAAAACAGCAAGGGGCAGAAAACATTGGTGGGAGTTGTTTATAGGCCCCCAAACAGTAGTTGTAATGTACAGTAGAGTATAAATCAGGAAATTAGAGGCGCATATAACAAGGGTAATACAGTAATCATGGGGGACTTTAATCTACATATAGACTGGGCAAACCAAATTTGCAGTAATAGTGTGGAGAACAAATTCATGGAATGTATGCAAGATAGTTTTCTAGATCAGTATGTTGAGGAACCAACCAGGGAACAGGCTATTTTAGATCTAGTATTGTGCAATGAGAAAGGGTTAATTAATAACCTTGCAGTAAAGGGACCTTTAGGGAAGAGTGACCATAATATAATAGAATTTTATATTGAGTTTGAAAATGATTTAGTTAAATCTGAAACTAGGATCTTAAATTCTTAAATGTAAACAAAGCAAACTACCTAGGTATAAGGGGAGAGTTGGCTAAGGTAGATTGGGAAACTACATTAAAAGGTATGACAGTTGACAAGCAATGGCTAGCATTTAAAAAATTCATATATAATTTACAACAAATCTACATTCCTTTACGGCACTAAAAACTCACAGGAAAAGTGGTCCAACTGTGGCTAACAAGAGAAGTTCAAGATAGTATTAGATCAAAGGAAGAGGCTTATAATGTTGCCAAAAAGAGTAGTAAACCTGAGGATTGGGAGGATTTTAGAATTCAGCAAAGGAGAACCGAGAAATTGATCAAGAAAAGGAAAATAGAATGAGAGTAAACTAGCGAGAGACATAAAAACAGACTGTAAAAGCTTCTGTAGGTATGTAAAAAGGAAAAGATTAGCGAAAGTAAATGTGGGTCCCTTACAGGCTGAGGCAGGAGAAATTATAATGGGGAATAAGGAAATGGCAGAGAAATTAAACAAATACTTTGGGCTTGATTTTAATGAAGGAGGCGGGTTGACGGCGGGCCAGCTGCTTGGCATCTTCCAGACCCGCTCCCGGTTGCCACCGCCCCGCTGATGAGATTTTAGTTTGATTGGCCTCGTTACGGCCGATGTGCAGGTCCCTCCAGGCAATTACTTGCAGAGTGTCAGATTATCGCCTCTGATGACGCGTTGTTTCAGTAAAGATTTAAAGGGGCCATGTCCCCTTTGCAGAAGCATTAGCTTTTTTCTGTTAAAAGTACTGGCTGCTGCAGGAATGGCAGTGCCAAAAACTAAGGCTGCACCCAAGTTCAATGAGGGCTCCCTCCATGCTCTTGTGGAGGGAGTTATAGGACATCAGGAGGTCCTTTTCCCTGGAAACGGAAGGAGGAGGCCTCCTCAGCAAGGCAAGGCAGCTTGGCTGCAAATTGCTGAGGAGGTGAGTTTGAGGTCTGTGTGCAGACGCACATGGGTTCAGTGTGGAAAAAGGTTTAATGATCTGCTGAGATGACCTAAAGTGTGGCCTCTGTGTTCTGGGAAATGGAAGTTCAAGAGTGAGGGCTCAGGGAGAATTCCATGTAGAATGTTGGTGTCAACACGGAGCGCAAGCCCCCTTTATTGGACAGATGATGCCTGGGGTTTTGAGAATGTCGGACTTATATTCATCCCCATGTGCCAGCTGCCTGTGGTTGAAGCGAAACCGTACGCAAATCTGGCATGGATGAGTGCATCCCTTGCCTGACGGCCAGCAATGTGGTTGCCTGCTGCTGGACCCGCAAGGCACTGCTCCCCGTCCTCCTCCTCGTTCTCCTCCTCATCCTCTTCCTCTTCCATGGAAGAATGTGTGCGTTGAGCCACTTGTTCGTCCGGCAGCACTAAGCCGCACTGCTGTGTGATGACCATGACGATTCTGGACACCTTGGCTGGTGCACACTACAAGGCTCCACCAGATCTGTCCAGGCATCCAATGGTTTGCTCAATGATGCTTCAGGTGGATACGTGACTCACATTGTACCGCTCCTCAGCTTCATTTGATAGCCTCCTCATCGGTGTCATGAGCCACTTTTATCAGGGGATAGCCCTTGTTGCCAAGAAGCCATCCAGAAAGTTGGGTTGGCAGATGGAAGAGCTGAGGCACAGTAGACTGGCGCAGGATGAAGGAATCATGGCAACTGCCAGGGTACTTAACGCAAACATGCATGATGATCTTCCTGTGGTTACACACCAGCTGGACGTTCAGGGAGTGGAATCCCTTGCGGTTGACAAATACAGTTGGGTTGTGATAGGGGGCTCTAATGGCTACATGTGTGCAGTCTATGACACCCTGCACCATTGGCAAGCCTGCCATATTGGCAAAGCCCACCACACGCGTGGTCACACTTGGGCTATCCGTGGAGAAGTGGCTGTAATTGTGGGCCTTTGCAAAGAGGGCATCAGTGACCTGCGTGATGCAGGTGTGTGCAGCCGACTGGGAGATGCCGCTGATGTCTGCAGCTGATCCCTGGAAGGAGCCTGAAGCAAAGAAGTTGAGTGCGGTGGTGACTTTGACAGCCACTGGTAAGGAGTGTCCACATGCTCCTCTGGGCTCCAGGTGTTGGTGCAGCATTGTGCAGATGTCAGCGACTAACTCTCTCAAAAGTCTCAGCCTCCTTTGGCACTGTAAACCCTGTGTTGGGGGTATCTCCTGTGGCGAGGTGCAGCCCTGCGCTGAGGCCCTCCACCCTGTACATCATCAGGTGGGTGAGGAGGAGGTTGGCGCTCCTGGTGCTGCTGTTGTGGCTGGTTGTGGAGCTGCTGTGGCTGCTCTTCCTCTGAATCTGATGACCAGGATGAGAGGATGTAAATGGTTCCCATCCCATTGCTATAGATTTCAGTTGAGGCAAGAATCTTGCAAGCGCACACTCAAAGTGGCCTGAAATTATTCCAATCAAGTCACACTGCTGATGGGTGTCAGCTTGAACAGTCACAAGGTTAGTAGATTTGCAAAATCTTATTCCAAACCTCCAACAACAAAGTTGTTGCATTTGAATGTTAGCCATGTTACAGGAGTGCTTTTAAACTGCTGCACCAATGACTACAATTCATGTCCTCGAGAAATCCGTCTCCTTGCAGCTGGCCTGTTTCTGGCAAGTCGGGAAACAGGAGCCAGCAGCGCGAAAATCAGAAACTACTATAAAAATAGGATTAGCAGGGCAGTTAATAGGCTGTTAACTGCCTTCACTACCTGCCCCACCGTTTCCCATCGGGTCAGTTCGGGAGCGGCTGACCCGACACTCACGAAAATTGGATGGGGGTGGGATGGAGGCAGGTTTGCTGCCAACCCGCTTCCAAACCCTCCTCCTCAGGGCCAGTAAAATCCAACCCTTTGTGTCTGTCTTCACAGAAGAACATGCAAAAAAACTTCCCGGAAATAGTGGAGAACCAAGGGTCTAGTGAGAATGAGGAACTGAAAGAAATTAGTATTCGTAAAAAAATAGTACTGGAGAAATTAATGGGACTGATAAATCTCCTGGACCTGATGGCCTACATCCTAGGGTTTTGAAAGAGGTGGCTATAGAGATAATGGATGCATTGGTTGTCATTTTCCAAAATTCCGTAGATTCTAGAATGGTTCCCGCAGATTGGAAGGAGGGTGAGAGAAAACAGGGAACTACAGATCAGTTAGCCTGATATCAGTAGTAGGGAAAATGCTAGAATCTATTATTAAGAATGTGGTAACAGGGCACTTAGAAAATAATAATAGGATTGGGCAGTCAGCATGGATTTATGAAAGGGAAATCAGGTTTGACAAATCTGTTAGAATGTTTTGAGGTTGTAACTAGCAGAACAGAAAGGGGGAACCAGTGGATGTGGTGTATTTGGATTTTCAGAAGGCATTCAATAAGGTGCCACACAAGAGTTTATTTAACAAAATTAAGGCTCATGGGATTGGGATTAACATACTAGCATGGATTGAGGATTGGTTAACGGACAGAAAACAGAGAGTAGGAATAAACGGGTCATTTTCAGGTTGGCAGGCTGTAACTAGTGGGGTACTGCAAGGATCAGTGCTTGGGCCTCAGCTATTCACAATCTACATCAATGATTAGGATGAGGGGACCAAATGTAATATATCTAAGTTTGCTGATGATACAAAGCTGGGTGGGAATGTAAGTTGTGAGGAGGATGCAAAGAGGCTTCAAGGGGATATAGACAGGCTAAGTGAGTGGGCAAGAACATGGAATATAATGTGGAGAAATATTAAGTTATCCACTTTGGTAGGAAAAATAGAAAAGAGAGTATTTTTTAAATGGTGAGAGATTGGGAAATGTTGGTGTTCAGATGGACCTGGGTGTCCTTGTACACGAATCACTGAAAGTTAACATGCAGGTACAGCAAGCAATTAGGAAAGCAAATGGTATGTTGAGTATAAGAGTAAAGACGTCTTACTGCAATTATATAGGGTGCTGGTGAGACCATACCTGGAGTATTGTGTACAGTTTTGGTCTCCTTACCTAAGCAAGGATATACTTGCCATAGAGGGAGTGCAACAATGGTTCACCAGATTGGTTCCTGGGATGGGGGGATTGTCGTATGAGGAGAGATTAAGTAGACTAAGCCTATATTCTCTAGAGTTTAAAAGAATGAGAGGTGATCTCATTGAAACATATAAAATTCTTATAGGGCTTGACAGGGTAGATGCAGGGAGGATGTTTTCCCTGGCTGGGGAGTCTAGAACCAGGGGTCACAGTCTCAGAATAAGGGGTCGGCCATTTAGGACTGAGATGAGGAGAAATTTCTTCACTCAGAGGGTGGTGAATCTTTGGAATTCTCTACCCCAGAGGGCTGTGGGGGCTCAGTCGTTGAGTATGTTCAAGACAGAGATCGATAGAATTTTGAATATTAAAGGAATCAAGGGATATGGGGATAGTGCGGGAAAGTGGAGATGAGTTAGATCATCAGCCAGGATCTTATTGAATGGCGGAGCAGGCTCGAGGGGCCGAATGGCCGACTCCTGCTCCTGTTTCTTATGTTCTTATCTTTCTTATGTCTGTCCCAGATAGAGGATGAGGAGGAAACATGATCCTTTGCAGAACACTAGCCAGTGCCCAAAGGGTCACACAAGTGCAACAAGTACGAATCAACTTTTTTTTGAGGTATGCAAACAGCCTCTTCTGCAAATGGAAGAGCAGACTGTAGAACTGCGTAAATATATTTGACCTAAAATTGTCCAATTGTGTTCTTTTGGCACAAGACTTGATGGCCTAGAAATTCACTTGGGCGCGGGCAGCTCGCTCACGCCCAAAAGTTAGCGCTGGGCGGGGAGGCATTAGCGCACGCCGTATATTCGTCTTCTGCGCCCCAATTCGGAAGCGGGTGCTATACCAGGGTGTGCCCGCCTCCGTTTGGGGCGCTGCAACTGAATATCGGCGCGCTAGTTGCCGCAGCGCCACCCGATGCGGTGCGGCAGGCTGCGGTACTGCAGGCCTCCTCCTTCTCTTAAGGGGGAGGTGCCTGCAACGGCCGGAGCCCCGATCGCGAGTGCCGGCAAAAGAGCCCGGCACAACGGAGAAGTGCCGGGCTCCACGGAAACCAGCCGGCAATGCCGCGGGGGGGGTGGAGGAGGCCGGGGAAGGAGGTGCGGGCAGGCGGCCGCCGAAAAAGCGGCCGGCCGCACCTTCAGCTTTAAAGCGCCCCACTATGGCAGCAGGACGGCCCCGTTTTCTGTTCGCTGTTTGCGCCCGCTTCGGAGGAGGCGGGCGCAAATAAATATGGGGATCGGCGCGGTTTCGGGGCGTTACGGGCCACCGTGCACACCGATGACGTCATCGGTCCCGCCGCAGCGCTAACGGCTACCGCCGCCAATACCGCTGCACTCAATTTCCGCGCTACCACCCCGCCGGCGTAAAAGACCTCTTTAGGCGCTAAGTGGGCGCAAGGCCCACTGAATTTCTAGGCCGATGTGTCTTTTTTACGTCGAAAAATACGATTGCAGTTTTTACTGAAGAATATTTGCTTTTATAAATGTACGGGTGCATGTGTGCAATATGCCCTGGTTTTCTCCCCTTGGGCATTATGTACTAATGTCCTGTATTACTCTGAAGAATTCCTGAGAGGAACCTCAGGATTTGTTTCTGATTCCAATGGCAGATCTCCTTTACTTGTTGCAGACACATATGGTCCTGTATGTGTTGGACATGCTGTAGCCGCTACTATTGCAGGTGCATCGGGCAACATGCTTTGCAGTCCTTGGTCTATCACTTGCTCACAGACTGTTGCTGGCAAAGGACAAGCATTGACTTGAGAGGCAGCTGCCGGTTCCTGTGTTTCTGCGTGCATGCTGTGACTAGAGCTGGAGTAACTCTCTGCTCAGAATGTGTTGCACTGCTGGGAGTTTTCTGAATCCATCTGACATGGCTTTGTCCAGTTTTTTTTCCAAGCGTATTGAAAAATATACTGCATCATATGAGTACATTGCTGAAAGATGTGATTGCCACCGGTGTGCCTGAGGGTATCCCTTGTAAATGCTGCTGACGCTGAATACTGTTCAGTGGCAGTCTGCAGGGTAGCCAATCCTTGTTTCGTGACTGTGCACAACTGGATGGTAAAATCAGTCCGACTTTCAATGTCTTGCGCAGAGGAGAAGTGACTTGCTCACCAGTTCAGGCCATTTTATCAGTGGCACCACAAAAATCAAAGCCTGGCTCTGGCCATTCTGTACCTTCACAGAGCAAAAGCCAATCTTGTTTTGCATACCACCTCAACCCTTTTATTAGCAGTGCTGCCACATCAACCTCACTGACACTCTCTGAATTGTGCGGGGATAATCTTAAACCCCAAAATGGGTGAGTTGAGGTCGGGTGAGTTGTTAAAACTTTTTAAATCTTAAACCCGACCCCAAACCACCTCCAACCCGCCCACTTCCTAGTTTAATGGAGGCTGGACAAGGAGTGGCCCATTTAAATATTAGAATGAGTCTGGGAGCCTCACATTTAACTTCCCTTACAGGTTTAACCCTGTCTGGCCTGGTTTCCCAGGCCTCGAAAAACCCAGCAGCTCAAGGGAGGTGAGGACAGCTTCAGGGAGAAGGTAAGTCCCTTTACAGCACTGCTTATGACCTAGGTGAAGCAGGAATGCTTCCCCCTGGCCCCCCAAGCTTACCCCCTTCCCTGGGATCGGACACCACCACATCCCCCCCCCCATTAGAACCCACCCATCCAAAGATGTCCCCCTGAGGCCGGGGATCGGACATGCCTGTGCCATATTTAATTCTGTTATCAGGTTGCTGTGAAGTCCCCTTCTCTCCGTCTCCCATGATGTGAGTAGGTGCATAGAGCGTGAGGGATGGGTGCACCTTGCAAGGTAGTTATGTGCAGGAGTAGGCTTGGGAAGGCAGAGTGATGGGGTTGGGCTGACACACACATCAGGATATAGTTGAATGTGGCATTGCACTCCCCTTTCCTGACCTCATGAGATCATTAAATCTTTTCCGGCACTGGATCCAGGACTGCCTTACTACATCCCTGCTGCTGACCTCCTCTGCGATCTCCAGCCCTGCCCTCTTACTGTCTCTGGCTGCTCTTTTGCACCCATCTCGAGGGAACAGGACCTCCCTGTGTGCTCTGACTCCCTGGACCAGGACTTCCAGGGAGGCATCAGAGAATCTGGGCGCAGCCTTCTGTCTGCTTGGACCCACACAATCTCTGAGGTATCGAGCAATTTGCTCCTCTCTCAACCACCTTTATGCCTCCTCCAACAACCTTCAACTGGGATGTGTGCGAGGCTCCTTTAAATATCGGAGCTGAAAACGAGTCATCCTTGACAACAGCAGACCCACTCCATTTCATTGGGCCGGGAAACCCACATGACTGTTTCAATTCATGTAATTGAGTCAAACGCACAGTGCAGAACGCGCTGTTGAAATCTTCGGGATGGCGACCCGCTGCGCGGCCCGCACGAACCTGCTCCGACTCTCGGGTAAAGATTCCGGCCTATGTGTCTGGACTGGTGTCTGCTTCAGACTGCTGAGGTGTGTAGGGTTCTCAAAATTCCCACATTCCCCAAAAGTTATGGATAAAGGGACCCTGTATGGACAGGTTATTAAAAAGGGTACGCAAAATGGCTTCTGAGATCTCGTGACCAAAACCGACAGGATTTTAAAAGCAAGGCCCTGCAAAAAGGCAGGCCCTGAAACGAAACCTAACATGCATGGATCTGTGAAAGACTTTGTAAAGCCAGACAGTTAGGTAAACACAGAATATGCATTCTTCACCTTGGAACAGATCAAGTCAGGATGGGCCTAATCTGAAGGCCATCAACTCTTTGCATAAATAATTGGTAACAGCTCACAGGTAGCTGCCAAGCCAGGAAAGATGATTAAGTTTCATAAATAACAAACAGCCAGGATATCGAAGCCATTATACCAGGAGACAACCGCCCCAGAAGTCGTTAAAGTAAATGGCTGTAATCATTTTAAACGAGCCCGCCAAAAGTTAGACAAAGGACCGACCTGATTTGGCGCGCGGATAAGGGGTGAAGAACCGGGTATAATTGTAGGCCCATTGGTAGTGATCGACCTCTTGCTCTTGTCGCTTGCCTCTCTTGCCTCCTGCCTCTCGCTCTCGCTTCGTGCCTCGTTGCGGGCCCTCTTCTCCCTCCCCGCGCCGCTCAACACCAAGGACGCCCATTACTACACCGGGGGCCAAATGCGGGAGGAGAACGAGACCCGAATCGAAAACGCACAGGACACACGGGGCCACGAACAGACGAGACGAGATGAGAAAAATGGTAAAAACCGGTAAAGGCAGAGAAGGGCAGCGGAAAGACGCATTGGGGGACAAACGGCCTAGTTATAAGCTGGCGTTTGGTGAATAAGTTGGCGTTCGAAGCATGGACAGTAAAATCAAGACAAACGGCCTAGTTATAAGCTGGCATTTGATACTTGGACAGTAAAGCCCAATTAAGAATAAACTGGTGTTCGAAGCTTGGATAGGAAAATCTCATTAACGGTAAAAACCGCCAACCGAACCCCAACCGCAGTAATACCGTCGGTGACCGCCCGAAGAAGAAGAAGACCCATCGCGACAAAGTACTCAACGAAGACGTTAACGGAGGAAAAGGAGGGTGCTTCGCACAAACAACTCCATCGCCGCGCCCTGCGACCACGTGACAACGACGAACCCCAAAGGACAACAAGAGTAAACCTCAAAACCCACAACCAGTTAAATCAACAGGTTTCGAATTGGTGAGCATGAATTCCTGGCCCCTCGTAGCTTAATCTAGTTAGGTATTGGGGGTGGGATAAGGATAAGTGGATTTTTAATGTATTTGTTTTCCTCGATGTGCCGTGTGTTCCCCATTCCCATATAAGTGTAATTTTATATGCCTGTAATTATTTCAGTAATTCTCAGTAAGATTGTGTTATTGTGCCTTTAATAAAAATTGCGGTTTTCTTGCACCAAGCCACTTGTCTACTCGATTTTCTGTATCGCCGCCTGTACCTAAGTCCGGCTTCTAGAACCCAGGGGTGTGGGAGCGATTCGAACCGCTCAGAGACAGTCAGAGGTGAAGCTGACTGGGCACACGCCACCCCCTACAGGTGAGCATGATTGTCCCACACTACTGGTTTCCTTCTCCAGTACTTGTGACCTTTTTGTAAAATAAAACTAAGGCAATGGCACATGCTGTTTTTTTTGTGGCAGAGCACAAACACTCCTTTGCACCTGATGACGGTGAGCATCATTGCCACGCAGCATATATGCAATTATTATTTCGCAAACCAGGAATGCTCTTGTCTCAACAAACTTCAGTGTTTGTCCATGTAGTGTACAGCTCCCAACCTAAAGTCTCCATGACAACCTCGTCGTGGGAGGTAAAGGGTTCTTCTCTTTGCTGATTGTCAGTACCAGCACAGTGCCATCCAGTGGTGGGGTCAGGCAGGTCATGACCCCTCCCACCCAATCGTTTTATGGATGGCCAACATTGCTTTGGTAGATCGTCTCCATTTCACTCCCAGGAACCTCTGTCACACATCTTTGGCCGCCAGGTTCATCCTGCAAGATGTGCAGTTCCTGGTTGGTTTTTGGATTAGCTAACTCAGCATTCCCCAATTCCCAGCTTGGTTCCCTTCATGCCAAGTCAGATAAATCTTGAGTTTGCCCACCTCTGCCACCTGTTGAAGGCTTGTCTTCTTCTGCCAAGAATGGAGCAAGGCACATTGCTTCAGCTGTAACTTTACAGAAAGAAACAACAACTGCACAGTCGCAAATGTATTTCTGGATTTAGTAGAATGAAATGTAAAATACTTTACTAGCTGAAGATGGAAGTGAACCAGCAGCGTGAATAGTGTAGTCAGTTCTGTTTATGTATATGGATAGTTACTGAACAGTTTTTCTCAGCTGTTAGTAAGCAAGTATGCCTTTTCTAGGCTGTTTTAGCACTCCTGAAATATCTTCATTATCTCCACTTACAGCAATGTACTGGCTAAATGTGGGTTAACAATGCTCTCTATTAAACTATTCAGGCAGGCATGGCTGACACCTTCACATCCATGAATATGAATTTCTACCAACATAAGATAATTGGTACTCAAACCTATAAATAGTAATGTAATCTCCTTCATTTTTTAGTACTTAACCTTGGGGTCAACTAATCACTACATCATGATTTACCTTATCTATTCTTTTAGTTTTGCTTTGTTAGTGGTGTCTTGCACTATATGGTCAATCTATGGAACAGGCTCCCTAGAGAGATAGTGAAAGCAGTTAATGTAGATTCATTCAAAAGCAAATTAGATTTCTTTCAGAAAAGAAATTTTGAGATACAGGATATGAGTAATTTGACCCATGACTTGTGGTAAGTGTAGCTTGCTTGGAAGGAACGGTTGACTTTGTATCTATGATTCCCAAAGCTCTTCACCACTGGGGGTTTCCTCATGTCATGTAAGAAAGAAATAAAGACTTGCATTTCTATAGCGTCTTTCAGACCTCAGGATGTCCCAAAGTGCTTTACAGCCAATGAAGTAGTTTTGAAGTGTAGTCATTGTTGTTCTGTAGGAGATGCACGAGCCAGTTTGCGCACAGCAAGCTCCTGCAATGTGATAATGACCAGACAATCTGCTTTTAGTGATGTTGGTTGAGGGATAAATATTGGCCAGGACAACGGGGAGAACTCCCCTGCTCTTCTTCGAAATAGTGCCATATCTTTTACGTCTACCTCAGAAGGCAGATGTCGACTAATTGATAGAGATTGATTGCTATCATTAGTCGACAACTCCATTATCGTTGTATCATGGTAGAAGGGAAGGCAAACTCGATGGACCTTGGTCTTTTTTGATCTGGCAATTCCTATGTCCCTATAGACTTAGGCCTTTTACCTTGATGTCCCAAAATATGCAGATATGGTGCTTTAAAGGCTTGAAGAAAACAAAAACCTTCCCAATCCAATCTGAACCAGGAAAACCTTGCATTTAGCTTACTTTAATCAAACTCTTCCCTTTTCCAAACATTGGGCTCAGACTTGAGTTCCTAGCTGGTCTTGCTTCTGTCTGGTTTTATCTGGTTACTAATGCTTTCCTCCCACGTTTCAATGACATGTTTCTCTTACCAAAACAGCAGTTGAAGGACTGATACACTGAAAAGTTAATGCCCCGCTCATGTCACTTTAATTGACAGAGGACTCTTTATTTACAAAACCTTTACACTGCATCTCAAAAAACGAAATAAAGTAGATCAGAAACAGGTGCTTAAATACGTGCACTTTCATGTAGCTTTAAGTAGACGATGGCATGTATTTTAAATGCGCCTTCTTTTGGGATTTGTAACTTTAAAGAGCGTAGAATTATGACACTTACTTTGGATAGATCCTACACTTAGCGAA
The DNA here is from genome assembly GCF_052327205.1 of Somniosus microcephalus. Taxonomy (NCBI): domain Eukaryota; kingdom Metazoa; phylum Chordata; class Chondrichthyes; order Squaliformes; family Somniosidae; genus Somniosus; species Somniosus microcephalus. The sequence continues at coordinate 143,054,777 of NC_140989.1, read as the reverse complement.
AAGTGAAGTGCTTAAGTGATCCATTTAGGTGACCAATTATCAGATCAGTGTTTGCAAAGGTGAGAAGAGGTCGACAATAATCTGTTGTTTGAGGATGCACTGCACATGTGCAGTAGAAACACATACACTTCAATAAAAATTACCCTGATTATAAACAATACATAACAGCTTGATGCAAAATTTGTATCCTTAAAATCAATGCATATAAATTCTAGTAGCAGTTTGATACAACTGAATGGCTTGCTAGGCCATTTCAGGGGCCGGTTGAGAGTTGGTTTGCAATTATATATAGGCCAGATGGGGTAAGGCCAGCAGGTTTCCTTCCCTAAAGGACATTAGTGAGCCAATTGGGTTTTTACAATAATCTAATAGCTTCATGGTCATTTTTTAAAAACTAATACCAGCTTTTTATTTCCAGGTTTATTTTTTGAAAACTGAATTCAAATTCTCAAACTGCCATGCAATTTTTTTTTTGTCCTGGGAAATCATAGATTGAATATAAAGAACTAAAAAGACCATGATAGGTCTGTTACTGGTGCTCCTAATATGGATGGGGGCCCTGGGCAGACTTGTTCTTCTATATCTCTTTGATCACAGTGGATTGAGCTGCGAGACATTCGAATAATAGAATCTTACTCCGCCGAAGGAGGCCATGTGGCCCATTGTGCCTGTGCCAGCCCTTTGAAACAGCTATCCAATTAGTCCCACTACCCCGCTCATAACCATAGCCCAGCAGATTTTTCCTTTTCAAGTATCTATCCAATTCCCTTTTGAAAGTTACTATTGCTCTGTTTCCACAACCCTTTCAGGCAGTGCATTCCAGATCATAACAACTTGTTGTGTAAAATAAATTCTTCTCATCTCTCTTTTTATCAATCACCTTAAACCTGTGTCCTCTGTTTACTGACTCTCCTGCCAATAGAAACAATTTTTGCCAAGTACTCCACCTTTAAAACCCCTCAAAATTTTGATCCCCTCTGCACCCTCTCCAAGGTCTTGACATCCTTCCTAAAGCATGGTGCCCGGAATTGGACACAATGGGCCGGATTTTGCGGTGGAAATAACAGTGAGACTATCAGCGGTCACCATTGTTTATGTGTAAATTGGACAGCAACTTCTGGTGAGCAAAGATGCGCAGTTAAACGTGGAAATCTGGAAGTTGCTGTCCGAGGTGCCCTGCTCCTCCAAAAGCTTCCCAAAAACGGCATCTTGCCATCTGACTCTCCATTCAAATACATTGAATAGCATGAAGTTCCTGTACTGACCTCATAGGTACGGACTAAACTCACCAGAAAAGGTTAGGGCTTGTCCATTCCATTGTAAGTACCCTTTAAAAGGTATGTTAAGTCTTGATTACTGCCAAACAAACTCTCTGGCACTGAAAATTAACTTTTACAAGTGTGGAGACTCATTCCTTCAGATCTTATTTATTATTGGAGATGTAAAAAAAAATTTTAAGTAATTTTTAAAAAATTATCTTTCTGTCTTTTATATCTCCCTGAATCCAATCTTTCTTTCCCTCTCTTTATTTTCTTTCTGTACCTATTTTGCTTTCTGTACCTGATTTGCCCTTGAATTCAATATTTCAACTGACACTTCCTGATTCAGACTCTGCGCTGCTTATTAACAATTCTTCAATTTGATTGGTTAAGGAGATACACAGTTGCTTTCCCTGTTCACATCGGTCCCAGATGACCTGTAGAGGACGACGTGCTGTTTGGGTGTTTGGCTGACAGCAGCTTCCAGTGTAAAAGCCCAAAGGAAGCCTGAGGCCTAACCAGTGATTTATAAATGTTTAGCATAACTTCCTTGCTTTTGTACTCTATACCTCTGTTTATAAAGCCAAGGATCCCATATGCTTTTTTAACAGCCTTATCAATTTGTCCTACCACCTTCAAAGATTTGAATACGTCAACCCGCAGGTCTCTCTGTTCCTGCACCACCTTTAAAATTGTACCATTTAGAAACATAGAAACATAGAAGATAGGAGCAGGAGTAGGCCATTTGGCCCCTCGAACCTGCTCCGCCATTCAATGAGATCATGGCTGATCATCCAAATTCAGTACCCTGTCCCTGCCTTCTCCCCATATCCCTTGATCCCTTTAGCCTTAAGAAATATATCCAACTCCTTCTTGAATATATTTAATGAAATGGCCTCCACTGCCTTCTGTGGTAGAGAATTCCACAGGTTCACCAGTCTCTGGGTGAAGAAATTCCTCCTCATCTCTGCCGTGAATGGCTTACCCCTTATCCTTAGACTGTGACCTCTGGTTCTGGACTCCCCGGCCATCGGGAAGATCCTTCCTGCATCCAATCTGTCCAGTCCTGTTAGAATTTTATAAGTTTCAATGAGACCCCTCTCATTCTTCTAAATTCCAGCGAGTACAAGCCCAATCGACCCAATCTCTCCTCATACGTCATTCCTGCCATCCCAGGTATCAATCTGGTGAATCTTTGCTGCACTCCCTCCATGGCAAGAACATCCTTCCTCAGATAAGGCGACCAAAACTGCACACAATACTCAAGGTGTGGTCTCACCAAGGCCCTGTACAACTGCAGCAAGACATCCTTGTTCTTGTACTCAAACCCTCTCGCTACAAAGGCCAACATACCATTTGCCTTCTTAACTGCCTGCTGCACCTGCATGCTTACCTTCAGCAACTGGTGCACAAGGACACCGAGGTCTCGTTGCACTTCCCCTTCTCCCAATCTATTGCCATTCAGATAATAATCTGCCTTCCTGTTTTTGCCACCAAAGTGGATAACCTCGCATTTATCCACATTATACTGCATCTGCCATGCTTCTGCCCAATCACCCAACCTGTCCAAATCATCCTGGAATTTCTCGGCATCGTCCTCACAGCACACACGCCCACCCAGCTTTGTGTCGTCTGCAAACTTGGAGATATTACATCTAGTTTCCTCGTCCAGATCATTTATATATATTGTGAATAGCTGGGGTCCTAGGACCGATCCCTGCCTACCCCACTAGTCACTGCCTGCCACTCGGAAAAAGAGCAGTTTATTCCAACTCTTTGCTTCCTGTCTGCCAACCAGTTCTTTATCCAAGTCAGTACCTTGCCCCCCATCCCATGTGCCTTAACTTTACACGCTAATCTCTTATGCGGGACCTTATCGAAAGCCTTCTGAAAGTCCAAATACACCACATCTACTGGTTCTCCCTTATCTATTCTACCAGTTACATCCTCAAAAAATTCCAGTAGATTAGTCAAGCACGATTTACCTTTTGTAAATCCATGTTGACTTTGTCCGATCCTGTTACTGTTTTCCAAGTGCTCTGCTATTGCATCTTTTATAATGGACTTTAGCATTTTCCCCACTACCGATGTCAGGCTTATCGGTCTATAATTCCCCGTTTTCTCTCTACCACCTTTTTTGCATAGTGGGGTAACATTAGCTACCCTCCAATCCATGGGAACTGTTCCAGAGTCTATTGAATTTTGGAAGATGACCAGCAATGCATCAACTATTTCTAGGGCCACTTCCTTAAGTATCCTAGGATGTAGATTATCAGGCCCTGGGGATTTATCGGCCTTCAATCCCATCAATTTCCCTAACACCATTTCCCTACTGATACTGATTTCTTTCAGTTCCTCCCTCTCATTAGACCCTATGTTCCCCGACATCTCTGGGAGGTTATTTGTGTCCTCCTTTGTGAAGACAGAACCAAAGTATGTATTTAATTGGTCAGCCATTTCTTTGTTCCCCATTATAAATTCCCCTGATTCTGACTGCAAGGGACCTACGCTTGACTTCACCAATCTTTTTCTCTTCACATATCTATAAAAGCTTTTACAGTCAGTTTTTATGTTCCCTGCAAGCTTACTCTCATACTCTATTTTCCCTCTCTTAATTAATCCCTTTGTCCTCCTTTGCTGAATCCTAAACTGCTCCCAATCCTCAGGTTTACTGCTTTTTCTGGCCAATTTATATGTCTTCTCCTTGGATCTTATGCTATCCCTAATTTCCCTTGTTAGCCACGGTTGAGTCACCATTTTTGTTTTATTTTTATGCCAAACAGGGATGAACAAATTCTGTAGTTCATCCATGCGATCTTTGAATGTTTGCCATTGCCTATCCACCCTCAACCCTTTGAGTAACATTCCCCAATCAATCCTACCCAACTCGCCCCTCATACTATCGTAGTTTCCTTTATTTAAATTCAGGACCCTAGTCTCTGAGTCAACTACTTCACTCTCCATCTTAATGAAGAATTCTATCATATTATGATCGCTCCGACCCAAGGGGCCTCGCACAACAAGATTGCTAATTAATCCTTTCTCATTACACAATACCCAGTCTAAATGGCCTGATCTCTCCTTGGCTCCTCGACATATAGGTCCTGGAAACCATCTCGTATACACTCCAGGAATTCCTCCTCCAAATTATTGTTATTAATTTGGTTAGCCCAATCTATATGTAGATTAAAGTCACCCATGATAACTGTTGTGCCCTTATTGCATGCGTCTCTAATTTCCCGTTTAATGCCATCCCCAGCCTCCGCATTACTGTTTGGAGGTCTGTATACAACTCCCACTAACGTTTTCTGCCCCTTGGTATTTCTCAGTTCTACCCATACAGATTCCACATCATCAGAGCTAATATCCTTCCTTTCAATTGTGTTAATCCCCTCTTTAACCAGCAATGCTACCCCACCTCCTTTTCCTTTTTGCCTATCTTTCCTGAATATTGAATACCCCTGGATGTTGAGTTCCCAGCCTTGGTCACCCTGGAGCCATGTTTCCGTAATCCCAATCATATCATATCCGTTTACCTCTATTTGCACAGCTAATTCATCCACCTTATTACGAATGCTCCTCGCATTAAGACACAAGGCCTTCAGGCTTCTTTTTTTAACACTCTTACACCTTTTAGAATTATTATTTACCGTAGCCATGTTTGATTTAAACCCTTGATTTCTCTGACTGCCACCTTTGTTTTTCTTCCTTTTTTTGCTTCTATCCTTGTTTCCCTTTCCTCTGTCTCCCTGCTCAGGTTCCCAAACCCCTGCCATTTTAGTTTAAACCCTCCCCAACAGCACTAGCAAACACTCCCCCTAGGACATTGGTCCTGGTCCTGCCCAGATGCAAACCGTCCGGTTTGTACTGGTCCCACCTCCCCCAGAACCGGTTCCAATGTCCCAGGAATTTGAATCCCTCCCCCTTGCACCATTCCTCTAGCCACGTATTCATCTGAAATATCCTTCTATTTCTACTCTGACTAGCACGTGGCACTGGTAGCAATCCTGATATTATTACCTTTGAGGTCCTATTTTTTAATTTACCTCCTAACTCCCTATATTCAGTGTTTAGGACCTCATCCCATTTTTTACCTATATCGTTGGTACCTATATGCACCACGACAACTGGCTGTTCACCCTCCCCTTCCAAAATGTTCTGCAGCCGTTCTGAGACATCCTTGACCCTTGCACCAGGGAGGCAACATACTATCCTGGAGTCTCGTTTGCGGCCGCAGAAATGCCTATCTATTCCCCTTACAATAGAATCCCCTATTACTATAGCTCTCCCACTATTTTTCCTCCCGTCCTGTGCAGCAGAACCACCCACGGTGCCAGGAAGTTGGCTGCTGCTGCCTTCCTCTGATAAGCCATCTCCCTCACCAATATCCAAAGCGGTATATCTGTTTGAGAGGGGGATAGCCACAGGGGACCCCTGCACTACCTGCCTGCGCCTACTACTCTGCCTGGTGGTCACCCATTCTCTTCCTGCCTGTGCAGCCTTTACCTGCGGTGTGATCAACTCCCTAAACGTGTTATTCATGACGTCCTCAGCAACGCGAATACTCCAGCATGTATCCACTCGCAGCTCCAGCGCCGCAATGCCGTCTGTCAGTAGCTGCAGCTGGATACACTCCCCGCACACATGGTCGTCAGGGACACAGGAAGTGTCCCTGATTTCCCACATAGCGCAGGAGGAGCATACCACGGGGCCGAGCTCTCCTGCCATGACTTACCCTTTAATTAATTCAAATTAAATTAAATCAAATCAATCCCACCAATTACACTACAATTAAATGATATACTTAAGGGCCCTGGTTTACCAGCAGTCCCCACTACACCACAGACACCCTATAAACTATAAACCACAAAATTTAAGTTTGGAAAAATGGAGAGAGAGAAAAATAATCACCAACCAATCACTTACCTGCTTTCTGGTGACGTCACACTTCGATTACTTTTTACTTCTCTCTCTCCCTCCCTCTGAGCTCGGAGATTGGTAAGCCTACCTGCTGCTCGCCTCTTTATATCACCGCCGCCGCCTCACTCCGCACAGGTCCGCCACCTCTTTATATCCTCAGGCTCTCACTCCACCCAGGTCCGCCGCCACTGTGGGGCCAACATGCACCTCGCTGCCCCTTTATATCCTCAGGCTGTCACTCCACCCAGATCCGCCGCCGCTGTGGGGCCTACCTGCGCCTCGCTGCCTCTTTATATCCTCAGGCTCTTGCTCCACCCAGGTCCGCCGCCGCTGTGGGGCCTACCTGCGCCTCGCCACCTCTTTATATCCTCAGACTCTCGCTCCACCCAGATCCTCCGCCACCGCCGCTGTGGGGCCTACCTGCGCCTCGTCGCCTCTTTATATCCTCAGGCTCTCACTCCACCCAGGTCCGCCACCACCGCTTAGTTTATATTGCCGTTCCTCATTCTTCTTACCAAAAGGCATGACTTCTATTAGGAAGGAGAGCCATCACGACAGAGTACGTGAGCACTTGGCCACCCACTACTGTGTCACAATTGCTCATCATGTGTGGAATCACAGGAGCCGAGCAGGTCCTAACACTCCATAGTGCAGCCTGTACTCCACAGTGCAGCTTCCCAGAGACTGCCCTTCAAGCAGGTCACAGTCTCAGGATACGGGGTAGGACATTTAGGACTGCGATGAGGAGAAATTTCTTCACTCAGAGGGTGGTGAACCTGTGGAATTCTCTGCCACAGAAGGCTGTGGAGGCCAAGTCACTGAATATATTTAAGAAGGAGATAGATAGATTTCTAGACACAAAAGGCATCAAGGGGTATGGGGAGAGAGCGGGAATATGGTATTGAGATAGAGGATCAGCCATGATCATATTGAATGGCGGAGCAGGCTTGAAGGCCGAATGACCTACTCCTGCTCCTATTTTTCTATGTTTCTATGCTTGATATTGTAGCTCTCAACAAAAAGTTAGTAACACTGGCCTAAGTTAGCCAAGTGCTTCCATGGAGTAATTAGAGACCAAGGAGCCCAAAGAAAATATTGAAATTGTTAACACAGGAACGGGGCTGCCAATCGCAGGTGGACATCAGGTAAAACTAAGAGGGTGCCTCACAAATATGGATCTGTCAAGTTTGGTGGAGAAATGGCATTACTAGTAAAGGATGATTATAACAGATATCAAAAGGCAGAATACAACAGCTGATGTGAAGATGGCAGAAGTAATTTGAATAGTAATTTGTAATGGCGAGGGCAACAAAGTAATAATTGATTGCCAATTCCAAGTGAGCATTGTTTGAGTGAAAGAAAGAAAGTCTTATAATCATGGAGGATTTTGATATTCAAGAGATAAAACGTACAGGTCAGGAAGAGGGACAAAAGGAGTGAAAGTATTTCACAGAGGTGAATAAAGGTTTTCTTAAACATTTGAAGCAGGATACAAGGGCAGATGCCACGTAAGATTTAGTATTTTGCAGTTCGCCAGAATTGTTAATGACCTGCATGCGATTTCTAGTGATTGTTGTGCAGTTAGATCTGATATCAAATTAAAGCAGAGGCCAAACATAACAATACAGTCGTACAAGGTTTTAGAAAAGCAAATTGTGGGGCAGTTGCGTCGGGAAGTTCCGGATAGGGTTACGAAGGAAACAGAACTAGAAGGTGAAACAACTGAAGAACGACAGAAATATTACTAGAGCCCAATTTAGGGCCTGTGGGAGACAAGAATGTCTCAAAATTTCTTCAAGGTGTTAAGTTTAATGAAAATTTCACTTGGCATTAATAACGGAAGTTTAAAATGAGTGAAAATTGTGGGAAAAACAACTCCTCTGGCGCTATTAGCAGGATTCCTCCAAGACACTAAGGGCTGCAAAATAAATAGTGGAAAACCAACATTAAAAAGCCTGGTTAAGAGCTTGTTAATGCCTTTCAAGACCTCGTTAAAAGGAAATTCTACTCAACTTGTGCTGATTTCCTCAGGGAACAATGTTACAAGACTCTCTTCTCGTGAGACCAGGGGTTGGCTTTCATCTTAAGATGTGAGTCAGCACTAAATGGTTTGGAACTGGTGAAAATCTTGCCTGAAAAGTCAAGTACTAATGGTACTAAATTTTCCGCTCTAAATTCATTTGCGTAATTAATCATAGCACCAGGTGCAGATTCAGGGGGGAGCGAGATCTCGGGATAACACAAGTGGTGGGAGAGGAAAAACTGTATATGTAAGTAAAATTAAAAGAGATGGGGACAATTATAGGGCCCATTTCTATGGTAACACGCTGGCTTAAGTTAGACCTGTCAGAAAGGTCACCAGTCCACTGCAGGAAAGGGGACTGGAGGCAATAAAATAATTAACAACAATTGGTACAAAAGTTCACAAAAGCCTAATTGCCAGTAGGAAATTTTAAAAAGGGCCCCTAAAATGGCTTAAAAACACTTGTCTGAATTACTGGGAGCCTTTTCAAAGTCCTCATGTCTGAAGCCTCTTTCCCACCAGATGTCCTGGGCTTGCCGCAAGATGATATGACACGCTTCCCCGATCCCTTTTGAGAGACTGGGGAGATTCTAACACCCACATCAAGCCTGACCAGAAATTGGTATAGGGCTGAAATTAGGCAGTAATCTGACAGAACTGATTGCTGCAAATCAGACACTAAAATCAGCCCCCGATGTTATGATGAGGAATGGGGTGGCACCTCATTGCAGTTGTAGCACGGCACTGTTGTGTTGTGACGGCCATCACTGACAGCTGTCTGCCAACCCCTGGTAGTACCTCTGAGCTCCTCACCACTATACAGCTGAACCCTCCCCACCACTACCAATACACAGCTGAGACAACCAATTCAACCATCAGCTCAACCCACTGTGCTGATCCTCAGCAATAGCCCTCGGTGATCTAAAACGAATGAAGTTACGATTAAGCTACAACTTAATTAGTGTCTGTCAGTCATATATTTCTGTATCTAACACTTATAAAAAGCTTACTCTTCACTATACTAGAAATGTCAGCCATTCTTAAATTGAGTGGAAGGACATTCGTGGTGCGATAAGTGTTAATCACAGAAGTATATGAAAATGTGGCCACTATGCCAAAATAGTGAATTCTGATTCTCGTGCCTTATAGCCTTAATTCCTTTGAAGACATGGCTGTCAATCAATCATGATTGAAGAAACAAAAGTACAAAATATTTCTTCATAATACTCCTTGTTAACTCGAAACCACTGCAAGAACTCATTTACCTGGCACAATGGGCTGTTCTGGCTTAGGAGGAGAGGTGTTTAAAAGGAGCCTGCACCTGTAAGTTTGTTAGCAATACACAGTCAAACCCCATTATCATTACACAGCCAAACCCTGCTACCAATAGACAGGCAAACCCTGCTACCGAGACATAGGCAAACACTGCTACCAATACACAGGCAAACCCCATTACCAATACACCGCCAAACCTGATATCACTATACTGCTCAACCATACCTTCAGATGTTACAAATTGCAATTTATTTTTGCTAAAAACAAATCACCTACATGCAGAAGAATGTTTTTTTCTGACTTCAAAGGGCCCAAACATTCCATTCTGAGTTAACATAATTAGTTTAGTGCCTTTGAAAGGAACAAATTGTCCTCAAGATTTTGGAAATATTGTATCCTGTCACAGCTCGAAATTTTGTGCGTCTGTACATTTTGTTATAACACGTTTGTTAATGGATGTGTCTTCTTGTTGTTTTGTGTTGATAATATCTAACGAATGTGTGTGAAAGCAGCCAAATGATAGCCTCTGGACTATCTGCATTTATCTTTTCATTAGCATTCCAAAGGCCTGTCTTCATAATACTGTGTCTTAATATTAAAAAAGACAATGGCCCAGAAATTTGGGTCGAGGGCTTCCCGCGGGTGTAAGCCCCCGACCTGCACTTACCTTGCGCGCCGGCCGTTGAATTGCGATGCTGGGCCTCCTCCAACTGCCGGCGCGCAGTGCTTGCCTATCCCAGGGGCGCAGTTAGTTCGATGCATCCCCTGAGATCACATGGGCCATGGGGAGCCAATCGGAGCAGGGAATGCTTCATTCACAAGTTTGACAGGAAGGGCTGTCAAACTTATAAATACTATAAGCCCCGAAACATCACTAAATCTGCAAATAAATTTTAAAAAAACATCATATTTTTAAATAAACTATAAATTACATGAAATAACTATTTTAAACAATAATTTAAATTTTTGAAAAATATAATTTTATTTTCTAATGGGGCTAAAAATAAACTTACCTTTCTTTAAAGTATTTAAAAATAATAAACCTGTGGAAAAAATGTTTTAATTTTAATTAATTCACCACTTACCTTGTAAAAAGCAGGTCTTGCGACTGCTTTTTATATGTGTAACTCCTGGAGACTTACCCTCCCGGGAAAACCTGCAGAAAAAACTAAGTTTGATGCACACGTGCAGCCTCTCCTGCGCATGCGTTCGACCTCTGAACCCCTTCTTTCAGGGGAACGGAAGTGCCGGTTTCCCACGCATGCGCAGTGCATGCAGGAAACCGGCACTTCCATTGGGCCTACGGGTGAGTACCCCGTGCGTACTCACCCGTGGAGACCCAAATTTCTGGGCCATTTAATGGCCCAGAAATTCGGGTCGGAGGCTTCCCACGGGTGCAAGCCTCCGACCTGCACTTACCTAGCGCGCCGGCTGTTGAGCTGTGGGCCTACATGGGATTCCAGTCCTGGGCCTGCTCCAACTGCCGGCGCGCAGTGCTTGCGTATCCCAGGGGCGCAGTTAGTTCGATGTGGCCCCTGGGATCACATGGGCCATGGAGAGCCAATGGTAGCAGGGAATGCTTCATTCATAAAATTGGCAGGAAGAGCTGTCAAAACTATAAATATTATAAGCCCCAAAACATCACTAAAACTTCAAATAATTTTTTTTTTTTAATCACATTTTTAAAATAACTAAATTTCATAAAATAAGCTATTTTAAACAAGAATTTAAATTTTTGAAAAAATTAATTACATTTTCTAACGGGGCTAAAAATAAACTTACCTTTCTTTAAAGTATTTAAAAATAATAAACCTGTGGAAAAAATGTTTTAATTTTAATTAATTCACCACTTACCTTGTTAAAAGCAGGCCTTGCGCCTGCTTTTTACATGTGTAACTCCTGGAGACTTACCCTCCCAGAGAAACCTGCAAAAAAAAGGTAAGTTCCAGGCGCACGCGCTGCCTCTCCGGCATACGTGTTTGACTTCTGAACCCCTTCTTTAAGGGAACGGAAATTCCGGTTTCCCGCACATGCGCAGTGCATGCACGAAACCGGCACTTCCATTGGGCATACGGGTGAGTACCCAGCGTGTACTCACCCGTGGAGACCCGAATTTCTGGGCCATTGCTTCCAGAGGTTCCCTGCAAATAGGTCAGTTTTCCTTTCACACAAGTAATGACACCAAGAGGGCATGAGAAGTAGGTGAGTCAACCTTCTATCATTTCTCCAGGGTGTGCATGGGGGACAGTGTCTTCACTGGCTAAACTTTTCCTGCACTATGCAGCAGGTCTTGGGGTTCTGGAGTTTGTAGTATGTCTCAACAATTGTCCTCCTTAATGCTTGCACTACACTCTTCCATGGATTCCTGTTCGCAGTCCCCAGGAGTCTGTAACCTTCTGGCCCTCGCTTATAACACATCAACAGATGAATTGGAAAACTTGGGGGCCTTTCAGCGGCTGCTCCACCGCCCCCCACCACCCCCCCACCCCCCACCAATGCAGCCTCTTTCTCGATCAGCCATGGCTCAGTCTCTGAGTCAGAAGGTTGTGGGTTCAAGTCTCACTCCAGAGACTTGAGCACAAAAATCTAGGCTGGCACTCCAGTGCAGTGCTGAGGGACTGCTGCACTGTCAGAGGTGCCGTCTTTTGGATGAGACGGTGGGGCCTGTCTGCTCTCGCAAGTGGACGGAAAAGATCCCGGGGCACTATTTTGAAGAAGAGCAGGGGAGTTATCCCTGGTGTCCTGGCCAATATTTATCCCTCAATCAACATCACTAATACAGATTATCTGGTCATTATCACGTTGCTGTTCGTGGGAGCTTGCTGTGCTGAAATTGGCTGCCATGTTTCCTACATTACAGCAGTGACTACACTTCAAAAGTACTTCATTGGCTGTAAAGCTCTTTGGGACGGCCAGTGGTCATGAATGGCGCTATATAAATGCAAGTCTTTCTTTTATTATTGGTCTTTTAACAGAAATGAACATGTTTTAGTTAGTGCTCAGACCAATTACCACTGCTGCTACCCCAGCCCGCATGCATTTTGTGAGACCTTTGTCCAAACACTTAAGTGGATCAGCACAGTCACACCCTGCCACTATCATACCTATTAGGAGAGTGAGAGGGACAATGGGGCTCACAGAAAAACATTTCAGTATCAATAGGCACAAGACTCGTTCGTTAATTTTCCATCTCCATTCTGCATTGAAAATTTCAAATGGAATTGAGCTCATTCTTTTCCCCTCACACACTTCCTTGGCTCAGCTGTCTGACAATAACCATCTTTGACAGCCATCTTTTTACTTATTTATGGTAAAGTTATTCCTGATGGGTTTAGTCACAATGTAATGAGCAGCCTTTCAAAATAAATTAGGTTCCACATTTGAATTTCAGTGACACCCAAGGAGAGGGATTTTCCCCCAACTTGTATTCACTCTAATCTAAAACCAACTGTTTGATGTTTGTCTGTTCCAATTTCATTCCAATTTCTTGATGTGTTTTGCAATATGTCTCTAGAAGGATCACAGCACGTATTCGATATTAATGCTCTGCTTTGTTTTTTCAATATCAGCCGGTGATTTACCTAACTGCATCACCCAAGCTGTGGGATTTTTCTGGTGATATTTATCAGACTAAATGTTTCTCTTGTATATTTTCATGAATGGACTATTAATAATATTAGGGGTCACATTCAACGAAGGCAGGGGTGGAAAACTGGCAGTAGCAGATCGGCCACCCGTCTGCACACCTGTACACCCCGCCTGTAGACCTGGCCCGCACACCTTTACACCCCGCCTGTACACCTGTACACCCCGCCTGTACACCCGCACACCCGGCCTGCACACCCGTACACCCCGCCTGTACACCCGGCCTGCACACCTTTACACCCCGCCTGTACACCTGTACACCGCACCAGTACAACCTGCCTGCACACCTGTACACCCTGCCTGCACAACTGTACACCCTACCTGTACACCCTGCCTGTACACCTGTCTACCCTGTCTGCACACCTGTACACCCTGCCTGCACACCTGTACACCCTGCCTGTACAACTGTACACCATGCCTGTACACCTGTACACCTCGCCTGTACACTGTACGCCCTGCCTGCACACCTGTATGCACCGCATGCACACCTGTACACCCCGTCTGCAAACCTGTACACTCTGCCTGTACACCTGTACACTCAGGCTGTAGACCTGTACACCTCGCCTGTACAACTGTACACCCCACCAGTACACCCCGCCTATACACACCACCTGTACACCCTGCCTCTACACCTGTAAACCCTACCTGAACACCTCGCTTGTACACCTCGCCTGTATACCCCGCCTGTACACCCTGCCTGCGCACCTGTACAGCCCGCCTGTACACCTCGCCTGTACACCCCGCCTGTACACCTGTACACCCTGCCTGCACACCTGTACACCCCGCCTGTACACCTGAACACCTCGCCTGTACACCCATCCTGTACACCTCGCCTGTACACCCCGCGTGTACACCTGTACACACTGCCTGTACACCTGTATACCCTGCCTGCACATCTGTACACCTCGCCTGTACACCTCGCCTGTACACCTGTACACCCTGCCTGCACATCTGTACACCCCGCCTGCACACCCGCACACCTGTATACCCCGCCTGCACACCTGTAAACCCTGCCTGCACACCTGTACACCCCGCCTGCTCACCTGTACACCCTGCCTGCACACCTGTACACGCTGCCTGTACACCTTGTGGTGATTATTCTTTATGTTTAGTAAGAAGTATTGTGATTGGTTGTTTGTTTCCTGCCTTGGGATATATGTTGTAATCTCATTGGTAGTTGATGTCATGTGATTTGTGGTGGCCATCTTAAATTCAGTTCTTTCCAGCCTTTAGTTGGGACTGGGTGTTGAAAGATGTGCTACAGGATTTTTAAGTTAATAAAGCCTAGATTAGAAAGGCAAATCTATTCTTTATTTCACACCTGTACACCTCACCTGTACACCCCGCCTGTACACCTGTACACTCTGCCTGTACACCTGTATACCTCGCCTGTACAACTGTACACCCCACCAGTACACCCCGCATATACACACCACCTGTACACCCTGCCTCTACACCTGTAAACCCTACCTGAACACCTCGCTTGTACACCTCGCCTGTATACCCCGCCTGTACACCCTGCCTGCGCACCTGTACAGCCCGCCTGTACACCTCGCCTGTACACCCCGCCTGTACACCTGTACACCCTGCCTGCACACATGTACACCCCGCCTGTACACCTGAACACCTCGCCTGTACACCCTTCCTGTACACCTCGCCTGTACACCCCGCGTGTACACCTGTACACACTGCCTGTACACCTGTATACCCTGCCTGCACACCTGTATACCCTGCCTGCACAGCTGTACACCTCGCCTGTACACTTCGCCTGTACACATCGCCTGTACACCTGTACACCCAGCCTGCACACCTGTACACCCCGCCTGCACACCCGCACACCTGTATACCCCACCTGCACACCTGTAAACCCTGCCTGCACACCTGTACACCCCGCCTGCTCACCTGTACACCCTGCCTGCACACCTGTACACGCTGCCAGTACACCTGTACACCCCACCTGTACACCTGTACACCCCGCCTGTACACCTGTACACCCTGCCTGCACACATGTACACCCCGCCTGCACACCCGCACACCTGTACACCCCGCCCGCACACCTGTACACCCCGCCTGCACACCTGTCCACCCTGCCTGCACACCTGTACACCCTGCCTGTACAACTGTACACCCTGCCTGCACACCTGTACACCCCGCTGGCACACCGGTACACCTGTACACCCTGCATGTACACCTGTAAACCCTACCTGTACACCTCGCCTGCAAACCTGTACACCTTGCCTATACGCCTGTACACCTCGCCCGTACACCTGTACACCTGGCCTGCACACCTGTACACCCCGCCTGCACACCTGTACACCCCGCCTGCACATCGGTACACCTCACCTGTACACCTGACCTGTACACCCCGCCTGTACACCTGTACACCCCGCCTGCAGCCCTGTATTCCTGGCCTGTACACCTGTACACCCCACCTGTACACCCTGTCTGCACATCTGTACACCCTGCCTGCATAACTGTACACCCTACCTGTACACCGTGCCTGTACACCTGTCCAACCTGTTTGCACACCTGTACACCCTGCCTGCACACCTGTACACCCTGCCTGCACACCTGTGCACCCCGCCTGCACACCTGTACACCCCGCCTGTACAGCTGTGCACCCCACCTGTACAGCTGTGCACCCCATCTGTGCACCTGTACACCACACCTGTACACCCCACCTGTACACCCTGCCTGTACACCTGTAAACCCTACCTGTACACCTCACCTGTACACCTGTACACCCTGTCTACACACCTGTACACTCTGCCTGCACACCTGTATACCCCGCCTGCACACCTGTACACACTGCCTGCACACCTGTACACTCTGCCTGCACACTGTACACCCCGCCTGCACACCTGTACACACCACCTGTACACCCCACCTGTGCACCCCGCCTACACACCTGTATTCCTGGCCTGTACACCCCGCCTGTACACCCCGCCTGCACACCTGTACATCCCGCCCGCACACCTGTACACCTCGCCTGTACACCTGTACACCCCACCTGTACACCCGGCCTGCTAATATGTATACCTCGCCTGTACACCTGTACACCTCGCCTGTACACCTGTACACCTCGCCTGTACACCTGCACACCACACCTGTACAACCTGCCTGCACACCTGTACACCCTGCCTGCACAACTGTACACCCTACCTGTACACCCTGCCTGTACACCTGTCTGCACACCTGTACACCCTGCCTGCACACCTGTACACCCTGCCTGTACAACTGTACACCTTGCTTGTACACCTGTACACTTTACCTGTACACCTGTACGCCCTGCCTGCACACCTGTACACACCGCATGCACACCTGTACACCCCGTCTGCAAACCTGTACACTCTGCCTGTACACCTGTACACTCTGCCTGTACACCTGTACACCTTGCCTGTACAACTGTACACCCCACCTGTACACCCCGCCTATACACCCCACCTGTACACCTGTACACCCTGCCTGTACACCTGTAAACCCTACCTGAACACCTCACTTGTACACCTTGCCTGTATACCCCGCCTGTACACCTGTACACCCTGCCTGCGCACCTGTACAGCCCGGCTGTACACTTCACCTGTACACCCCGCCTGTACACCTGTTCACCCTGCCTGCACACCTGTACACCCCGCCTGTACACCTGAACACCTCGCCTGTACACCTCGCCTGTACACCTGTACACACTGTCTGTACACCTGTATACCCTGCCTGCCCATCTGTAGAGCTGGCCTGTACACCTCGCCTGTACACCTCGCCTGTACACCCAGCCTGCACACCTGTACACACCACCTGCACACCCGCACACCTGTATACCCCACCTGCACACCTGCACACCCTGCCTGCACACCTGTACACCCTGCCTGCACACCTGTACAACCTGCCTGTACACCTGTACGCCCCACCTGTATGCCCTACCTGCACACCTGTACACCCCGCCTGCACACCAGTATACCCCGCCTGCACATCTGTACACCCCGCCTCTACACCTGTACACCCCGCCTGTACATCTGTACACCTTGCCTGTACACCTGTACAACTGGCCTGTACACCTCGCCTGTACACCTGTACACCCTGCCTGCACACCCATATACCCCGCCTGCACATCTGTACACCCCGCCTCTACACCTGTACACCCCACCTGCACATCTGTACACCTCGCCAGTACACCTGTACACCTGGCCTGTACACCTCACCTGTACACCTCACCTGTACACCTGTACACCCCACCTGTACAATCTGCCTGCACACCTGTACACCCTACCTGTACACCCTGCCTGTACACCTGTACACCCTGTCTGCACACC
Source organism: Somniosus microcephalus (assembly GCF_052327205.1). Classification (NCBI taxonomy): domain Eukaryota; kingdom Metazoa; phylum Chordata; class Chondrichthyes; order Squaliformes; family Somniosidae; genus Somniosus; species Somniosus microcephalus. The sequence continues at coordinate 143,037,348 of NC_140989.1, read as the reverse complement.
TGTCCACCCTGTCTGCACACCTGTCCACCCTGTCTGCACACCTGTACACCCTGCCTGCACACCAGTACACCCTGCCTGTACAACTGTACACCCTGCCTGTACACCTGTACACCTCGCCTGTACACCCTGCCTGCACACCTGTACACCTCGCATGCACACCTGTACACCCCGTCTGCAAACCGGTACACTCTGCCTATACACCTGTACACCTCGCCTGTACAACTGTACACCCCACCTGTACACCCTGCCTGTACACCTGTGAACCCTGCCTGAACACCTCACTTGTACACCTCACCTGTATACCCCGCCTGTACACCCTGCCTGCGCACCTGTACAGCCCACCTGTACACCTCGCCTGTACACCCCGCCTGTACACCTGCACACCCTGCCTGCACACCTGTACACCTCACCTGTACACCCCGCCTGTGCACCTGAACACCTCGCCTGTGCACCTCACCTGTACACACTGCCTGTACACCCTGCCTGCACATCTGTACAGCCCGCCTGTACACCTCGCCTGTACACCCGGCCTGCACACCTGTACACCCCGCCTGCACACCCGCACACATGTATACCCCGCCTGCACACCTGTACACTCCGCCTGCACACCTGTACACCTGCCTGCACACCTGTACACCCTGCCTGCACACCTGTACACCCTGCCTGTACAGCTGTGCGCCCCACCTGTACAACTGTACACCCTGCCTGTACACCTCGCCTGCACATCTATACACCTCACCTGTACACCTGTCCTGTACACCTCGCCTGTACACCTGTACACCTTGCCTGTACACCCCGCCTGTACACCTGTACACCTCGCCTGTACACCTGTACACCCCACCTGTACAATCTGCCTGCACACCTGTACACCCTACCTGTACACCCTGCCTGTACACCTGTCCACCCTGTCTGCACACCTGTCCACCCTGTCTGCACACCTGTACACCTGTACACCCTGCCTGTACAACTGTACACCCTGCCTGTACACCTGTACACCTCGCCTGCACACCTGTACACCCTCCCTGCACACCCGTATACCCCGCCTGCACATCTGTACACCCCACCTCTACATGAGTACACCCCACCTGCACATCTGTACACCTCGCCTATACACCTGTACACCTCACCTGTACACCTGGCCTGTTCACCTCGCCTGTACACACTGCCTGTACACCTGTACACCCCGCCTGAACACCTGTACACCCCGCCTGCACACCTGTACACCTCACCTGTACACCCCGCCTGTACACCTGAACACCTCGCCTGTACACCACGCCTGTATACCCCGCCTGTACACCTGTACACCGTGCCTGCACAACTGTATAGCCCGCCTGTACACCTTGCCTGTACACCTCGCCTGTACACCTGTACACCCTGCCTGTACACCTCGCCTGTACACCTGTACACCCCGCCTGCACACCTGTACATCCGGCCTGTACACCCCGCCTGCACACCGGCACACCTGTACACCCCGCCTGTACACCACTACACCCTGCCTGCACACATGTATAGCCCGCCTGTACACCTCGCCTGTACACCTCGCCTGTACACCTGTGCACCTCACCTGTACACCCCGCCTGCGCACCCGCACACCTGTACACCCCACCTGTACACCCCACCTGTACACACCCGTACACCCCACCTGCACACCTGTACACCCTGCCTGCCCACCTGTACACCCCGCCTGCACATCTGTACACCTGGCCTGCACACCTGTACACCCTGCCTGCACACATGTACACCCTGCCTGTACACCTGTACAGCTCGCCTGTACAACTGTACACCACACGTGTGCACCCCACCTGTACACCCCACCTGTACACCTCGCCTGTACACCGGTACACCCAACCTGTACACCCCGCCTGTACACCTGTACACCCCACCTGTACACCCCGCCTGTACACCTGTACACCCGGCCTGCACACCTGTACACTTGGCCTGTACACCACGCCTGTACACCTGTACACCTTGCCTGTACACCTGTACACCTTGCCTGTACACCTGTACACCCCACCTGTACATCTCGCCTGTACACCTGTGCACCCTGCCTGTACAACTCTTCTGTACACCTCACCTGTACACCGGTACACATCCCCTGTACACCTATACAGATCACCTGTACACCTGTACACCCCACCTGTACACCTTGCCTGTACACCGGTACACCCCACCTGTACACCAGTACACCCTGCCGGTACACCAGTACATCCCGCCTGTACACCAGTACACCCTGTCTGTACACCTGTACACATCGCCTGTACACTTGTACACCTCGCCTGTACACTGGTATACCTCACCTGTACACCTCGCCTGTACACCGGTACACCCTACCTGTACACCAGAACATTTCACCTGTACACCAGTACACCCTGCCTGTACACCTCACCTGTACACCAGTACGCCCTGCCTGTACACCTGTACAACCGGCCTGCACACCTGTACACTCCACCTGTACACCTGTACACTCCACCTGCACACCTGTGCACCCCGCCTGTACACCTGTACACCTTGCCTGTACACCTGTACACCCCACCTGGAGACCTCGCCTGTACACCTGTGCACCCTGCCTGTACAACTCTTCCGTATACCTCGCCTGTACACCGGTACACCCTGCCTGTACACCTGTACACATTACCTGTACACCTATACACATCGCCTGTACACCTGTACACCCCACCTGTACACCTTGCCTGTACACCGGTACACCCCGCCTGTACACCAGTACATCCCGCCTGTACACCTGTACACATCGCCTGTACACTTGTACACCCCATCTGTACACTGGTACACCTCACCTGTACACCTGGCCTGCAAACCTGTACACCTTGCCTGTACACCTGTAGACCTTGCCTGTACACCTGTACACCCTGCCTGTACACCTGTACACCCTGCCTGCACACCTGTACACCCTGCCTGCACAACTGTACACCCTACCTGTACACCCTGCCTGTACACCTGTCCACCCTGTCTGCTCACCTGTACACCCCACCTGCACACCTGTACAGCCTTCTTGTACACCTGTACACCCCACCTGCACACCCTGTCTGCACACCTGTACACCCTGCCTGTACACTTGTACACCCTGCCTGTACACTTGTACACCCTGCCTGTACATCTGTAAACCCTACCTGTACACCTCGCCTGTACACCTGTACACCCTGCCTACACACCTGTACACCCCGCCTGCACACCTGTACACCCCACCTGCACACCTGTACACCCCGCCTGCACACCTGTACACCCCACCTGCACACTTGTACACCCCGCTTGCACACCTGTACACCCCGCCTGCACACCTTTACACCCCACCTGTACACCCCGCTTGCACACCTGTACAGCCCGCCTGTACAGCTGTACACCCCACCTGCACACCTGTACACCCCACCTGCATAGCAGTACACCTGTCCTGTACCTCTGGCCTGTACACCTCACCTGTACACCCCGCCTGCACACCTGTACATCCCGCCCGCACACCTGTACACCTCACCTGTACACCTGACCTGTTCACCTCACCTGTACACCCCGCCTGCACACCTGTACACCCCGCCTGCACACCTGTACACCCCGCCTGCACATCTGAACACCTCGCCTGTACACCCCACCTGTACACCTGAACACCTCGCCTGTACACCCCGCCTGTACACCTGTACACCCTGCCTGCACACCTGTATAGCCTGCCTGCACACCTTGCTTGTACACCTCACCTTTACACCCTGCCTGTACACCTGTACACCTCACCTGTACACCTCGCCTGTACACCTGTACACCCGGCCTGCACACCTGTACAGCCCACCTGCACACCTGTACACCCCACCTGTACACCCCGCCTGAACACCCGTACACCCTGCCTGCCCACCTGTACACCTGGCCTGCACACCTGTACACCCTGTCTGCACACCTGTACACCCTGCCTGTACACCTGTACACCTCGCTTGTACAACTGTACACCTCGCCTGTGCACCCCGCCTGTACACCTGAACACCTCGCCTGTATACCCCGCCTGTACACCCCACCTGTACACCTGTACACCCTGCCTGCACACCTGTATAGCCTGCCTGCACACTTGTACACCCTGCCTGTACATCTGTAAACCCTACCTGTACACCTCGCCTGTACACCTGTACACCCTGCCTACACACCTGTACACCCTGCCTACACACCTGTACACCCCGCCTGCACACCTGTACACCCCACCTGCACACCTGTACACCCCGCCTGCACACCTGTACACCCCACCTGCACACTTGTACACCCCGCTTGCACACCTGTACACCCCGCCTGCACACCTTTACACCCCACCTGTACACCCCGCTTGCACACCTGTACAGCCCGCCTGTACAGCTGTACACCCCGCCTGCACACCTGTACACCCCACCTGCATAGCAGTACACCTGTCCTGTACCTCTGGCCTGTACACCTCACCTGTACACCCCGCCTGCACACCTGTACATCCCGCCCGCACACCTGTACACCTCACCTGTACACCTGACCTGTTCACCTCACCTGTACACCCCGCCTGCACACCTGTACACCCCGCCTGCACACCTGTACACCCCGCCTGCACATCTGAACACCTCGCCTGTACACCCCGCCTGTACACCTGAACACCTCGCCTGTACACCCCGCCTGTACACCTGTACACCCTGCCTGCACACCTGTATAGCCTGCCTGCACACCTTGCTTGTACACCTCACCTTTACACCCTGCCTGTACACCTGTACACCTCGCCTGTACACCTGTACACCTCGCCTGTACACCTGTACACCCGGCCTGCACACCTGTACAGCCCACCTGTACACCCCGCCTGAACACCCGTACACCCTGCCTGCCCACCTGTACACCTGGCCTGCACACCTGTACACCCTGTCTGCACACCTGTACACCCTGCCTGTACACCTGTACACCTCGCTTGTACAACTGTACACCTCGCCTGTGCACCCCGCCTGTACACCTGAACACCTCGCCTGTATACCCCGCCTGTACACCCCGCCTGTACACCTGTACACCCTGCCTGCACACCTCACCTGTACACCTCGCCTGTACACCGGTGCACCCTACCTGTACACCTGTTCACCCCGCCTGTACACCGGAACACTTCACCTGTACACGCCACTGGTACACTTCACCTGTACGCCCCGCCTGTTCACCGGTACACCCCGGCTGTACACCTGTACATCCCGCCTGTACACCTCGCCTGAACACCTGTACACCCCGCCTGTACACCTGTACACTCCGCCTGTACACCCCGCCTGCACATCTGAACACCTCGCCTGTACACCCCGCCTGCACATCTGAACACCTCGCCTGTACACCTGTACACCTCACCTGTACACCTGTACACCCGGCCTGCACACCTGTACACCCGGCCTGCACACCTGTACAACCCGCCTGTACACCCCGCCTGTACACCTGTACACCCCGCCTGAACACCCGTACACCCTGCCTGCCCACCTGTACACCTGGCCTGCACACCTGTACACCCTGTCTGCACACCGGTGCACCCTACCTGTACACCTGTTCACCCCGCCTGTACACCGGAACACTTCGCCTGTACACGCCACCGGTACACTTCGCCTGTACACCTGTACGCCCCGCCTGTACACCGGTACACCCCGGCTGTACGCCTGTACATCCCGCCTGTACACCTGTACACCTTGCCTGAACACCTGTACACCCCGCCTGTACACCTGTACACTCCGCCTGTACACCCCGCCTGCACACCTGTACACCTTGCCTGTACACCTGTACACCTTGGCTGTACACCTCGCCTCTACACCTGTGCACCCTGCCTGTACATGTCGCCTGTACACCTCGCCTCTACACCTGTACGCCCCGCCTGTACACCAGTACACCCCGCCTGTGCACCGGTACACCCCGCCTGTACACCTGTATACCTCACCTGTACACCTCGCCTGTACACCCCACCTGTACACCTGTACCTCACCTGTACACTGGTACACCTCACCTGTACACCAGTACACCTGTACACCTCGCCTGTGCACCGGTACACCCCGCCTGTACACCCCACCTGTACACCGGTACACCCCGCCTGTACACTGGTACACCCCGCCTGTACACCTGTACCCCGCCTGTACACCGGTATACCTCTGCTTGATAGCACTGTCGACGATACCTTCCATCACTTTACTAATGATTGAGAGTAGACTTATAGGGTGGCAATTGGCTGGATTGGATTTGTCCTGCCTTTTGTGGACAGGACATAACTGGGCAGTTTTCCACATTGTCAGGTAGATGCCAGTGTTATAGCTCTACTGGAACAGCTTGGCTAGAGGCGCGGCTAGTTCTGGAGCACAAGTGTTCAGCACGATAGCCGGGTTGTTGTCAGGGCTTATAGCCTTTGCTGTATCCAGTGCGCTCAACCGTTTCTTGATATCACGTGGATTGAATCGAATTGGCTGAAGACTGGCTTCTGTGATGGCGGGGACCTCAGGAAGGAGCCCATATGGATCATCCACTCGGCACTTCTGGCTGAAGATGATTGCAAAAGCTTCAGCCTTGTCTTTTGCACTTGGGGATATTCCTGGAGCCTCCTCCTCCCATTAGTTGTTTAATTGTCCACCACCATTCATGACTGGATGGGGTTTAATCTGATCCGTTGATTGTAGGATCGTTTAGCCCTGTCTATAGCATGCTGCTTCCGCTTTTTAGCATGCATGTAGTCCTGCGTTGCAGCTTCCCCAGGTTGGCACCTCATTTTTAGGTATGCTTGGTGCTGCTCTTGGCTTGCTCTTCTGCACTCCTCATTGAACCAGGGTTGATCCCCTGGATTGATGGTAATGGCAGATTGAGGGATATGCCGAGCTATGAGGTTACAGATTGTGGTGGAATACAATTCTGCTGCTGCTGATGGCCCACAGCACCTCATGGATGTTCAGTTTTGAGCTGCTAGATCAGTTCTGAATCTATCCCATTTAGCATGGTGGTAGTGCCACACAACACGATGGAGGGTGTCCTCAGTGTGAAGCCTGGGCTTCGTCTCCAAAAGGACTGTGCGGTGGTCACTGCTACCAATCATGAACAGATGAACCTGCGACAGATAGATTGGTGAGGATGAGGTCAAGTAGGTTTTTCCCCTCGTGTTGGTTCGCTCACCACCTGCTGCAGGCCCAGACTGACAACTGGAGGTCTTCAGGACTGGGCCAGCATTGGTGCTACCAAGCACTCTTGGTAATGGACATTGAAGTCCCCCAACCAGAGTACATTCTGTGCCCTTGCTACCCTCAGTGCTTCTTCCAAGTGGTGTTCAACATGGAGGAGTACGGATTCATCAGCTGAGGGAGGGCGGTAGGTGGTAATCAGCAGGAGGTTTCCTTGCCCATGCTTGACCTGAAGCCATGAGACTTCATGGGGTCCAGAGTCAATGTTGAGGACTCCCAGGGCCACTCCCTCCTGTATACCACTGTGCCTTCACTAGTCTGTGGGACAGCTCTCCCAATGTTGGCCATGTCCTCAGATGTTAGTGAGGAGGACTTTACAGGTCGATGGCCAGTGCTAAGGTCGATGCCGGGTGGTCCGCTTATTGTTTTTCGTAGCAGAATGTTACAAGTGAGTGGCTTGCTAGTCCATTTCAGAGGGCAGTTAAGAGTTACATATAGGCCAGATCAGGTAAGGATGGCAGATTTCATTAGTGAACCAGATGGGTTTTTAAAGACAATCCGATAGTTTCATAGTCATCATTACTAGCTTTTTATCCCAGATTTTTTTAATTAACTGAATTTAAATTCCCCAGCCATGGTGGGATTTGAACTCACGTCTCTGGATCATTAGTCCAGGCCTCTGGATTACTATTCCAGTAACGTAACCACAATGCTACCATTCCCACTTCATTATCTGGGGCATTGCGAATGGAACTGAACATTGTGCAATCATCAGCAAACATCCCAATTTCTGACCTTATGATGGAGGGACGGTCATTGATGAAGCAGCTGAAGATGATTGGGCCTAGTACACTGCCCTGAGGAACTCCTGCAGCGATGTCCTGGGGCTGAGATGATTCACCTATAACTTACGCCATTGAAATAATTCCTTAATTATTAGGAATCAAGGCCATTAAACTTTATACTATTATGAAGAAGCCCTTTACAACAGACTCATGTCTTTACAGCTCAGGAGTAAAGTGTCTCATTTGCTTGTGGGGTGGGCAATGTATTCAATACCTTTCTTTACAGTGTTCTATATGTGCCAACAGTGCCACATACTGGTATTTAATCCGGTAACGTTTTATCGAAAGACATTTTAGACACGATACAGAAGTATCACCCAGTACAGAAACAGTTTAGGTCCTGGGAATGAAAGCAATCTGTTTTTGCCCAGATTACATTACAGTCTGCATGATGTCACAAAGAATTTGCATTCCACAGGAGTCTTGTGTGTTGAAAAAAATTAACTATTGCACAAGACTTCAGAGCATGAACAAGGAGTTGCTGCATTTGCATAAGCTGCTGGTAGATGTGTGCATAAATCTTATTAAAGTTGCACAGCGAGATGTTAGAACCGTTGGCAGTGATGCATTAACGCAGAGACTTCTGAATTGTACAGCATGCTACTGAGCTGCAAATGTATAGACAGCTTCACTGTAAGTGACTGAAACCCAGGAACAAAATACATAAACATACTAAAGCAGATACTGAACAAATCTTGGCATCAGGCTATACATTATCACTGTTTCTACGGCTAAAGGATTGCAAGGTCACAGTGCAGCTTTGGTACATTGTAGGTGCAAAACACATTAACTCAAATAATAACTTGAAGCATTGCTAAAGGCATTGTTGTTGTCCTTAGAACTGTCACCCAGCCTGTGCTAAGAATAAAGAAAGAAATCTTTTGGGAAGAAACTAGCTGTTTTGCTCGCTGTTCTGTTTGCTAGCTTGTGCTGCTTCATTGAGGCTGTTATACAACATAAGAAGGCTACATATCACTCAGCAGAGTACACGATCTAGGCAGAGAAAAATGCCTAAAGTTATCAATATAGAAAGAAAGAACTTGCATTTGATTATATCTCTCTGAAATGTTCCAAAGCACTTCAATTACAATTCATGAGAGATGAATGCATTGATGACTATGCAGGTCGATATGTGATGTCCACCACAAGCTTTGCATAACCACATTCCTTGGGGGTTCTTCTGTTGATCCTTGTTGCTGATCCTTCCATCTCTTGTGTCTCGCCTCCACACTGGTACAACATTGTAGCTCAAAGCGCTTCACCACTGAAGTTCATTGAGTGTTGTTATGTAGGCAAACACAGCATCAGGACCATTTCATCTGTTTTTAGTTTAGGGAGGAGTGTGAACCTGGACAACCCCTTGCTCATCCTCAAACAGTGCAATGGGATTGTTAACATCCACCCGAACCAAAGAGCAGCATCTCTGACAATGTAGCACTCTCTCAGTATTGCACTGAAGTGTCAGCAGAGATTATGCATTCCAAAGCTGAAGTATGCTTGAACCCAAAATCTTCTAACTTAGAGATGTGAGTGCTACCATCTGATCCAAGCTGACATGAGGTTTTGTGAGGGTTGTTTTTCCAAAATTATTCTCTCCTCTCCTGAAGGAATTGGCTCATGTTAGGCTATGATTCAGTGAGCACTAGTAATTCTCCAATATCTTGCCCAGATGCCTTAGATAGTGCCATTTGATCATGGGGACATCACAGCGGAGCCTAATACTGTTGTCACCTGACTTCACACAAACTCTTCAGCATGCATAGCGATCAGTAATTGGAACCCTGGCTGATTTCCCCACTCCACCATCCAGTTTATGGGCATTGAGGCCAATTCCAGCAGCATTAGGAGATCACAGAAATCACAGAAATCACAGAAACCCCACAGTGCAGATAGAGGCCATTTCGGCCCATCGAGCCTGCACCGACACACATATCCCACCCGATCCCCGTAACCCCTACACCAACACATATCCCACCCTATCCCCGTAACCCCACGTATTTAATCCCCCTAACACTAAGGGTCAATTTATCATAGCCAATCATCCTAACCCGCACATCTTTGGACTGTGGGAGGAAACCGGAGCACCCGGAGGAAACCCACGCAAACACGGGGAGAATGTGCAAACTCCACACAGACAGTCACCCGAGGCTGGATTCGAACCCGGGTCCCTGGCGCTGTGAGGCAACAGTGCTAACCACTATGCCACCGTGTGCCCTCACTCAGTACAGGCCTAGAATTAAACAAAGGATTTCTTTGCTGTTTGTGGCTCAGAACCACACTGGTCACTGCATTTGTCCACTTAGCTATCGAGTTACATGAATATTTCTAATTTTACTACATATGTGAGTGAAAAACTGAAAACTTTAGATATTTTAATCAATTAAATCTGTTGCTTAAATTATTTTAAAGCACGATATCAAAGTAAGAAGACGAAAGAATTCTATTATCTTCTTTTCAAACACCAAATAGACATTTAGAATTGAATGAAGTCCATTCTTGACACAAGTTTTCTTGAGTTGCTGTGTAATGGCTATGAGTTGTTAAGGAAAAAGACTCATAAGCAACTTGATGTAAAAAGACTACCGAGCGCTTAGTTTGAGTATAAAACAAGGCTTTAATCAACTGTTTCAAAACCATGAGATTTCTAATTACAATCACCAGTTCCTGGTGACAGAAACATCCTGAGCAAGCTGGGCTCACGCCCGAGTATTTATACTCCTTGGGCGGCGCCACCAGCTGGCCGCCCAGTGTTACTTCATGAGTCATGATAATATTGATGACATTCTTCCCACCTGAAAGTTTTGGAAGTCCGACGACTTCCTTTTAGTGGATTAGGTGGACCACGAATAGCCGCAGTCTTTTAGATCTTCGCTTGTGGCTGGAAGGCACGTCTCCTCGGACCGTGTCTTGGTCCCTGGGTCGCTTGGTCCGTACTGGTAGATCGACGTGCCCGTGTCGCCTTGATCGACCTGCAGTAAACTGGGGAGATCGTGACTGATGCGCCATCAATTACTCAAAAGACTGAGGTTGAGCGAGTAACAATCAGGCTTTTATTAACTAAAGAATGAAGATCTTGTCTCGAGTGGTCGACCCGTCCAGAATACTAAGGGACTGGGAGGTAGTCACTTATATACCTGGAATAGTGGGAGGAGTCAGCCGAGGCATGTCCAGATCTGTACCTAGTGGAATACACATACAGACACAGACAGGTATAACAGTGGTTTACCACAGTGACTCCGGGTGTGGGTCCCCACAGGCGCAGAGCTGCCGTCATCTTGTTTGGTAGCTGGGGATTGACCGGCGTCCTGGCTTCGGATGGCCATCCGCTGGGAAGAGCTCGGCTCCCCGAGTTGATCCGGTGGAGTAGCCGGCAGATTCCTGATGTCCCAGGTAGGGCGTCATCCTCAAAGGAGCGTAGAGCGTCGGCATCATTACCATGGGTTCCTCTACCAGTTGGGTCCGTGGGAATGGTTGGACAGGGAGCCAGATCTCGGAGTGAAACGATGGACTCCCAGCCATCAGGGTACCGCACGTGCGCGTATGTGGAATTAACGCCCGTTAAAGGGTGGCTAAAGTAAATGTTGGTCCCTTAGAGGATGAGACCGGGAAATTAATGGTGGGAAATATGGAGATGGCAAAAACACTGAATGAATATTTTACATCAGTCTTTACAGTAGAAGACACTAAGAATATCCCAACACTGGACAAACAGGGGGCTAAAGGGGGGGAGGAGCTAAACATGATCAAAATCACTAAGGAAGTGGTACTCGGTAAAATAATGGGACTCAAGGCGGATAAATCACCTGGACCTGATGGCTTACATCCTAGGGTCTTGAGGGAAGTGGCGGTAGGGATTGTGGATGCATTGGTAATAATTTTCCAAAACTCCCTGGACTCGGCAAAGGTCCCGGCAGACTGGAAAACTGCTAATGTAACACTCTTATTTAAAAAGGGCAGTAGACAGAAGGCTGGAAACTATAGACCAGTTAGCCTAACATCTGTGGTAGGTAAAATTTTGGAGTCCATTATTAAGGAGACAGTAACAGGACATTTGGATAATCATAATTTAATAGGACAAAGTCAGCATGGTTTTATGAAGGGGAAGTCATGTTTGACAAATTTGCTGGAGTTCTTTGAGGAAGTAACATATAGGGTGGATAAAGGGGAACCAGTGGACGTAGTGTATTTAGACTTCCAAAAGGCATTTGACAAGGTGCCACACAAAAGATTATTGCTTAAGATAAAAAATCACGGGATTGGGGGTAATATTCTGGCATGGATAGAGGATTGGCTATCTAACAGAAGGCAGAGAGTTGGGATAAATGGTTCATTCTCAGACTGGCAATCAGTAACCAGTGGTGTTCCGCAGGGGTCAGTGCTGGGTCCCCAACTCTTTACAATCTATGTTAACGATTTGGAGGAGGGGACCGAGTGTAACATATCAAAGTTTGCAGATGATACTAAGATGGGAGGGAAAGTAGTGAGTGAGGAGGACATAAAAAACCTGCAAGGGGACATCGACAGGCTAAGTAAGTGGGCAGAGATTTGGCAGATGGAATACAATACTGGAAAGTGTGAGGTTATGCACTTTGGCAGGAAAAATCGTAGAGCTAGTTATTATCTTAATGGCAAGAAACTGGAAAGTACTGAAGTACAAAGGGATCTGGGGGTCCTGGTGCACGAAACTCAAAAGGTTAGTATGCAGGTGCAGCAAGTGATTAAGAAGGCCAATGGAATGTTGGCTTTCATTGCTAGGGGGATAGAATATAAAAATAGGGAGGTATTGCTTCAGTTGTACAAGGTATTGGTGAGGCCGCACCTGGAATACTGCGTATTGTTTTGGTGTCCATACTTAAGAAAGGACATACTTGCTCTCGAGTCAGTACAAAGAAGGTTCACTCGGTTAATCCCGGGGATGAGGGGATGGACATATGAGGAGAGGTTGAGTAGATTGGGACTCTACTCATTGGAGTTCAGAAGAATGAGAGGCGATCTTATTGAAACATATAAGATTGTGAAGGGGTCGGATCGGGTGGATGCGGGGAAGATGTTCCCGATGATGGGTGAAACTAGAACTAGGGGGCATAGTCTTAGAATAAGGGGCTGCTCTTTCAAAACTGAGATGAGGAGGAACTACTTCACTCAGAGGGTGGTAGGTCCATGGAATATGTTGCCCCAAAAAGCTGTAGAAGCTACATCATTACATAAATTTAAAACAGAAATAGACAGTTTCCTAGAAGTAAAGGGAATTAAGGGTTACGGGGAGCGGGCAGGAATTTGGACATGAGTCTAGGTTCGGATCGGTCATGGCCCTGTGGGTAGCGGAGCGGGCCCAGGGGCCGTGTAGCCTGATCCTGCTCCTATTTCGTGTGTCTAATTCTGTTAGATTCAGGAGATGGTTCTGTGATAGTGGATTGGCGGTTAGGATCAGATCAGCCATGATCTTATTGAATGGCGGAGCAGGCTCGAGGGGCCGATTGGCCTACTCCTGCTCCTATTTCTTATGTTCTTATGTTCTTAGTTCCACCTTGTCGACGTGGGGATCATTTTTGGAAGATCGAACGAATCTTCGGAGCAGCACGGGGCCGGGAGCTGCCAACCATGATGGTAGGGACGTCCCATGAGCGGAGCGACGCTGGAAACTGAAGAATTGCTTGTGAGGAGTGACATTGGTGGACGTAGAAAGAAGAGACCTGATGGAATGCAACGTGTCAGGGAGCATAGTTTCCCACTGCTGGTCTGGTAGGTTGCGTGACTTCAGTGCAAGACGAACAGCGTTCCAAATGATAGCGTTGTATCTCTCAACCTGTCTGTTACCGATGGGTTGATACAGTGTCGTTTTACTTGTGGCGATTCCCCGTTGGGAAAGATAACTTTTGAGTTTGCTTGACATGAAGGAGGGACCCCGATCAGAGTGGGTGAAATTGGCCGTACCGCAAAGGTATTTGATCACTGTGGAAGTAAGCATATTGGGACAGGGGAAAGCAAAGGGAAAGCATGAATACTCGTCCACCATAGTAAGCAAGTGGGTGTTTCGCGTTGAGGAAGGCAATGGCCCTTTAAAGTCAATGCTGAGTCGCTGCATAGGCTGCAATGCGTGTATGAGCGAGCCATCCGATGGACGGAAGAATTGTGGTTTTAATTCCGCACGGATTCTAGAGGTGGAGCAAGTTCTTTTCACATCTTCCGTAGAAAATGGGCGGTTTTTAGATCGCACAAAGTGCGACATACAGGAAACGCCAGGATGGCATAAGTCAGTATGAAGATCCGCTGGAGTCGAAGTTGACATAGAAGAGCAGAATGCACGCGTGAGGGTATCCGGGACCACATTCTCTTTGCCGGGTCGATAATGTATGGTGTAGCCAAAGGCGGCCAATTTCATCCTCCAGAGTTGTATTTTGTTATTCTTGATCTTAGTACATTTCCGGTTATCCAGCATAAAGGCCACGGAGTGTTGATCAGTTATAAGCGTGAAATGGCGACGAGCGAGAAAATGACTCCATTTACGTACTGCTTCGATGATAGCCGTAGCCTCCTTCTCGACAGGAGGATAATGGAGCTCGCTACCCTGCAAAGTTCTGGACAGAAATGCAACGGGTCGAGCACCTTGATTCAAGGTAGTTGAGATTGCCACTTCCGATGCATCGCACTCGACCACGAAAGGAAGATTTTCATCGATGGAACGAAGCGTGGCTTTTTCCAGTTGTCGCTTGAGGAGGTTGAAAGCTGAAATAGCCGTTGCCTCCAACGGAAATGACTTCGCGTGAAGCAGGGGCTGGATCTTGTCAGAGAAGTGGGGTATCCACTTCGCATAATAGGTGAACATGTCGAGTGCCCGACGAAGGGAGCCGAGATTCGTAGGGGGAGGGAGCTCCTGAAGTGGACGAAGTCACTCCGGATCCAGTTTTGATGACACCATTGCCCACCCAGTAGCCAAGGATGTTGACTGATGGTACTGATTTCACAGATTTGGACTCATTTAAGTTTAAGTTGCGACGACGGAGAACGTCAAAAAATTTCTGGAGGTTGGCATCATGCTCCTTCTGGTCATGACCAGCAATGGTGATATTATCCAGATTTGGAAAAGTGTCCGTTAAGTTCTCCTGTTTGACTAGGCTATCCATTGCCCATTGAAAGACGGCCACCCCACTGGTGACCCCAAATGGAAGGCGACAAAACTGATAAAGCCCACCATTGGCCTCAAAGGCCGTATACTTTTTGTCAGAGTCCTTTAACGGTACTTGATGGTATGCGCTCTTTAAATCAAAAGTTGAAAATACCTTGTAGTTGGCAAGGTTATTGACCATGTCATCGATGCATGGTAGTGGGTAGGCATCCAGGTCGGTATACTGGTTAATAGTTTGCGAGTAATCGATGCAAAGATGTTTCTTGTGTTGCTTCAGAGGATTTTTAACAATGACGACTTGAGCCCGCCAGGAAGATGAACATGGCTCAATGATACCGTCAGCTAGAAGGCGAGAGATTTCTGCCTCGATAAAGGATCGATCATCTTGGCTGAAACGTCGTGATTTAGTGACTATGGGCTTACATCGGGAGGAAAGATTGGCAAACAAGGAGGGCTCGTCGAGCGAAGCCGCCGAAAGTGCACAAAACGGTACTTTGGAAATAGTAAGCTGCGGCTTTGACCCTCCAAACTCGAAAGTGAGTCTTTTGTGTTGTTTCTGGAAATCCTGTCCCAGGAGCACATCACTGCATAGGTTTTTGAGCACCCCAAGCCGGGAGGAGAAATAAGTGCGGCCATTGAGAATAAGGTCGACAAGACAAAAGCCGGAAGAATTGGTGGTCAGTGTCATCAGAGCCATTGCAATTTCCCTGTCTGAGGGGTAAATACGCAGTTTTAACTTACTGACAGCCTGCTCACTAATGAAGCTGTCAGAGCTGCATGAGTCGATTAGTGCACTCAAAATGTGTCCATTTACCGAAACCGTCGTGGCTGCATGGGACAGGCTTTGGGGGAAAACAACTGTGATAGAAGGAGGGGCAGTTTTACCCTTGACAGCTGTAACCTTAGCAGTGGTTCTTGGGGGAGGAGCAGTTTTATAGATTGCAGCTCTAACCTTAGTAGTGGCTCTTGGGGGAGGAGCAGTTTTATAGATAGTAACTGCAAAACTAACAGTGGCTCTCGACTGGCATACCTTAGAAAAGTGACCTTTCTTACTAACAGAGGCTCTTGACTGGCATACCTTAGAAAAGTGACCTTTCTTACTGCAATGATTGCAGACTGCATTAAGAGCAGGACAAAATTTCCTATAGTGGAATGCACCTCCACAGAAGAAACACTTCCTTCCAGATTGCCAAGATGGCGCTAGGGCAGGGTCATCATCAGTGAAGGCTTCTAGGGTAGGGTTGTCATCAGCTAGGTTAGAGTCATCATCAGTGAGGGCTTCCACCCGAGACCTATCGAAGGAGTCATTAAAAGTGATAGCAACATCCCGTGCACGTGGTGAAAGATAGGTATCTGCATTCCTCTTTGCTAAGCCCAGGGAACATGCCTGGTCATAGGCAGTCTGTAACTCGAGGGTTTTATTCTCCAACAGACACTGGCGTATGAAGGGAGACGCGATCCCATTAATAAAGGAATCTCGAATTAACTCCTCCTGGTACTGCTCAGCTGTGACAGCTTTAAGATTACAATCCTTGCTGAGCCTGCGAAGCTTTTGAAGGAATTCGTCAAGTGATTCCCCGGATTGTTGTCGAGTTGGTGCCAGTAGATGCCGAGCAAAAATTTCGTTTGGGGCCTTAACATATAATCGCTGTAATATTAGGATAGCGGAGTCATAGCCTACACAGTCTTTGATATAGTCAAACACATGAGGAGATACATAATTAGCAAGTATCTCTAATTTATCAGGAACATTTTCACCACACACCCTGAGGAAATTGCTGAAGGTACGATACCAGTGTTTCCATACCTTAGCAGTTGGTGAATTCGGGTCCAGGTCAAGACGGGCGGGTCTGATGGTTTGTCCATGATGGATTGATTACTACGTTGGAGTTCCTTCTACAGTTGAAGTCATAGCTGGCTGTTCCCGAAATCACTCAGAGCGTGGAGCTGATACTCAGTTGATTAAATTGATGTAAAAAGACTACTGAGCACTTGGTTTGAGTATAAAACAAGGCTTTAATCAACTGTTTCACAGCCATGAGATTTCTAATTACATCACTAGTTCCTGGTTACAGAAACATCCTGAGCAAGCTGTGCTCACGCCTGAGTATTTATACTCTTTGGATGGCGCCACCAGCTGGCCGCCCAGTGTTATTTTGAGTCATGACAAGATTCATGACACAACTTGCTTTCAAAACGTTCAAATAGTCACAAAAAACTACCATTACCATTCTTTTTATTTTATCGCATCCATCTCCTTTGTCAGAGGTGCTGGATTGAATGAGCTTCTGAGGCTGCCAGGCAGGGTGCACAATTAACATCAGTTAATTCAGTGACAATCCTAAGGATACATCAGTGTAAATTGTACGCATTCAGCTTCCCTCAGACTGTTGGTCTTTGTGACATTCCAAGGCATTGCCTCTGTTAATGTCACCAACATCTACCGTTCAAACAAAAATATTGTTCAAAAAAATGCAGATTGACAATGAACAGAAAAAAAGACAATTTGAGTTCATCTTAATTCTTTGCAATAGTTTGATTGTTTAAAGGGGGGAGGGTCCTGAAACAGCATTGACGGCACTTGTGATGTTTCAGTGGTTTAATGTGCACAATTAATGAGGCTATAAGGACAATAGAGGGAAAATAGTTTCTCTCACATACCTGCTGGTAAATTGCATACATTAAGACACTAGCATAAAATCAATAAATTGCTAACAAAAGTGTTGGTGCCACTGCTGATGTTTGAGGCTCCTTCTTTAATGTGGGGAAAATATACAAAACATAAGAACATAAGAAATAGGAGCAGGGGTAGGCAAAACGGCCCCTCGAGCCTGCGCCGCCATTCAATAAGATCATGGCTGACCTTTGACCTCAACTCCACTTTCCTGCCCTATCCCCATATCCCTTAATTCCCCAAACCGTCGTGTAACAAGTTATTGTACGCTTTATTTTTACTTTTTATTTAAGACTTTTGTAAAACATGCATGAATGCAAGATAAGTGTCTAAAAGGAAATGGAAATACAGCATCTACATTTAAAAAAAGTCAAAGGAACAAGACATTATACTGAGCATTGGTCCTCTTCACAAATAAACAGGGAGTAAGATAGACTTGAGCAAATATGATGTCCTAATATCTCCTTATGTGGCTCAGTGTCAAATTTTGTTTGATAACACTCCTGTGAAACGCCTTGGAATGTTTTACTTTGTTAAAGGTGCTATATAAAGGCAAGTTGCTGTTGTTGTTGTTGAAGCTTCCTGGCCATCAGGTCTGGTGTACCATGTCATTGTCAGGAATGGAGTTACCTTATTTTTGTCTGTTCTGGTGGTGTTACAGGACTGACTGCCCAATCCGTATTCAAGAAAGGAGGGAGAGAAAAAACAGGGAACTACAGGCCAGTTAGCCTGACTTCAGTCATTGGAAAAATGCTGGAATCCATTGTTAAGGAAGTGGTATCAAGTCATAACATGATTAGGCAGAGTCAACATGGTTTTATGAAAGGGAAATCATGTTTGACAAATTTATTAGAGTTTTTTGAGGATGTAACTAGCAGGGTAGATAAAGGGGAACCAGTGGATGTAGTATATTTGGATTTCCAAAAGGCATTTGATAAGGTGCCACATAAAAGATTATTACACAAGATTAGGGCTCATGGGGTTTGGGGGTAATATAGTAGCATGGATAGAGGATTGGCTAACAGACAGAAAACAGAGTAGAGATAAACGGATTTTTTTCAGGTTGGCAGGCTGTAACTAGTGGGCTGCCGCAAGGATCAGTGTTGGGGCCTCAGCTATTTACAATCTTTATTAATTACCTAGATGAAGGGACCAAGTGTAATGTATCCAAGTTTGCTGATGATACAAAGCTTGGTGGGACAGTAAGCTGTGAGGAGAACACAGTCTGCAAAGGGATATAGTTAGACTAAGTAAGTGGGCAGTAAGGTGGCAGTATAATGTAGGGAAATGTGAGGTTATTCACTTTGGTAGGAAGAATAGAAAAACAATATTTTTTAATTGGTGAAAAATTTTCAAATGTTGGTGTTCAGAGAGATTTGGGTGTTCTCGTGCAAGAAACACAGAAAGCTAGCATGCAGCACAGCAAGCAATAAGGAAGACAAATGGCATGTTGCCCTTTATTGCAAGGGGGTTGGAGTATAGGAGTAAGGAAGCCTTGCTACAATTGTACAGGGCCTTGGTGAGACCACACCTGGAGTACCGTGCACAGTTCTGGTCTCCTTATCTAAGGAAGGATATACTTGCCATGGAGACGGTGCAGCGAAGGTTCACTAGATTGATTCCTGGGATGAGAGGGCTGTCCTATGATGAGAGATTGTGTAGAATGGGCCTATACTCTCTGGAGTTTAGAAGAATGAGAGGTGATCTCATTGCATCATACAAGATTCTGAAGGGGATTGACAGGGTAGATGCTGAGAGGCTGTTTCCCCTGGCTGGTGTGTCTAGAACTAGGGAGCATAGTCTCAGGATAATGGGTAGGCCATTTAAAACTGAGATGAGGAGGCATTTCTTCACTCAGAGGGTGGTGAATCTTTGGAATTCTCTGCCCCAGAGGGCTGTGAATGCTGAGTCTTTGAGTATATTTAAGGCTGAGATAGATCGACAGATTTTTGGACTCTAGGGGAATCAAGGGATATGGAGATCAGGTGGGAAAGTGGAGTTGAGGTTGATGATCAGCCATGATTTTATTGAATGGCGGAGCAGGCTCGAGGGGCCGTATGGCCTACTCCTGCTCTTACTTATAATGTTCTTATGTACTTAATCTTCACTGTCACTGTATTTTGCATCTCCCATATAGACATTCACTTTTATTTTACAATATACAAGAACAAAATTATATATTGGTCACACTGTAGTTGGGGAGTAGTAGACTATGGACCCCAAGGAAGCCAGTGTTATTTAACTGAAATCGAGTGATAATATGAAATGTCTGCTTATGTGAGGAGAAAACCTGATCTGGGACAATGATGGTCCTCTTAAAGCATTGGATGGAAAATAAATGTGTTACTAATAGCGGTAAGGACAAAAGATGGAAGGTTCTATCGATGAATTAATAGATGTCACAACTGGTGACTGATAGAAGTCTATTTAATCCTTTAGGTTTATTTTGTTCGATATTTCCTATAAAGCAGTGTTCTATAATAGATTCATCAGAAGGTTAATGCTCTTAGTACAAACTGTTTGCGTCGAAGCACATTTTGTTTTTATTTTAGATTTCCTGCAGTTATCAGTATTTTCTTCATGGTCTCTAGAGATTACGGGCTCAATTTTAACTCAGGTGTGGGCTGTTGTCATGTTATCCGTATTTCACGTTTCCAACATGGATATAAATGGATGTGGGAGATTGATGCAATTTTAACTCAATTGGCCAATTGATTTCCAGCGTGTGGGAAGCCTTTGCAAATGGGTTTTTCATGACTGAAAGTCCCCTCCGATGATGTCATCATTGCTGCTGCATTTAATGTCCACAGCAAGCCTTGCTTCTTCTGCAGGCTTCCAAGCTTCCTCCATTTGGTGTCAGAGGGACCTGCAGGAAAGATGACAAGCGGGAGGGCAAGAGCAGCTTCTCGCTTTGACGAGGCGGCATTGCAGGCATTGGTGGATGGGGCTAGGGCCAACAGGGAGGTCCTGTTCTCTTCATCAGGGAGGAAGAGGCCTCCCACTCAGACCAAGGCTGTGTGGATGCAGGTGGCTGAGGAGCTCAGCTCCTTGGGTCACCCGCAGAACCTGGATACAGTGCAGGAAAAGATTTCATGACCTTTAGCGCACTGGAAAAGTGAGTATGAATTTCCCATCACCCTCAATCTGATCCCCATTGCCTTTCCTCACCAGCACTCAGCTTTAGCAATCTCTTCCTCCACATCCCACTTGACACTGACATCCATGCACCCTTACCCATTCCCTCTCTCTCTATGCTCACATTCACATAACTACTCCACCCTGCAGCCCTCACACTCCCTATCACTCTGATGCTTTGAACACAACTGACAACACACAGGGAGGGCCCTTGGTCTTGCAACCTCACTCCATCTTTGTCCCCTTCTAAGTATCTATGCTATGCAATCTCTACACTCACTCCTTCATTCTCACTCAACCTCCACTTGTCTCCCTCATTGCAGGAAAAGAGAGGTCACAACAAAAGAGAGCGATCCAGGACAGGAGGGGGTCCACCCTCAATAGCCCACCTGAGCCCCTGGGAGGAGGCCATCCTGGAAATCATGGGTATTGAGCATGATTCGCGCGTGGGGCACAGACAGGCGGGTGCAACACAGCAAGCTGGTGACAGAAAAGTTTCCCATCTCTCTCTTTGACATTGCATGAGCCGCTGATAATGATTGTGAAGCTGTAACAGATGCACTTATGAGCATCTGCAAAAAGCTATGTGCATGTAGCCTTTGCATCACATCTCTGACTCTTTCCTTTACTCCCCCACAGGACCATCACAAGCATCCGTCCCCCCTAACCAGGAAGAATAGGCTGAGCAGCCAGACTCCTCAGAGGAAGCTGCAACCTCTGAGGGCGCAGCGTCAGCAGAATTCAGCGCACCCAGCACCAGCGCAGACACTCACACCTCGGTGGGACCTTCGGGACATAGAGTAGTGTTGTCACCTGGTGTATCACAGCTCACAAGTGAGCATCAGCAGATTGTGGAGACAGGGACAGCAGTGGAGAGTCCTAGTCGGAGGGCGCAGGACTCTCCCAGCTCGGCTCAGGAACATGTCGACCCTCTGCCTCTGGGTCCATCCATAAGATCAGAGGTGATGGAACTCCATGCACAAATGCAGGAGTCTCTGGCAGGTTTTGTCTCTAGGGTCGCTGCGAGTGTGGAGCGAATGGAGGAGTCCATAGCGAACAGGAGCAGAGCCTTTGTGGAATCATTGGCGCATGAACGCATCACCACGGAAAGGATGGCTACCTCCGTGGAAACGATTGCTTCCTCCGTGATAAGGCTGGCTACCATACAGGAGAGGTTGGCTATGGTAGAGGAGAGGAGGGCTACGGCCAATGTGGAGCTTAGTCGCCAGGGTATTGAAAACATGGTCATTGTTCAGAATAGAATGACATCTCTTGAGGAGCAATGGGCATCTATTGAACAGAGAAACCAGACCTTCATGGAAGTCCTTCTGAGTAAGACTGCCATTGCAGATACGGGTCCCCATGGCCCCCCTGATGTGCAGCAAGGTGCTCTCCAGCCACTTGCAGGCGTGGAGGGGGACCTGACCCATGAGAGGGAAGTTGGTGGCAGACCTCAAGGAAGTGGGGGTTCCTCTCCAAGCGCTCACACTTCCATGCCACTGCAGAGCCCTCGGTCAGAGACCCACCGGAGTCCACACCCAAGTGAAATAGACGTCTCAACCCCTGCACAGCCGCAGGAGCAGCAGACTGTTGATGAGCACTCACAGGCTCGCAACCCCAGAGGACGCCCGCCAAAGGTGTCGAGACAGGAGCAGCAGGAAAGTGAGCAAGGGGCCTCCACATCTGCTGAAGCCACAGGGGAAGCACTACGTAGGAGCATGCATATGAGAAAGATAAAGCACAAATAGTCACAAGGGTAGTCACTTGGGTGGAATTTTGTGTTTAGTGTAAAAATGCCATCACGTCGTAAATGTGCATAAAAATTCTGATGGCATATTTTGCAGTTGTGGCGTCTGTCATTTCGCTGTTGGGACTTCCGCAATGAGGCCTTAGGAATACTTGCAACTGTCAGTATGGTGGTCAGAGTGCTAGGAATCCTGTGGTTCTTGGACATTGTCAATGCTCTGGTAAGAAGCTGCGAGGCAAAAGTGTTTGATTGACTAGGCTAAGCAAATCTGGCCAGGATGAGTGCATTCCTTGCATCCCGGTCAGCAATGTTCTTGCGTAATGCTGCCGCTGGTTGATGGACCTCTGCAGGATGTTCGTTTTCGCCCTCCTCCTCCTCCACCTCCTCCTCCTTCTCCTCCTCATCTGAGGAGGATATGTGAGGAGTCACTTGCTCCTCAGGAATCTGCAAGCCACGACGCTGTGCCATGTTATGAAGTGCACAGCAAACCATGATGATTCTGGAGACCCTGGCTGCTGAGTACTGCAGGGCTTCACCTGATCTATCCAGGCATCTGAAGCGCATCTTCAGCAAACCGATGGTTTGTTCGATAATGGATCTGGTGGAAATGTGGTTGGAGTTGTAGCGGTCCTGAGCTTCGTTGACTGGCCTCCTCAACGGCGTCATTAACCACGTCCTCAGGGGTTATGCTTGTCTACAAGTAACCATCCGTTAAGTTGGTCTGGCGGACTGAATAGCGGAGGCACACTAGACTGGTGCAGTATGAAGGAGTCATGGCAACTGCCAGGGTACATGGCACAAACATGCAAAATCTCCTTCTTGTGGTAACACACCAGCTGAACGTTGAGGGATGGAAGCCCTTGCGGTTGACAAAAATACCTGGATTGCGATGGGGTGCCCTAAGGGCCACGTGTGCAGTCAACGATGCCCTGCACCCTTGGAAAGCCTGCCAGATGAGCTAATCCAACCGCTCGCGCCGTGACACTTGCTCGATCCTTGGTAAAATGGATGTGATTGTGCGCGAGGGCAAAGAGGGCATCGGTTACCTGCGTGATGCAAGTGTGTGCGACCGCCTGGGAGATGCCGCTGATGTCTGCTGCTGATCCTTGGAATGAGCCTGAGGCAAAAAAGTTGAGTGCGGTGGTGACTTTGACAGCCACTGGTAATGCTTGTCCACCTGGTCCTCTGGACAGCAGCTCTTGCTGTAGCATTGCGCAGAAGTCAGTCACTACCGCTCGCAAAAGTCGGAACCGCCTTTGGCACTGCTGCTCAGACATGTTGAGATAGGTGACCCTGCGTCTGTAGACCCTGTTTGGGGGGTATCTCCTGTGCCGACGGCCTTCCTGGCGCTGGCCCCTTCTAGCCTGTGCAGCCTCAGGTGGGTGAGCAGCAACCTGGCGCTCCTGCTGCTGCTGCTGTTGCTGGTGCTGCTGTTGTTCCTGGTTCTGCTGCTGCCGCGGCTGGTGTTCGAGCTCCTCTAATGCCCAGATGGGAAGAAAATAAATTGCTCCCATGCTTCTGGTATGCCTCTGTTGAGGAAGCGCTGAGTGAAGGTGGCGAGATGGGTTTCCCAGGAGGTCACACTGGAGATGGGTGTGAGGCTCCAACCTTCCACAGGTGTGGTTAAGCCTTGTAAAAGTTGCCCCAGACCTGAGACCACTAAGCCCTGCCAACTGCAAATGATGGCTGATCAAATCTCCTCTTTAATGGTTGACCTGCAGTTGACAGTCAGCAATCCAATAGTGCTCCCGCCAGGTTTCACATTCATGATTCCCACCAGGCGTGTTTTATGTGGGAAAAGGGTTAAAGTTGCAAGGGCCTGTTAAAATAGGATTATAGAGGCCATATAGTGGTAATTAAGGGCCTTAAAGACCAGTCCTGCCTGTTGTATGCGGGATGGAGTCGGGACCATCAGACACGCCTGAGTTAAAATTGCTCGGAGTCGGGAACCAGGCGGGAGGGTGGGGGGGCGTCCCGCCCGCCAGTTTCTGCGATTTTAACCCCCTGCAAGCCTCCAAGCCCGACTCCACGGCTCAATGAAAATCAAGCCCTACGATTGTGGCTGCTGACAGTAAATGCATTTAATACAAAGAATAGAGACTTTCTTTGCCACAAGATTAGTCTAAAATCTGTAAACAGGTTCTTGCTTTACATTTTCTGAAACATTGAGAAATTGCACATTTAACTTGGATTGGCAGTGAAATTTGCAGTTGACTCTTAGGGCAGGATTTTCATTGGGCCGTGGAGGCGGGATTGGAGGTGTGTGAGGGGTTAAAATCCTGAAATCGGGGGGCACGAACCCATCCCGCCCCCAACCTGCCTCCATGCCAATTTCAAAGGAGGCAGGTACCCAACCCGCACTGGGACCCGCCTCCCTGAGGCAAGAAGGGGATTAGTGCCAATTAACTGCCTGTTAACAGGTAGTTAACAGGCAGTTTTTAGCCTAATCCCTATTTTCATTCTTGAAGTGTGGGATTCCCGACGGCTCCAAACCACGCCAAGTTAGCGAGGCGGGCCATCGGGCTGAAGGGCTTGGAGGGGTCGAGATGTCCGGTGTTCAGGTGAGTGATGGGTGCATGAGTGCAGAGGTAAGTGTGTTTGGTGTGTTTAAAGAAGTTTTAATTACCTTTACTTACCTTTACAGCCTTCCTTCCTTCAGGTCTCGGGAGTCCCTCATCTCACCGGCACAGAAAGCAGAATGGCCGCGATCTGTCAAAAATTGCAGCATTCAGCTTTCTGTTCTGGGGAGATCTCTAAATCATCCTGAGAGGAAGGAATTAACTTGGAGTACAGATTGTCAGTGTTTGACAGCTTCAAACAGCTGTTGAACGCTGATATTTCATCTGTCAAAAGGTCTTGACAGATGAAATATCAATCTGTGACGTCACCTGTTGCCGGTTGGCCCATAATCGGCCTGCTGAGCCCGCTGGGCGGGCTCAACAAGGTCAATCAAGTCAAAATCGCGTGGGTTGGCTACAACTCGATGGAGGCAGGACTACAACCCCGAAAGTTATAGTCCCTCCTCCTACCCGCCTCCTCAATGAAATTCCAGCCCTTAATATCAGTAACACTGAAACTCTCTCAAGATGTTATCAGAGCCACAGCAGTATTAAATCTTCCCACAGTATCTGCCGTTTCTGCTGTAGTACCATAATATCATTGTTATATCTGTTTAGTTTTGTCTGTTACTTCATCCACAATGTAGTTGTAATTATTTTTAAAAAAAGCAATATTTGCCAGTGCTAGTAACATGTTCTTTTTATCATTTTCACCTACAGAATGACTCCATTCCTCAAGAAAATTTCACAGCTGAAGCATTCCGAGCCTTCTTGAATAATATTTGTCCTCGGCCTGAAATTGACAGCATCTTTTTAGAATAGTAAGAAATCCATTTTCTTGTTTGGTTCAATGTTGGCCGTTTGATAAGTTATCTCTGACTTTGTGCTTGGTCTTCAAGCCCTTTTGTGATTGCAATGTTGATGACTTATAATAATTCCTCCCTTGTACATGTGTTTCTCTTATACTGCACTGTGCAAATACAGAACTTGGGGCTTGTTCTCACAAGATTAGATGGTTGGCCACAGTCTATTATAGATTGGATTGTGTCTGGTCTTTGGAAGGATCAGTCTATTTTCTTTGTTCAGTGCTTTCTTGTATTCTGAAAGTCTTCATTTACAGATGTGTGGTCAATGACTTTTCATACAGCCTCACTTCCTGCCATGGCCAGGAACGGTCTGCGCCAAACACCAGACTAAATTTCCACTTCACTAGCCATTGGGGAAATTTCCTGCTGAAGCATATGCGCTGCAATTTCATTCTTGCTTTTTCACACTCTTTTAAATTTGTTACAGATGGGATTGGTGAGCCAGTGACATTATTGCATTGTTCCTCTTTACTAACCTGTGGCGAAGATTTCATACATGTGCCAGGTGTAGTTACATAGAATGACATAGAATATACAACACAGAACAGGCCATTCGGCCCAACCAGTCCATGCCGAGTTTATGCTCCACTTGAGCCTCTTCCCACCCTTCCTCATCTAACTCTATCAATATAACCCTCTATTCCCTTCTCCCTTATATGCTTTTCTAGCTTACACTTAAATGCATCTATACTGTTCGCCTTAGAAATTGTAAGTTAAATTGTAAATTCATTTTTTATGAAGGCATATGATTTTGCTACACCTGGCAGACATTGGAAATCTTCCCTCTTCATTCGTTATCTGACAGGATAATTTCCAAGATGATAATTCGTCTCTAAAGCAATGGTTTCCAACTAATGGACAACTTTTCTATTTTTAGATTTAACATCAGTAACCAAATAACAATAATAATATACCTGAAGCCAATTCTTAAAAAGATTGGGTCACATTTCAAAGTTTTTCCTGCATCTATATCATTTGGATACACTGCAAAATAATTCCTGATCTGTAACATTGGCTGTGTAAAAATTGCAAGTTAATTAAGATTTTTTGGACCAAAGTGTCACTCCCTTGCTATCTGTATTCACATTCCTTTTTCTCCGTTCTATATCACGTGGGTTTTTCAGCATTGCCAATGCTTGCGATTCACTTGTGAGTCCCGTAATTTTCAAAACTATTTCACTCATGATTCATGCAGAAAATTTAAACAGAGCATTCTTTAACGTTCCAGTGAGAAAAATGAGTGTTAAAGTAAATGCAAAAGATGGGACTCGCAAGTGACCTCTGACTGTTGCTTTTTAATGGCAGCGCATTAAACATTTAACGCATTGACACGCCCAGAGCCTAGTGATGCATGTGTTCTGGCGATGTTTAGCTGGTTGGGTTTGTTGAAGACTAGGGCACCAAACTTCTGATGGGATCAGAGGGCACAGAGCAGGCCAATCCCTGAGTGAGTGAAAGCTGACCACCGACACCTCGACCAGTGGCCGAAGAGCCGGTAAGCAGAGGATACAGATTTAAGGAGATTGGCAAAAGAACCAGAGGCGAGATCGGGGAGGGTGTCCCCAGGCTACTCAGGAAATTTCACCCGATGCACCATTAATAGGCCCAGCTGGACCAATATTTACTAGAATGGTACCAGGTATGAGGGACTTTAGTTATGTGGATAGACTGGAGAAGCTGGGGTTGTTCTCCTTAGAGCAGAGAAGGTTAAGAGGAGATTTGATAGAGGTGTTCTAAATCGTGAAGGGTTTTGATAGAGTAAATAAGGAGAAATTATTTCTAGTGGCAGAAGTGTCGGTAATCAGGACACAGATTGAAGGTGATTGGCAAAAGAATCAAATGTGAGATGAGGAATTTTTTTTACGCAGCGCTTTTTGTGATCAGGAATGCATTGGCTGAGCGGGTGGTGGAAGCAGATTCAGTCATAACATTCACAAGGGAATTGGATAAATATTTGAAAAGGAAAAAAATTGAAAGGCTATGGGGAAATAGCAGAGAAGTGGGATTAATTGGAAATCTCTACCAAAGAGGCAGCACAGACACAATGGGTTGAATGGCCTCCTTCTGCGCTGTATTATTCTATGGTGGTGATTTTGTGAATGGAGGCGCGTTGGAGGCGGGACTGCTGCTTGTCGGGTTTCAGTCCCGCCTCCATCGAGTTGTGGCCAACCCACGCTATTTTACCTTGATTGACCTTGTTAAGCCCGCCCCGCGGGCTTAGCAGGCCAATTAAGGGAAAGCCGGTTACAGAGCACGTCAATGTATGACGTGTTATCTGTCAAAATATTTTGACAGATGAATTGTCATCGTTTGACAGCTCTGTGAAGCTGTCAAACAGTGACAATCTCTGCAGTTTGATGGGGTCTTGCATACAAGACCTCATCAACCTTCTTTCTTTTACAGAATTGAGATGTTTGTTGCATCGGAGAATGCAATGGACAGCTCTCATCTGCAACACGGAGGTGCGAGACTCTCCGTATAGAAACCGACTGAAGCCTGCAGGAAGAAACAAAGGTAAGTACACTTTTAAAAACACTTAGGACTTACCTCAGATACTCACCTCTACACTCTTGCACCCATCACTTACCTTCACACCACACTTTTGCACCCCCCTAACCCCCGCAGATCCAGTACTCACCTCGCTGAGCTGGTGGGTTTTGGAGCCTTCGGGAAGCCTGCACTTGTGAGGGCAAAAACGGGATAATCCTATTTTCTGCCTGTTAACTACCTGTTAACAGGCAGGTAATAGGCTTTAATCCTTTCCCGCCTCCAAGGAGACGGGATGCAGCGCGGTACGGCAATCTGCCTCCTGGGTGCAAAAGTGTGGTGTGAAGGTAAGTGATGGGTGCAAGAGTGTAGAGGTGAGTATCTGAGGTAAGTCCTAAGTGTTTTTAAAAGTGTACTTACCTTTGTTTCTTCCTGCAGGCTTCAGTCGGTTTCTATACGGAGAGTCTCGCACCTCCGTGTTGCAGATGAGAGCTGTCCGTTGCATTTTCCGATGCAACAAACATCTCAATTCTGTAAAAGAAAGAAGGTTGATGAGGTCTTGTATGCAAGACCCCATCAAAGTGCAGAGATTGTCAGTGTTTGCCAGCTTCACAGAGCCATTTTCCCAGCAGTCCCACCTCCATACCCGCCTCCTCAGGACTGAGAAAATCCCCCCCTTTGAGTCTACGATCAGATGAGAGCTCGTGTAGGCCCTATTCTAGAGCCCCAAAAGTTTGTGCTGCTGAAAGTAATCGATCCCAGATGATGAATTCCTTTTGTAAGACAATCTAGTTCTTATTTGTTGGCCCTAAAAGTGTCTTAAACTCTGCCATCGAAGCAGCTTGGTGCCATTGTGATTTTATGGTTTGTTGTCTCTGTACAGGCATGGACTGCCCGCCTTAATTACGGAAATGAGTTCAGATCGACTGCTAAAGAGGACGCTTCCAGCAACAGAGCAGACCCCTGAAATTTTGCGACCTTAGATTTAAATTTTCTAATAGTCTATGCACGGAGTAATGCCAATTATTGGGGTGCTGGATAGCTATGCATTGGTCGTGTATTTTGTGATGTCCTATGTTGCGTTTCAAGTCATTTTTGAGATACTTCAAAACCAGCATAAAGCTTGAGAGTTGGAATATTTAGAGGTGCCTCATTATTCAATTTTCAAACAATTTCAAGCTAACACCGAATGAAACCTAGTGTCGTAATAATTAATTAAAATAAATATGTTCATTAAGGGTAATCAAACCACTTAACCAATGACTCAGACACCCGTGTTAAGTGTCCTTGACAGACAACATTTTTTAAAAGTTTAAGATGTCACATGCTCCCTCATTCATTCAGCTGCCACATTCTATTGCAATTCAGGGAAACTGCCCATTGTGAAGATTACTGGTGGTAGTGAAATGACAAAATGGATGTGCAGCTTCCATCATTCAATCCTTATTTAAATAGCCATAAGCTGCACTTTTGCACCCTGCTCTCACAGCAAACATGATGCAGTCACTAAAAATTGCGAAATCGCTCCCCTGATAATCTGCTAATAGTGCGATCGGTTGAGGGATAAATTCAGCATCGTTGCGCCTGTTTTATGGGCGTGAAATGGGTGCAACGATAACCAATTTATCAGGGAAAAGTCCTGCACGAGTGTTCGGACCACTGCTAGATTGGTCGGGGCCTTTTTTTTTTAGGCAGTTCTGGCAGCTGCCTGAAATAAGCGCAGGCCTCATTTCAAAATTAAAATGAGGGCTCCTCGGCCATTTGTGACCCGGATTCCAAAATACAGTTAAACTTATCGGAGCTAGCGCTGCGTAGGCTCTGACTAGAATTTCCAGGTCTTGAGCGGCCTAACTAGCAGTCTTTAAAGGGACCGCCTTGGACCGCTTGAAAAATGGCCCCAAAACTTTTAGCAATGTTGTTTTTTGTGGAGTCGGAAGGAGCAGGAGTGGACTTCCTGGATCCACAAAACAACTGCGAGCCACTGCCGGCCCACGCTTCTCCAGACCAGTCAGGGTGCCCGCAGCACACTGGAATTATGTTGATGAGGCCTGAGGACCAATTTGGGATAGCCCTTGGGCCTGTCCCTTCTGGTGCGCCCTCTTTCTTTGCCAGTGGAAGCAGGCCTGGTTTTGGGCATTATCCAACTTCTACCCCTTTTACTCAAAAATGAGTTGATGAAAAACACGTGCAGTTTTAACACACTTTCCAGACACTATCGGATAATATTTGAACAATTAATAAGATTTAAAAAATGGAACCCAAAAAAAACCAGGTCCAACTATCAAGCTCATTCCTTTCACAGACTGTGAACAATTTGTACTATCACCCTGAATCTCCTGGGAGAGGTGAATAAACAAATATAACACTTCCAAAAGTTAAACCTCTGATATTTCTCTCTGAACTCCAAATATAATTTAATGAAACTTCAGGATTTTAGTCTAACATTCTGGGCTGCGGTAACCATCCTAACCTGATGACATTTCCACAATCAAAAACAGCAAAAGAACCATTGCATTCTGTGGAATATTTGATCTTCTCTGTTTACATTTAATCTTATAGCCTTCAGTCTTGTTCATAAGCACATATTTATTCTGTTCTTTTTAATGGAACTAATCTACACAGCAATAATTGCATTTGCTGGGAGTTTTGCATACATGGGATTACATAAGATATACGGCATAGAAACAAGCCATTCGGCCCAACCAGTTCATGCCAACGTTTATGCTCGACTTGAGCCTCCTCCCGTCTTTCCTCATCTAAATCTATCAGCATAACCCTCTATTCCCTTCTCCCTCATATTCTTGTCTAGCTTGCCCTTAAATGCATCTATACTTTTCGCTTCAACCACTCCCTGTGGTAGCGAGTTCCACATTCTCACCACTCTTTGGGTAAAGAAGTTTCTTCTGAATTCCCTATTGGATTTCTTGATGACTATCTTATATTGATGGCCACAAGTGGAAACATTCTCTCTGTATCCACTCTATCAAAAGCTTTCATAATTTTAAAGACCTCTATTAGGTCACCCCTCAGCCTTTTTTCAAGAGAAAAGAGACCCAGCCTGCTCATCCTTTCCTGATATGTGTACCCTCACATTTCTGGTATCATCCTTGTAAATCTTTTCTGCAACCTCTCCAGTGCCTCTATATCATTTTTATAATGTGGCAACCAGAACTATATGTAGTACTCTAAGGACGTGGTCTTGCCAGCCCTGGGGAGGTGGGTATGGAGGCGGGACTGCCAGGAAAATGGCAGAATTTGGGGACGGATGCCCAACCCACCCCCAAACCACCTCCGTGCCATCTTGCCAGGAGGCGGGTAGCCGACCCGCGCCGGGTCCCGCCTCCTTGGAGGCAGGAATGGGATTACAGCCACTTAACTGCCTGTTAACACGTAGTTAACTGGCAGATAAGAGGATTATTCCTATTTTGCCCACACAAGTGCGGGCTTCCCGAAGGCTCCGAACCCCACCAGGGTCACCGAGGCGAGTAGTGGGTCTGCAGGGGTCGGAGGGGTGCAAAAGTGCGCTACGAAGGTAAGTGATGGGTGCAAGTGTGGAGAGGTGAGTATGTGAGGGAAGTGGAAAGTGTTAGAAAAAGCTTTGTTTCTTCTGCAAGCTTCATTAGTTGGGTATGCGGAGAGTCTCGCACCTCCACGGCAGAGATGACAGATGGCCGTTGCATTCTCCAATGCAGCAACCATCTAATTTCTGCAAAAGAGGTTTGATGAGGTCTTGAATTCAAGAGCTCATCAAACTACAGAGAATGACAGTGTTTGACAGCTTCACAGAGCTGTCAAACGATGACAATTCATCTGTCAACATTTTTTGACAAATGAAACGTCATACGCTGATTCTCTGTAACCGGCTTTCCCTTAACTGGCCTGCTAAGCCCGCTGGGCGGGCTTAACAAGGTCAATCAAGGGCAAATAGCATGGGTTGGCCAGAAGTTGATGGAGGCGGGACTGAAACCCAACAAGTGGGAGTCCCGCCTCCAAAAGCTCCCCATTGGCAAAATCCAGCCCTAAGTGTGGTCTAACCAAGGTTTGATTCAGGTTTAGCATAACTTCCCTACCTTTCAATTCTATACCTCTAGAAATAAACCCCAGTGCTTGGTTTGCTTTTTTAATGGCCTTGCTAACCTGTGTTGCAAATTTTAGTGATTTGTGTATTTGTATTCCGAGATCCCTTTGTTCCTCTACCCCACCTAGACTCGTACCCTCCAAGTAATGAGTGACCTCCCTATTCTTCCTACCAAAATGTAACACCTCACATTTATCTGTGTTGAACTTCATTTGCCAATTATATGCCCATTCTGCAAGTTTATTAATGTCCTCCTGTAATTTGTCACACTCCTCAGTATTGACTATCCCCCCAATTTGGTGTCATCTGCAAATTTAGAAATTGTGTTTATGGTTCCAAAGTCTAAATCGTTAATATAATTTGTGAACAACAGTGGTCCCAGCACTGATCCTTGTGGAACACCACTACCCACCTTCTGCCACTGTGAATGGCTAGCTTTTACCCCTACTCTCTGCTTTCTGTCTTGAAACCAGCAAACTCTCCATTCTGCTACTTGTCCCCTGACTCCGCATTCTCTGACCTTGTTCATCAGTCTATTATGGGATACCTTATCGAAGGCCTTTTGAAAATCTAGATAAATTACATCTACTGCATTACCATTGTCTACTCTCTCTGTTACCTCTTCAAAAAATTCAATGAGGTTGGTGAAGCAAGACTTTCCCTTTTGAAATCCATGCTGACTATTCATTACCATATTTTTGGTTTCTAGATGTTCTATTTGTTCCTTTAGTAGGGATTCCATTATTTTTCCAACCACCGATGTTAAGCTGACTGGTCTATAATTCCTGGACATGTTCTAGCCCCTTTCTTAAACATAGGTATTATAAGAACATAAGAACATAAGAAATAGGAGCAGGAGTAGGCCAATCGGCCCCTCGAGCCTGCTCCGCCATTTAATAAGATCATGGCTGATCTGATCCTAACCGCCAATCTACTATCACTGAACCATCTCCTGAATCTAACAGAATTGGACACACGAAATAGGAGCAGGATCAGGCTACACAGCCCCTGGGCCCGCTCCGCTACCCACAGGGCCATGACCGATCCGAACCTAGACTCATGTCCAAATTCCTGCCCGCTCCCCATAACCCTTAATTCCCTTTACTTCTAGGAAACTGTCTATTTCTGTTTTAAATTTATGTAATGATGTAGCTTCTACAGCTTTTTGGGGCAGCATATTCCATGGACCTACCACCCTCTGAGTGAAGTAGTTCCTCCTCATCTCAGTTTTGAAAGAGCAGCCCCTTATTCTAAGACTATGCCCCCAGTTCTAGTTTCACCCATCATCGGGAACATCCTCCCCACATCCACCCGATCCAACCCCTTCACAATCTTATATGTTTCAATAAGATCGCCTCTCATTCTTCTGAACTCCAATGAGTAGAGTCCCAATCTACTCAACCTCTCCTCACATGTCCATCCCCTCATCCCCGGGATTAACTGAGTGAACCTTCTTTGTACTGACTCGAGAGCAAGTATGTCTTTTCTTAAGTATGGACACCAAAACTGTATGCAGTATTCCAGGTGCAGTCTCACCAATACCTTGTACAACTGAAGCAATACCTCTCTATTTTTATATTCTATCCCCCTAGCAATGAAAGCCAACATTCCATTGGCCTTCTTAATCACTTGCTGCACCTGCATACTAACCTTTTGAGTTTCGTGCACCAGGACCCCCAGATCCCTTTGTACTTCAGTACTTTCCAGTTTCTTACCATTAAGATAATAGCTTGCTCTATGATTTTTCCTGCCAAAGTGCATAACCTCACACTTTCCAATATTGTATTCCATCTGCCAAATCTCTGCCCACTTACTTAGCCTGTCTATGTCCCCTTGCAGGTTTTTTATGTCCTCCTCACTCACTACTTTCCCTCCCATCTTAGTATCATCTGCAAACTTTGATATGTTACACTCGGTTCCCTCCTCCAAATCGTTAATATAGATTGTAAAGAGTTGGGGACCCAGCACTGACCCCTGCGGAACACCACTCTTTACTGATTGCCATTCTGAGAATGAACCATTTATCCCAACTCTCTGCCTTCTGTTAGATAGCCAATCCTCTATCCATGCCAGAATATTACCCTCAATCCCGTGATTTTTTATCTTAAGCAATAATCTTTTGTGTGGCACCTTGTCAAATGCCTTTTGGAAGTCTAAATACACTACGTCCACTGGTTCCCCTTTATCCACCCTGTATGTTACTTCCTCAAAGAACTCCAGCAAATTTGTCAAACATGACTTCCCCTTCATAAAACCATGCTGACTTTGTCCTATTAAATGATGATTATCCAAATGTCCTGTTACTGTCTCCTTAATAATGGACTCCAAAATTTTACCTACCACAGATGTTAGGCTAACCGGTCTATAGTTTCCAGCCTTCTGTCTACTGCCCTTTTGAAATAAGGGTGTTACATTAGCAGTCTTCCAGTCTGCCGGGACCTTTGCCGAGTCCAGGGAGTTTTGGAAAATTATTACCAATGCATCCACAATCCCTACCGCCACTTCCCTCAAGACCCTAGGATGTAAGCCATCAGGTCCAGGTGATTTATCCGCCTTGAGTCCCATTATTTTACCGAGTACCACTTCCTTAGTGATTTTGATCGTGTTTAGCTCCTCCCCCCCTATAGCCCCCTGTTTGTCCAGTGTTGGGATATTCTTAGTGTCTTCTACTGTAAAGACTGACACAAAATATTCATTCAGTGTTTTTGCCATCTCCATATTTCCCACCATTAATTTCCCGGTCTCATCCTCTAAGGGACCAACATTTACTTTAGCTACCCTTTTTCTTTTTATATAACTATAAAAACTCTTACTATCTGTTTTTATATTTTTTGCTAATTTACTTTCATAATCTATCTTCCCTTTCTTAATCAATCTTTTTGTTATTTTTTGCTGTCTTTTAAAGTTTTCCCAATCCTCTATCCTCCCACTAGATTTGGCTACCTTATATGCCCTTGTTATTAGTCGAATACTATCCTTAATTTCTTTACGTAGCCACGGATGGCTGTCTTTTCTTTTACACCAGTCCTTTGGCACTCCACCGTTTTCTAACAAATTATTAAATATGTGTAGTAATGCATGTTATTCCACAAATCTACATTTATGTAGTAAATATCATCCTAATCTCCAGTCATACTTAGAGTCATAGGGCTGGATTTTGATACTGGGGCGGGCTGGGGTCATGTAATCCGCATTTCATGTTAGCCACCCAATTCTAAATCGATGTGGGAAAATGATGCAATTTTAATAATTGGCCAATTGAGTTCCAACGTGTGGGAACCCATGGCCAAAGAGGTTTTCCAGTCTGAAAGTCGCCTCCGATGACTGTCATAAATCGCATCTTCTACAAGAAGTACTACTGAACGGCCAGCTGAGGGCGCCGCCCGAGGAGTATAAATACTCGGGCGTGGGCCCACCTTGGCCAGAGACAGTCTGGAAACAGGAAGCTAGTGACTACTAACTAGACTTCCATGTTTTGTTACAAGTCGATTAAAGCCTTGCTTTATGTACAACCAAGTGCGTAGTGAGTCTTTATTACGTCAATGACATCATCATTGCTGCTGCATTTAAGGTCTGCAACAAGCCTTGCTTCTTCTGCAGGCTGCCAACCTTTTGGCCTTTGTAGTGAGAGGCTCCTGCAGGAAGAATGGCCAGCCAAAGACCTAGGTCTGCACCCCAATTCGATGACATTGCCCTGCAGGCTTTAGTAGAGGGAGCAAGAGCACATGAAGAGGTGCTCTTCCCTTCTTCAGGGAGGAAGAAGCCTCCCCAGCAAACCAAGGCTGTGTGGATCCAGGTGGGCCAGGAGGTGAACTCATTGTCAGTAACCCGCAGAACCTGCATTCAATGCAGGAAGAGATTTCATGACCACCTGCGCACTGGAAAAGTGAGTATGAATTTCCCATCACCTTCAATCTGATCCCCATTGCCAATCCTCACCAGCACTCAGCTTTAGCAATCTCTTCCTCCACATCCCACTTGACACTGACATCAATGCACCCTTACCCATTCCCTCTCTCTCTATGGTCACATTCACCTAACTATTCCACTATGCAGCCCTCACACTCCCTATCACTGTGATGCTATGAAAACAATTGACAACACACAGGGAGGGCCCTTGGTCTTGCCACCTCACTCCATCTTTGTCTCCTTCTAAGCATCTATGCTATGGATTCTCTACACTCACTCCTTCATTCTCACTCAACCTCCATTTGTCTCCCTCATTGCAGGAAAAGAGAGCTCACAATGAGAGAGAAAGAGCGAGGGCAGGAGGAGGGCCACCCTCAGTAGCCCACCTCAACCCCTGGGAGGATGCGGCCCTGGAGATCATGGGAGTGGAGGACGATGTGCAAGTGGGGGACGGATAGACGGGTGCATCACAGCAAGCTGGTGGCAGAATAGTTTTCCATCTCTCTCATTGACATTGCATGAGTCGCTGATAATGATTCTGAAGCTCTAACAGATGGACTTCTGATCATCTGCAATATGCAATGTGCATGTAACCTTGGCATCACATCTCTGACTCTTTCCTTTACTCCCCCACAGGACCATCGCTAGCACCCGTCCCCACTAGCCAGGAGGAAGAGCATGAGCCTCAAGACTCCTCAGAGGAAGCTGCAACCTCTGAGGGCACAGCGTCAGCAGAATTAAGCGCACCCTGCACCAGCGCAGACATTCACACCTCGGTGGGACCTTCGGGACATAGTGTAGAGTTGTCACCTGGTGTATCACAGCTCACAAGTGAGCATCAGCAGATGGTGGAGACAGGGACAGCAGTGGAGATTCCTAGTCGGAGGGCGCAGGACTCTCCCAGCTCGGCTCAGCTGCATGTCGACCCTCTGCCTCTGGGTCTGTCCACAAGATCAGCAGTGCTGGAACTCCAGGAACAGATGCAGGAGTCTCTGGCAGGTTTTGTCTCCAGGGTCGCTGCGCATGTGGAGCGAATGGAGGAGTCAATTGCGAACATGAGCAGAGCCTTTGTGGAGTCATTGGCGCATGAACGCATCACCATGGAAAGGATGGCAACCTCCATGAAGGTGATAAGTCGCCAGAGTGCAGAAAACATGGTGAGTGTTCTGAATAGAATGACATCTCTGGAGGAGCGATGATCATCTATTGAACAAGAGAAACCAGACCTTCATGAAAGTCCTTCTGAGTAGGACTGCCAGTGCCGATACGGGTCCCCATGGCCCCCTGATGTGCAGCAAGGTGCTCTCAAGCCACTTGCAAGCGCTGAGGTGGACCTGACCCATGAGAGGGAAGTTGGTGGCAGACATCAAGGAAGTGGGGGCTCCTCTCCAAGCGCTCACACTTCCATGCCAAAGCAGAGCCCTCGGTCAACGCCCCACCAGAGTCCACACCCAACTGAGATCGGCGTCTCAAGCCCTGCACAGCCGCAGGAGCAACAGACTGTTGGCGAGCCCTCAGGCTCGCAACCCCAGAGGACGCCCGCCAAAAGTGTTGAGACAGGGGCAGCAGGAAAGTGAGCAAGGGGCCTCCACATCTGCTGAAGCCACAGGGGAAGCACGCGCAAGAGAAAGATACTGCACAAATAGTCAGAAGGGTAGTCACTTGGCTGAAATTTGATGTTTTATATTAAAAAGCCATCAGATGATTACTGTAAATAAAACATCTGATGGCTACTGCTGTAGTTGTGGCGTGTGTCCTTTCGCGAATGGGGCTTCCACATTGAGGGCTTAGGATTACTTGCAATTGTCAGTATGGTGGTCAAATTGCTAGGAATCTGCTGTTTCTTGGGCATTGTCGATGCCCAGGTAAGAAGCTGCGAGGCAAAAGTGCTTGATTGGCTAGGCTAAGCAAATCTGGCCAAGATGAGTGCGTTCTTTGCATCCCGGGCAGCAGTGTTCTCGTGTGCTGCTCCGCTGGTTGATGGGCCTCTGCAAGATGTTCGTTTTCACTCTCCTCCTCCTCATCTAAGGAGGATATGTGAGGAGCCACTTGGTCCTCAGGAATCTGCAAGCCATGACGCTGTGCCATGTTGTGAAGTGCACAGCAAACCACGACGATTCTGGAGACCCTGGCTGCTGAGTACTGCAGGGCTCCACCTGATCTATCCAGGCATCTGAAGCGCATCAGCGACTGGTTGACTGGAACGGTTCCCAGTCGCTGTGGGGCTGGGGGGGCGCTATTTAAAGGGGGCTCTTCCTGGCTTCTTAGTGGTAGCCATTTTTGGACCACTCCTGTGTGAGAGAGAGAGAGATTTGCAGAGAGACAAAGGGAGAGAACTTTCTGCATTGAGTCAGCGCTCGCAGAGGTACTTCTGGCTTCAGCCCAGAACTTTGCAGTTGGATTGATTTTTCAGTGCCATAGCCTTGAGTAGCCACATATTATGGGGGCTGCAATGGGTGGAAACGTTGGGTTTCTCCATTGCATTGAGAGGACTCAGAGACGCCGAGAGAGAGAGTGCCAATCATGGCCAGACGGAGGAGGGCCAACAGGCGTCGGCACAGGAGGCCTTACCCTCCCAGGGTATACCGCCAGCAGTTCTCATACCTCAACATGTCTGAGGAGCAGTGTATTCGGAGGCTTCAATTCAGAAGGGAGGTGGTCACTGAGCTCTGCCACCTGCTTCAGACAGATCTGCAGCCTCAGCTGAGGAGCAGGATGTCTCTGTCGGTGGCAGTGAAGGTGACAGTGGCTCCCAACTTCTATGCCACCGGCTCCTTCCAATCCGCTACTGGGGACATTGCCAATGTCTCCCAGTTCGCGGTGCATTGCTGCATCCACCAAGTCACGAATGCCCTCTTCAAAAGGAGACGTCAGTACATTTCCTTCCCCATGACCCTGGACAAGCAGCAAGAGCGCGCAATGGGATTTGCAAGAATAGCGGGCTTCCCCATGGTCCAGGGCACCATTGACTGCACGCATGTGGCTTTGCGAGCGCCTCAAGAGAATGCTGAGGATTACCGCAACCAGATGGGGTTCCATTCGTTGAACGTGCAGTTGGTGCGTGACCACAGACAGCTGATACTAGCTGTCAATGCCCGCTTTCCAAGCAGCAGCCACGACGCCTTCATCCTGCGCCAGACTTCTGTGGCAGACCTTTTCGAAGCCCCGGCTCACCCAGGAGGCTGGCTTCTCGGGGAGAAGGGCTATCCTTTGTGCACCTGGCTGATGACCCCGCTCCGTGCGCCCAGCACCCCTGCTGAAGAACGATACAATGAGAGCCATCAAGCGACCAGGAACATCACTGAGCACACAATCGGCGTGCTAAAGCAATGGTTCCGCTGTCTGGACCATTCCAGGGGAGCCCTTCAGTACTCGCCTGAGCGAGTCTCCCATTTCGTTGTAGTGTGCTGCATGCTGCACAACCTGGCTATCCTCAGGACTCAGCCACTGCCAGCAGACATTGGAGGACCACCAGAGGAGGAGGAGGAGGAGGAGCACCAAGACGGGGGGGAGGCACAAAGTGCAAGGGCCGTCCGTCAGCGGCTTATTGCAAGTCGGTTCTAGGCCCCCTCTGAGGGAATGGCTTGTGCCATTGAAAGAACATGAATGGAAACGTTCCGCAAACCCTGAGCCCGTCAAGGCAACAAATAGTTCAAAGCACAAACATGCACAATCTGAATAAAGACAATTATTTATTTAACAAACTCTTTGCCCTTCCCGCATGACAAACAAATACAGAGAAACCCCCCAAAAAAGTCAGACACATAACTGGCTCTCACAACCTGGAGACAATGAAGAAAAGAGTTAACCAAAAATGACCATGATCCTCGGCCTTCACTAAAAAAATTCACAGCATTTTGCCACACCTCCTACTTTTTGGCCTGCGAGGGTGGTCTGCTTCGCTTGCGAGTTTGGCCCCTTCCCACCCTGCAGCTCCTCCGCAGTGGGACCCCAGTGGCTGCAGCAAGGCTGGGGGAAGGCTGCTGAGTGTCAGAAAGTGAGTCGGCAGATGCCCTTGGGGGATGGCCTGGACCAGCTCTGGGCCTGGAGGGCCTGGCTGCTGACTGCTCCAACTCTGCATGGGCGGCAGCAGTCTGTCCTACGGGTGGTGGCAGCTGCAGTGGAGGAGTGACAGTGTTGGCAGCAGGAATGCTGCCATCCTGACAGAGCACAGGCACTCCCTGGTCGGACGACACACTGGCGCTCGCACGGGGCAGCACTGCAGCATGCGGAGCAATCTGCTGAAGCACAGACTGCTGGCTTGCTGCGGCACGGCGAGGGCCCCGGCGAATCCTGCCTGATCCAGCGAGGGTGGCAGCAGTCAGTACTCGTGTGGCCCTAATCTGTGTCTGCATCAGACAAGCCACTGACTGCATGGCACGACTAAGCACTTGCGTTGAAGCCGCCTGTGCTGCTCCGAGGTCCTGCAGACTCCTTGCCAGTGCTGCACCGAAGTCCTGCAGACTCCTGGCCTGTGCTGCACCGAAGTCCTGCAGACTCCTTGCCTGTGCTGCACCGAAGTCCTGCAGACTCCTTGCCTGTGCTGCCCCGAATTCTTGTACACTCGTTGCCAGTGACTCTATGGAGTCAGGCATCCTTGCCACTGCAGCCATGATCTCAGTGTGCCTGTGCTCCGCCTGGGCGCCCATTTCAGCGAGGAGCCGCACCTCCTCTGCGCTCACTGTAGCAGGACTGGAGGCCATACTCTCCCTCCGGGGAGAAGGCCACCGTTGCTGCAGCCCGGTGGGCCCTGGAGCTTCACCCTCCTCAGACCCTTCCCCCCTGCTCCCCTCCAGGGAAGACGTGTCCCCATTATGGCCATGGGCTGCCTCGGCTGAGGGTGGCACTGATGGTCCGGCTTCCTCTTCCTCCTCGCCTTCAGAATCACTTACAGTGGCAGCTTGAGGGCCCGCCTCCTCACCTGGCGAATCAGCATCTGAAAGCAGGGAGGTACAAGAGTTGCTTTAGCGTGAGGACAGGGCGGCAGTGAGGGAGGCATGAGTGCTGCAATGCACTGTATTGGTTCAACAGTGGCAAAGGATGCTGGTGTGAGGCACAAGTGGAAGGAGAGAGATCAAAAAGGTGATGAACTTACCATTGCTGTCCAGAGTGAGGTCGGCATCTCCAGTGGCGACGGGGCCAATCATCCGGCCTGCCATAATCCGTTCCACTCGCT
Source organism: Somniosus microcephalus (assembly GCF_052327205.1). Classification (NCBI taxonomy): domain Eukaryota; kingdom Metazoa; phylum Chordata; class Chondrichthyes; order Squaliformes; family Somniosidae; genus Somniosus; species Somniosus microcephalus. The sequence goes on along the minus strand of NC_140989.1, from coordinate 142,995,629 downwards.
GCTCCAGATCGCTGAGCTCTTTAAGGTCAGGATGGCCTCCCCCGGTCCGTTGTTGCTGCCTCCTATTGTGCGCCAGCTTGCCCTGCAAGAGAATGGACGGGCTCTGAGTACAGTGTGAAGCCCTGATCTTGGCTGCACTGCCTCCCATGGTCGAATAGCCCTTACAGTGTGAAGCCCTGATCTTGGCTGCACTGCCTCCCATGGTCGAATAGCCCTTACAGTGTGAAGCCCTGATCTTGGCTGCACTGCCTCCCATGGTCGAATAGCCCTTACAGTGTGAAGCCCTGATCTTGGCTGCACTGCCTCCCATGGTCGAATAGCCCTTACAGTGTGAAGCCCTGATCTTGGCTGCACTGCCTCCCATGGTCGAATAGCCCTTACAGTGTGAAGTCCTGATCTTGGCTGCACTGCCTCCCATGGTCGACTAGCCCTTACAGTGTGTAAAGTGGTGAATGTGCATGTGAGTTTCATGAAAGGCCCATAGGTGTTGGATGAGGGCTGGGCATTGGGGCTTTCAGGACCCTTTGGCCATAAAGTGAGGTGCACATGCAGGGATGAAGAGGATACTGGAAAGGGTACTCACCCTGACAACCCGAGTGAGGTCGTTGAACTTCTTCCTGCATTGCACAGGGGTCCTAGGAACCATGCTGCTGGAGGTCACTCTGTGTGCCACCTCCCTCCAAGCTTTTCGATATTCGTTGGGCAGCGGCCTCCTGCCACTGTCCGGAAACAGGATAGATCACCTGCGCTCCACTGCGCCAGCCAGAACCTTCAGGGCCCCCTCACTGAACCGCTGCGCTCGCTCCCTGGCCCTCTCCATGGTCCTAGGAGTTAGAATGTCACAGCAGGTCTGTCCAGGCCGAGAATCAGGGCTCCAATGTGCAGGGCATGGCTGCAAGCCAAATCGACCCTCCCCCTTTAAGAGGTGACCGGTGCCAGCATGTCTGCCTGCAATCACTAACTGGCCGCACCTGCGCAAGCCCTCGGTGGTAGCGCCTCACCTCTCCGGCTTAGCACCTTAGGACAATCGTGCAGCGCCTGCTTTAGCGCACCAAGCACCTCTTGGAGCGATGCAAGTCAATTTCGTTGAAGGTGGTGATAATTTGCGCCGGACGCTAAATTTAGTGCACACTCGACTATATCGCCCCAAACGTGGCGATACTGAATTTCTAGGCCTGAGTGACTCCGCTTCCACCACTTCCGTCGGCAGCAAATTCCAGGTCCTCACCACTCGCTGCGTGAAAAAGTTTTTCCTCACATCCCCCCAGTATCTCTTGCCCAAAACCTTAAATCTGTGTCCCCTGGTCCTTGTACCATCAACTAGTGGGAACAGCCTTTCCCTGTCCAGCCTATCCAAACCTGTCATAATCTTATATACCTCTATCACATCACCCCTCAATCTCCTTTGCTCTAATGAAAACAAATCCAGCTTCTCCAACCTGTCCTTGTCGCTAAGATCCCCCATCCCCGGAACCATTCTGGTAAATCTCTTCTGCACCCTCTCAAGGGCCTTCATATCCTTCCTAAAGTGTGATGACCAGAATTGGACGCAGTACTCCAGTTGTGGCCTAACCAGCGCTTTATAAAGGTTCAGCATAACTTCTCTACTTTTGTACACCTCTATTTATGAAGCCCAAGATCCCATATGCTTTGCTATCCATTCTCTCAATATATCCTGCCACCTTCAGGGACCTATGCACATTAGCTCCCAGGTCCCTCTGTCCCTGTACACTTTTTATACTGTGCCATTAAGTGTATATTGCCTTTCCCAGTTCCTTCTGCCAAAATACATCACCTCACACTTTGTATTAAATTCCATCTGCCACTTGTCTGCCCAATCTATGTTCTGTTGCAGTCGATTGGTATCATCCTCACTGTTTTGCCACACCCCCAAGTTTGGTGTCATCGGCAAATTTAGAAATTCTACTCTGTATTCCAATATCCAGGTTATTTATATATATCAAAAAAAGCAGTGCCCCCAGCACTGACCCTTGGGGAACACCACTGTCTACCATCCTCCAGTCTGAAAAACAGCCATTTACCACAACTCGTTGTTTTCTGTCCTTAAGCCAATTCCTTATTCCCTTATCCCAGCTGCCACTGACCCACCTATTCCATGAGCTTCAATTTTGTTAACCAGCCTTCTGTGTGGTACTTTGTCAAACGCCTTCTGAAAATCTAGGTAGACAACATCCATTGCATTCCCTTCATCAATCCTCTCTGTTACTTCATCAAAAAATTCAATTAGATTAGTCAAACACGATCTGCCATTTACAAATCTGTGTTGGCTCTCCTTAATTAGCTTAAACCTCTCCAAGTGCCCGTTAATTTTTTCCTTGATTATTGTTTCTAAAACTTTACCCACCACTGATGTTAAACTGTGGTTTACTAGAATTGTAGTTACTGTAGTTACTGGAATTCCTGTAGTTACTAGAATTGTCCTTGCACCCTTTCTTGAACAATGGTGTCACATTTGCCACTTTCCAAAATCGGGCTCCTCCTCTGCATCTAGGGAAGATTGGAAAATTATGGCAAGCCCTTCTGTTGTGTCTCCTTGTGTTCTTATACTATAAATAATACAGACACTTTTAGCTCATTTTAGTTACTGCTTTTACTAGCTGTATTTTTGCCTTGTTTCTGTGCTGCCGCATGGTGCGGAGTGATACAAGATGTCCCGACGCTGCACTGTGCACTGCCCGTGCACAGTGTGCCACATAGCAATATAACTACACCGTACCAAAGTAGTTCCATACCAAAGTAGTTCCATTTAACGATGTGATACTATAACAATGTAACACCTTCCGCTATCTCCTCCCCCAATTCCCTTAGCAACCTGGGATGCAAGCCATCTGGACCAGGCGACTCTAAGCATACCCAGCCTTTCTAGTACATCCTGTCTATCAATTTTCACCTCTTCCATTGCTTCTACCTTTTCCACTTCTACCGATATTTTGTCAGCACCCACCTCCTTAGTAAACACCGATACAAAGTACTCTAAGCATATGTCACCTTCTTTGTCTCGAATAGGCCCCACCCCGCCTCTTACTACCCACTTACTGTTTACATGCCGGTAGAAGATTTTTGGGTTCCCTTTTATGTTCAACGCCATTCTACTCTCATATTCTCTCTTTGCCAATCTTATTTTCATCTTCACTTCCCCTTTCAACTTATTGTATTTGGTCTGGTTCTCCCTTGAAGAATTTACCTGACATGTATCATACACCCTCTTTTTTTGTTTCATCATCTTCTCTATCTCCCTCACCATCCAAGGAGCTCTTGCTTTGGTTCCCTTACCCTACCCTCTTGTTGGAATGTACCTAGCCTGTACTTGGAACATCTTCTCCTTAAAGATCACCCATTGTTTCGTTACAGTTTTTCCTGTTAGTCTGTTAATTTTGTACCTGTGTCCTCTGTTCTGTTATCACAGTTTAAGTTAACTAACAACCATGATGGGGGCAGAAATTCAGATCCCTACGGGTGTGTACACGCTGTGTACTCACCCGTAGGGACATCGGAAATGCTGGTTTCAGGCATGCACTACGCATGCGCTGGAAACCGGCATTTCCAATCTGTCAAGAAAGCTCTTGACAGATCCTCCGGCTGCGCTGGAGCAGGGCCTCTGCGGGTGGAGAGTTCCGTTTTTTGGAGACCCTCCGTCCGCAGAAAACACTTACAATTCTTGCGCCTGGTAAAAGCAGGCGCGGTGCAAGGCCTGCTTTTACCAGGATAAGAGTTGAAAAAAGTTTTTTTTAAATTTCCACTGATTTATCATTTAAAAATACTTTGAAGAAAGGTAAGTTTATTTTTAGCCCCGTTAAAAACTTTAATTATTTTTTTCAAAAATTTAAATTTTTGTTTAAAATAGTTAATTTATGTAATTCCAAGTCATTTTAAAAATGTGATTTTTCAAAAAATTTATTTAAAATTTTACTATGTTTTGGGGGTGATCTCCATTCATATATTTGACAGGTCTTCCTGTCAAGTGTATGAAGGGAGACTCTCTTCTCTGATTGGCTCCCCATGGCCCACGTGATCCCAGGGACGCTGCGAACCGCCTGCGCCTCTGGAATATGTGGGCCCTGCGCACCGGCAGTTTGGAGAGGCCTAGGAACGGAACTCTGCGCCTCCCGGGAGCCCTCCGGTCTTGGCGCAGATTTTTCCAGATCGCAGCCTCCGTCCGCGGGAGGCCTGCGAACGGAATTTCTGGGCCAATAAGTTGCATTTATATAGCGCCTTTAACATAGTAAAATGTCCCAAGGTGCTTCACAGGAGCGTTATCAAACAAAATTTGACACCAAGCCACATAAAGAGATATTAGGACAGATGACCAAAAGATTGGTCAAAGAGATACGTTTTAAAGAATCTCTTGGAAGGAGGAGGGAGAAGTAGAGAGGCGGAGATGTTTAGGGAGGGAATTCCAGAACTTAGGACCTAGGCAGCTCAAGGGACGGCTGCCAAATGGTGGAGAGATGAAAATCGAGGTTGCGCATGATGCCAGAATTGGAGGAGTGCAGAGATCTCGGAGGGTTGTAGGGCTGGAGGAGATTACAGAGATAGGGAGGTAATAACCTTATTACATTCACGTTATCTACATCTCCTATTAGTAAAAAGTCTTGTATCACATTGTGGTCCCTTTTGTGAATGACTTCATAATCTAGAACCCTGAGTCCAAGAATCCTTATTGCTTTTTTCTGAACCTTCTGCAATGGATCAATGTCCTTTTGAAGGATTGGTTGCTCAAAACTGCAAACAATATCCTACATGTGGCTTTACCAATGAGTTGCTCAAGATTCAAACCCATAATTAAATAGTCTTAAGATGCATTTCTCTATATAGTACATTGATTAATTTTATTAACACCTGACTGGATGCTATCAATGGTTAACATTCACCTCAGATCCTTCTTGTCCCGCGTTTACTAATAGACTGTGTCCACATGTATCTGTGCTAATTTACACTGTGTAATATTTATATGCACATTAAAATCCATCGATGGTCCTTTATCTCATTTACATCATTGGTCCAACTCATTTTCAGTGCTGTCAATCTTTCTTCCATGAGTTATCTAATCAAATAGAATTAAAAGCAGATATTATAGTACAATTTTGAATCTGAGATCGATAGATTTTTTTCTAGCCAAGGGTATTAAGGGATATGGAGCCAAAGCGGGTAAATGGAGTTAGGATACAGATCAGCCATGATCTCATTTATTGGCGGAACAGGTTCGAGGGGCTGAATGGCCTACTCCTGTTCCTTCCAAATAGTAATCTGGACCTTGGTTTTGAGGCTGTGCTGGACTTTCTTCACCAGCCATCTCATTGCCATCTGCATTCTTCTGCTCTGAGATAGTGATAATTTCTGGCTGTAAGTCAAAAGAACTGGATGTGGAGAGATGAAGAAATATTTCAGTAATTGGAGTTTGTACAATCATTCTCTGCTGAAAGACAGAGAGAGAATTTATTCACTTGGTATACAACAAGCATTAAGTGTGATTTGTAAGACTATATGAAATAGATGGCTAGAAATAGTTTTATGCACTACATTTATCACACAAGTAGAGTCATTATGGCTGCCTATGGAATAAATGTAACGCATGGAGGAATTTATAGCCAATTACTGGAAATACTGCTGAAAATCTCTGAACATTGATATGATTTATTTGAAGTGTTTTTAAAAAAAAAAGCATTTCTAAGATTAGAATCAAAAGACTGCAAGGAATTTCTGGCTTCCTTCCCTTTATATTGAGTTTACTTAATATTTTTTTCAATAAATAGAATCATAGAATGATGCAGCACAGAAGGAGGCCATTCGACCCATCGTGCCTGTGCCGGCACTTTGACAGAGCTATCCAATTCGTCCCACTCCCCTGCTCTTTCTCCATAGCCGTGCAATTTTTTCCTTTTCCAGTATATCTCCAATTCTCTTTTGAAAGTTACATAGAAACATAGAAGATAGGAGCAGGAGTAGGCCATTCGGCCCCTCGAGCCTGCTCCGCCATTCAATGAGCTCATGGCTGATCATCCAAATTCAGTACCCTGTCCCTGCCTTCTCCCCGTATCCCTTGATCCCTTTAGCCTTAAGAAATATATCCAACTCCTTCTTGAATATATTTAACGAACTGGCCTCCACCGCCCTCTGTGGCAGAGAATTCCACAGGTTCACCACTCTCTGGGTGAAGAAATTCCTCCTCATCTCAGTCCTGAATGGCTTACCCCTTATCCTTAGACTATGACCCCTGGTTCTGGACTCCCCGGCCATCGGAAACATCCTTCCTGCATCTAGTCTGTCCAGGCCTGACAGAATTTTATAGGTTTCGATGAGATCCCCTCTCAATCTTCTAAACTCCAGTGAGTATAAGCCCAATCGACACAATCTCTCCTCATACTTCATTCCTGCCATCCCAGGTATCAGCCTGGTGAATCTTCGCTGCACTCCTTCCATGGCAAGAACGTCCTTCTGCAGATAAGGCGACCAAAACTGCACACAATACTCAAGGTGTGGTCTCACCAAGGCCCTGTACAACTGCAGCAAGACATCCTTGTTCCTGTACTCGAACCCTCTTGCTACGAAAGCCAACATACCATTTGCCTTCTTAACCGCCTGCTGCACCTGCATGCTTACCTTCAGCGACTGGTGCACAAGAACACCCAGGTCTCTTTGCACTTCCCCTTCTCCCAATCTATTGCCATTCAAATAATAATCTGCCTTCCTGTTTTTGCCACCGAAGTGTGGATAACCTCACATTTATCCACATTATAGTGCATTTGCCATGTTTCTGCCCAATCACCCAACCTGTCCAAATTGTGCTGGAGTTTCACGACATCCTCCTCACAGCATACCCTCCCACCCAGCTTTGTGTCGTCTGCAAATTTGGAGATATTACACATATTTCCCTCGTCCAGATCACTAATATAAAGTTACTGTTGAACCTGCTTCCACCACCCTTTCTGGCAGTGCATTCCAGATCATAGCAACTTGCTGCGTAAAAGAAAATTCACCTCATCTCCCCTCTGGTTCTTTTGCCAATAAAATTACCAGATTTATTGAATTCAATTTTACAACATACCATGAGAGATTTGAACTCACAACCTCCAAGTACTGTAACTAGTCCAAGATCGTAGCCACTAACATTACTATACTTCTTTATTGACCCAAAGGGGCCTTTTGGGAGTAGGACATGTTATACTTCTCTGCCAAAGAATGATTTTACGGAATGATATTTTAGATTTCAATACATGCTTTTAAGCATTAATATGTTACCTGTGTCCTCTGAACTTCTAATAACCATAACAAACTTTATTGAATGGCAAATGTCCTTGAACCACATTTTTATTGCAGGAGATTTTGGATTGCACTACAGCAAGGAAATCCATCATCTGCTTTGCCAATAGCGAGATCTGTACGAGCTTGAGAATAGCTGGGGTACATTGTCCTGCCTAGCGTTGGCCATAATGCATGAGGTTGGGTCCAAGGGGGTGGCTTTTCCAGTCATAATTCCTTTGGCCTCACAGACTTCCTTTCAGAAGGGCTGGAGGATGGCGCAACACCCCTGCACCAGAGGATTCCGAGTTAAACCCTTTCTCATTCTGCTGCACGTGAGGTCATGAGAACCAGTCCACTTCTGAGTAGAGGGGTGAAATATACTAGTGGAGTGGCTCTGTGTTACAGTCAAGTTTATGGCGTGTAATTAAAATGATTCTGAGTTATAGGATGCACACAAGAGGATGGGCAAGAATTTGCTGGAGCAGGGCATCTAACGGCATCTGGCGTGAGTTAGATTTGCCCTTTCACCATTCAGCTCAAAAAAATGTTGTCCACAAAGTTACTGAAAGTGCGAGCTGATAATGGCATAGCAAGGGGAAACAAGGCATCTGGGACCTGAGTGAACAGGGTAACCAATGGGGTATTTCCTCAACCAATGAGATTTAAGGATTGGGAAATAAACATAGGAAGGACTGAGAAGGAAGGTAAATTAAAGGGAGTGAATTCAATTTCAAATCAGATACAGAAAGGGAAATAAAGAGAGGGAAAGAAAGATTGGATTAAGAGAGAGAGAAAAAAGAGACAGAAGGAAAATGTAAGAAAAAAAATAATTTTAATCTCCCTTGAAAAATTCAAATCCTGATGGAATGAGACTCCACACTTGCATAGTTAATTTTCGGTGCCAGAGACATTGATTGGCAGTAATTAACAATTATCACGTCATTAAAAGGGTACTTGTGCTTCTGATTACTAGCCCTAAATATCTGCAGTGGGTTTAATTCGTATCTACTTGTCACCCCTGATCCTCTCTAACTTTTACCGCTGTACAATAGAGAGCATCCTGACGAACTGTATCACAGTATGGTATGGCAGCTGTAGCTCCTATGACCGGAAAGCCCTGCAGCGGGTAGTCAAAACTGCCCAACGCATTACCGGCACCCGGCTACCGACCATAGAGCACATATACCAGAAACGCTGTTTACGGAGGTCACTGACCATCATCAAAGACCCTACCCACCCCAGCCACAGTCTGTTCGCCCTCCTGCCATCTGGGAGACGCTACAGGTGCATTTGCACCCGAACGACCAGATTTAGGAACAGCTTCTTTCCCAGGGCTGTCATCCTACTGAACTCCACAAATAAACTCTAAAGCCTGCACATCTGCCAATGCACTTTATTATGGTTATGTTTATGTTAATGTATTACAAGCCAAATGTATGTTGAATGTTTAAATGTCTTAATCTAAATGTACACTCTCGGGAGCCGCAAGCCTACATTTCGTTGTACTGCACTTGTGCACTAACAATGACAATAAAGTTGATTATTATTATTATTATTCACGCCATTCAGTGCATCTCAATATTGAGGCAGACAGCAAGATGCCGTTTTTGCAAAGCTGACAGCGGAGTGGCGCAACTCGGACAGCAACCTTTGGATTTTCACATCTGCTCCTTGCCTGAATTTGCTGTACCATTCCTGCAAAAATAATGGTGAGCGCAATTAGCCTCACCATTATTTTGACAGCAAAATCTGTCCCATTAAATGTTTTTGTGTTGATTATGAATGTTGGGACTTGAAGAAGCATATTATAATAACAATAAAAACAGAAAATGCTGGAAACACTCTGCAGGCCAGGCAGCATCTGTGGAAAGGGAAACAAAAGTTAACGTTTCAAGTCGATGACCTTTCATCAGAACTGGAAAAAGTTAGAGATATAACAGGTTTTAAGCAAGTGCAGAAGCAGGGAAAGGTGGGAGGGGAGGAAAGAACAAAAGGGTAGGTCTGTGATAGGGTGGAAGGCTTGAGAGATTAAATGACAAAAAGGATGATGGCGCGAGGCAAAAGGGGATGATAATGGCCACAAGTAAAGAAACAAAAGATGTGTCTAGAGGAGGTATAAGTGGCGATACAGGTTCATTACCAAAAATAGTAACAGGTGTGCTCATTTACATGGCCACTGATTGCAATAAGACTCTGAAGCTCCGACTGAGTATATTTTTCTGGGATCATAAATTAAATGTCACAGTATTTTTTTTGTTTCGGACAATATCTTGTGATGGTGGCATGATTTTCTTTCCTAAGTGACTGGTAGTGAATGTTCTATCAGTTTTTGTCAGTGGACGTATAAGTACTAGCAGAATTGAAGATGAGACAGATGCAAGCGAAAGGAGCTTTTAAAAATAAGAACATCTAATAGCATCTTATTTCAAAGTACCGCAAGTTCTGCCAATGTAATGGAAACCTACTGGGATTTATTCCTTCCTTTATTTTAGTGGTGCAAAGAGCAGGACATATCTAACAGTGGACCAGATGACAGAATTCATCAATTCTAAGCAGAGAGATCCACGTTTGAATGAGATACTCTACCCTCCGGTGAAACAAGAACAAGTGCAACAGCTCATTGAGAAATACGAACCGAATATCAACCTTGCAAAGAGAGGTTGGTTTATTTTGCCATTTATTCAGTATGATTGCACGCTTGTAATATTGTACGGGGCGAAATATAAGATGATGTTGTTACACTCGGGTCGCAATACTGTCAACTGATAAATAAACAGTTATGCTAAAAATAATAACACACACATATTGGGAATGACACTCCTGTGTATGTATAGGTAACAATGTATGGCTTGCAATACACAACAAGCTGGCAACACATCAACACATCAAGTGACTCCGATGATAACCCACTGAGCTATGTTACGCCATGAAGTACATTTCAACTATATAATATATGCAAGGAAAGTTACTGTAATTTTGCAGTAGTTTTCCAAAACACAAGTAGCAAAAATTAATTCTGTATTACATGATTCATATTGGTGCATTGTCGTATCATGTGACTCATGCTGGTCTGGTGTTTTTACTTCACAGAGTACTACATATAGAATAACACATAGGCTAATGTATGTTACACGGTGGTAACACATCAAGGGATAGAGGTGACACCGTCAACCATTGCAATTTCTCAGTGTCATGCACAAAATTTTTGAATCGCACTCCTAGCTGTGTTACAGTGTGTAATATATGGAAGTGGATGTGAGTTAGGTAAATGCTTTGGCAATAACAAGAAAACATTATTGATAGTGATGAGTGTCCTGATGGTTAGTAGGCTTTGGCGATCAAAACATGACCTGAACTGAAGTGTGGCACCAGGTGATCTGAATCGCAGTAGTATCCAGTTTTATTTCACAGCTCGTTACAGGTGAATAGAGCACTTGGGTATAAATGATGGGATAAAAAGGAGCGATTTTCTGGAAGCAGATGGCAATCCCACGCGGGAGTGTGAGGCAGATTGTAATGGTTGGGCCTCAATTGCATGCCACTGGTCAGCTGCTCGGCCATTTCTGGTGGAAGGCCCCAGCTGGCTGGCAGGAGGTGGACTGTTGAGAGGGCCCCGCGGCTGGGCAAGGGTGGGGTGGGGGTGGTGGGGGAGGCCAAAGGCCCGGACTTTCCTTTTGTGTTCTGGAGGAGCACACGTGTACTTTTCAGTAGGGCTCACTTCAGTGTACGGGTAGGAATGCTGGCTGATTTCCCCCCTCCCCTCCCTCCTCTTCCCTCTCCCCAATTATAGAGTCCCACTGATGGTCCAGCTGAGATTACTTATCTAAGTGCGGACTTGGGGATTGAACCTTGGATGTCCTATTCAGTATGGCTGAGTAACATTTCCACAGGGAGTTACCGGGGAGAACTCTTCGATAAAGTGCTGCTTATCAGGGGCTCATCTTGCGATGGCTTTTATTCCTCTGCAGAGCCTCTGCCAAGATTAGAGAGACATGTTATAATAAGATGGTTGGGATAAGACACAACTGTATCTGTTATCATTGCATGACTGCAGAAAGTGTCTGATTTCAGCAGGGTTGTGGTAAGGCCACTACAATTGACCTCAGCATCTCTGGGATAGGGTGGGGAAAATTAGTGTTCCCATTCCTTATCGCTATGCGATGACCTCTGCTGTAATGTATGCAGTCATCAGGTGAAGGCAAGATCGGACTTGGGTCTTCTGTATTCGGATAGCCTGCCAACACTCACTGTCTAGGCTCATACATGAAGAACGCTTACCTGGGTGAGGTAACGGAGACACTTATTAAACTGCACCTGAGGACAAATTGATGCCTTCAGGAGAGGAGAGGGGGAAAAGGTGTAGAAAGTTGCGGGGGGCGGTGGGGGAAAGTCGGCCCTGTTGACTTCACTCATCCCTCTCCTGTGGGAAAGTATCTGGACTGCAGTCAACAACTGCCCAGCATGGAAATTCAGAGCTCATGGTGTGGGGAAATGTTGGTAGAGATTGTGATCCCATCATTACATAGGTCACAGCATGTTGGAACATTTCTGAGAGTATTTGGGATTATGGCCCTTAACAAAATAGTGACTTGGACAGAGGCAGACAAAGAGGGAGAGACAGACAATTCCTTTGCTTTATATAGCAGGATTTTAGAGAGTATTGTGACTAGCATAAGAACACAAGAGCAGGAGTAGGCCATACGGCCCCTCGAGCCTGCTCCGCCATTCAATAAGATCATGGCTGATCATCGACCTCAACTCCACTTTCCCGCCTGATCTCCATATCCCTTGATTCCCCTAGAGTACAAAAATCTATCAATCTCAGCCTTGAATATACTCAAAGACTCAGCATCCACAGCCCTCTGGGGCAGAGAATTCTAAAGATTCACCACCATCTGAGTGAAGAAATTCCTCCTCATCTCAGTCTTAAATGGCCTACCCCTTATCCTGAGACTATGCCCCCTAGTTCTAGACACTCCAGCCAGGGGAAACAACCTCTCAGCATCTACCCTGTCAATCCCCTTCAGAATCTTGTATGATGCAATGAGATCACCTCTCATTCTTCTAAACTCCAGAGAGTATAGGCCCATTCTACACAATCTCTCATCATAGGACAGCCCTCTCATCCCAGGAATCGATCTAGTGAACCTTTGTTGCACCGCCTCCAAGGCAAGTATATCCTTCCTTAGATAAGGAGACCAAAACTGTGCACAGTACTCCAGGTGTGGTCTCACCAAGGCCCTGTACAATTGTAGCAAGGCTTCCTTACTCTTATACTCCAACCCCCTTGCAATAAAGGCCAACCCTGAATGTCTCATTGAAGATCCAAGCAAAGTAATTAATGACTGCCTCAAGGCTAGTGCTCCCCATAATGCACAACTAAAATCATTATTAGTATGAATCTAAAGTGAGATTCCATTTTGCAGCTTTTAAAGCTGCTTTTTGAGGTTGAAGTGCACTAATGGTGATCCTCTTGGACACTTTGCTGATTGAATGTTGTCATTATTAGGCCAAATGTTTACATGAGCCAGTGTGTAGGTGGCTTATTCATCTTTTTTCCAACATTTTAATCTCTAGCATATGATTATTTTTAACGGCAATGGATGTTGCAGTTGAAGTGGCTGCAGTACTTACCTTTGACCTCTAAGCCAGGATGAACATGCGAGGAACGTATTCTCTTGTAACAAGCAATGACTAAGTGTGTGCCCATCAACCTCTGAATGAACCATTTGCTGCAATACTTCTTCAAAGGCTTTACTGTAATTCTCTCAGCCAGCAATGCAACTACCGACAAAATGGCCGAGGACACGAGACCCCTGCCTTACCGTCCCCTGTGCACACAGCCACTTCACTCAACCTAACCTCAAACAAGATCCTATTTTTGCTGCTTCTCAGCTGATTTCCTTGGTAGATATGATTTCTTTGAGGATAAATATTAAATAAACACAACTGTAATTCCAACTTTCTGAAGCCATGAGCTTGCCTGAAGCCATTGCTGTCTTCGTAATCTTGAGAGGTCCAGGCCTTGATCCCAGCCTAGACCCTCAGATGGGCCCAAAATCAACTAAGTAGGCCTGGGGCACAGGAGATCTGATGTTCAGAGCTCTGGGAAGGATGACATGCCACTAATTCCACTAGAAAATAGATCTAAGATTCACATCCCCCCTTTATTATTGCTGCAAACTGTGCTTTTGCGTACTTTATTAGATGCTAGATTTAGGGCTGTTTTTTGAACTATCAACTTTTTTGAGGCTGTTAGTTATTTTGAAACAATTGGTCAGCTTTTGCTAGTTTTCTAGTTTGGATGTATGGGAATTGTAGGTCTCCCAGCTTACATTAAAGGCGTTATGTATAAATGCTGTCGGTGATGTTGCTGTCGTACATCCAGAGAGAAAGAGAGAAAAAGATAGAAACTGTGTGAGAGATGTACAGAAGAGAGGAGACAGAATCAAGGACGGACTTACACAAAGAGAGAGAGAATGAGACAAAACCAGAGATACACAAACAACAAAAAATGTGTGTGAGAGGCGTACAGAGGGCGACAGAAAAATTGCAAGATAAACAAAGCTAGCAAGAGGGAGTGCATGAAAATTGGAGCATTGGAGACAGGTAGACAGTTATAAACACAATTTTTTTTCTAATGCTTGTCTAGAAACAAAGCCAGGGAGATCATCTATAATTAACAGAACTGAATTGGTATGATAAAAGCTTCTGAAAGCCAAGGGACAGTTGTGCGAAAAATGGCTAAAATCTCAGGCAGTTATGGGGATACTTTTCTCATGGTTACAGTCAACAGCAACAACAACTTGCATTTATACAGCGCCTTTAACATAGTAAAATGTCCCAAGGTGCTTCACAGGAGCGTTATCAAACAGAATTTGACACTGAGCCACATAAGGAGATATTAAGACAGGTGACCAAAAGCTTAGTCAATGAGGTAGGTTTTAATGAGTGTCTTAGAGGAGGAGAGAGAGGTAGCGAGGCGGAGAGGTTTAGGGAGGTAATTCTAGAGTTTAGGGCCTTGGCAGCTGAAGGCAAGGCCGCTAATGGTGGACCGATTAAAATCGGGGATGCGCAAGAGGCCAGGCCAGAGTTGGAGGAGCACAGAGATTTCGGAGGGTTGTAGGGCTGGAGGAGGTTACAGAGATAGGGAGGGGCAAGGCCATGGAGGGACTTGAAAACAAGGATGAGAATTTTAAAATTGAGGTGTTGTCGGACCGGGAACCAATGTATGTCAGCGAGCACAGGCTGATCCGTGAGGGATTATGGAGTATCCTCCTCAAATTTGGCTGCCCTCAAAAGTTTGTCACTATCCTCCGCCTGCTTCACGATGACATGCAAGCCGTGATCCTGACCAACAGTTCCACCACAGACCCAATTCACGTACGAACCGGGGCCAAGCAAGGCTGTGTCATCGCACCAACGCTCTTCTCAATCTTCCTTGCTGCAATGCTCCATCTCACCCTCAGTAAGCTCCCCACTGGAGTGGAGCTAATTTACAGAACAAACGGGAAACTGTTGAACCTCCGTTGCCTCCAGTCCAGATCCAAGGTCGTCCCATCCTCTGTCGTCGAATTACAGTATGCGGACGATACTTGCGTCTGCGCTCACTCGGAGGTCGAACTCCAAACCATCGTAAACACCTTCACCGAAGCTTACGAGAGCATGGGCCTTACACTAAATATCCGTAAGACAAAGGTCCTCTACCAACCTGCCCCCGCCACACAGTACTGCCACCCGATTATCAAAATCCACGACAAGGCCTTGGACAACGTGGACCACTTTCCATACCTCGGGAGCCTACTGTCAACAAGGGCAGACGTCGACGACGAAGTCCAACACCGCCTTCAGTGTGCCAGTGCAGCCTTCGGTCGCCTGAGGAAGAGAGTGTTTGAAGACCAGGACCTCAAACCCGGCACTAAGCTCATGGTCTACAGGGCAGCAGTGATACCTGCCCTGCTGTATGCCTCAGAGACATGGACCATGTGCAGCAGGCACCTCAAAGCACTGGAGAGGTACCACCAACGCTACCTCCGCAAGATCCTGCAAATCCATTGGCAGGATAGGCGCACAAACGTCAGTGTTCTTGCTCAGGCCAACATCCTCAGCATCGAAGCTCTGACCATGCTCAATCAGCTCCGATGGACGGGTCACATTGTCCGCATGCCCGATACGAGACTCCCAAAACAAGCGCTCTACTCGGAGCTCCGGCACGGCAAGAGAGCCCCAGGTGGGCAGAGGAAACGCTTCAAGGACACCCTCAAAGCCTCCTTGAAAAAGTGTAACATCCCCATCGACACCTGGGAATCCCTGGCCCAAGACCGCACAAAGTGGAGGAGAAGCATCCGGGAAGGCACCGAACACCTCGAGTCTCTTCGCCGGGAGCAAGCGGAAGCCAAGCGCAGGCAGCGCAAGGAGTGCACGTCAACCCAAGCACCCCACCCACCCACCCCTTCAACCACCGTCTGCCCCACCTGTGACAGAGACTGTAGGTCCTGCATTGGACTAATCAGTCACCTGCGAGCTCATTTTTAATGTGGAAGCAAGTCATCCTCGGTTCCGAGGGACTGCCTAAGAAGAAGAAGAAGAAGAAGATGGGTGAACGGGACTTGGTGCGAGTTAGAATATGGGCAGCAGAACTTTGGATGAGCTCAAGTTTATGATTAGGTAGCATGCTTTCAAATTGCCCCCGCTGGTCTGCTAAATATTGAATGAAAGTTTTCAGCCGGTTACCTTAACAACTGGCTGCACAGCTGACAAGCCAGCAGCTCTCTGGCACTGCTTAAAATAAGAATTTGGGATTTAATTGTTGGGACGTGGAGCTTCTTGGGATGTGGAGCTTGTGACAACTGTTACAGTAATCAGCTGGAAGCTTCCTTCACTCTTTTGACAGGTTGAAAGACGCAGAACACCACTGCTTAAAATTATCATGCTGTTCAGTAAGGAAGAGAAAGGTGTGTTCGAGGTTGAAAATCACAGGATTTGCTACAGGATATTGAGCTGCAACAAAACACTTGTCTCCTGCATTCTGCCTTCTGCATTTTGTGGTGCAACGCTCCTGCCATTACAAGTCAGCGTATCCTCTGACTTGCTGTGAAACTAGTTGTTTATAGATTGGGAATGGTTGAGGTGTGAATGTTTCCTTCTGATTCGGTTAGCAAGTGTGGATTCATTCAAACAGTTGCAAATAGCACCTGCTGACAAATGCTGATAAGCTGGCACAGTTACTGAATGTCCAGTATTTTGAGGTGAACTGATGAAGGAATTGAATTAATTTGGGGGAACTCGAGAGGATAGGGACAGTATATTGAATTATTTGGTAATGATAGCAAATGAGGACATTTTTGGGACAAAAAGTTGTCCAGTATGGAAATAATTCCAGTATTCTGACTGTCCAGTTGGGATGAGTTATGGTATTTTTTTTCTCATCCAGTTTTACCTCCAATTTTCTCCTCTCCTGTCATGAAGAGACTGTCTCATGCTAGGAAATGGCACCACAGATCTTCAGTACCTTGGCCATATGTCAGTTCTTCATGTATGAGCCTGGGCAATGAATATTGGGTTATGGGGTCACAGCTGAACCTGATAGTGTTGTCACCCAATGCTGACACACAGGTTTTCTGTCATGTCATTGGATAGTGATCAGACGTGGGAAACCTCGCTGAGATTTCTTCTCGTGTCCCAGGGAGAGTGTCACCAGTTGTCGTGGACCTACATTACAACAGCGACTACACTTCAAAAGTATTCCATTGGCTGTAAAGCGCCTTGGGACATCCTGAGGTTATGCAAGTCTTTCTTTATTTCTTTTGGGCCCTTTGATCCTAGCTGAAATCAAGCGACTCAGCACAGTTTAGGAATCAAACCTACTAGTCAGTGTGGCTCACCACCACACCAGGCTCACGGTTTGGGGAGCTGAGAAATAATCATTTTGCATTTCACCTCTTTCTACCATTTGAAAAGCATTATTAGAACTTACCAGTTGGCTCCTTGTAAAAGTAGCCAAAATATCTACACTTGAATATTTACCTGCTTTTCTCCCATACCCTCTTTGTTTTGGTCAGGCCTATAAAGAAGTTATACTGCTTGTTTTGATGAAGAGTCCGCACTCAAAACATTCATCAGTCTTCACTGCTTCTGATGCTGGCAAACCTGCTGTGCATTTCCAGCACTGATGTTCTATTTATGATTCCCAGCATTTTAATTTTTCATTGTTATTCAGACAATATTTTTAATGGAGCACTTCATTAGAAAACTTCATTAGTAAAGTCAAGACAAGTGCCTTTCTGTTCAGATTTGGAGGCACAATAGAAAAGAAGAAAAGGGATTGACCAGGACAAACTAAGAGGATGTGGTCTGCACATATACTGCTTCAGGGTCCTTCAGCTTCAAAACAAAAGCAATGACATTTTTGAAGAGAGCAAAAATATTTTAGTCATTCTACTGGACTCTGCCAACGCCCACATGGCTTTCAGGCTGTCTTCTTTCTGATGTGCTTCCTGTCAGCATTTTTGTTTACTTCATTTTCTCTCTTGGGTTTGCCCTAACTGTGTCCTGATTCTTTCAAAAAAATTGGAGTGATTATCTTGTCAAGAATGTCAGCCCTAAGCGCCGAATGCTTTCCCCAGCTTTGCCACCCAGTACTCCCAGGTCAACTACAGATAGAGCTCCATTTGCTCTGGCCTGATTTCAGAAGAACTCTCCCTACTGGACCAGCTTGATTTCCCATACCAATCATCCTCGTGTCGTTTGAGTGAAATTGCCAATTTTGTGCAAGTTGATGCCAAATTATAGACAGTTTTTTTATTGTGGATCTGTACTAGCTAGGAATTGTCTTGATATTGCCTTCTCTCATTTGATGTACGATCCTTAACAGCCTTTCAGCCTGACTTGGATGTGAACCTTAGCCCAAGCAGAATCGTGCACCCAATTTTCTTATGGGTTTACAGTTCTGCCGTAAATGTGGGGATCTAGTGTATGGACATCAAGCTCCGAACTAAACGACCACCAGTGTAAAAACTGCCGAGAGCGGCAGATTGAAAGGTTTTTGTAGGATCTAATGCAATGTCCTGTGTATATTTTATGAGGAACACATACCTAGAAAACCTGGAAGAGGTCATCATTGTATAGTTACTGATTCAAGTGAGAATAGGGAGTAGATTGGCATCTGCTCTATTGCCAGTCTACTTTGAGAGCTAAATAAGGTGATGTTATAACAGATCTTGGTCTTGTTATTTAGCTAGTGACAGCTTAATGAATTTCCCTGTTGTATTCTCACGAATAAAATTGGTTTAGAGCCACATTGGTCTTGCTTTTGGTGCTTTTCTCACTCAATGTGATGAGAGCTCTACTCTACCTTGGAAGTGCTTGGCTGCCTGCAATTTCATTTCGTCTAGGCAGCCCAATTGCCCAGCTCAGAAAGTAAACTGGACTGTGAAATGTGGTTTGAGAGTGAGGCAAAGGTGAATATTAAAATTATTATATTGTTTATAACTGTTTGCAATTGTATTGATGGGAGAATGTGAAAGGGCAAAGGTACAAGGAGAATAAAACCCACAATAGAGATATCACAATTACATGCCTAGCCAGCCAACAGCATATCTGTCAGTGGTGGGGCAAAGGGATGGGGGACGTACAAGAGGCCAGAGTCAGAGGAACGCAGAGTTCTCCGAGGGTTGTAGGGCTGGAGGAAATTACAGAGCTAGGGAGGGCCAGGCCCTGAATAGTTTTAAATACAATGATGAGAATTTTAAATTTGATGTGTTGGGAGACTTGGCAGCGAGCACAGGGGTGATGGGTGAGCAGAACTTGGCATGGGATAGGATATGAGCAGTGGAGTTTTGGATCAGCTGAAGTTTATGGTGGGTGGAGGGTGGTAGGCCGTCCGGGAGAGCATTGGAATAGTCGAGTTGGGAGGTGACAAAGGCAATAGATAGTATATACTAAGAGAAATTGCCCTCGATATTAACTGCTCCACATTGGGTGGGAGAGGGGCGGGGGGGGGTTACAACGTGATATTCGCGGAACTCGACCCCCAACCCACCACACACGCGCCGGCCGCTATTTTTATGCTGGTGGATATTGGGGCGTCTGAGTGTCCTGCTGTGGAGAGGCGGGGCACTTAATTAACATATTTAATTTCCCACAGTGCAATTGTGAACCAAATTTATAATTTACTGCTGCTGCGCGGGTTTCTAGCCGTCGGGAAACTCGGAAGTGACAGTGAGGCGGGAGCTGCCGGCTCCACAAAGTAAGTGGCTGTTTCAGCACTCCTTGTGGGCCAGGAGGAGCAGGAATACTCCCCTCTGGCACCTCATTGATACCTTCGGCTGCCACCGCCCCCCCCCCCCCCGCCCAATTTCCAGTAGAAAAACATCCCATGGCACTTCACAGAGGCATACGTTAAAAAATGGACGCCGAGCCAAAGAAGGAGAATTGTTTCTTGGTAATTTCTTAAATGATTCCAGTGTTTCTGCCACTACTGTATCTGGAAGTTATTCCACACATTGATCATTTTTTTGTGAAGAAGAATTTCCTAATATCAGTCCCAAAATTACCTTCTACTAGTTTGAACCTGCACCCCCAAGTTCTGCTCCCGCAGTTCAATTCAAAGTAATATTCTGGGTGGTTAACTTTTTCTATACAGGTAGACTATCCCTTATCCGAAAACCTTGAGACCAGCTGTGTTTCGGAATTCGGAATTTTTCGGATTTCAGAAGGTATATTTATTATGAGACTGGGAAACTCTGAACATTAAATTAATTTGGTAATTAGTATTTGTATTTAATATAAATTTTAAAAGTTCAGGCTACCTCTTGCGACTGTTCCGTATCTCATTCCCCTTCCTGCTTCTCTGTGCTGCCGCTCACAGTCTGTTTACAGCTCCCCCTGCTCCGTATCTGAATTCCTTGACTTAGCGGAGGCCTGGGGCTCAACTGCCACCGCCAGTTGTGGGAAAGCCGGATATCGGCTGACTCCTACGCTAAGCTGGCCCGCAAATCAGGTCAGAAAAGAGGCAGCGTGCAGGAATTCTTGTTCTGGGCCCCAGAGGACCACTCCTGCTACTCTAGGGCCCACAAAATAAAAATGTTAAATTTGCTGAGCCAGTTTTTGAACAGCCTCTAGCATGCTCTTTAATGACCGCTGGTTAGACTGCTTAATGTCTGACACCTCACATCTGCGTGGGTGAAGCATCGGCCGCGTCGGGTCATGTCGTGTGCACGACTTATGCTCCACGAAAAAACTTCATGTCGTGCGCACGACTTACGTTCCACAAAAAAACTTTCGGTTTTCAGAGGTTTTCGGTTTTCAGAAGTGCGGTTAAAGGATAGTCTACCTGTACCCTTAATAATCACCACCTCTGATAGTATTAATGTCACCTTGTTCAATTTACTGCGTTGCTATTGATGGAAGCCTCGAGATCAATGGCAAAGTAAACAAGGTATCAATGCTGATATTCCAGGAGAATTGATGTGACAAAAATGGAATATATTGTTTATGGTGTATTATTTTTCTTTTCTCTAGGATTCAGATAGATTCTCTTAAAATAACATGGCGTGGAGACTGCATGTCTCATTAAGCCAATGTATCTACCTCTAGAGTCAACAGGCTGCAATGAAACAGTTTACTTGAAAGGTTAATTACAACCTTGTTTATTTGCTTGTTTAGCTCTAAAGTCAGTCAATGAAGAAAAGGGGTTATAAGAAAAGGGAAATTGGGATCAGGTGGAATGGATTTATGTTTGATCTGTGAGAGGGGTTAACAAGACAGTCAGAGGGATTTATTTTGGCAACTTTCAATGTTTTTTTTTCAGATCTTTTGGGTTCATTGAGCTGGAGATGAATAACTACAGAGTCGTATGCATTTATAGAAACATTTGCATTTATATAGCGCCTTTCGCTACCTCAGGACGTCCCAAAGTGCTTTACAGTCAACGAAGTACTTTTGAAGAGTAGTCACTGTTGTAATGTAGGAAACGCGACAGCCAATTTGCACACAGCAAGTTCCCACGAACAGCATTGTGATAATGACCAGATAATTTGTTTTTAGTGGTTGATTGAGGGATAAGTATTGGCCAGGACACCAGGGAGAACTCCCCTGCTATTCTTCGAAATAGTGCACTGGGATCTTTTATATCCACCCGAGAGCAGATGGGGCCTTGGTTTAGTGTCTCATCCGAAAGACAGCACCTCCAACAGTGCAGCACTTCCTCAGTACTGCACTGAAGTGTCAGCCTAGTTTTTTGTGCTCAAGTCTCTGGAATGGGACTTGAGCCCACAAATTTCTGACTCAGAGGTGAGAGTGCTGCTCACTGAGCCACAGTTGCTGAAACCTCATACATATTAAGTTTGTATTAGAGACACTGGTCCAGGTTCAGTAGTACAGGAAACTCTCTTTTTACTGGCACCTAAATAACCGGAAATCTCTCTTAACCGGCAAAATTCAGGAGTAG
The DNA here is from genome assembly GCF_052327205.1 of Somniosus microcephalus. NCBI lineage: Eukaryota > Metazoa > Chordata > Chondrichthyes > Squaliformes > Somniosidae > Somniosus > Somniosus microcephalus. The sequence continues at coordinate 142,973,917 of NC_140989.1, read as the reverse complement.
GTTCAGGTAAGTTTTACTTCATATTAGTGGCCGTGTAACCGGGGTTCCTGGATCTGTGGCTGTGTAACCGGAGTTCCTGCACCTGTTGCCATGCAACAGGGACGCCTGGATCTGTGGCCGTGTACGGGGCTCTCGTACTTTAGTAAGTATACATCTCTGTAATCCGGACTTTTTGATCAACCGGCACCACGCCGGTCCCGTCGGTGCCGGATAAAAGAGTTTCCTGTATTAGGAAAGATAGTCAAGTGTCATTTATTAATTTTTGGAGGTATAAGTCAAAAGTGAATTGAGAACAGCTGCATTGATTCTCCACTCCTATCTATTTTTACTTTTAATGAACTTGATTTGTACACGTTCCGACAGCGCTTTAATTGTTCCACTGTCCAAAGACCAAGGGAACACAAAAGGTCTTGTGTAAATTCAGGAGCTAATTACTGTTGTAACTGTTCAACTCCAGGGCAATGCTACATCATCAGATATGGTGCATCTGAAGTTACACTCCAGTTTGTAGCAAGAGAAGACTCAGTTATGAGTGTGGTCATTGTCACTGAACACAAGAAAACATCTAAAAATGTAACCATGCTTTTACTGAATCACAAATCCAGACAATATCCTACTTAATTTTCCTAATTGGCTCGCGGCAATTTTACAATGTAACCAGCATTCAGATGGCATTCTGTTTGACCTGGTCAGAGAATGATTCAGAGCCGGGACATGAACTGGGCATAAAGCTGACCTGTTAAACCCTCTCACAAGATGCCTTGTGGATCATCCCTTGCTGTGAGGAACCCTGACTCTTCTTGTCAACAACAACAACTTGTATTTATATAGCGTCTTTAATGTAGTAAAACGTCTTAAGGCACTTCACAGGAGTGTTATAAAACAAAATTTGACAAAAGTTCTCATAGGCATCTGGACTGTCAATTGATATCCTGCAGAGGAAATGGTACATAGCCTAAGCCACACAATAGATGCTAAACACAAATCCATTCCATCTGATTCTCAGTTATTTTCTCTTGTGATCCTTTCTCTTGACTTAAGAACTAAAGCAGCAGATAAATGAGATTTGCAATTAACCTCTTAAGTAGACTGTTTCATTGCAGCCTGTTGCAGCCCATCAGTCCTTTAATCGCTCTCAACTGGTACCAGTCTGAAATTGGTACCAATAATACAACCATGCCCTTTGACCCCATTAATTATTTTAATCATTTTTATTTTGTTTATTCTACTGTAAATTAGCTCGAACAAGTTTCCTCAACTCACTTACTGTTTTGAGGCAAAGGTATATTACATAGAACACAGAGAATCCACAGTACAGAAACAGGCCATTCGGCCTAACTGGTCTATGCTGGTGCATATTCTCCACACGAGACTCCTCTCACTCCTCATCATCTAACCCTATCAGCATATCCTTCTATTCCTTTCTTCCTCATGTGCTTATCTAGCTTCCCCTTAAATGCATCTATGCTATTCGCCTCAACTACTCCTTGTGGTAGCGAGTTCCACATTCTCGCCACTCTCTGGGAAAATAAATTTCTCCAGAATTCCCTATTGGATTTATTAGTGGCTCTCTTATATTTATGGCCCCTAGTTTTTGTCTCGTCCGCAAGTGGAAACATCTTCTCTACGTTTACTCTATCAAACCCTTTCATAATCTTATAGACCTCTATCAGGTATAGTTCTCACTCTGTATATAAGACCTACATAGGATGAAGAAATACAATTAAAATAATGAAGCTGGGAATCTGGTCTGTCAAAGTACCATCTGGTCCATTTTGTGATGAATTTACTTATTCACTTTAAGTTACTAAAGGAGCACTAGCAACTGTTGGCAGATAGATTACGATGGGGAGGGGGGAAACTTCTTTATCCCCATGCCTCTGACAGGACCACCTTGCAAAGTGAGGCTATAAATCCTATTATCCTGGTGTCTTGCTGAAGTTTAATCAGCAATATTGAGGTTATTGAGCACTTTAGTAAACTATGTTGTAATACTGTACTTCAGAAAACAGCTTGAAAGAAAAAAAACCTGTGGCTTAACCTCCAAAATATCACCGGAGAATCTGGAGATATAAATTATTTAACCTATTATAGTACAACACACCCACCGCAGCTCTCTGTGAATGATTGCAAGCTGTATTATTGATAAATGTATAAAATGTCTCATCAAATAAGTTGGGCTGTTCTCATGACTTGACCATATTAATCAAAATTCAAAATAAATGAATATATTCACACTTTCGTTTCCAGCTGCATCCCTCTTGGCTACAAATCCATGGATTTGCTGTAAGTGTACCACACAATCAAGAAATAGTGACCTGTCAGCATATCCAGGAGAGATTTCATTGAATTTGAACAGACAAGCTATGTTTTTTCATAGTGATATTAATTTGTTTAGACAGTGCGAACAGCAGCATCTAACTCCTGGCAGTTCTAATATTCCCTGGAGCACGATTTGGTTAAATGTGGATTGGGAAATGTTGCTGTAACTGTTTAAGAGATTAAATGAAACATTGGCTACCTGTGAAGAAGTTGAGGCAGATCAGCCATGATCTCATTGAATGGTGGAGCAGGCTCGAAGGGCTGAATGGCCTACTCCTGCTCCTATTTCTTATGTTCTTATGATTTTACTAAAGAAATCCCCAGCAATCTGAGGCCTGGGCTCTTTGGATAGACAAATTGCAGCCGACAGTGCAGATTTGAAAAATGTCATACTGGCAGTTCACCAGTTTTTTTCATTGCCACTTCGGTCGCGGATACAAGAGGGTCAGTTATAACTATAACCCCAGGAAGGGAACGGCGCGAAGTCACAGACCCACTCCGATGCCACTTCGCCGGCATTTTGCCCAGGGCCTTTACAATGGCGAGACAGGAGCCCACTGAAGTCAAGCGGGAGCCTTATCAAATTATGCAAATAAAAATGTATCAGACATGTGTCAGACAAAGGACCCCAATCACAATTTTGAGGTACAACACTCCGCCCATTTGTACCGGGCAGTTAGTGGCCTAAACAATGGTCCTTAAAGTGACCATTGGAGGCCTTTTACAAAACGGGCCCAGGAAATATCTAATTTTTTTTGTGCATCTGGCGAAGCATCCCTCCTGGGCCCACAGTAAAAAAAAATACAGGTCCTGCCAACCCGTTGAAGGGCCACCAAAGGTCCTGACTGTCGGCCGGAACAGTGTGGGAGCTGTGATTGGGAGGGCTGGGAGGAGGCTGGAGATCGGGGCTAGGGTGGGGTGGGGGTAGGCTGGAGATCGGGGTTGGGTGGGGTGGGGGTAGGCTGGAGATCGGGGTTGAGTGCGGGAGGTAGCGGGTGAGGGGACCCCACCCTCCCAGAACCAGTGAGCTGGAGTAGGTGCCTGTTTGACACCTGCAACACACCGGCAGAGTGGAAGTGAAGTCCGGGCATCTAAATGGCACAGGCCTCCCAGCAGCAAGAACGGGTTGGCGGCGAGACCTCCCACTCTCTACCAGCAGCCCAAATGTGTGGCAAGTAAAAATGACTCTGCTACTAGTAAACTTCCCGGGGCGTTGCCCAAAAACAGTTGATATGCAAGATGCCGATGAATTTGGGATGGAGATTTCAAAGAACTTAACTATCTGTTCCACCTGCAGGCCAGAACCTGTAACTACATCTTGAAAGGCAAATTGTTTACAAGCAGGGTTTCTGTTCTAAATAAAAACATGAGCAGGAGTAGGCCATATGGCCCTTGAGCCTGCTTTGCCATTCAATGAGGTCATGGCTGATCTTCTACCTCAACTCAACTTTCCTGCCCTACCCCCAAATGTTTACATAGACAGTCTCAGTGTTAAATGTTGACATAAAAGTGTGTCCATAATTGTGACATCAGGAAGTTCATGCATACACAACATTTTTAATCATATATTAATAGATATCCAGCTTCAGCACTTCTTAAAAAAAGCCTTGCATTGATGTAGCAGCTTTTTATGTCTCTCAGAAACACATCAAAGTGCTCCCACTTACCTTAGAAATGCAGTGACTCTAGTTATAGAAGCCAATCTTTTCAAAAGAAAAATAACATTTTGAAAATTAATTTCCTTACGGACGTTAAAATAAAATGCATGAGTACAGCTCTACAGAGAGCTTGCAATGTCCCGTTCGATAACTGCTCAGTAACACCATGATGATGGGCGCCACTAACGCAATCTGAAGTAAATAAATCATTTCAGAAACAATACTTCAAGGCCAGCTGTTCATAGGTTGCGATTGTGACTTTCTTTCATGGCCCCAAACATTCCCCATTGACTGAGGAGAGTCCCTACAGGGCAGCAATTGGCTGGCATACATGTTTATTTACTTCCCATAAAAAGGGTGGAGGGTCATAAAATTAATTCTCAAGATATGGGAGCAAAGCGGCATTTATGGCCCATCCCTAATTGCCCTTGAGGAGGTGGTGGTGGGCCGCCAATTTTTGCAGTCTATGTGGCGAAGGTGCTCCCACATAGGGCCCTAGTTGCCTCTTCCCTTTTGTGGCTAGAGGTGCAGCTCAATAATGAATATTGCTGAGATTAGCTAACTGAGCGTAGATTGAGGATTAAACCACAAATGTTCAGGTCTGCATGGCTCAGTGCATCAAATGGTACATTTACCCAGGGGTGTGAGGGGGAAGGTCATCTTATATCAAAGTTATTGCATATTTTTCCCTCCTCCTTCCTGCTACTTAGTTTCTACTCTCTTAAGTATTGTCGGTTTTAACTGATTTTCATTTGTGACCACTCTTCATAATCAATAACTAGCTGATTAATGAATAGCAACATTTTGCAGCTGTCAAAGGTTCTTCTGCAGTGAGGGATGGATGTAAATTTGATCATGTGGAGTGCTAGAGATGTCTTAAATATTGATTCTCTGCCTTTCAACAGGGGTCAGCGGCGATGCAGCAGTGACCGCAGGCTCCAAAAATGAACAGTTAAGATTTGGCACAGTTGGTCACATTTAAGTGTAGAATTTCCCAAATCTGATCAATAAGCTGGCAAATGAACGGGAAGGAGAATTGTTCAGTTTACTAACACATTTTAAAGGGGTACTGTCTTTATGCCAGCGAGAGTGAGTGAGATACCTATTCATGCCCTTTGTCACAAGAGGTGATGTCATGTCATGTCATGACAAAATGTTCATGAGGACGGTTTACAAATAGAGTTTCGATCCCTGCTGGGAGTGCAGGGTAAGTGAATTTACCCTTATATCCACTGCTGTGTGTATTTCTTTTTTTTGTTTTGGGTGAGTTTTGTGCTCATCAATGGGAGTGTTGGGAATGGAATACTTTTCCACTTCATTCACCCAGGGATTATGCTGCTGACAGGGGACCTTACCCACCAGCCCAGATGTTGGGCAGTGCGTCTGCGATGTCCCAGTATGTGCTTCTAGCAGGCGAGGCACCCCACCGATTCACACAAATTCACACAATCATTCCTCTCCTGTCAACATCAAGACCTGGCATATCATAAATTGGACATCATGGCCCGTAATTTGCGGTCAGTGGCGATGCGACAGTGATCGCCGCTGACCTCGAAGAAAGATCTTGCGATCTCTGTGGCGAAAACTTTAGGTTTCTCGACATGTAATTGATTGTAGCGCTGTGAATAGGGGATTCCTAGCGAGGTGCAGCAGTGACGCCATCAAGCTGTTTAAGCAGCCAATCACATTGAAGAATTCTCACAGCGACCAAACCAGGAGATTTTATCCTCACTTTTTACAAATGCTACAGAGAGCGAAATAAAGACTGGGACATACACATGGGGTTAAAGTAGAAGTTGAAATATCAAGAACAAACTTTAAATATATATATTTTTTTGATAGAATTTTTTTTTTAATTGTAATTTTTTATCATAATGGAGAATTTGACATTCCAGAAATATAAAAACTGGGTTTTCAGGGCCAAACAGTTCCTTAGCAGTCATTACGCTGTTAAAACCCCAGGTACACCTATTCCAACAAGGCTTAACATTTAATGGGGTATTTAACAGTGATATTAGCGCGGAAAAGCTCAAGTTTTTGTCAGTTCCACTGATTTCACTGATTGCCGGCTATGGGGTTGGGGGGGAGGAATCCACAGCGCAGCCTGTGTCGGAGCAGTGAATTTCCTGAATCCTGAAGTTGCAGTCAGTTTCAGAGGGGGACTGACAGCAAACGCTGACTGTTCGCCATCATTACCCACTGCAAAATCTGGGCCAAGGTTTCTTCTTTTATCTGACATATTCAAAAGCCCGTCACCTTGCTTTGAGCGTCTGCAAACCAAGTGTCAGCCTTGGTTCAGTGGTAGCACTCTCGTCTCTGAGTCAGAAGGTTTTAGTTTTCCAGAGCAGTAATGGAAATATTTAACTGTGACGCTGGAATAGTTCCTGTGGCATTGATGAAAGGATTGGTGTTGCGTTTGCAAAGATAATCCAGAGGCCGTATGCAGAGCTCAGTTCATGTTGCTTTTCATGGCTGATCCAAACACACTCTCATCGGCAAAAGTAATCGAATACCTATATCCAATGTCAGACACAATACAACGATAACAGCACTATCAAACTCCATGTGCTCAGGCCAAGGCAATCGAGTACCTATCACCAATGTCAGACATAACATTTCCTCCCCCCTCACAGAATTTCAAACATGAAATGTAGTGACAAAGTCCTGTAGGTGGCCAGGGCGAGAACGTGTACGAACAGGCCGAGGTGCGGACTGGTGAAGAGCAGGCCGTGGCACAATATCTGCTTGAGGGTTGGCTGGCTGAGCCACATGTGCATCCCGCCACTCTGGGGTTAAGGCTTGGGGATTTGGTCCATATAATCCCGCATCAGGGGGTGCTGGCACCTTCCAGAGGCGGCTGGCATGCCACCGAGAGCCGTCAGTGAGGCAGAAAGTGGCTGGTCCAAGTTGGCGGCTGATTTGGAGAGGGGAGGACCAGAATGAGGCCATCTTATTGTTGCGGTGAGGCCTTCCTCCCCTCCTAAACCCCCCCCCCCCGCTGTCTCTGCACCTGCTTAATATCTGTTACATCTCCAGCTTTTTCCAGTTCTGATGAAGGGTCCCAGACCTGAAACGTTAACTCTGTTTCTCTCTCCACGGATGCTGCCTGGCCTGCTGAGTATTTCCAGCATTTTCTGTTGTTATTTCAGATTTCCAGCATCCGCAGTATTTTGCAATTATATTAGTGTTTGGTTCACTGCCACCTCTCTTCTAGGAATGCCTACCTTGAAGAAGTTCTGCTCTTCTCTCCGACGGGAGTTCCATTTATCTATTCAACCTTGTTCATCTTCATTGCTTTCAGTTTCCCTTCTCGTTTTTGACCAGGTATCTGCCAAGACTCGGTTTCACAGCCACATCTCTTTCCTCAGTAACTGTCTCCGGTTCAGAGTTATTCCACGTGGATTCCAACTAAACTTCCACCCTTCATGTTTTGGATCCACCCAGGATTACAAATATCTCCTCGATATTCATCGTTCTTCAAGCTACTGCTCTCGCCGCATCTTGAGATCCACGCTCAACGCCATGCGCAGCCACATGAACAACCTCGACCTCTCTCTTCAGCAGCACCGACGCACTCTATTTCAATGCTGTCCGGGTCCACAGTTCCATTTCATCCTTCGACTCATCCAACGCTTCAACAAAAAACTTTTTTTCTTCCTTTCTGATGTCAAGGATCGCAAGCTTCGTCAACTCGTGGACACCAACGCCCCCCTGGAACCTTCTTCCCCGTTACTTTCCTCCGATCCGATCCCTTCTTCCAGTCTCACCCCCTGCCGTGTTTTCACTATCCCCTCTGACCTTCCCCTCTCTGACCCCGAACGTTCAGTCCTCAACAAAGGCCTGAGCTTCATCCCCTTACGCCCCCACCTGAATGAATTTCGAGCTCGGCACGATGCTGAGCTCTTCTTCCGTCGCCTTCGTCTCCGTGCCCACTTCTTTGGCCAGGAGTCTTCCCCCCGCACGGCTGATCCTTTCTCCCGCTTTGTAAATTCTCGTTCTACTTGGATCCCTCCCTCTGGCCTTCTACCCTCTCTAGATCTTTTCATTGCTAACTGCCGACGTGACATTGGCCGTCTCCATTTCTCTGCTCCCCTCACTCACTCCAACCTAACTCCCTCTGAACTTGCAGCACTCCATTCTCTCCGATCCAACCCTAACATTATCATTAAACCTGCTGATAAGGGTGGTGCTGTTGTTGTTTGGCGAACCGACCTCTACCATGTGGAAGCTGAACGCCAACTCTCCAACACCTCCTCCTACCTCCGCCTGGACCATGACCCCACTAGCAAACATCAAGCCATTGTTTCCAAGTGTGTCACTGACCTCATCTCCTCTGGAGATCTTCCCTCCATGGCCGCCAACCTCATAGTCCCCCTACCCCGCACAGCCCGCTTCTACCTCCTTCCCAAGATCCACAAACAGGACTGCCCTGGTAGACCCATCGTTTCAGCCTGTTCTTGCCCCACGGAACTTATCTCGACTCAATTTTTTCTCCCCTTGTCCAGTCTCTTCCCACCTACATTCGCGACTCTTCCGACGCCCTCCGTCACTTTAACAGTTTCCAGTTTCCTGGCCCCAACCGTCTCCTTTTCACCATGGACGTCCAATCCCTCTACACCTCCATCCCCCACCAGGACGGCCTTCGGGCCCTCTGTTTCTTCCTTGAACAGAGGCCCAACCAGTCCCCATCCACCACCACCCTCCTCCGCCTGGCTGAACTTGTTCTCACATTGAACAACTTCTCCTTTGACTCCACTCACTTCCTCCAAATTAAAGGTGTTGCTATGGGAACCCGCATGGGCCCTAGCTATGCCTGCCTGTTCATGGGACATCTGGAACATTCTTTGTTCCAGTCCTACTCAGGTCCCCTCCCTCACCTCTTTTTCCAGTACATCGATGACTGTATTGGTGCCGTTTCCTGCTCTCGCCCTAAACTGGATAGGTTCATTCACTTTACTTCCACTTTCCACCCTGCCCTCACCTTCACATGGTCCATCTCCGACTCTTCCCTTCCCTTCCTTGACTTCTCCGTCTCCATTTCTGGCAATCGGCTTTCAACAAACATCCACTACAAGCCCACCGACTCCCACAGCTACCTGGACTACACTTCCTCCCACCCCGCTTCCTGTAAGGACTCTATTCCATTCTCCCAGTTTCTCCGTCTCCGCCGCGTCTGTTCTGACGATGCCACCTTCCATACCAGTGCTTCTGACATGTCTTCCTTTTTCCTCAACCGAGGATTCCCCTCGACTGTGGTTGACACGGCCCTCGACCGTGTCCGTTCTATTTCCCGCACTTCTGCTCTCACCCCTGCCCCTCCCTCCCAGAACCACGATAGGGTTCCCCTTGTCCTCACCTTTCACCCCACCAGCCTCCACATTCAACGGATCATCCTCCGCCATTTCCGCCACCTCCAACGTGATCCCACCACCAAACACATCTTCCCCTCACCTCCCCTTTCAGCATTCCGAAGGGACCGCTCCCTCCGCGACAGCCTGGTCCACTCCTCAATCACCCCCAACAGCCATGCTCCTTCACCTGGCACCTTCCCGTGCAAGCGCAGGAGATGCAACACATGCCCTTTTACCTCCTCCCTTCCCACTGTCCAGGGCCCCAAACACCCCTTCCAGGTGAAACAGCGATTTACTTGTACTTCTTGCAATTTAATATACTGTATTCACTGCTCACGATGCGGTCTCCTCTACATTGGGGAGACCAAACGCAGATTGGGCGACCGTTTTGCAGAACACCTCCGTTCAGTCCGTACGGGTGACCCTGAGCTTCCGGTCGCCTGTCACTTTAATTCACCGCTTCACTCCCACTCTGATCTCTCTGTCCTCGGGCTATTGCATTGTTCCAATGAAGCTCAACGTAAGCTCGAGGAACAGCACCTCATCTTTCAATTGGGCACTTTGCAGCCTGCCGGACTCAACATTGAGTTCAACAATTTCAGATAATAATCCCTGCCCCCATTTTTCATGCAGTATGATTTTTGCCATTCCCATTTGCAACATTTTATCTTTCCTGCCTCTTACAAAAGTACAGGATGTTCTTTCTATTTCTTCCTCCCCTCCTAACACCACCCCCGCCCCCTGTCTCTGCACCTGCTTAATATCTGTTACATCTCCAGCTTTTTCCAGTTCTGATGACGGGTCCCAGACCTGAAACGTTAACTCTGTTTCTCTCTCTACGGATGCTGCCTGGCCTGCTGAGTATTTCCAGCATTTTCTGTTGTTATTTGAGATGTTGGGCGCCTTGGCTCTCTTCGACTGGTCGAAGCGGAGTTTCATCTTCTCCTGCTGTCTAGCGACTGTGGCTTGAGCCCGTGGAGCAGGGCTCTGAGCTAGCGAGGGACGGAGCCTGCCAAGGGGCAGCATGAGCTCACGACCTAGCATGAGGGATGCGGGTGAGACCCCTATAGTGGACTGCCGGGAGGCTCTGTAGTGCAGCAGTGTGTGGAGGAGGGCCTTGTCAAACGCACACCCCTGGGATAGGTGTGCTCTGAGGCCATTTTTCAGTGTCTGGGTAAAATGCTCCACCCCCCCATTTGACTCGGGGTGGTATGTGACGGATGCCCTTGCTCTCAAGGTAAGAGGAGAGTTCCGAAGAGACCATTTGGGGGCCATTGTCTGTGGTGATGGCCTTTGGATGCCCCCAGCGGGAGAAGAGGGACTCAAGGATATCGATGATGACCCGAGAGGTGACGGAGCCCACGGCAATGACCTCTGGTCATTTTGAGTGCAGGTCATAGGTCACCACTAGGAACCATTGATGGTGGGGGACACCATGGATCTCCCCACAGACGTCCAGCTGCAGGTGCTCCCAGGGCTGAGAGGGCCAGGCAAGGGGTTGCAGAGGTGGAGGAGCTTGGTGGCCAGTCTTGCCACTTACAAGGCAGGCTGCACAGTCCTTGACCAGGGCCTCGATTTCCCTGTTGATACCCGGTCACCACACTAGGTCTCGGCATCGTTGTTTGAGCTTCACTATGCCCAAGTGGCCCTCCTGCGCCATGGATAAAACACGCGCACGAAGGGCACTTGGGACCACTGTGCAGAGCCCACGTGCAACACAGGAGTCATTCCAGCAGGAGGCACCTTGCGAGGCCAGCCATCTCTGATGAAGGTGCACAGCTGGGAGAGGGCCGGATCCTGTTCAGAGGCCTCTTTGAGCTCCTGGAGAGAGACTGTGGTTTGGAGAGGCGTGTGCAGCATCTGGACGATATCCTGTTCCACATGTTCAGCCCCGACGAGTGGGGCTGGGGCAGAGACAGTGCAGGAGAGCAGATCTGCAACAACATTGTCACGTCCTGGTGTGAACTGGAGACTGAAATTGTATTGGCGGAGGCAGTCAGACCAGCGGTGTAGACGCAGTGGTCTGTGGCCCGTGCCGGATGTCAACAGCAGGGCAGTGAGAGCCTGGTGATCGGTTCGCAGGCTGAAGGCACGGCCATACGTGTACAGGTGCCACCGCTCACATGCCCAGACGCACGCCAGCGCCTCACGCTCGCCTACTGAGTACTTCTGTTCAGTGGGTATAAGGGCTCGGGAGGCAAAAGCGATTGGTTTCTCCACTCCATTCTGTATCTGCGATAACACTGCCTCCACAGCTGCAGCGGACGCGTCGCAGGTGAGGAGGGTGGGGCTGGCGACGTCAAAGTGAGCCAACACTGGAGGCGACGTGAGCTGCGATTTGAGGAGGCGAACAGCTTCCGTACAGGCTTGTGACCACACCCAGGGCTCATCCTTTCGCAGGAGCTGGCGCAGTGGGGCTGTGATGGCTGAGTACTGGGGCAAAAACTTCAGGTAGTACCCAGTCATGCCAAGGAAGGAGGCAACCTGTGCTGCAGAGCTGGGTTCTGGGATGCTGTGAATGGCATCCACGTTTGACTGGAGTGGGGATATACCGTCAGCCGACAACCGAAACCCCACAAATTCGATCTCTGAAACAGCAAAGACACACTTTTCGGCATTCAGCGTGAGCTTGTGTTTTGCTAGAACCGTGAAAACTCTGTGAAGGCGTTCGTCGTGAGTGGAGGTCGAGGGCCCATGCACGACGATGTCATCCGGGTAGATGGCCACCCCAGGAATGCCCGCGAGCACAGAGGACATCACCTTTTGGAAGCAGCTGGGTGCAGAGCTAAGTCCAAATGGCATCCTGGTGTACCGAAAGACGCCAGCATGTGTCACTAAAGCCGTGAGGTCCATGCTGCTGGGGTGGAGGGGAACCTGTAGATAGCCCTGTCGAAGGTCCAGTTTCGAGAAGAAGATGGAACCATAGAACTGCGCTGTGAGTTCCTCTGACGTGCGCAGTGGATATTTGTCAGGGATTACGGCCTTATTCACAGCTCGAAGATCGACACAGACGCGTAGACCACCTGATTTTTTCGTTGCAACCACCAGGTTGGAGACCCATGGGGAGGCATCAACTGGTTCGATGATGCCAGCTTCCAGTAGCTGCTTTAGTTCAGCTGTGACCCCGTCACAGAGAGCAAGCAGGATGCAGCGCAGTGGCTGAATGACAGGGGTAACGGTGGAGTCAACCATGGGCTGGTGGGTGAAGGCAGTCAGGCAGCCCAGACCCTCGAAGAGTGCTGGCCATGTTGGGCGCCACAGTGAGGCGACGTGCAGAATCGCAGACCCGCCGGTGTCCAAGAAAGAAAAACCACTCTCACGTTGTTGGTGTGCTCTATTAGTTGATCACGCACCATCTCGTCTTGTAGTGCACCGAACTTGCACGAGCTAGCTAACCCCCTCAAATTCGCCACGTACTGATGCACAGACTCGCCGGGAAGTTGGTGACGCTGTCTAAAAATGACTCGCCGCAGGAGGGCACTTTGTGGGGCAGAGAAGTGTGTGCTTAACAGAGCCACAGCCACATCATATGTTTGAATTGAGTCTGCTGTGCCTAATGTCCCAAGAACACGCTGGCCCTCCGCTCCCAAGCAATGGGATAACAGTGCCTTTTTCCGTGCTGTACTCACATTTTCTAGTCCGAGAGCAGTGAGGTAGGTTTCAAAGGACTGTAACCAGCGAAACCATGGAATCGGGGGCTCACCGGGTAGTGCGAGGAAGGGAGGAGGTGGTGGAAGAGAGATTTCAGCCTTCCTCGTCGCCAAATGTTGCATTTGCAAAGATAATCCAGAGGCCGTATGCAGAGCTCAGTTCATGTTGCTTTTCATGGCTGATCCAAACACACTCTCCCAGGCAAAAGCAATCGAATACCTATATCCAATGTCAGACACAATACAACGATAACAGCACTATCAAACTCCATGTGCTCAGGCCAAGGCAATCGAGTACCTATCACCAATGTCAGACATAACAATTGGGTTCTGTTTAGCCTTATTCTTGCGGTGAATTTTTGTAGTCATCAATCAGAGGGATGTTTGTGCTGGAGGAATTAAAGGTTTATCACCCAGTACGGGCATGAAACACTACCAGGTGCTCTGCAGTAGAATAAAGCTCCCTCTACCTTGCTCTATATATACGCCATGAGCCTAACTAACCTCAGAAAGGTATTATCTACACCTCCGGAGGGAATTATTTTTCCATTTCCTTTTTTCCTTTATGGCATCTCCCAGCGAGATTACCAATTTAGTGCCACTTTGTGGCAAATTATGTGTTTGATGTTGTGGGCTTGCAATTACTAGGAGTGCTCAGGTTGATACTAATCAAACTAATTTCAAACATGACCCATTCAGCTGACAGAGCGAGAAAAGGGCTTTTCATCAGACTAGTCCAGGCTGTATTCCAAGCCAGGTTCCAGGGCGACAGATCAGTGTATTAGCTCACCCTACAGCCCAATTCCTTGATTTTTGGCTTTTCCATTCCTCTCTCTCCCAGTTTATTGCATTCCCTCAAATGCTGCTGTAGCTGGATTCAAGTTGCTCTGCGGTGATTCTCAAATATGCCTTTAGTTACTTTCCACCGTAGAAATTTCTGCTGCAAAGCGTCTGTTTATGTACATTGAACGAATAGAATGTCCCACAGATTTCTGAAGATGGTAGTGAAATCAAATCGAAATATAGAGTTTTTTTTTGTTGCTTGGAAGGCATCTTATTCAAACCTAAATATAGGCTTCAGTGGGGAAAAAGTTTAAGAAAGTAGCTGTAAATCTGCACACGGTAGGGCTTGGCTTATAAATGCTATTCATTCTTCAGGTATACTATTCAGTTCCCCCAATTTTGTTACTTGTGACTAATTGTCCCCATCTGTTGCTGTTGACAGCATAAATAGGGTGTAATGATTACGTGCATCCTTATTTAAATTGAAACACTCCACATTAATTAGCCCATTACCTCAACGACAGATTTATTTTTATTCCATGGAAGATGTCTATATGGCTTCATGTCTGGCACATTTTTTACCAGATGCTTTTTTGTATACACATTTTTGTGTTCTTTCCCACTAAGTTCCTCCCCAGCTCTATAAAAGGTGCTGATTCAGTGCCACAGGCACTGGTCACATTCTAGGACCTTGCTATTTTATCAGCGGGCAGTATCTTACTGGAACTTGACCCTGCCCTCACCCAATGCCTGACTGTGTACAGCAGGAGTTAGTCTAATAAAACAAACTAGCCGGGTACTACTGAATACTTAACCAGTTATAAAGCATTCCAGTCTTTGGCAGCTGTCGATTGCTGCCCCAAACAGCAGACACAGAAATGCTGGGCCAAGTAATCTATTTCTATCCTTTTGTTCTTCCCTCACCCCTTTCCCTGCCTCTGTGCTTGCTTAAAACCTGTTACACCTGTAACATTTTCCAGTTCTGACGAAAGGTTATCGACCTGAAACATTGGCTGTGATTTTGCCAACCTCGGTGGGTCCGTGGCGGGCGACGTCAGTGGCGGGTCCCGACCCCGCTGCTGGCTCCAGCCCGCTGTCTGAAATGAATTTCCTCTGATTGGGTTTGTTAAGCCCACCCAGCGAGTTTCCCGCCCAATTAGAGGAAGCGGGTCTGGTGACGTCATTTGATGACGCGTCATCAGCCTGTTTCCCTAAAGGGGCCATGGCCAAATTGATTTTGACAGTTGTTCTGTCAGTGTTCTACAGCATTGAGGTGCTGCAAACACTGACAGGCACTGCACAAAGGTGCACGGCTGCACCCAGGCTCTCCCATGACTCCCGCCATATGCTTATAGAGGGAGTCACAGCACGCAGGGTGGTCCTCTTCCCTTCCCATGGGCGGAAGAGACTTCCCCAGGAGTTCAGCACAGCCTGGTTGCACATTGCACAGGAGGGCACAAGCAGGGATGTGGTCAGGAGGACCAGGCTGCAGTGGCGCAAACCTTTCAATGATCTCAGTAGATCATGAAGTGTTAGTACAAAGCCACACTCAACCTCATCCTGCCTCTCATCACATCCCCATCACTCTGCCTTCCCTACCCTACTCCTGCACATCCTTACTCACACCAACTTACCTTGCACCTCCACCCAACCCTCTCTATCTATATTATCACATCCCCATCTCACTAGCCACCCCTCACACTCACCCTCATCCTAGTGCAATCATGCCAACTAACAGCACACAAGGGTAGGCACTTGGGTGTTTTATGCAATGTCCATGTAAATTTTCTGTTAATGTGATGTCAAACATTGAAACCTTTATTTTCAACACTTTGCGTTCTTGGACAGATTTATGTGCACCTTTGGAAGAAGCTTAGTGAGTTGCAGTGAATCGTGAGACATAACGGTACCCCCCACAATGGTGATGACTGTGAAAGGAATGGCTTGGGCATTGTAGGGATGTTTTATGGTGTTGGTGTGGGGAGGTGCCAACCTGGCGCATCATGTGGCAGCTAAATGGGTGTACAGCATCAAGTGAAGTAAATCTGGCCATGGTGAGGCCATCCCTGGCCTCCCGGGCAGCAATGTGGTCGGGTGCTGATGCCCTGCGTCTTGTGCAGCATCAGGTGATTGCAGAGAAGGTTGGTGCTGTTGTTTGTGCTGCTGATGTGCCTGGGGTCGCTGGTGTTGGGGCTGATCGTGGTGGGATTCTGAGGACCAAGGTGAGAGAATATAAAGGGCATCCATGCTGATGGAATAGATGGCAGGTGAAGTAGAGATGACAGAAGCGATCTGTCAAAGGTGAGAGAGGTAATGAGGTCAGACTGGATGGAGACTTGTGTAAAGACTTGCAGCATGGTGAATCTGTAGTGGAAATGCAGTGAGGAAGAGCTTGTGGCTGAGGGAAGATATCTCTATAAGGTCGGAGCTTTTACTTTACATTTGAAGCTGTCAACTCATCAGCTGACTCAATGGCCACTGACCTCCCGCCTCAACTTCAAATGCGATCTAGCAATAGCGTGAAACCTGTGGGTGAGCTGTCAAATTCAAAAGGTCAGTTTAAAACTATTGTTAAGTGGCTGTAAACAAGCCACTTATCATTTACATTGGCTCCCCCGCCGCTGCATGTCAGCTCTGCTCAGGGCTCACAGACCTGACATTTGGTAAAGACGCATGGCGGTGGGTACACAGCGGAGTCCCCACCCGCAGGGGAAAAAAAACACTTTCCCACCCGACCCGCCACCGATCACGCCCGCTGACCCCCCGGAAAATCTCGGCCGTTAACTCTGTTTCTCTCTCCACAGACGCTGCCTGACCTGCTGAGTATTTCCAGTATTTTTCTGTTTATATTTCAGATTTCCAGCATCCGCAGTATTTTGCCTTTTGTAATCTATTTCTGTGCTGTGAACTTGTATGGTTCTGAAACATCTGTAATTACTGTAATTTTCTGTTTGTCTTTACGACTGTTAAATTACCTCTTCAGTGTTAATAGATCTGTTTGGTAGTTTATTGTCTGATAGAGTGTTTATTCTACAGCTTTCTGACGTAAAGTAGAGTATCTAGTAAGCTGAAATACAGTGACAGGGGTTTCTGTTCAACCACCCGTTTATTCTGTTTAGCTATCTTGGATTTGTCCTGTAGTGTCTTATCCGTCTTTCGGATGAGACATTAAACCAAGGCCCTGTCTGCTCTCTCAGGTGGATGTAAAAGAATCCATGGCACTATTTTGAAGAAGAGCAGGGGAGTTCTTCCTAGTGTCGTGGCCAATATTTATCCCTCATCCAACACTTAAAAACAGATTATTTGGTCATTATCACATTGCTGTGCACAAATTAGCGTGGGTTTCCTCCGGGTGCTCCGGTTTCCTCCCACAGTCCAAAGATGTGCGGGTTAGGTTGATTGGCTGTGATAAATTGACCCTTAGTGTTAGGGGGATTAAATACGTGGGTTTACGGGGATAGGGTGGGATATGTGTTGGTGTAGGGGTTATGGGGATCGGGTGGGATATGTGTCGGTGCAGGCTCGATGGGCCGAAATGGCCTCTATCTGCACTGTGAGGTTTCTGTGATTTCTGTGATCTGTGAAATTAGCTGCCACATCTCCTACATTACAACAGTTACTACACTTCAGAAGTACTTCATTGGCTGTAAAGCGCTTTGGGATGACCTGAGGTTGCTCATCTCATCCCTGAGAAATAAATGTAAGACTTTTTCCTTGTATCGGGGTAATAGTGTCTCTCACTTTGTGAGCCATTTGTAAGATGGCATTCTGTAGCAGTAATATTCATAATGTGGCTAATCTCTTCCTAACCTGGAAGCACGTGTATGTTTCCGGCTGGAAGTGCACCTCCTGCCATATTGGGAAAGGAAATAAAAAGATGTCCAGGGCCCACGCCCAAAACAGGTGTTAGGTCCCTTGTATATGCAAATAAAGGGCTTAAGGCCTGTTTGAGGCCCCCACTGCAAGATTGGCTTGCCCCAAGGCAGTCTGTGCCAGCACCGACTGCACTAAATAAAAGCAGACCATGGGACTGCCTGCTACCAAAAAGCTAAGTTTGAAATTTACTTACCTGAATGTGGAGCCGCTGCTATCCCACCCCCTGATCGCTGCCACTCCCCCCCAACCCGATCTCTGATTACCCCTCCGCCAGCCTCCTGCCTGAAAGGGTCGTGAAAGCAGATTGAATAGTAACATTCAAGAGAGAATTGGATAAATACTTGAAGGGAAGAAACATTACAGGGCTATGGGGAAAGAGCAGGGGAGTGGGACTAATTGGATAGCTCTACCAAAGAGCCAGCACAGGCACGACGGGCCAAATGGCCTCCTGTACTGTATCATTCTATGATTCTATCTCCTGACTCCTGGCCTCCGTCCTCCCGACCCCTACTTCACTTACCTGAGGGTCGCTGTGATGGTAACAGTGGCCTGATCTTGGTTTCCTCTTTGCTGACTAGTTTTTTGCACCACAATGGCACCATTGTAAAGATATTGGATGGATCTAGTCATCCAGGCACAGGGAATGTATCCCATTCCACTCCTTAGCTTAGATTAGCTGGCACTGGTATAACTGAACTATTAGCTGCTCGAAGCTCCTCCTCGCAAGCATCTGATGCAGCACCACCTGACCTTCAGCAGCCATTAATGGGAAGGACAAGTGCTGGGTTGTACCATCAGTTGTCTGTGGATTCTCGTTTCCTTCACCCTGACCCACCACTTCTTAAACCCATACCCTTTCAGCCTTGGCAAAGGTTGCTAATGGGTTGAGATGCCTTTTAGTGCTCTGCAGCCGATCCGCTTCCAGCCTGGAACTGTACGTGACCTCCTCTTGCAAGAAAGAAGGGAGTGTGTTAGTGACAGTCTTATGGGCTGTTCCAAGAATGTGCCTGTCATGGTGGAATGGCTAGCATGCAGTGTGTGAGATGTGAGTTGTGGGGAAGTGAGGGTTGGAATAGTGGTAAGTGTGAGGAGAAGGAGGGGTAGTGACATGTGATGCAGTGATTGTAGGGAAGTGGGGAAGGGGAGTATTGTGAGTAGTGAGGCTGGAGGTGGCGAAGGTGTGAGCAGAGAGTAAGAGAGCAGTATTGTTATCTTGACAACTCCAGTGAGATCATTGAACTTTTTCTGTCATTGCAGCCATGTCCTGGGAGCTAAGCTCCTGGCATTCATTTGCTCTGCCACCTCTCCCCATTGGCGACGGAGTTGATGCCTGGAGGGCTTCCTGCCCCCTGGGTGGAAAGAGGATGTTCCTTCCTCCTGTCCCGTGCCTGTACCAGGGCCTCCAAGGCAACATTGGAAAACCTGGGGCACAATCTGTTCAGAACTATTTACTTCCTTCTGCAGCCAGAGTGCCCCTCCCCTTTAAGAGGTGCCGGCTGCCTTTAGATGGCAAAAGAGATGCCCGATATCCAGCCCTCCCCAAACAGGTGTGCACTGAATGATTAGCGTGGACAGTGCTGGCTGCATGCTGGCTGCATGCCTGAGTGATGATAATCAGCAGGCAGTACGAATATTACATCCTGCTCGAGACCGCGCTAACGGACCC
Source organism: Somniosus microcephalus (assembly GCF_052327205.1). Taxonomy (NCBI): domain Eukaryota; kingdom Metazoa; phylum Chordata; class Chondrichthyes; order Squaliformes; family Somniosidae; genus Somniosus; species Somniosus microcephalus. Next base: position 142,954,611 of record NC_140989.1, on the reverse strand, counting down.
ATTTCCGGACGCGATTGAATTTCTAGGCCATAGTGCTACAGGGTGGTGTTCAGCATACAAGAGATATGTAGAGTGCTGATAAAGTCATTAAATATTGTCTAGCACTGCAGCCAGCTCCTGGGAATGATGCTGCTGGCACTGACCTACTCAGCCACCTCTCTCCATGCCTGCTGATTTATTTGGCGTGGCCATCTGAGGGAATCAGAACCTCCTTACAGGCCTGACTTGTTCGATAAGCACCTCCACAGCAGTGTCCAAAAATAACGTGTTTCCTGGCCGTTGACATTGTACCTGCTTCTCCACAAATGCAGATTATGCACGGCACCAATGAAAATTCCACCTCCCCTTTAAGAAGTGAGAAGCTCCCAAACAGTGAGCTGCCTATGAGCATCGCCATTAGCACTGGCAGCTCGCCACTCAAATTTAAATGAGGTACCATCATGGGAATTGATTGGGGCACCCTCCAATGACATCGGACGTGCAGAGCAATCGTCTTGCCCACCGCCTGCCCGGTGTAGGCTACACGTGAAAATTGACCCGATGGCATTCACAGCTCAAGACTGTTTTTGGCCTCTTTCAACCTTGCTGGCAGCTTCCTGCACAACAACAACTTGCATTTATATAGCACCCTTAACATAGTAAAACATCCCAGGGCGCTCCACAGGGGCGATTATCAAACAAAATTTGAGACCGAGCCACATGAGGGGACATTAGGACAGGTGACCAAAAACTTGATCAAAGAGGTAGGTTTTAAGGAGTGTCTTAAAGGAGGAGAGATAGAGAGGCAGAGAGGTTTAGGGAGGGAATTCCAGAGCTTAGAGCCTAGACAGCTGAAGACAAGGTCGCCAGTGGTGGAGTGATTAAAATCGGGGATGCACAAGAGGCCAGAATTGGGAGACTAAATGTGGGTTGTCATAGTTAACGCCAAAACTATTTTGTAATACAGGTTAATTTTATGAATTCACCCCAGCATTAACATGAATTTAGTTGTTGAATTCTTATTTAGTGATCTATAAAATTCCATAAAAAGTCATACCAACTTGATGATGATGCCACCTGCATTTGTACATATCTGGGTAGTTGGTTTAACCTGGTCCACTAAGTTGTGGCATTCTATGTTAAAATGTATATATTGGTTGATTATTTGCAATTTAAGATTTTTTTTCCTTGTCTGTTATCAGGGCACATGTCTATCGATGGTTTCAAGAGATATTTGAGTGGTGACGAGAATGGAGTTGTCCCACCTGAGAAATTAGATCTGAGTGAAGATATGACTCAACCCTTGTCACACTATTTCATAAACTCCTCACATAACACCTACCTCACAGGTAAGAAATCAGGACTGTCTATAATGCCCTAGGATTTTTCTACATCAGAGGTAAATGCTTCATCAGAGTGACCTTCCTAACACTGAGACTCTCATCGCTAATTGAACAAAAAACAAGCTGGAAACATTTTTCGCCCTTCTGAAGGCACAGACTCATGCTGGGTACACATGAGTTTAATGTCCTCCAGTGCCTCACCTATGTGGCAGTCTTTATTGGTCAGGAGGCTATTCAACTATGGAGAAAATTACAGCTGAGCCCGAGCAGGTTATCACACAATAACTACAAATGTATACTGCCAGCAGAAGTCGTGGACAGGGATTAGAAGAAGCCTGTTTTCCCTTACAGTATCTCAAATGAGAAATCACTTTATTGCTGTGCTCATGGCATTTGCTGCTCAGATCATATTTGATCCACGGTTTGACTTTAACATATCTTAAAGCACAAAGCTGCTGAAGCACGTTTAGTGTAACTGTGGCACTTCTAGACATACCGGTCTCTGCCCCTGCCTCAGCCCATCTGCTGATGAAACTCTCACTCATGCTTATGTCACCTCCAGACTCGACTATTCCAACGCTGTCCTGGCCGGCCTTCCATCCTCCACCTTCCGTAAACTTCAGCTTATCCGAAACTCTGCTGCCACGTATCCTAACCCGCACCAAGTCCTGCTCACCCATCAGCCCTATGCTCACTGATCTACATTGGCTCCAGATCCACCCACACTCACCCATCAGCCCTACGCTCACTGATCTACATTGGCTCCAGATCCACCCACACTCACCCATCAGCCCTATGCTCACTGATCTACATTGGCTCCAGATCCACCCACACTCACCCATCAGCCCTACGCTCACTGATCTACATTGGCTCCAGATCCGCCCACACTCACCCATCAGCCCTATGCTCACTGATCTACATTGGCTCCAGATCCACCCACACTCACCCATCAGCCCTACGCTCACTGATCTACATTGGCTCCAGATCCGCCCACACTCACCCATCAGCCCTATGCTCACTGATCTACATTGGCTCCAGATCCACCCACACTCACCCATCAGCCCTATGCTCACTGATCTACATTGGCTCCAGATCCACCCACACTCACCCATTAGCCCTATGCTCACTGATCTACATTGGCTCCAGATCCACCCACACTCACCCATCAGCCCTTGCTCACTGATCTACATTGGCTCCAGGTCCATCCACGCTCACCCATCAGCCCTGTGCTCACTCAGCTGCGTTGACTCCCAGTCCACCAGCACCTCAAATTTAAAATTCTCAACCTCACTTTCAAATCCCTTCGTGACCTCAGGATGGTGTGTGACTTGGAGGGAAACTTGGAGGTGGTGGTGTTCCCATGTGCCTGCTGCCCTTGTCCTTCTAGGTGGAAGAGGTCGTGGGTTTGGGAAGTGTTGCCGAAGAAGCCTTGGTGAGTTGCTGCAGTGCATCTTGTAGATGGTACACACTGCATCCACGGTGCGCCGGTGGTGGAGGGAGTGAATGTTTAAGGTGGTGGATGGGGTGCCAATCAAGTGGGCTGCTTTGTCCTGGATGGTGTCAAGCTTCTTGAGTGTTTTTGGAGCTGCACTCATCTAGGCAAGCAGAGAGTATTCCATCACACTCCTTACTTGTGTCTTGTGGAAAGGCTTTGGGGAGTCAGGAGGTGAGACACTCGCCACAGAATACCCAGCCTCTGACCTGCCACAGTATTTATGTGGCTGGTCCAGTTAAGGTTCTGGTTAATGGTGACCCCCAGGATGTTGATGGAGGGGGATTCGGTGATGGTAATGCCATTGAATGTCAAGAGGAGGTGGTTAGACTCTCGCTTGTTGGAGATGGTCATTGCCTGGCACTTCTGTGGTGCTAATGTTACCTGCCACTTATCAGCCCAAGCCTGAACATCGTCCAGGTCCTGTTGCATGCGGGCATGGACTGCTTCATTATCTCAGGAGTTGCGAATGGTGCTGAACACTGTGCAGTCATCAGTAAACATCCCCATTTCTGACATGTTGGAGGGAAGGTCATTGATGAAGCAGCTGAAGATGGTTGGGCCTAGGACACTGCCCTGAGGAACTCCTGCAGCGATGTCCTGGGGCTGTGATGATTGACCTTCAACCACCACAACCATCTTCCTTTGTGCTAGGTATGACTCCAGCCAGTGGAGCGTTTTCCCCCCGATTCTCATTGACTTCAGTTTTACTGGGACTCCTTGATGTCACACTCGGTCAAATGCTGTCTTGATGTCAAGGGCAGTCACTCTCACCTCACCTCTGGAATTCAGCTCCTTTGTCCATGTTTGGCCCAAGGCTGTAATGATGTCGGGAGCTGACTGGTCTTAGCGGAACCCAAACTGAGCATCAGTGAGCAGGTTATTGGTGAGTAAGTACCGCTTGATAGCACTGTTGATGACACCTTCCATCACTTTGCTAATGATTGAGAGTAGACTGATGGGGCGGTAATTGGCCGGTTTGGATTAGTCCTGCTTTTTGTGGACAGGACATACCTGGGCAGTTTTCCACATGGTCGGATAGATCCTAGTGTTGTAGCTGTACTGCAACAGCTTGGCTAGAGGCGCAGCTAGTTCTGGAGCACAAGTCTTCAGCATGATAGCCGGGATGTTGTCGGGGCCCATAGCCTTTGCTGTATCCAGTGCGCTCAGCTGTTTCTTGATATCACGTGGAGTGAATCGAATTGGCTGAAGACTGGCTTCTGTGATGGTAGGGAAAAGATAGCCATCCATGGCTAAGTAAAGTAATTAAGGATAGTATCCGACTAAAACAAGGGCATATAAGGTAGCCAAATCTAGTGGGAGGATAGAAGATTGGGAAGTCTTTAAAAGACAGCAAAAAATAACTAAAAGATTGATTAAGAAAGGGAAGATAGATTATGAAAGTAAATTAGCAAAAAATATAAAAACAGATAGCAAAAGTTTCTATAGTTATATAAAAAGAAAAAGGATGGCTAAAGTAAATGTTGGTCCCTAAGAGGATGAGACCGGGAAATTAATGGTGGGAAACATGGAGATGGCAAAAACGCTGAACAAATATTTTGTATCAGTCTTTACGGTAGAGGACACTAAGAATATCCCAACACTGGACAAACAGGGGGCTCTAGGGGGGCAGGAGCTAAATACGATTAAAATCACTAAGGAAGTGGTACTTGGTAAAATAATGGGACTCAAGGCGGATAAATCCCCTGGACCTGATGGCTTACATCCTAGGGTCTTGAAGGAAGTGGCGTTAGGGATTGTGGATGCATTGGTAATAATTTTCCAAAACTCCCTGGACTCAGCAAAGGTCCCGGCAGATTGGAAAACTGCTAATGTAACACCCTTATTTAAAAAGGGTAGTAGGCAGAAGGCTGGAAACTATAGACCTGTTAGCCTAACATCTGTGATTGGTAAAATGTTAGAGTCCATTATTAAGGAGACAGTAATGGGACATTTGGATAAACATAATTTAATAGGACAAACTCAGCATGGTTTCATGAAGGGGAAGTCATGTTTGACAAATTTGCTTGAGTTCTTTGAGGAAGTAACATACAGGGTGGATAAAGGGGAACCAGTGGACGTAGTATATTTAGACTTCCAAAAGGCATTTGACAAGGTGCCACACAAAAGATTATTGCTCAAGATAAAAAATCACAGGATTGGGGGTAATATTCTGGCGTGGGTGGAAGATTGGCTCTCTAACAGAAAGCAGAGAGTTGGGATAAATGGTTCATTCTCAGACTGGCAATCAGTAACTAGTGGTGTTCCGCAGGGGTCAGTGCTGGGTCCCCAACTCTTTACAATCTATATTAACGATTTGGAGGAGGGGACCAAGTGTAACATATCAAAGTTTGCAGATGATACAAAGATGGGAGGGAAAGTAGTGAGTGAGGAGGACATAAAAAACCTGCAAAGGGACATAGACAGGCTAAGTAAGTGGGCAGAGATTTGGCAGATGGAATACAATACTGGAAAGTGTGAGGTTATGCACTTTGGCAGGAAAAATCATAGAGCAAGTTATTATCTTAATGGCAAGAAACTGGAAAGTACTGAAGTACAAAGGGATCTGGGGGTGCTGGTGCATGAAACTTAAAAAGTTAGTATGCAGGTGCAGCAAGTGATCAAGAAGGCCAATGGAACGTTGGCTTTTATTGCTAGGGGGATATAATATAAAAACAGGGAGGTATTGCTTCAGTTGTACAAGGTATTGGTGAGACCGCACCTGGAATACTGCATACAGTTTTGGTGTCCATACTTAAGAAAAGACATACTTGCTCTCGAGTCAGTACAAAGAAGGTTCACTTGGTTAATCCCGGGGATGAGGGGGTGGTCATCTGAGGAGAGGTTGAGTAGATTGGGACTCTACTCATTGGAGTTCAGAAGAATGAGAGGCGATCTTATTGAAACATATAAGATTGTGAAGGGGCTTGATCGGGTGGATGCGGTGAGGATGTTCCCAATGATGGATGAAACTAGAACTAGGGGGCATAATCTTAGAATAAGGGGCTGCTCTTTCAAACCTGAGATGAGGAGAAACTTCTTCACTCAGAGGGTGGTAGGTTTGTGGAATTTGCTGCCCCAGAAAGCTGTGGAAGCTACATCATTAAATAAATTTAAAACAGAAATAGATAGTTTCCTAGAAGTAAAGGGAATTAAGGGTTACGGGGTGCGGGCAGGAAATTGGACATGAGTCTAGGTTCGGAATGGTCATGGCGCTGTGAGTAGTGGAGCGGGCCCAGGGGCCGTGTAGCCTGGTTCTACTCCTACTTCTTGTGTTCTAATTCTGTGTTAGATTTCAGGAGATGGTTTTATTCCTGTTCCTGGCTGGGGTGGAGATCGCCTTTACAGAAGGTAAGTACTGTAGAAAATATAGGGACAGAGTGATCTCCTGGACGAGTTTCGATCGCCTAGATGGGTCGGAGAGGAATTTCCCAGATATTTTTTCCCAAATTGGCCATTGGGTTTTTTATCTGGTTTTTCGTCTCTCCCGGGAGATCACATGGGTTCGGGTGGATGGAGAGTGATAGAAGATTTGAGGTTAGGATCAGATCAGCCATGATCTTATTGAATGGTGGAGCAGGCTCGAGGGGCCGATTGGCCTACTCCTGCTCCTATTTCTTATGTTCTTATGAGTAGGCCGATATGGATCATCCACTCGGCACTTCTGGCTGAAGTTGGTTGCAAATGCTTCAGCCTTGTTCTTTTGCACTCACGTGCTGGGCTCCACCATCATTGAGGATGGGGATATTCTTGGAGCCTCCTCCTCCCGTTAGTTGTTTAATGGTCCACCACCATTCACGACTGGGTGTGGCAGAACTGCAGAGCTTTGATTTGATCCGTTGATTGTGGGATCGCTTAGCCCTGTCTATAGCATGCTGCTTCCGCTTTTTAGCATGCATGTAGTCCTGTGTTGCAGCTTCCCCAGGTTGGCACCTCATTTTTAGGTACGCCTGGTGCTGCTCCTGGCACGCTCTTCTACACTCGTTGTTGAACCAGGGTTGGTCTCCTGGCTTGGTGGTAATGGTAGAGTGAGGGATATGCCAGGCCATGAGGTTACAGATTATGGTGGAATACAATTTTGCTGCTGCTGATGGCCCATAGCGCCTCATGGATGCCCAGTTTTGAGCTGGTAGATCTGTTCTGAATCTATCCCATTTAGCATGGTGGTAGTGCCACACAACACGATGGAGGGTGTTCTCAGTGTGAAGATGGGACTTCGTCTCCACAATGACTGTGCGGTGGTCATTGCTGCCAATGCTGTCATGGACAGATGCATCTGCGACAGGTAGATTGATGAGGATGAGGTCAAGTAGGTTTTTCCCTCGTGTTGGTTCACTCACCACCTGTCGCAGGCCGTTATGTCCTTCAGGGCTCGGCCAGCTCGATCAGTAGTGGTGTTACCGAGCCACTCTTGGTGATGGACATTGAAGTCCCGCTCCCAGAATACATTCTGTGCCCTTGCTACTCTCAGTGCTTCTTCCAAGTAATGTTCAACATGGAGGAGTACTGATTCATCAGCTGAGGGAGTGCGGTAGATGGTAATCAGCAGGTGGTTTCCTTGCCCATGCTTGACCTGAAGTTATGCGACTCCATGGGGTCCAGAGTCAATGTTGAGGGCTCCCAGGTCCACTCCTTCCCGACTGTATACCACTGTGCCACAGGGTCTGTCCTGCCGGTGGTACAGGACATACCCAGGATGGTGATGGTGATGGAGGAGTTGGCTGAAAGGTTTGATTCTGTGAGTATGGCTATGTCAGGCTATTGCTTGACTAGTCTGTGGACAGCTCTCCCAATTTTGGTACAAGTCCCCAGATGTTGGTGAGGAGGACTTTGCAGTGTTGACTGGGCTGGGTGTGTCGTTGCCATGTCCGTAGCCAGTGCCGAGGTCGATGCCGCGTGGTCCGGCCGGTTTCATTCTTATTATTTTGTTTCATAGCGGTTAGTTACAACTGAGTGACTTGCTAGGCCATTTCAGAGGGCAGTTAAGAGTCAGCCACATTGCTGTGGGTCTGGAGTCACATATAGGCCAGACCAGGTAAGGACGGCAGATTTCCTTCCCTAAAGGACATTAGTGAACCAGATGGGTTTTTACGACAATCCGATAGTTTCATGGTTCCCATTACTGATACTAGTTTTTTATTCCAGATTTATTTAATTAACTGAATTTAAATTCCCCAGCTGCCATGGTGGGATTTTGAACTCACGTCTCTGGATCATTATTCCAGGCTTCTGGATTACTAGTCCAGTGACATTACCACTACGCTACCCATGATATAAAGGTCCTTCTGCAAGGCTTTTTAGGCACGTGCAACATGGTGGTTTTGAATCACCTTGTAGCTAGGTTGAAAGCAGTACTTTCCAACTATATTTGAGGTGGTGTGGAGAAACGCTGGGTGAAGTCCAGCCACATCATCAGAAGTACAGTCAGCAAACACAGTAATTCAGTAAAACCATCACCTCTCCGTAATAAATGTATTTCATGTTTCCAAACAGATTTGTTGTAATGCGGCTACAGTGTGTATATACGAATAAAGCAGAATGTAGAAAAATAGAGGTTTTGGGTCCCTTTGTTTTGATGTTAAACAGTGAAATTCTAGGACTGAGATCAGTGACAAAATTAACATTTTGATTCCAACAGTTTGGAATATGTTCCCCATCGTGACCACAGCCTGTAAACTTCTTACTGAAGTGTAACGTTTTCATATCTCATTGGTGATTGTCACAGCGATTGTTAAATGCTGCATAATTTTACTTGACATTTTCAAAGTGTCAAATGTCGTGTTGTTGCAGATTGTATACTTGCAGTGATTTTTATTGTTTTTTCCTCCCCCTGAAATTATTGCCTGGATATTAACAGAGGCGGGTTACATAGACGGGGGTGGGGCAGCATTTCGGTTGGGAAACCCAGACGTCCAGCTCGGAAGTCCAGGTTTCCCCACATGTTGTGGAGAACTGCACAGCGTGCCTCTTTTGTCCTTGACAGGTTTCCTGCCTGGAAGACAGCCTGATTGGCAGGCTTGACTTCCAGTCGGGCAGGGAGGACTCCAGAGCATGCCGTAGGATCAGGTAGGTCTGATCCACAACCCCAGGGCGGGGGTGGTGGGGGGGGGGTGGGCGTGTTCGATCCATGACCCCGTGGGGAGGCTGTCCTTTCCCGGGGGGGGTGTTATCCCAGAACCTGGGGGAGGGGGGGTTCCGACCCCTAGGGGTATCCAATCCCCGACCCCGGGTGCTTTTGTATGGGGGGGATCTGATTGCGGGGAGTTTGGGGGGCTGGGGGGAAGCAAGCAGTGCTGTGAAACCACTTACCTTCTCCCCAAAGTTGTCCTCGCCTCCTTTGAGCTGCCAATTTCCCGAGGCCTGGGAAACCCGGCTGGCCAGGGTTAAACCTGTAAAACAGGTTAAATCAGCGACTGCCAGCTTCATTATAATATTTAAATTGCCAACCCGCCACATGGGAGCGGTTGGCTGCCTGCCCCCATTTTGCCTCCGTTAAACTCAGAAGTAAGCCGGTTGGGGTCGGGGTTGAGATTTTCAAAATTTGACCCGACCCCAACGCACCTGTTTTTGGGTGCTGAAGTCCAGTCCTATAACTCAACCATTCATCTTGTTATTCTGCCATGCATTGTTTGTGGATGGAAGTGATATCAAATTGCAAACTGAATTACTCTTCATGTGTCACTGGTGTAGCTGCTTTCTATTTTGTCTTGTGTTATCACAGCTGGACAGCTGGCTGGAAACTCTTCCGTCGAAATGTACCGCCAGGTCCTATTGGCGGGATGCCGGTGTGTGGAGCTGGACTGCTGGAAGGGGCGTTCAACAGAGGAAGAACCAGTCATCACTCATGGATTTACGATGACAACTGAAATATGTTTCAAGGTGAAAATATTTTTTTTGTTGGTTTGGTTAAGTTATCCCTGCCATTTCAAGTTCTTCCTTGCAGCATAAAATGTTGCTCAGTATGGCAGAGCTACTTCATGCTATTGGTTTAAAGGGAACTGAAGGTGGGACTCCATTAACTATTAGGGTATGCGGTGCTCTTTTGTATGCAACTGTCGTGCACAATCTTGACTATTTTTAATTCTTGCACCAGCACAGTTAATTAAACACACTGCACATGTTTAGACTGCACAATCCAAATTCAACCCACAGAGTCACAGCTCTAGGCAAAAATATCAAGCTTAGGCCCAGGCTTTTGGGAGAAACTGAAGCCTTCAAATAAAAGCCTTTCATGAAGACATTAAAAGGCAGAAAAGACAATCCTGTGGATGAATTTAATTGTGTTATTTTGAAAGATTTAAAAAATTTATTTTGGTTAAACCTTTCTTTTGGGCATTTGAAATAGAAGTTACTGAAGGAAAAAGTGGTAATAAATAAATGTTCCAAAAGCATTTATGGGAATCTGGTGGCCAGATTGTGCAACAAATGTAAGAAATCACACAACACCAGGTTATAGTCCAACAGCTTTATTTGAAATCACAAGCTTTCGGAGCGCTGCTCCTTCTTCAGGTGAAGTGGAGAAATGCATAAAGATACAGCTTATATAGTCAGAGAATCATGTCAGATGTTTACAGGTAACCTTTCCAACTGTCATTTATCGCACCTCGGCAGAGAGATAATCACAGCAGTCAAAGGTGTGAATGGTGTCCAAACAGGTCAGTCAGGGAAACATTACATCAAAGAACAATGAGGTGGGGTCACAAGGGGTCAAATATTGCAGATGCTGGGGTCTGTATGAAAAACAAAAAAACAGACAAAAAACATTTTTTTTGGCTGGAAATCACAGCAGGTCCAGCCGCATCTGTGTAGAGAGAACAAGCCAATGTCGACTCGAGTCTGGATGACCCTGCATCAGGTGGGGTTACATGTAGCGTGACATGAACCCAAGATCTCGGTTAAGGCCGTCCTCATGGGTGCGGAACTTGGCTATCAGTTTCTGCTCGACGATTTTGCGTTGTCATGTGTCTCGAAGGCCACCTTGGAGAATGCTTACCCGAAGATCGGAGGCTGAATGTCCTTGACTGCTGAAGTGTTCCCCGACTGGGAGGGAACACTCCTGCCTGGTGATTGTTGCGCGGTGTCCGTTCATCCGTTGTCGCAGTGTCTGCATGGTCTCGCCGATGTACCATGCTCCGGGGCATCCTTTCCTGCAACGTATGAGGTAGACAACGTTGGCCGAGTCACATGAGTATGTACCATGTACCTGGTGGGTGGTGTCCTCACGTGTGATGATGGTATCTGTGTTGATGATCTGGCATGTCTTGCAGAGGTTGCTGTGGCAGGGTTGTGTGGTGTCGTGGTTGCTGTTCTCCTGGAAGCTGGGTAATTTGCTGCGAACGATGGTCTGTTTGAGATTGTGCAACCACAGGGTAGTATACTCTCACTATAAAATAACACGTATTGTGTGCCGCATCAATAACATTGAATATACCGAGCAAAACACCACCTACAGAAGTAAACTACAAGTATTTATAATGAGTTTTCAATAAAACATGCACCAAACATACCAAATTTAATATGTAATAAATAGTGGGGTATGGAAAAATTTAGCACAAGTGCTCCAATGATTGTCTCCTGCTATTGTGACTTTGGTTTTGACTGACTGCCAGGAATGGCTGTAAATTGAACTATATTTGTCATTTCTCAGACAGACCACGTTGATACATAAGGGCCCGGATTTTGCGGTAAGAATAATGGAGAGGCTATCAGCGCTCACCGATATTAAAGAGTATATTGGACAGCAACCTCTGGCATCCACACGTGCCCAGTTAAATGCGGAAATCTGGAAGTTGCTGTCCGAGTTGCCTTGCTCCTCCAGAAGCTTAGCTCAGAACAGTATCTCACCGAGAGACTCAGCATTGAAACATGTGAAGGGCATGAAGTTGTGGTACTTACCCACTAGAGTCTCAATTAACATGCCAGAAAAAGTTAGGGCTTGTCCGTTCAAGTATAAGTGATATTTTAACATCTTAATTACTGCCAAACAACCTCCCCAGCACTGAAAATTAACTTTTACAAGTGTGGAGTCTCATTCTTTCAGATTTTAATTTTGTTGGAGATTTAAAGAAATTAAATATTTTTTTTTACTTTTATCTCTCTTAATCCCATCTTTCTTTCCCTCTCTTTATCTCACTTTCTGTACATGATTTTACATTGAATTAAGTATTCTAACTTATACTTCTTGGTTTATACTCTGAGAGGAGAATTTTAAACCCCAAAATCGGGTGGGTTTGGGTCGGGTGGGATGTAAAAATTTTACCCTCTCCCCCATGATCGGACCCCCCCCCCCCACCGCGATCATCAACAACTCCCCCGACCCCCCTCACGATCACCCCCCCGACCCTCCAAGCCACGCTGTAGCCCCCCTGCCCACCCCCCCCACCCCCACACAATCTCTACCCTAGCAGCACAAAACCTACCTGCTCCTGGGCTGAGGCCTCTTCTGCAGTGCTCGCTGCCCGACAGGGTGCCAAGCCTGTCAATCAGGCGGGTTTGCGGCCGGGAATCATGTTGGAAGAAAAATACACACACTGTAGAATTAAAACTCCACGACATTTGGGGAAACACGGACTTCCAGCCCTGACCAGAACTCCTTCACCCCGCCCGCCACCACCCCCCCCAATGCTTGGAAATTCTGCCCCAGTAAAGATTGGGGCCTGCGTAACTCAATTCAATTTTTTTTTTTCAATTCAAATCGCTTTATTGGCATGACAAGTTACATCTTATGTTGCCAAAGCATCGGAAAACATTCATGTTTGTTCACAAAAATACAGATCTATCCATACAGTGTATAAACAGATATATCCCTGAGTGTATAAATATACTTTCATATAATTTATATATACTCTTATCTTATCTTTAGTGGTTGTCCCTCTGTTTATGGCAAGCTGTAACATAGTGTGCCGCTAGTGTTACGCAATTTCTCTCTTCCCCTTGTAGGTATGGGAGTTTTTGGTCGTCATTCAAATTTCTGAATTCCGGGCATATTTTTGTAAATTTTGGGTAGAAATTCTCCCTTATGCCCTGATATTTTCTATAAACTGTGAGGAAGTGCATCTCTGTCTCCACCATTCCCTGGCTGCAGTGAGAGCATATCCTGTCCTCTCTTGGTAGCCGGGTCTGCCTGTGTCTACCTTTTTCGATCGCCAGGCTATGTTCACTAAGTCTGTACATTGTCAAGATTTTTCTCAGTTTGCTGTCCTTTACCATGGTCAGGTAATCAGCTATGTTGTATTGTCAGTAAGGATTCTTCAGTCTGAACAGTTACTTGGTCTACACGGTTGCTTGCCCTGTTCACACGGGTCCCAGATCCCTGTAAAGGGTGCCGTGCTGTTTCAGATTTCTAATTATCGCAAATCACAGTGCAAAAACCCACTGAAAGTCTGTGAACAAGTGTAAGTGTAATAAACAGCGAGCACTGTTCGTTCGCCGCTGACCACAAAATCCAGGCCATATTGACCTGATAGTGGGAAACTTAGAATTTGTGCATAATTGTTTTAACTGAAGCCTTTGGGAGCCAAGGTGAGTCTGTGAGTTGCAGATGAGGAAGCCTAGAATGTACTTAATGTGCTTGTCTTACTTCCCTGTTAGATGGATGAATATTTAATTGTGTATTGATGGTGTATAGCTTAATTGAATGGGTTTGAAGTTGCTTAATGTATTTTTGTCTGCAGTTTTGGTTTGAAGTGTGCTTCATTTGTTTTCTTTCCCCACAACCTTCAGTCAGGTAGATTCAAAAATAGACTTCAAAGCAAAATTGTGATTAATGTAAAGTCACAACATGTTTTTTTTATTCATTCACGGGATGTTGGCATCGCTGGCAAGGTCAGCATTTATTGGTCATCCCTAATTGCCCTTGAGAAGGTGGTGGTGAGCCACCTTCTTGAACCGCTGCAGTCCATGTGGTGAAGGTACTCCCACAATGCTGTTAGGGAGGGAGTTCCAGGATTTTGACCCAGCAACGATGAAGGAATGGTGATATATGTCCAAGTCAGGATGATGTGTAACTTGGAGGGGAACTTGGAGGTGGTGGTGTTCCCATGTGCCTGCTGCCCTTGTCCTTCTAGGTGGTAATGGTTGCGGGTTTGTGAGGTGCTGTTGAAGAAGCCTTGGCGAGTTGCTGCAGTGCATCTTGTTTATGTTTTCAGAGTGATAAAAAATATTTGGTCGGGGATTCAAATTTTAACTGTCCAGTCCTAACAGCTACATTTTCATGTCAAGATGCAACAGCGTTTCGGAGCTGTTTTGACTTGCAGAAGCTTCATTAGATATTCACATTACTCTACTCTGGTTAATGAATGGTGAAAATTGGTGGGTGGGATGGGAAATTAAATTATCTCCCCAAATTGTAACAAATGAAATATTTTGTTTTTTTAAAATTCTTTTGCAGGAAGTAATTGAAGCTATCAATGAGTGTGCTTTTAAGACTTCTCCTTATCCAGTGATCCTTTCGTTTGAAAACCATGTTGATTCGTAAGTATTTATAGCAGTTTTAAATGATGGTGAATTGTAATAATTACAGTACTACAATCGCAAGAAGGGGAAAATTAATAAAAGTGAATTACAACACACAAGGCTAGAAATTACTTTTGAAGATATTATCAGACTATACTACAAGCATTCATATGAGATTGCTTTGTCTGCTATTTCAGTGGAAGGACTAACCCAACAACAACAACTTACATTTATATAGTGCCTTTAACGTAGTAAAACATCCCACGCCCCTTTAAAATAAGTGGGTTAATGCATGCATTTAAATAGCAGACTGAGGAATGTTATATGAACATGTTACTATTACAGCATTATTGAAAAGTTATTACATTAGGTAGTTTTAATGGTTCATATTTATTCTTTTTTTTAAGCTTTTTTTGTGAATTTTTGACTTCATCAGGGTGGGGGATATCAGAAGCAGGGAATTGGACACTTTCTATTTCAAGGAACTTTGTATCCAGGTAACGTACCTGCAATTGAGGAATAGCACAGCAGTATGACATTTTTCATTTCCCACCACGAGGCTGAATTTGAACCGAGGTCCCAGAGGTGAAAGGTCAGTTTCAGGCCCTCTGCAGCATCACAGTTTATATTTTTCACTGACTGTATGGGCAGGTCAATAAAAGGGGAAGTGCAAGGAATCTTTCGTATAAAATTCTGTAGGTTAAAAAGGCTTGCAGCTGAAGCAGAATGGTGACAGTGCACATTGGACCAGTAACGTGTAGCACCGAGGTGCAGTTCCTGTTTCTCTCTCTCTACTAAGCTCCCAATCTCAACCTTTGGGCAATTATCTCCCCATGGTGTTGGGTTGAGGAGAGAAAAATGAATAAGGATGCCCAGTAGCAACCCAACTACTATGCCTCTTGTATGTAAGAGGTGGATGACATTGGAAAGGACCAGCAAGAAGAAAAACTGAAAAAGAAGAGGGCGCTTGCTTTCATGAGAGATTACATACGTTCCAGAATAAATTAGTGTTGTTCCATCGTAATTTTTGTTTGTGTCCCTTTAGTCCTAAACAACAGGCTAAAATGGCAGAGTACTGCAGGTCGATATTTGGAGATGCACTGCTGATGGATGACCTGGAAAAATATCCGGTGAGTGGATGATTCGTCTTCATCGCACTAATGACCCACACTTCATAAAATCATAGATTTTGGTTCATTTTATCTTTTTACTCTCAGATTCTAAGGGGTTGAAATTTCTCTTTCAACAAAACATGAGACAATGCCTTTTTTTCCTCTGTGATTAAAGGTGATACAGTAAAATGAATGCATAGCTTTGAAGTCTACAATTTAAAAGACTGCAATTTAATTTACAGGTTGTTCATTGCAGAGACAAGTAAATAGCCCCCTGTTCTGGTTTCCCAGGGTTATGCGCTTTGGTTGCTATGCAGCATCTGTTAGTTTCTCATGTGGATGTGAGATTTACCGTGCTAGTCATTCAAAAACTTGGGCATCATACTTGGGCTGAAACTCGCCCTTGTCTGGGACTTGTGCTAATCCCGGCATAAACTTGAGCTGGTTTCCCCCTGAGACCCACCAGATTACTTAACTTGACTTGGGGAGTAACTCAGAAAACCAGATATTCCACCTGCAATGCAGATGCAACTCTGGAGTGTGTGTCCAGATGTGAGCATCTGTTGATGTTATTTGCATCATTACATGGACATTATTTCTTTGCACTTTGAACCACGTTTTTATAAATGAGCATACAAACAATGCCGTACAGGAAAAGGCTCTCTGATCCACCCAGCCTCTCCCACACAATTGTGAATATACCCCACCCAACAACCATGTGATCTGGGAGAGGTGAAAAAACATAAAAACTCAGGCCCATTTTAGGGAAAAAAATCTGGGTAATTCCTCTTCAACCCCCTTAAGAAACTAGTCCAGGAGATCACTCTGGCCCTAATAATGATATGCAGTACCTACCTTTTGTACAAGGTGACCTCCGTCCCATCCAGCAACAGGTCCAGCTCCCACTTGAAATAATTCAGCAAATCGGGTGTCCACCGCACGAGCTGGCAGCCTGTTCCAGAGGTCCATCTGTATATCCAGATTGCACAGTTAGTCTCCTGTATAGTGGCCAAAGTAAATGAGGGGAAAACTGCTATTCAGTGTGTAAAGTGGCTATGGGTAGGATGGGAGCTGTTGGGGAGTTAGCAGTTCCATTTTTATCTGTACCTACTCACAGATAAAATGGGCTGGTGCCAGGAAGGGGGCAAAACATAGACATTGGAATCAAAGTTAAATTCCACTGAATCTGGCATCCTCTCCTCAACTAAATGCAGGAAGAGATCTCTCCAGCTGGAGATTGAAGGGAGCCAGTATTACAAATATTGAAGGCAGCTGTCAGTTGAACGTCTTCAGTGCTGCGCTGCAGTGACAGACTGCCTAAATTCTAAAGTCAGTACAATCACAAACATACCTCGTTATAAATCTGCCACTCACTCATCTTTCACTGGGAGTCAGGGAACTACAAGAGGAGTAGCAAGGAAAGTGAAGAACTCCCAGATACTTCAGGGATCTCTGTGTGCACAGGAAAGCCTTGCTTATTTATTGCTTGCCCATTTTTCCCTGATTTTATCCTCCTGTAGATGTGATGTCCTTTTGTCTGCCTCATATACTCGTCTATCTAAAATAGGAACAGAAAATGCTGGAGAAACACTCAGCAGGTCAGGCAGCGTCTGTTGAGAAAGAAACCGAGTTAATGTTTCAGGTCGATGACCTTTCATCAGAACTGGAAGATTTTAGAGATTCACAGTTTTTAAGCAGGTGCAGAGCCAGGGAAAAGGTGGGGATGGGGGAGGGGGAAGAACAATGGGCTGGATCTGTCTATCTTGTTACTCCATTGCCAGGCGATGCCCAATGTCTGGTATATTTCTTAAGCATGTTTATATGGTTTATAACCAACTAAAGTTTGAAAGAGACAAGACAAAAAATTAAAATCATTTCTAGGTCTAAATTAAAATTGGTCCCACTACACAGTTTTATCACTTGACTTCTTAACAAAAAATCTGCATCTAAATGTGAAAAATGGTCACAAATAACTTAGCAATGCAGTGCTCAATAAAATACTACCATGTTGATCCTGAAAGTTCTCCTGTATTTGATTTGGCTGTAATGCTAATTTTTTAATTCTCTTTTTTATCTTAGCTGGAGTCAGGAGTTCCCCTTCCAAGCCCGCACGATATGATTGGTAAAATTCTTATCAAAAACAAGAAGAAAGGGCACAAATCTTCTGATGGAAGTGCCAAAAAAAAGCTGTCCGAGCAAGCATCAAACACGTACAGTGACTCGTCCAGTGTCTTCGAACCCTCGTCTCCAGGGGCAGGTATGTTAACCCGCAGGTCTCTGAATAAGGCATTTGTTATGTTAGCTGTAAGCAGTTCTTGTTTCTTAACCGGGATAAGGATTGATCTTTGTAATAGAGTTGCAAGATCATAAGATAAATGTGGATGAGGAAGCCATTCAGTCCATCTCTGCTCATCTACAAAAAAACTAGTTTATTCCACCCCGCCCCCACCACCCCCTCCAAGCATCTGTTTCTTAAATGACTACAAGGATTTTGCTTCGACTATCCTACCTCAGAGTCCATTACACAAGTTAATCACTCATTTGAGAAGACATTTTTGATATCAGTCCTAAATTTGCCTTTCACTAATTTAAACCAATTTCCCTCCAACCCAACCCCACCCCAACCATTTCTCATGCCCTGGCTTACCATGAATTAGGGAATTGATGTTCCAAAGTGTGATGTGAATGAATTTTGTGTGTGATTCCACAGTTCCACATTACAATCTGACTAGGGCTTGTACTAACCCTGTGTTTGTAGCCAACCCACAGCATAATGCAAACTTCATCATTTGTTAGCGTTTCCATTGTTCAATGTTAATGTAGCTTGCATCAACCGAGATTTCAGATCTCAGAGTACAGGGGACAAAAGGCACAGGGAGTATTGGCCAGGAAGGGGCAGGGAGGCCAAGACTGATAGAAATCTTTCAATGTAACTGGATGCCAACACTTGCATGGTGCTGCATGCAGTACAAGCAGGAAAATTGGAGATTAGTGGAGACTATTGTACTGCACTAGTCCCATGGTGAAGTATAGCTGAGGGATTTGGCATCAATTGAGGTACACAATGAGCCTGATTTCAAGAAGAAAATAATGGAGACCGTTCCAATTTGAGATGAAGAGCTGGGCAGCAGGCAGCAAAACAGAGTGAAAGTATGAAAGGCTATGAATGAAAGAACGTAAGAAAGTGTCTATATTGAAAGAGAGAATATATATACTAGGAACAATCTTTTTATAATATGTTCTATGAAGGATAGGGAGGGGGCAAATAAAAGAGCATTCAGTGTTTTTACTATTGAGAGAACGGTGAAGGCTGTAGGGGTGGCGTGTGCCCAGTCAGCTCTGCCCCTGACTGTCTCTGAGCGGTTCGAATCGCTCCCACACCCCTGGGTTCTAGACACCAGACTTAGGTACAGGCGGCGATACAGAAAATCGAGTGGACAAGTGGTTTGGTGCAAGAAAACCGCAATTTTTATTAAAGGCACAATAAAACACAATCGTACTGAGAATTACTGAAATAATTACAGGCATATAAAATTACACTTATATGGGAATGGGGAACACACGGCACATCGAGGGAAACAAACACATTAAAAATCCCCTTATCCTTATCCCACCCTCAATACCTAACTAGATTAAGCTACGAGGGGCCAGGAATTCATGCTCACCAATGGTATTTCTTTTACGATTCGAAACCTGTCGATTACGCTGGTTGGTTTTGGGGTTCACTCTTGTTGCCTTTTGGGCTTGCCGTCATCACGTGGTCACAGGGCGCGGCGATGGAGTCGTCTGTGCAAAGTACCCCTCTTTTCCTTCGTTAGATAAGAGTCTTTTGTGGGGTACTTCACCTCGCAGGAATGGTTGTTCTTCTGGTGGCGGTTTAGTCGCCAACGGTTTTGCTGCGGTTGGGGCTTGGTTGGCGGTTTTTACCGTTAATATGATTTTACTATCCAAGCTTCGAACGCCAGTTTATTCTTACTTGGCTTTTACTGTCCAAGCATCAAACGTCAGCTTATAACTAGGCCGTTTGTGTCCCCCAACGCTTCTTCATGCTGCCCTTCTCTGCCTATCGGTTTTACCGTTCATCTCGTCTAGTCTGCCCGTTTGTGGCCTGTGTCCTGTGCTCGTTCGATTCGGTTTCGTTCTCCTCCCCGTTTGGCCCCCGGTGTTGTAATGGGCGTCCTTAGTGTCGGGAGCGAGCTAGAGAACAAGAGGCAAGAGCAAAAGAGAGCGCACCACCGGTGGGCCTACAATTATGCCCGGTTCTTCACCTCTTATCTGCGCGGCAAATCAGGTCAGTTCTTTGTCTAACTTTTGGCGGGCTCGTCCAAAATGATTACAGTCATTTACTTTAACGACTTCTGGGGCGGTTGTCTCCTTGTTTAATGGCTTCGATATCCTGGCTGTTTGTTATTTATGAAGTTTAATCACCTTTCCTGGCTTGGCAGCTACCTGTGAGCTGTTACCGATTATTTATGCGAAAAGTTGATGGCCTCAAAATTAGGTCCATCCTGACTTGATCTGTTCCAAGGTGAAGAATGCGTATTCTGTGTTTACCTTGCTGTCTGGCTTTAGAAAATGGCAAAGTCTTTTACAGATTCATGCATGTTAGGTTTCGTTTCAGGATTTGAATGGGCCTGCCTTCTGCAGGGCCTTGCTTTTAAAATCCTGCAAGCCTTGGTCACGAGGTTTCAGAAGCCATTTTGGGTACCCTTTTTAATAACTTGCCCATACAGGGTCCCTTTATCCATAACTTTTGGGGAATGTGGGAATTTTGAGAACCCTACACTCCCCCCTGTTGATACTAAACTCGCTTTAAGTATCATCCTGACAAGGTGAGCAAAATTTCCGACCCTCCATAGTCAATCTTCCCCTGTAATTACCTATCTATGATCCCACGACACATGCATTTCCCATTCTGTAAAAATGCAGTGTACATAAGCATACATAGAATAATTACAGTCGTTTACACACATCCAAGCATGGAGGGGTCCAACACCCCTGCACCACTTGGTACACATACATCTTTATTAAAAATAACAAATCGAAAATCTTTATTAAAAAGAACACAAAAAAACAACAATCTTTATTCAGAAATACAAAAAAAAATTCAAACAGGTGTATCTCCCTCCACCTTAACATAATGTTCCTTCCAGGTCCTTTGGTTTCGGAATTCTAGTATTTGACCTTTTCCCTTGTACTGAGTGCACACTAGGTACAATACTTTTCCCAGTTGGCAAACCACGAGGATGTGGGAAGCCAGTCTAATCCACGAAGGGACCTCTATATTTTCAAAAATGTCCCACCAGGGTGGAACTACAATGTCCAGTATCTTGGCCCCTATCTCTACCGTCTTCTGCTCCAACGTGTAGAAATGTTTCTGTGAGACTATTACTGCTTTGAGTATTTTGGTAAGATGTACTGGGAGAGGGGGGAATTTCGTAGCCGAAATGCGCTACATACTTTTGCAGGTTGGTGAAATTCTCTTTTACAGTGAGGTGAACAGTGGAGGGTTCAGGAATAGGGACACTTCATTCCTGGGCCACTTGAACTTCTGCCTCGGGTTTAAAGCAGAAACTGCTGTCACTTACCAGACACCAGCTATGCTGTCCGTGCTGGTAGTGGGGTGCACCTGTGGTGACACAATATGTCCCACCTCCTATATATGCAACCTGTGGGGGAACATGGTCTTGTGCCATTACCTCCATGGTACAATTTATAGGTTTTGCGCCAACAGCTTTAAACCCGCACTGTGGTTTTGAATAGGCGTTCAAGTGCTGGGGACACAGTATTATGTATGCTCCCCGGCTCCGGCACCCCGAGAGGTCAGTACCTGTCATAGCATGCTCCCACTTTATGACATAAGGTGGGACCGCTGTGAAACGAATGTGTGCACCCCCTTGAATGACTCCAATGTTCTCTACCCTGTATACCAGTGCGGGTCGGGCCATCCTACCCATGACCGGCATCCTTACTACTATACCCATGATGGTGTGGTTTGACCGTCCACAATCTACTGGGACTGGGTAGGCCTCAGAAGCTAGCCGGAGTTGACACGGGCTTAATGCATTCTCAAACGGATGGAGGGCTGCGAGGTGTTTGTTGCTGATCCAGGAGGGGACTAAACCCTGTTTTAAATCCTCCAGATTACTGCGGTCCTCGCCCAGCAACCACGCCCTGTACAGCACGCACACCTTGTTCTGTGCAGCCTGGTCAGAAGCATTTCTGTCCTCTCTGATGAGGGCATTTACAGTCTTGGCGATTCTTTCCAGCTCGGCTATTATTTCTTTTAAATGGACCGTCATGGCCTGGTCCTCATGTAACTCTGAGCCTACTACCTTGTTTTCATCCATCAAGATTTTCCTCAATTGTGTTTTTAAACTATTTATCTGCGCCTGCAATTCTATGTCATCCAGGCTGTTGATGACAGAGGACCCTGTGTTAAACGCTGTAAAAACATCATTCCAGGCTCCCCTTCTTTGTCTCCCCGCATTACCGAAATACTTATGGTGTGTGGTGTACAGTTCGGTTTTGTCTACGTTGGCAAAATCGAACGCGTAGAATTTCCTGAACATGTCTTTTAACAGGGCCTGGTATAGCTGCTCTGTCTCTTTGGGGCACCACTCAGGTAAGTGTACCTCGGTAAGGTTTAGGATCACGGAAGCTACCGCGTAGTGTACCCCCTGGTACAGTACCTGTTCCGTCGGTACTAGTACCAGTCCATTCCCTGGTCCTCTGGTGGTGGTAGGGCACCCCTCTCTGTGTGTCCTTGCTGCCTGAGTCGTGGGCAGGGGCTTCCGGGCGCGCACCACTAGTTCAGTGGCTTTGACTGGGGCTGGGTAACGTGGGACTATGCAGGTGTGTAGGTGGGAATCCCATTCCACCCCCTTCCCCTTATCCTGCCATGATGCGGAGAAGATGATGGATATGCCTGTGGGGCAGGCCCTTTGTGACCCCCACATACAGCCATAAATCCCCTGTTCCGACTCCCACCACTTATCCCAGCATACGCTAGTCCCTCCTTGGGTCCCTGTGACCGTCCGGTGGGTGTCATTCCCCATTCGTTCCCAGTCAGCTGTACGGTCCCCCATGTCTGTGCTCAGCTTTCTGAGCCACCACCACCTTCCCAGGGGAATCTGTCCCCTACAGGTCAGGCACACGCATTTCCCCTCAGTGACCCCGACCCGTGAGGCCACAACCTGTACGCTGGGGCAGGGGAGGGAGGCCTCCCCGTAGGTGAACCCGGTCTGGCTGGAGTACCGGGTGGAGTTAGATCCCAGCCACCCTGGCCATCTTCCCTCATGGGATTAAATGGCGAGCTCCTCCACGTCTCGTTCGCCGCCCCCAGCAGTCACCACTGGTGCTTTCTCTCCCGAGCACCCATAGATGTGGGAGAGCTCCACGTCACCTCGCTTTCCAATGCTCATCCCTATCAGGGCGAGTAGGAGTACGCCCCCCATCATCCTCAAATCCTTTCCTGCAAAGAAACACAAGAGCATATAGCCAGGTCCCGAGGAGATTCTCTGGCTTGGGTGAAGCATAGTCGAGTCTTGTGACCTCGACTCAAATACAAGCATTCTTAAAAATGCTACTACTATTTAAACTACCCATCACCTAGTTTAAACTTAAACTAAGCACCCAAACTTAACAATATCACACTTACGTAAACTATGTACATCCGCCGCCCATCTCCGGGCAGCCAGGCTAATCCCAGTTCGGGCTGCAGCACACCGCTCCCTTCGGTGTGGCCGCACAGTCCTGTACTTTCGGTCCCTCGCAGCCTGTGGCTGCTGGCTGGGGACCTCTATCCTTGGACTTACCCCTAACTCGGGAGGCTGTCCCTTTAAAATGGGGAGCCGGTGACCACGGTTTCCTTGGCTGGGGCGTCCGTGGGGACCTTCTGAGGACTTTGGCGGGTGGGGTTTTCTTGGCTGGTGGGCCTTTTACCCGCGCCACTGCCCCCTCTGGTGCGGTCGGTGGGCTTACCACTGCCGCTGGCCTCAGGCTTTACCTCTCCTGAACCTGGGCTAGGGGCAGGTAACTCTTCGCAGCCTGGTGCTGCAGGCTGGGGGTCCTCGCCCTCAGGTCCCAAATCTGGGTCCGGGGCAGGGTTTTCACCCTCGGGTCCCTCGTCCTCTAAACCTGGGTCCAGGGCGGGGTCTTCGCCCTCAGGTTCCTCCTCATCTATATCCCAGAAGAGTGGGGGAGTGTCCCAAGCGGTGGGCGGGATGGCCCCTTCCCTTAAACAAGCCACAGCACCTGCCTGTGCAGTCTGTGAACTTGCTCCCGCTGCAGGCTGAGGATTTCTATCCTCAGACCTTGCCCCAACTGGCTGTTCTCTCTTCTCGGGTTTAAACAGTTTACACTGATTAATATGGAACCATTTGGTGCGCCGAGGCATCTTAATGGCATATACCATGGGGCTTGCCTTGTCTACAATGCTGTAAGGCCCCATGTATAATGGTTCCAGACTTCCTATCCGGGCAAAATTCCTCACCATGACCAGATCCCCTATTTCCCACTCATGGTGTTTTCGGGGTTCTAACAGCAATCGGTTACTCCGATGCTGCTTTCCCATGTTCCCAGCCGCCTGCCCGTGGACCTGCTTAAGGTACTCGAAGAGGTTTCGGGCGAACCTGTCCCGGTGTACCTCTCTGAGCTGACCTTCCGTGAGCACCGGGGCTAGTACATGGGTGGGGGTCTGCATAACCCTGCCAGTCATCAGCTTGTGCGGGGAGTACCCCATGCTTTTTGACTGGCTGGCCCGGATCCCCATCAGGACCAACGGTAGGACCAACGCCCATTTTCTAGGCGAGTCCACCGTCTCTTTCCTCAGCCTTTCCTTTAAAGTCCTGTTCATTCTCTCCACAATCCCTGATGACTGTGGGTTGTGGGCCACGTGCCACTTCCCCTCGATGCCGAGCAGCATAAGGGTATTCTGCATTACCTGCCCGGTAAAGTGACTCCCTTGGTCGGACTCCACATACTGTGGTAGCCCCCATCGCGAGAACACTTCCCGGTCCAGGATCCTGGCTGTACCCAGAGCTGTGGCTGTTCTGCAGGGGAAGGCTTCTACCCATTTCGTGAACACATCTACCAGGACTAGGCAGTATTTATAGCCTCCCTGGGCGGTGGGCAGGGGCCCGATGTAGTCGATCTGTATTGACTGCCATGGTCACTCTACCCTCCTGATGTGTTCCATAGGTACCTTCCTTTTGTGGGGGTCAGGGTTGTTAGCAGCGCACACCAGACAGCCGGCGCAGAACTCGCGGACATCTCCCCTGAGTCCTGGCCACCATCCCGCCTGTTCCACCCGCTGCCAGGTGGTCTCAGGCCCAGGATGCCCTGCTCCTGGACCCTCGTGGGCCAGTTGAAGGAATTCCCTCCGGTGCTGCTGTGGTACCACCCATTGTTCTCCCCTAAACAGCATGCCTTCTTTCACAGAGAGGGCTGCTGTGCCGTAAGGACCCTCTACCCTTTTACCCTCAGTCACTGCACTGAGGACTGCCTTGAGGACGGGGTCTTGGGTTTGGACCGTCTTAAGGTCCGGGGCTAAAGCTACCCCTGCACTCCCTTGTGTCCCATCCCTACCCCTGACTGCTGCTACGGGTCTGGACCCATATGGGTCCCAGAAAATGCCTGTGCGGGCACCCTCCTTAGCTAGCATGTCAGCCTGCTGGTTGCCCTGACTACGGGGTTCTGTGGAGGAATGGGCTTTTACCTTGTGGATGAAAACCTCCCCTTCCTCCCTCACTGCTGCTAAGATTTTCTCCAGCAGGGGTTTTACTGTGAGGGGTCTCCCGTCGGCGGAAGTGTATCCGCGACGGGACCAGATGATCAGGTACTCAATACACGAATTGCACGTGAACATACTGTCCGGGCAAATCGTCTATGGGGTGGGGAAGATCTCGGGGTGTGTAACGACGTACACTACCGCGGACAGTTCAGCCTGCTGGGCGCTCATGGTGCTGGGGAGCTTAATTGCCAAGGCAATGTTTGCCGCTGGGTCATAAACTCCACACTCTGTGAGTCGCTCGCCAGCAGATACCGTGCTGGAGCAGTCCACATAGATTTCGCAGCCTGT
This sequence comes from Somniosus microcephalus, assembly GCF_052327205.1. NCBI lineage: Eukaryota > Metazoa > Chordata > Chondrichthyes > Squaliformes > Somniosidae > Somniosus > Somniosus microcephalus. The sequence goes on along the minus strand of NC_140989.1, from coordinate 142,929,150 downwards.
GAGGTGTATCCCGGCCTGTAAACCTATGTCCACTTCCCAAACCCCTTCTATGGAACACCGGTGGGCTGTTCCAGGATATACCAGGTTGGCTGCGAGTTTAGGCTCGCAGAGACCCTTCACCTTTAGGTCCATCTGCGAGAGAAGCAGGGTCCAGCAAGCAATGCGGGCACTGCTCACTGTCCCATCTTTGATTCTCCCGTCCAGGAGCATCTGGGTGGGTGTGTGATGGGTGAGGAGGGTGATGGGAGAGGTGCCTGTGAAGATCAGTGATCTTTTCACAGCCCAATGTGTGGCCAAGAGGTGCCTCTCACAATTGGAGTAGCTCTTCTCCACATCCGTGAGTATCCTGGAGGAGTAGACCACCGGCCTCAGCCTGCCATGCCGCTGTTGGAGCAGGACAGCACTCAGGCTGTCCCCGCTGGCTGCTACCTCCGGGAAAAACTCTTTTCCCCCATCTATGGCCCCTAGAGCTGGTGCGGTCTGCAGGTCTTTCTTGAGCCTGACAAATGCTGCCTGGCTATCCTCACCCCAAGCCCACTCCACTCCCTTGTGTAGGAGTCAGAGCAGAGGAGCTGCTGTGGCTGCATAGTCCTCAATAAAGTTTCTGCAGTACCCGGTTAGCCCTAGAAACGACCTCACACCCGTTACTGTGTTGGGGACTGGTAACTCCTGTACCGCTTCCTTCCTAGCCTTATCTATAGTCCTTTCCCCAGCGCGTACGGTCAGGCCCAGGAATTTCACCTCCTGCTGGCTGGTCTGCGCTTTCTTTGGGTTTACTTTAAAACCCTTTTTGTCTGAGCAGCTCCAGCAGTTCGGCCAGAAGTGGGCTATGCTCCTCTCTCGAATCGGTGAACAGGAGCAGGTCATCCACATACTGTACCAACTGTCTGGGCTGGCTGAAATCCTTTAAACTGTTTGCCATGCACTGATGGAAAATGCTGGGGCTGTTGTGGAAGCCCTGAGGCAAACAGTTCCAGGTGTACTGTTGCCCTTTAAACGTAAAGGCAAACTTGTACTGGTCCTCGCCATTTCTGTAGGGGGGTTGGCGTGTGCCCAGTCAGCTCTGCGCCTGACAGTCTCTGAGCGGTTTGAATCGCTCCCACACCCCTGGGTTCTAGACACCAGACTTAGGTACAGGCGGCGATACAGAAAATCGAGTAGACAAGTGGTTTGGTGCAAGAAAACCACAATTTTTATTAAAGGCACAATAAAACACAATCTTACTGAGAATTACTGAAATAATTACAGGCATATAAAATTACACTTATATGGGAATGGGGAACACACGGCACATCGAGGGAAACAAACACATTAAAAATCCCCTTATCCTTATCCCACCCCCAATACCTAACTAGATTAAGCTACGAGGGGCCAGGAATTCATGCTCACCAATGGTATTTCTTTTACGATTCGAAACCTGTCGATTACGCCGGTTGGTTTTGGGGTTCGCTCTTGTTGCCTTTTGGGCCTGCCGTCGTCACGTGGTCACAGGGCGCGGCGATGGAGTCGTCTGTGCGAAGTACCCCTCTTTTCCTTCGTTAGATAAGAGTCTTTTGTGGGGTACTTCACCTCGCAGGAATGGTTGTTCTTCTGGTGGCGGTTTGGTCGCCGACGGTTTTGCTGCGGTTGGGGCTCGGTTGGCGGTTTTTACCGTTAATATGATTTTACTATCCAAGCATCGAACGCCAGTTTATTCTTACTTGGCTTTTACTGTCCAAGCATCAAACGCCAGCTTATAACTAGGCCGTTTGTGTCCCCCAACCCTTCTTCTTGCTGCCCTTCTCTGCCTATCGGTTTTACCGTTCGTCTTGTCTGCCCGTTTGCGGCCTGTGTGTCCTGTGCTCGTTCGATTCGGTTTAGTTCTCCTCCCCATTTGGCCCCCGGTGTTGTAATGGGCGTCCTCGGTGTTGGGAGCGAGCTAGAGAGCGAGCGGCAAGAGCAAGAGAGAGAGCACTACCGGTGTGCCTACAATTATACCCGGTTCTTCACCCCTTATCTGCGCGCCAAATCAGGTCAGTTCTTTGTCTAACTTTTGGCGGGCTCGTCTAAAATGATTACAGTCATTTACTTTAACGACTTCTGGGGCGGTTGTCTCCTTGTTTAATGGCTTCGATATCCTGGCTGTTTGTTATTTATGAAATTTAATCGTCTTTCCTGGCTTGGCAGCTACCTGTGAGCTGTTACCGATTATTTATGCGAGAAGTTGATGGGCTCAAGATTAGGTCCATCCTGACTTGATCTGTTCCAAGGTGAAGAATGCATATTCTGTGTTTACCTAGCTGTCTGGCTTTAGAAAATGGCAAAGTCTTTCACAGATCCATGCATGTTAGGTTTCGTTTCAGGATTTGAATGGGCCTGCCTTCTGCAGGGCCTTGCTTTTAAAATCCTGCAAGCCTTGGTCATGAGATTACAGAAGCCATTTTGGGTACTCTTTTTAATAACTTGTCCATACAGGGTCCCTTTATCCATAACTTTTGGGGAATGTGGGAATTTTGAGAACCCTACAAGGCTTTGAACAGAACTTGCATGCTGCTCAAATTAAGATTTAAAAATGGGTTTTGGTGATTTGACTACTCCTCTTCCTTCAACCAGCTACCACACGCGATTAAATAAACCAAGTCAGTCCCATTGTCATCAGCACATCAATAAATAACAAAATTCAACACTTTTCACCTACACACAAACTCATTTACACCTGTAGACGACCAGAACATTTATAGACACTAATGTTGCATAACTTGAACCTTTGCAGGTTTTTAATTGGCTCCTCCAGTTTCCAGCAAGGTGCATTTCCCTTGTGCATCTGCCTCCCGTGGCCTTCAAGTCATTCCTTTGAAAAGCCACACCCTCCCACGCTCTGTAAAATTGCTGCTGTTAGTAGCCACTTCCATTGAAGCGACTGAGGACCATTTTGTGATGGACGCAATGACTGCTAAAAGCGCAAATGTAGGTAAACAACACTGCTTACAAAATGGAGGCTCAGGGTGAAAGAGCCTGCATCGGGATTGGCTGGCAATCTCTGGCCACTGCATCAATTCACATAGGTTGTTAATCAATGTGGGTGCTGTTTAAGAAACAGGTGTCATTTGGGAGCTGGAGTGTAGATGGTAGTCCTTTATCACTTGGTTCATCAAGGAGCAACAGGCAAAGTGAGCCTTCTGTAATTAGATTATTATGTATTTGGGGTGAGTTTTAGCTGGAGTTTTCCTGCAAAGAACAAATTCAGTTGAATTGACCCAGTTACTACAGATGAGGAATGAGTGGCTCAGTGAACTATAACACTAGCCTTTCACATTTGTAGATTAATCCGATCAAAATCTCCCCTCTCTCTGCCACCTGTCAGGGCCCTTCGTGAATTGAGTTAAGGAATATCAGCCCAATTCCTAGTGTGCACTAGGTCACAGTCTCAATCGGAAATAGAAACATTTCTTCCTGATGCAAAGTCTTCATGAATTCCTCTTCTGAGGTATCGTCTAAGGAAACCTTCTCAAGGTAGTGCAAAGGCAGATTGACAGTCCAGCTGAGCCATGTTACACCTTAGCTTAATATACACTAATGACTTGGACTTGCGGGGTACAGGGCACAACTTTGAAATTTGCAGATGACACGAAACTTGGAAGTGTAGTAAACAGTGAGGAAGATAGTAATAGACTTCAAAAAGACATAGACAGGCTTGGAATGGGCGGACACATGGCAGATGAAATTCAATACAGAGAAGCTTGAGGTGATACATTTTGGTAGGAAAAATGAGGAGAGACCATACATACTAAATGGTACAATTTTAAAGGGGGTGCACAAAGGAAGATGGTTGTAGTGGTTGAAGGTCAATCATCACAGCCCCAGGACATCGCTGCAGGAGTTCTAGTGTCCTAGGTCCAACCATCTTCAGCTACTTCATCAATGACCTTCCCTCCAACATAAGGTCAGAAATGGGGATGTTCGCTGATGAGTGCACAGTGTTCAGCGCCATTCATAACTCCTCAGATAATGAAGCAGTCCATGCTCGCATGCAACAAGACCTGGATGACTTTCAGGCTTGGGCTGATATGTGGCAGGTAACATTCGCGCCACACACGTGCCAGGCAATGACTATCTCCAACAAGCGTGAGTCTAACCACCACCCCTTGACATTCAATGGCATTACCATCGCCGAATCCCACACCATCAACATCCTGGGGAGGTCATCATTGATCAGAAACTTAACTGGACCAGCCACATAAATACTGTGGCAACAAGAGCAGGTCAGAGGCTAGGTATTCTGTGGCGAGTGTCTCACCTCCTGACTCCCCAAAGCCTTTCCACCACCTACAAGGCACAAGTACAAGTAAGGTATTATGTCCGTGTATAATTGAGACACGGACTGCAGGAGTTGATTATAACAAGTCTTTACTGAATGGAGACAACCTGGAAACTGAAACTACAGAAGTCTGCTAGGGCCTTTTATACAGGGGTGGTCACTGCCGGTACTGCAGTCTGAGACCAGTTATTCCCTTAAAGGTACATACACAACAATTCCTCCCCTTTTAGATAAACAGTACATAACATTCATTTAACAACTAAATAATAACTAATTACAATTACAATTACGGTTGCTAGATACATTGGTTGAAGTTAAGTAATTATAAGTTCAGTCTTTGAGGAGGCTTCCTGATTCTGTCTGGATAATGCCTCTTTGGGATATCAGGTTCTTCTGGCAAGGTTGCGTCGGGATCAATGTCGTTGTTTGGTTCGTCTGCTTCCAATATCACCGATTCTGCGGTAGATGCAATTGGTACTTCGGTTTCATCGTCAGGTGTATCAGATCGTGGTGTGGAGTTGACGTTTTCCAGTGACTCTAGAATCTGGTCAGCATGGCCTCTTACAATGCTCTCCCCAACGTCCACGGTATACATTAGAGGTCCTTGCCGTGTACAGATCGTTCCTGGCTGCCATTTCTCTGTGCGGTAGTCCCGGGCCAAAACTGGTTGACCTATCTTAAAACTCCTGGTCGGCCTTTCATTCATATTCTGAAACTGCCTGTTCTCCACATCTCTTCTGACGTTTGGCTTAACCAAATCCAAGCGGCATCGTAGTCTTCGATTGAAGAACATCATGGCTGGAGTTTGGTTGGTAACCGCATGTGTCGCATTCTGGTAGGCAAACAAGAAGTTATCCACCTTGTGTTGTAGGGGTATATCTTCATTACACATTGCCTTGATAGCCTTCTTGAATGTTTGAACAAACCTCTCGGCCAATCCATTAGTGGCTGGATGATATGGGGCGGATGTGTAATGCTTAACACCATTGTTCTTTAAGAACCTCCGGAACTCTTCAGACACAAACTGTGGTCCATTGTCAGAGCAAATCTGTTCAGGCAGCCCATTCCTGGTGAATATGATTCGTAAGACTGTGATAGTTTTTTCTGTGGTGGTTGAGGACATTTTTATTACCTCTAGCCACTTTGAATGTGCATCCACCGCAATTAAAAACATTGAGTCCATAAAGGGACCAGCAAAATCAATGTGCACCCTTTGCCATGGAGATGAGGGCCACTCCCATGGATGTAGAGGGGCTTGTGGTGGGGCGTTTTGGACCTTCTGGCATCCTGTACAGCTCTTGGTCATCTCTTCGATTTCTCTATCGATTCCCGGCCACCACACAAATGCTCTGGCTAAGTTCTTCATTTTTACCCCTCCCAGATGACCCTCATGAAGCTCATTGAGCACTCTATCTTTCAATTTGGGTGGAATTACTACTCTGGATCCACACATCAAGGTTCCTCTGCACACTGACAGCTGTTCTCTTCTCGGCGAGAATGCTGGCAGCAGTGGTTCGCCATGTGCTGACCATCCTTTCACCGTTAAATCATAGACCCAGGAGAGTGTCGGGTCATTTCATGTTTCCTTTTCTATGTTTGCATTCGTCACAGGGAGACATTTGACTATAGTCGAGTGGAATAACTCCACTGGATCCACTGCCAGTTCTTCTTCCACCGTCGGCAACGGTAGGCGCGACAATCCATCAGCATTCCCATGCTGTTTAGTTCCTTTGTACTCGATGTCATATTGGTGAGCCCCTAGGAAAAGGGATCACCTCTGTAGCCGTTGTGCCGTCATTATCGGTACGCCCTTCTGAGGGTTGAAAATGGAGACGAGAGGTTGATGATCAGTTAGTAGAGTATATTTCTGACCGTGCAGGTAGTGATTGAACTTCTTCACCCCCCACACCAGGCTGAGGGCCTCTCTGTCAATCTGGGCGTAGTTACGCTCGGTTGAAGTTAACGAGCGTGACGCAAAAGCTATTGGCCTCTCTGAACCATCAAGGAATTTATGTGACAGTACCGCCCCAATGCCGTAGGGAGACGCATCACACGCCAGTCTTATCGGTAGTGATGGGGTGTAGTGAGCCAATACTTCTCTTGAAGTGATTAGGTCCTTACTCTTCTGAAAGGCCCGCTTGCATTCATCGCTCCCTTTCCATGCTACTCCCGTTCATAGTAGGGTGTTCAGTGGATGCAGAATTGTGGACAAATTCGGCAAAAACTTATGGTAGTAATTCACCAATCCGAGGAATTGCGACACATTTTCAGGCGCTGGAGCCTTAACTACCACTTCAATTTTGTCAGGGGACTTATGCAACCCCTCTTCATCAATCACGTGGCCACAATACGATATCTGTTTCTTAAAAAACTCGCACTTGGGGCAATTGGCTCGTAGCCCATGTTCACGTAGTCTAGTGAGCACCTGCTCTAGGTTGGCAAGGTGTTCACTGTCATCTTCACCTGTCACTAGGATGTCGTCCAAGTAACACTGAGTCCCCGGAATCCCTTGCAGGACTTGTTCCATCACTCTTTGCCATATCGCCGGAGCTGATGCTACTCCGAATACCAGTCGATTATACTGGTAAAGGCCTTTGTGAGTGTTTATCGTGAGATACTTCCTAGAGGATTCTTCAACCTCCATCTGCAAATATGCTTGTGCTAGGTCAATTTATGTAAAACGCTTCCCTCCAGATAGTGAGGCGAAGATATCTTCTATCCTTGGAAGAGGATATTGTACTGTGTGAAGGACTGGGTTCACCATCACCTTGAAGTCCCCACTGATGCGAACCTTCCTTGGCTCCTCAGACTTATTGTTTAACGTTTTTTTCATGACAGGAACGATGGGTGTCGCCCACTCGCTCCAGTCTACCTTAGATAACACGCCTGCATTCTCCAGATTCTCCAGCTCTGCCTCGATGGCTGGGCGAATTGCATATGGTACCGGTCTTGCTTTGAAAAACTTGGGAATTGCATTCTCCTCTATTTTTATCGAGGTGGTTACGCCTTTAAGAGTGCCCAGTTCTGTTGAAATACCTCTTTGGCGTCAGCTAAGATTGTTGACAATCGTCCAGGAGTGACGTCGTCATCCTTTTTACCAGCCACCGTCAGTGCCTGAATGGAGTGCCAGTCTAAACTTATCTTTCTGATCCATTCTCGTCCCAATAACGTTGGTCCACCATCTTGCAGAATGTAGAGATACAATTTCCGTATTTTCTTGCCGTTGTATTCGACAGGCACCCTTATTTTTCCTCTGGGGTATACTTTTTGCCCCGTATACGTCCTCAAGACAATGGATGTCTCTCTCAAGGGTATGTGTGAGAATAGCCGCTCGTAGTCTCGTCGATTCATGACGGTTAGAGCTGATCCTGTATCCAATTCCATTTTGACTCTATCCGTGCTGTATTACTCTATGACTCTATGACTTGGGACCCTGCTATCGTGAGGGTGACCCAAATGGTTCGGTGATCCTCTTTTGCGATTACGTTGTGAAGTTTGAGACAGCTTAGTCTCTTGTTCCCGGATTCACTATCGCTCATCTGGTCTTCGGAACTACTGTCCGTCATCTTTTGTACTTTCCTGTACGGTTCCTTAGTAGCCTTTTTGTTGTTGTTGGTTGATGTAAGAAAAAGGAGGCTTACCATCAAGTAACTTTAAAGTAAGCTTTAAGTAACTTATAAACACACTATATACAAGAGAGGTCTTTACCATGCCTCTGGTAGAAGCCTCCTACAATACTGAACAGACCAGTATTTATACCAGTCCAACAGGAAGTGACACATGACAGGAAGTGAGGTATGTACACAGTTCATAGTTCATAGTTCACAGTTCACAGTTCACAGGAAGTGATGACATAACTTCCCGGAAGTTATTATTTTTATCACATTCTTCCCTCCTGCAGGTTTAGGAGGCTGTGGTCTACCTTTTGGTCCGCAGCCGCCGAACAAGGAAGAGTCGCACCCGTTTGGATTCCCGTCGTAGAGGGTCGCTGGTCCGCTTACATGCGGTTGGCCATTGGTCAGAGTCTGTGTGGCCTGGATTGCCCTGTGAAGGGTCGGGGAGATCATGGCTTCGAGTACGAGCCCCAATAGGTTCAAAGTCAGACTGCCTCTGTTCAGAGGGAGGTGCAGAGCTGGTCTGTGGCGGACCAGTACTTTCATGTGTGGTACTGGGAGGGTCGCAACCTTGAGCACGGGGTTCTACCGGCACCAAGCTAGTTGGTGTCCGATCAGGATCCTGGAGAGGGGTACCCGATAGGTCCCAAGAGTTTCCTGGTGAAATGCCATCACCCGATGTCCCACTAGGTCCTGGTGGGCAGGGAGCCAGATCCCGTAACGATACGGTAGATTCTCGGCCGTCGGAATATCGTATGTTTGCATAGGTGGGGTTGGCATCGGTTAGTTCGACCTCGTCTACAAGAGGGTCATTTTTAGACGTCCGAACGTATCTTCGGAGTAATACAGGTCCAGGAGTAGTTAGCCATGACGGGAGTGATGTCCCATGAGATGAGCGACGCTGGAATCCAAAGAACCGCTCATGAGGTGTAGTATTTGTGGCTGTAGAAAGCAGGGACCGTATAGAGTGCAATGCATCCGGAAGCACTGTTTCCCATTGCTGGTCTGGTAGGCCCCGAGATCTTAAAGCGAGACGTACGGAATTCCAGATGATACCGTTATACCTCTCTACCTGCCCATTTCCGATGGGATGGTATGGTGTTGTTTTGCTTGTAGCAATTCCCCGTTCTGAGAGGTAGTCCTTGAGTTCCCTCGACATAAAGGATGGACCCCGATCTGAGTGAATATAAGCCGGCATGCCACAGAGAGAAAATACCTGCTCAAGGCAGCAGATTACTGTGGACGCCAGCATATTGGAGCAGGGGAAGGCAAACGGAAAACGTGAATATTCGTCGATCATGGTGAGCAAATATGTGTTCCGAGTTGAAGAGGGCACTGGGCCCTTAAAATCGATGCTAAGTCGTTGCATCGGTTGGGTTGCATGTATGAGTATACCATCTGAGGGGCGGAAGAACTGAGGTTTTAATTCCGCACAAAGCCGGCATTCCGAGCATATTTTCTTTACATCTCCAGTGGAAAAAGGGAGATTCCGTGATCGTACGAAATGTAGCATGCGCGTAACGCCAGGATGACACAAACCATTGTGGACATCCATGAGAGTGGAGGATGACATAGTGGAGCAGAATGCCCGTGTGAGGGTGTCCGGGGCCACATTCTCCTTGCCAGGCCGATAGAGAATGGTATAACCAAAAGAGGCCAGTTCCATCCTCCAAAGTTGTATTTTATTATTCTTAATTTTGGTTCGCTTTCGATTATCGAGCATGAAGGCGACTGATCGTTGGTCCGTGATCAATGTAAAGTGCTGGCGAGCTAGAAAATGGTTCCACTTCCGTACTGCCTCTATGATGGCTGTGGCTTCTTTCTCAACCGGAGGATAATGTAGCTCGGCACCTTGTAAGGTCCTGGACATAAATGCTACAGGACGACCTTCCTGATTCAGAGTAGCCGAGATCGCCACCTCCGAGGCATCACATTCAACCACGAAAGGGAGATTCTCATCAATGGAGTGAAGAGCCGCTTTCTCCAACTGTTTTTTGAGAAGGTTAAAGGCTGCAACAGCCGCTGTTCCCAGTGGAAATGATCTAGCATGCAGCAAGGGTTGGATTTTGTCCGAAAAATGAGGAATCCATTTAGCGTAGTATGCAAACAGACCGAGAGCCCGACGTAAAGAAGCCGGATTCTTAGGTGACGGGAGCTCTTGGAGCGGGCGAAGTCTTTCTGGGTCTGGCTGAATGATACCATTGCCTACGCAGTAGCCAAGGATGTTGATGGTCGGTTGCGACTCAACAGATTTGGATTCATTCAGGGTCAAATTACGGCGATGGAGGGCGTCCCGAAATTTTTGGAGGTTGGAGTCGTGTTCCTGTTGATCGTGACCTGCAATGGTAATGTTATCAAGATAGGGAAAAGTGTCCCTTAGGTTTTCCTGCTTAACCAGGCCATCCATTGCCCGTTGAAAGACAGCCACTCCATTAGTAACCCCGAATGGGAGGCGACGAAATTGGTACAGCCGTCCATTAGCCTCAAAGGCTGTGTACTGCTTATCTGAGACCTTCAAGGGTAACTGATGATAGGCACTTTTTAAATCGTAAGTTGAGAACACTTTGTATTCGGCCAGTTTATTAACCATATCATCAATGCGTGGCAATGGGTAGGCATCCAAGTCGGTATATTGATTGATGGTTTGCGAATAATCGATGCATAGTCGCTGTTTGTGAGGTTTTAGAGGGTTCTTGACAATGACGACATGAGCCCGCCAGGGCGACGAACATGGTTCAATGATATCCTCTGCTAGAAGTCGAGAGATTTCAGCCGCAATAAAAGATTGGTCTTCCTGATTAAAGCGCCGCGATTTCGTTATTATCGGTTGGCATTGAGGCGGAATACTGGCAAATAATGAGGGTTCATCAAGTGAAGCTGCTGATAATGCACAAAATGGTAATTTAGACGGTATATTAGAAATAGTAAGTCCGGGTTTGGATCCACCAAACTCAATGGTGAGTTTCTTATGCTGTTTTTGGAAGTCCAGTCCTAAGAGGAGATCACTACAGAAGTCCTTGAGCACCGAAAGTCGGGTGGAGGGATACATACGACCATGAAGTGTCATATCAACAACACAAAAGCCGGAGATTCTGGTATTAAGTGATGACTGGGCCATCGCAATTGCCTTGTCCGATGGGAAGACATGTAGTTTCAATTTCGCAACAATCTGTTCCTTAATGAAACTATCAGTACTTCCTGAGTCAATTAAGGCATCTAAGGTATGCCCTTTAATTGAAATTTTTGTGGCTGCATGAGACAGGTTCTGTGGGCAAGCAGCTGTAATTGGTGTCGTTGCACAGAGAGTGGCTGAAACTCTCGGTGTGCTTCTTCGGGAGAGAGCTCGAGAGGAAGCTTGATAGGTCCTAGCTGGAGCATCTTGATAGGCCCTAATTGGGGCAGTTCGGTAGGCCTTAGCTGGATTGGCCCTCGTAGAGGCCCTTGATAGGCAAACTTTAGCAAAGTGTCCTTTTTTCCCGCAATAACTGCAGATTGCATTGCGAGCAGGGCAGGTTTTCCTAGGGTGAAAAGCATCTCCACAAAAGAAGCATTCCTTCCTAGATTGCCAAGAGGCTGCTAAAGTGGGGTCGTCCTCCTCTTCTTCATCAGAATTATCAGAATTAGATTCCCCCATGATAGGGTTCACCTGAGACCGCTTGAATTGTCTGGTTGCAGCTACAGCAGCAGATCGAGATCTGGGCAGCTGATAGAGGTCTGCATTTCTCTTTGCCAAATCCAGTGAACAAGCTAGGTCAAAAGCTTTTTGTAGCTCAAGTGTTTTACTTTCTAGTAGACGCTGGCGTATAAATGGAGAGGCAATCCCGCAGATGAAAGCATCACGAATCATTTCTTGGCGGTACAGCTCAGCTGAGGCTGCCTGAAAGTTACAATCTACGCTGAGCCTGCGAAGTTCTTGCAGGAATTCATCAATTGATTCCCCTGGCCCTTGTCGGGCTGTGGCCAGTAGATGTCTAGCATAGACCTCATTTGGGGTCTTGGCATACAGTTTCTTAAGTGCCCGAATCACCTCATCGTAATTATCCCATTCATCAACATATTCGAACACTTTTGGGGTCACATAATTGATAAGTATCTTCAATCTAGCAGGAGCATCCGCTTCACATTCATCCAGAAAATTCTCAAAAGTACGGTACCAATGCTTCCATACCCTGCCAGCTGCTGGTGCATTCGGGTCCAAGTCCAGACGAATAGGTCTAAGGATTTTCTCCATGATGGGTGGTTCCCTGGATCCTTAATTCCGAGTTTGTCCGAAGGTCTAGTATTTGTGAGTGTAAATACTAAGTTACTTAAATTGATGTAAGAAAAAGGAGGCTTACCATCAAGTAACTTTAAAGTAAGCTTTAAGTAACTTATAAACACACTATATACAAGAGAGGTCTTTACCATGCCTCTGGTAGAAGCCTCCTACAATACTGAACAGACCAGTATTTATACCAGTCCAACAGGAAGTGACACATGACAGGAAGTGAGGTATGTACACAGTTCATAGTTCATAGTTCACAGTTCACAGTTCACAGGAAGTGATGACATAACTTCCCGGAAGTTATTATTTTTATCACATTGGTCTTCTTCCCAGACCTGCAAACTCATGCAATGTGTCCCATCTTTCCGCATTGCCTGCATATTTTGTCCTTGGACCAGCAGTCCTTCTGGTCATGGTTTGTTCTGCCGCAGCGATAACATTTTGCAAATCCCCGTGTCATTTCGTGGGTGCCGTATTCCTGTGGCTTTTGTTGTATTTCCGCAGCTCCCCTTGCTGCTGCTTCGTACGATACTGCCACGCTGAAAGCCTTATCTAGCGTCAGCTCTTTCTCTGAGAGTAACCTCTTCTGGGTTCCTTCACTCAGGAGTCCACAGACAAATTTGTCCCGTAAGGTATCTGCCAGTCCTGCTCCGAACTGGCAGTGCTTTGATAGCTTGCGTAGTTCCGTAAGGTAATCAGCATTGCTCTCATTTTTATGCTGATTTCTCCTGTGGAATTTAAATCTTTCTGCTATCAGCAGCGGTGTAGGATTTAGGTGTTCCTGTAGGATAGCAACAATTTCGTTAAAACTCTTTGCCTTCGGTTTGGCTGGAGTAATCAGGTCCCGCAATAGGCCGTACCTTCTTGCGCCCATTAAATTTAACAATACCGATGCCTTTTTCTCATCGGCTATTTCGTTTGCCTCGCAATATACCTCGACTCTTTCCACATACGTGGTCCAGTCTTCTATTGCATTATCGAAGGCAGTGATATCGCCAGTCTTTGGCATCTTGAAAATCTAAGATGGCGCCTCCCGCGCTTTTCCTTCTTCCCCGCCGAGTTAAGATGGCGCCTCCCGCGCTTTCCCGCTGCTACCGCTGCTGCCAACGCTGTTGCTGGCGATTATATTTATTTTACTATCCTGTAATGGCGACGCCCTATGGTCTTCGTGCCTCCCCGATCGCTGCTGCCAACGCCGCTCTCTGCGGTATTTTTATTTTTCTATCGCGCTTCAATATTTGCTCCGTTAATTGAAGAACCGTTCCCGTCATGGAGCGGACCCTCTGGGACACTTCCCTCCCTCTTCTTAGGTCCGAACGCTGCCCGGCTTCGAAGCACCGGCCGCGCCCTGTGTGCTCCACCCTCTCTCTCTCTCTTTGCTTCCCGACTCGCTGCCCGGCCCCGTTGCAGAGCCATCCGATCGAGCTCTAGCCTGCCGCAGCCCAGGAAGGATCAGTGCACTACCTGCCACCAGCCCGATTAGCTGGGAAACCACAGACTGGAGAACCAAGCCTGGCTCTCGACAGCCTCTCCTGCAACTTTTCAATTCGATGATTTGGAGGGCGGTTGCCCACGGTCGACGCCCGTTTCTCGAGTTTCTTTGGATTATTTTTTTTTTTCTTCTGGCTCCGACCTTCAATAACGTCGTCTGAGGTGCTGCCGAGTTGCAGGTAAGTTCGTTTCTTACTCGTCGCCAGTATTATGTCCGTGTATAATTGAGACACGGACTGCAGGAGTTGATTATAACAAGTCTTTACTGAATGGAGACAACCTGGAAACTGAAACTACAGAAGTCTGCTAGGGCCTTTTATACAGGGGTGGTCACTGCCGGTACTGCAGTCTGAGACCAGTTATTCCCTTAAAGGTACATACACAACATAAGGAGTGTGATTTTCTTTTTATTTGTTTATGGGATGTGGGCGTCGCTAGCAAGGCCAGCATTTATTGCCCATCCCTAATGGATGGAATACTCTCTGCTTGCCTGGATGAGCGCAGCTCCAACAACACGCAAGAAGCTTGACACCATCCAGGATAAAGCAGCCCGCTTGATTGGCACCCCATCCACCACCTTAAATATTCACTCCCTCCACCACCGGCGTACCGTGGCTACAGTGTGTACCATCTACAAGATGCACTGCAGCAACTCGCCAAGGCTTCTTCGACAGCACCTCCCAAACCCGCGACCTCTTCCACCTAGAAGGACAAGGGCAGCAGGTGCATGGGAACACCACCACCTCCAGGTCCCCCTCCAAGTCACACACCATCCTGACTTCGAAGTATATCGCCCATCCGTCATCGTCGCTCGGTCAAAATCCTGGAACTCCCTCCCTAACAGCACTGTGGGGGTACCTTCACCACACGGACTGCAGCAGTTCAAGAAGACGGCTCACCACCACCTTCTCAAGGGCAATTAGGGATGGGCAATAAACGCTGGCCTTGCCAGCAATGCCCACATCCCATAAACAAATAAAAAAAAGAACAGAGAGACCTTGGGGTGCTTGTGCATAAATCTTTGATGGTGGCAGGACAGGGTGACAAAGCAGTTAATAAAGCATATGGTCCTGGCTTTATAAATAGAAGCATAGAATACAAAAGCAAGGAAGTTATGCTAAACCTATATAAGACACTGGTTCTGCCCCAGCTGGAGTATGGTGTCCAATTCTTTAGGAACAGTGTGAAGGCTTTGGAGAGGGTACAGAAGAGATTTACAGGTACTAAAATCGTTCGAGGAATGAGGGAATACAGTTACATAGATAGACCAAAGAAGCTGGGGGTGTTCTCCTTGGAGCAGAGAAGGCTAAGAGGTAATTTGATAGAGGTGTTTAAAATCATGAAGGGTTTAGATAAAGTAAATAAAGAGAAACTGTTTCCAATGGCTGAAGGGTCATTACGAGAGGACACAGATTTAATGTGATTGGCAAAAGAACCAGAGGTGACCTGAGGAAAAACTTTTTTATGCAACGCGTGGTTAGGATTTGGAATGCACTGCCTGGATACAGATTCAATAGTCGCCTTCAAAAGGAATTGGATAAATATTTGAAGGACAAAAAATGTCAGGGATATGGGGAAAGAGAGGGGGAGTGGGACTAACTGGATTGCTCTTCGAAAGAGCTGGCGGAGACTCGATGGGCCGAATGGCCTTCTTCTGTGCTGTATTATTCTATGATTCTCTGACCTCAGAGAGCTTAATGCTGTTAGCACGGAGCCTGTTTTAGAGCTGTGCTATTTGCTGCAGTACACCTGCAACACAGGAATAACACTTCTATTGCTAATCAAAATCACCATTTGACAGGAGGACCAACCTCGGCCAGAAGCTCACTCTGCCCAGCTAGTTACTGCCAATCCTGGAAGAGTTGTTGGGGTCAGTCATCACTATTTTGAGCAAATGAAAATCTCACAGCCCGAGTGCTGAGGTGATTACATATATATGTTATATATATGGCCCTCAGAATAGCCAAAAGAAGTGATTTATATTTCATCATAGCTGTCACTTTTGTTACAATCATTTTGAAGATCCTGACTGTGGGCAAATGTCACTGGAAAGTTATTTATCTTATTCCGTCTATGACACAAATCTGAAATCCTATAGGAATCACTCATCACAAGTGCTTTTAGCCAACTATTCCTTGTTTATCTGGACCCACAGTCTGAGTGTAGAAATAATTTCAGGCAACTGTTCTCATTTCCACGACATTCCTGTTTTGTATCCAGCTTTGATGAGGACATAGAAGAGCGAATCTCCTTATTAGAGATAACTTCAATCTAAATTCTCTGCGTTACCAGAGTGCAGTGACCTGGACGAAGTTCGTCCTATCGATGATTTTACCAAAAAATCAATGTAGGTATAAAACAAAATTTCCCATTTTATACTTGTGCCGACCTTATTGATCGGCAATAGTTCACCCCCTTACTCCCAGCGATGCCAGGCCGCACCCTTGACTTGGGTGTTTGAGTAGGTGTAGAATATTATCTCTAGTGAAGCTACTTTCAGGATGGAAGGGGTGGTCCAAAGCATGAAGGAACCAAAATACTTGATAAATGCATGTGTGATGATATGGAATAAAAGCAGAAAATGCTGGATACACAGAGATCAATCAGTCTATTAAAGGGAGCGACAGGTTAATGTTTTGGGTGGAACCCTTCTTAAGAACTCAGCTGTTTCTAGCATTTTCTGTTATTCTTTTAACTCTACTCTGAGGGAGCTATGATGCTCTCACTTAATTGAACGCTGGTAGTATGTGGCAAATTTAGTTAACTTTCTGATCATGCAAACCTTGACCAAACCTTAAGGGCTGGATTTTGCTGGCGCTCAGAGGGCGGGTTTGGAGGCGGGTCAAAGGTTAAAATAGTTTTGATTGAAGGCGGGTTGCGATCCCGCCGTCAACCCGCCTCCAAACAATTTTCCCAAGTGTCGGGTCCCCGATTTGCGAATGGACCCGACACCTAGCGGCGGGAAGAGGATTAAAAGCAATTACCTGCCTATTAACAGGTATTTGCTAGTAGTTGACAGGCTATTTTTGAATGTTGCCACTTCTGGTTTGGGTTTCCTGACGTCCGGACACCATGCCAGGTAAGTGTGGCGTGTTGTGAGTCTGGTGTAAGGTTTATGGATTGATGACAGCTGCAGAAGTGGTGTGAAGGATCCAATGTTGCACTGGTGAGTCTCAGAGATAAGAAAATGTTGGGAAATGCATTTTTAATACATTTACACCCTTCTTTAGCTTACAAGTTTTTAAATCCAACTATATGTCCAGTACCACCTCATTGGGAGAACCTCTCTCACCAGTGACAGATCGCTTCTGTCACCTCACCTGCAGCTGCCATCTATTCCAGCCTATGGAGGGAGTCATTGGAGAGCTTGGGTGTAAGAGGTCACCTTGGTACAGTGATTGTTAGTGTTTGCAGCACCTCAATGCTGCCAAACACTGAGAAATCAGATGTCAAACAATAATTGTGTGTGGTCCCTTTAAGAAAACCAGCAGATGATGCATCATCAAATAATGTCACCTGACCGGCTTCCTCTTGATTGGCTGGCAAGCCCGCAGGGCGGGCTTAACAAGGTCAATCAGTGTAAAATCACGTCTGTGGACCGGATGCAGTTGGGGGCAGGACTGGAAGCCGGAAACCACCTGACCTGCTCCCAACCCGCCTCCATTGAAAAAATCGTGGCCTAAGTGTCTCTTTAAATTAGCTCAGGGCACTGTGTGCTGAGGGCTAACCATTAGGTGCTATTTTCACACATATATGAATAATCATTTTTGGTTTTCACACATGTAAAGTATCAATCCTGTGGGCAAGAAAATAAGCATTAAACTCATACAGAAAACACAGATATGTAGCGTCGAGCATCCTTTTATGCAATGTCAATTAGACAAAACAAAATGCACCAGTGGATTTACCTGCACAAATTTGTTTCCATGCCTTTCAATCCAGCTTCTCTCCCTCATTCTTGGCTTCGGTCTTTCATCCCCTGTTTGTTGGTCCAGGGTTTGCATACATTAAACTTGTGCACAAACTCTTTTTCTTTTGACATTGAGAGTTTAATAAAGGAATCAAGGAAGAGCAAATCTTGTATACAGAGAGAAACTGTACATAAGAGATATATTAAATAAAAGAAAAGTATTAGGGAAATTAGTTAGGCTAAAAGGAGGACAAAAGTGCCGAGATCTGATATCCAAAAGATCCTTATGAAGATTGGGGGAAGATATAGCAGAAGCCCTGGCAAAAGGCCAGCTTTCTCTTTCGGAGATCTGTCAATTATTTTCCCCCTCCGTAGGTCACCTTTTGGCATGAAGGAAGGAGCAGGTGGAGCAGGTGGTGAATCTGGAGCTAGTGCTCCGTCTGTACCACTTTTGAATCAAAGAGGGCTGAAAGGTGTGTAAAAGATAGCAGAATGACACAGCCTTCCCTTTTTTTCCCCTGCATTTCCACTCGGTGCCTTTTTATAGCCTAGCATGTAAGAGTAATAATACACTGAATCTGCAGCCTATCAGGGAGAATGACGCGGAATGTACAGTCAATGGCGAAGCGACAGCGATTGCTGCTGACCACAAAGAAAGCTGTCCACAAAGATTAGCTTTCGCAACCTTAATTTGATTGTAGCTGTTAAGCAACCTCCTTTCTCCTCTGGTTCACAGCAACACATTTCGAGTAAGCACGAGACTTCGTAGTGGAGTGTATGGAACAGACTTTATTGATATACAGTAAAGGTGATCAGTCTTAACTGTATACAGAGAGTGACTTTACCACTTTCTGTACCTTTCGAGTACACTCTGAGATACTATTTAAAACCATGCTCCTTTATACACCTTTTTACTACATCAAAGGAAAATGTCAAAATGGCATATCTATTTCCCAAATCCTCTGAAAACAGATTATCTATGTAAACAGTTCTCAATTGTTTACCTCATGGCAGATGCAATATAATGTGGATAAATGCGAGGTTATCCACTTTGGTGTCAAAAACAGGAAGGCAGATTATTATCTGAATGGCAATAGACTGGGAGAAGGGGAAGTGCAATGAGACCTGGGTGTCCTTGTGCACCAGTCGCTGAAGGTAAGCATGCAAGTGCAGCAGGCGGTTAAGAAGGCAAATGGTATGTTGGCCTTCGTAGCGAGAGGGTTCAAGTACAGGAACAAGGATGTCTTGCTGCAGTTGTACAGGGCCTTGGTGAGGCCACACCTTGAGTATTGTGTGCAGTTTTGGTTGTCTTATCTGAGGAAGGATGTTCTTACCATGGAGGGAGTGCAGCGAAGATTCACCAGGCTGATACCTGGGATGGCAGGAATGACGTATGAGGAGAGATTGGGTCGATTGGGCTTATACTCACTGGAGTTTAGAAGAATGAGAAGGGATCTCATTGAAACTTATAACATTCTAACAGGACTAGACAGACTAGATGCAGGAAGGATGTTCCCGATGGCCGGGGAGTCCAGAACCAGGGGTCACAGTCTAAGGATAAGGGGTAAGCCATTTAGGACAGAGATGCGGAGGAATTTTTTCACCCAGAGAGTGGTGAACCTGTGGAATTCTCTACCACAGAAGGCAGTAGAGGCCAATTCATTAAATATATTCTAGAAGGAGTTAGATATATTTCTTAAGGCTAAAGGGATCAAGGGATATGGAGAGAAGGCAGGGACAGGGTACTGAATTTGGATGATCAGCCATGATCGCATTGAATGGCGGAGCAGGCTCGAGAGGCCGAATGGCCTACTGCTGCTCCTATCTTCTATGTTTCAGAACCATTTTCCCTAAATGAGTCTTCCTGATGTAACATTTTCTAGCATCTTTGACCAATTGTTATCTGTGTCTAATGGATTCCTACTTCCCATGTTTATTACCCTAAAACTGAACATTAACCATTCATGAGTGATGTCATCACTAACACTTACTCCCTTACTCGAGCATTTTACATTTCAGAAAACACGGAGCCTTCTCCTTTTTAGGCAGTCCCTCGAAACCGAAAATGACTTGCTTCCGCATTAAAAATTAGTTATCAGGTAACTGATGAGTCCAATGCGGGACCTACAGTCTCTGTCACAGGTGGGGCAGATGGTGGTTGAAGGGGCAGGTGGGTGGGGTGCTTGGGTTGACGTGCGCGCCTTCCGTTGTTTCCGTTTGGCTTCCGCTTGCTCCCGGCGAAGAGACTCGAGGTATTCGGCGCCTTCCCGGATGCTTCTCCTCCACTTTGTGCGGTCTTGGGCCAGGGATTCCCAGGTGTTGGTGGGGATGTTGCACTTTTTCAAGGAGGCTTTGAGGGTGTCCTTGAAGCGTTTCCTCTGCCCACCTGGGGCTCTCTTGCCGTATCGGAGCTCCGAGTAGAGCGCTTGTTTTGGGAGCCTCGTATCGGGCATGCGGACGATGTGACCCGTCCATCGGAGCTGATCGAGCGTGGTCAAAGCTTCAATGCTGGGGATGTTGGCCTGAGCGAGAACACTGACGTTGGTGCGCCTATCCTGCCAATGGATTTGCAGGATCTTGCGGAGGCAGCATTGGTGGTACCTCTCCAGTGCTTTGAGGTGCCTGCTGTACATGGACCATGTCTCTGAGGCATACTGGGTGAGGAGTGCAGAACGAGGAGCGGCGGCAGTTTAAAAGCAGCGGATTCAGTGAGGCCCGACCAGAGCGACGGACCTGGGTGAGGAGTGCAAAGCGAGCGCGGCCAGTTTAAATGCGGCGGATTCAGCGAGGCCCGACCAGAGCGACGGACCTGGGTGAGGAGTGCAGAGCGAGTAGCGAGGCTTACCAACTCAGCAGCGGGGGAGAGAGGTAAAAAGTAATCAAGGTGTGACATCACCAGGAATCAGGTAAGTAATTGGTTGGTGAGTATTTCTCTC
Source organism: Somniosus microcephalus (assembly GCF_052327205.1). Classification (NCBI taxonomy): domain Eukaryota; kingdom Metazoa; phylum Chordata; class Chondrichthyes; order Squaliformes; family Somniosidae; genus Somniosus; species Somniosus microcephalus. The sequence goes on along the minus strand of NC_140989.1, from coordinate 142,908,638 downwards.
TTTTTTAAACTTTAACTCTGGTTTACAGTTTCTAAGGTCTCTCTGGTGTAGCGGGGACTGTTGGTAAACCATTTAACTGTAGTGTAATTAGTGGGATTGATTGATTTAATTTAAATTCAATTAATTAAAGGGTAAGTCATGGCAGGACAGCCCGGCCACGTGGTATGCTCCTCCTGCGATATGTGGGAACTCAGGGACACTTCCTGTGTCCCTGACAACTACATGTGCAGGAAGTGCATCCAGCTGCAGCTACTGACAGACCGCATTGCGGCACTGGAGCTGTGATTGGATGCATACTGGAGCGTTCGCGATGCTCAGGACATTGTGAATAGCACGTTTACGGAGTTGGACACACCGCAGGTAGAGGTTGGACAGGAAGAAAGGGAATGGGTGACCAACAGGCAGAGTACTAGGTGCAGGCAGGTAGTGCAGGGGTCCCCTGTGGCCATCCCCCTCTCAAACAGATACACCACTTTGAGTACTGTTGGGGGGGATGGCTTATCAGAGGAAGGCAGCAGCAGCCAACTTCCTGGCACCAGGGGTGGCTCTGCTGCACAGAACGGGAGGAAAAAGAGGGGTAGAGCTATAGTAATAGGGGATTGTATTGTAAGGGGAATAGATAGGCGTTTCTGCGGCCGCAAACGAGACTCCAGGATGGTGTGTTGCCTCCCTGGTGCAAGGGTCAAGGATGTCTCCGAGCAGCTGCAGAACATCTTGGAAGGGGAGGGTGAACAGCCAGTTGTCGTGGTGCATATAGGCGCCAACGATATAGGTAAAAAGCGGGATGAGGTCCTAAAAGCGGAATATAGGGAGTTAGGAGGTAAATTAAAAAGTAGGACCTCAAAGGTAGTAATCTCAGGATTGCTACCAGTGCCACGTGCTAGTCAGAGTAGAAATAGAAGGATATTTCAGATGAATATGTGGCTAGAGGAATGGTGCCAGGGGGAGGGATTCAAGTTCCTGGGACATTGGAACCGGTTCAAGGGGAGGTGGGACCAGTTCAAACCGGATGGTTTGCACCTGGGCAGGGCTGGAACCGATGTCCTAGGGGGAGTGTTTGCTAGTGCTCTGGGGGAGGGTTTAAACTAAAATGGCAGGGGGTTGGGAACCTGAGCAGGGAGACAGAGGAAAGGGAAACAAGGATAAAAGCAAAAGATAGGAAGGAGAAAAGCAAAAGTGGCAGTCAGAGAAATCAACGGTTTAAATCAAACGTGGCCACAGTAAATAATAATTCTAATAGGTCTAAGAGCATTAAAAAAACAAGCCTGAAGGCTTTCTGTCTTAATGCGAGGAGCATTCGTAATAAGGTGGATGAATTGGCTGCGCAAATAGAGGTAAACGAATATGATTTGGTTGGGATTACGGAAACATGGCTCAAGGATGGCCAAGACTGTGAACTCAACATCCAGGGGTATTTGATATTCAGGAAAGATAGGCAAAAAGGAAAGGGAGGTGGGGTAGCATTACTGGTTAAAGAAGGGATTAACACAATTGTAATGAAGGATATTAGCTCTGATGATGTGGAATCTGTATGGGTAGACTTGAGAAATACTATGGGGAAGAAAACATTAGTGGGAGTGGTATATAGACCTCCAGACAGAAATGCGGAGGTTGGGGATGGCATTAAAAGGGAAATTAAAGAAGCGTGCAATAAGGGCACAGGAGTCATCATGGGTGACTTTAATCTACATATAGATTGGGCTAACCAAATTAGTAACAATACTGTGGAGGAGGAATTCCTGGAGTGTTTACGGGATGGTTTCCTGGACCAATATGTCAAGGAACCAACCAGAGATCAGGCCATCTTAGACTGGGTATTATGTAACGAGAAAGGATTAATTAGCAATCTTGTTGTACGAGGCCCCCTGGGTCGGAGCGATCATAATATGATCGAATTCTTCATTAAGATGGAGAATGAAGTAGTTGACTCAGAGACTAGGGTCCTCAATTTAAATAAAGGAAACTACGATGGTCTGAGGAGCAAGTTGGGTAGGATTGATTGGGGAATGTCACTCAAAGGGTTGACAGTGGATAGGCAATGGCAAACATTCAAAGACCGAATGGATGAACTACAGAATTTGTTCATCCCAGTTTGGCATAAAAATAAAACAAAAAAGGTGACTCAACCGTGGCTAACAAGGGAAATTAGGGATAGCATAAGATCCAAGGAGAGGACATATAAATTGGCCAGAAAAAGCAATAATCCTGAGGATTGGGAGCAGTTTAGGATTCAACAAAGGAGGACAAAGGGATTCATTAAGAAAGGGGAAATAGAATATGAGAGTAAGCTTGCGGGGAACATAAAAACTGACTGTAAAAGCTTTTATAGATATGTGAAGAGAAAAAGATTGGTGAAGTCAAACGTAGGTCCCTTGCAGTCAGAATCAGGGGAATTTATAATGAGGAACAAAGAAATGGCAGACCAACTAAATACATATTTTGGTTCTGTCTTCACAAAGGAGGACACAAATAACCTCCCACAGATGCTGGGGAACATAGGGTCTGATGAAAGGGTGGAACTGAAAGAAATCAGTATTTGTAGGGAAATGGTGTTAGGAAAATTGATGGGACTGAAGGCCGATAAATCCCCAGGGCCTGATAATCTACATCCCAGGGTACTTAAGGAAGTGGCCCTAGAAATAGTAGATGCATTGCTGGTCATCTTCCAGAACTCGATAGACTCTGGAACAGTACCCATGGATTGGAGGGTAGCTAATAAGAACATAAGACCATAAGAAATAGGAGCAGGAGTAGGCCAGTCGGCCCCTCGAGCCTGCTCCGCCATTCAATAAGATCATGGCTGATCTGATCCTAACCGCCAATCTACTATCACAGAACCATCTCCTGAATCTAACAGAATTAGACACACGAAATAGGAGCAGGATCAGGCTACACGGCCCCTGAGCCCGCTCCGCTACCCACAGGGCCATGACCATTCCGAACCTAGACTCATGTCCAAATTCCTGCCCGCTCCCCATAACCCTTTATTCCCTTTACTTCTAGGAAACTGTCTATTTCTGTTTTAAATTTATGTAATGATGTAGCTTCTACAGCTTTTTGGGGCAGCATATTCCATGGACCTACCACCCTCTGAGTGAAGTAGTTCCTCCTCATCTCAGTTTTGAAAGAGCAGCCCCTTATTCTCAGACTATGCCCCCTAGTTCTAGTTTCACCCATCATCGGGAACATCCTCCCCGCATCCACCCGATCCAACCCCTTCACAATCTTATATGTTTCAATAAGATCGCCTCTCATTCTTCTGAACTCCAATGAGTAGAGTCCCAATCTACTCAACCTCTCCTCATATGTCCATCCCCTCATCCCCGGGATTAACCGAGTGAACCTTCTTTGTACTGACTCGAGAGCAAGTATGTCTTTTCTTAAGTATGGACACCAAAACTGTATGCAGTATTCCAGGTGCGGTCTCACCAATACCTTGTACAACTGAAGCAATACCTCCCTATTTTTATATTCTATCCCCCTAGCAATGAAAGCCAACATTCCATTGGCCTTCTTAATCACTTGCTGCACCTGCATACTAACCTTTTGAGTTTCGTGCACCAGGACCCCCAGATCCCTTTGTACTTCAGTACTTTCCAGTTTCTTGCCATTAAGATAATAACTTGCTCTACGATTTTTCCTGCTAAAGTGCATAACCTCACACTTTCCAGTATTGTATTCCATCTGCCAAATCTCTGCCCACTTACTTAGCCTGTCGATGTCCCCTTGCAGGTTTTTTATGTCCTCCTCACTCACTACTTTCCCTCCCATCTTAGTATCATCTGCAAACTTTGATATGTTACACTCGGTCCCCTCCTCCAAATCGTTAATGTAGATTGTAAAGAGTTGGGGACCCAGCACTGACCCCTGTGGAACACCACTAGTTACTGATTGCCAGTCCGAGAATGAACCATTTATCCCAACTCTCTGCCTTCTGTTAGATAGCCAATCCTCTATCCATGCCAGAATATTACCCCCAATCCCGTGATTTTTTATCTTAAGCAATAATCTTTTGTGTGGCACCTTGTCAAATGCCTTTTGGAAGTCTAAATACACTACGTCCACTGGTTCCCCTTTATCCACCCTATATGTTACTTCCTCAAAGAACTCAAGCAAATTTGTCAAACATGACTTCCCCTTCATTAAACCATGCTGACTTTGTCCTATTAAATTATGATTATCCAAATGTCCTGTTACTGTCTCCTTAATAATGGACTCCAATATTTTACTTACCACAGATGTTGGGCTATAGTTTCCAGCCTTCTGTCTACTGCCCTTTTTAAATAAGGGCGTTACATTAGCAGTTTTCCAGCCTGCCGGAACCTTTGCTGAGTCCAGGGAGTTTTGGAAAATTATTACTAATGCATCCACAGTCCCTACCGCCACTTCCCTCAAGACCCTAGGATGTAAGCCATCAGGCCCAGGTGATTTATCCGCCTTGAGTCCCATTATTTTACCGAGTACCACTTCCTTAGTGATTTTGATCGTGTTTAGCTCCTCCCCCCCATAGCCCCCTGTTTGTCCAGTGTTGGGATATTCTTAGTGTCTTCTACTGTAAAGACTGATACAAAATATTCATTCAGTGTTTTTGCCATCTCCATATTTCCCACCATTAATTTCCCGGTCTCATCCTCTAAGGGACCAACATTTACTTTAGCCACCCTTTTTCTTTTTATATAACTATAAAAACTCTTACTATCTGTTTTTATATTTTTTGCTAATTTACTTTCATAATCTATCTTCCCTTTCTTAATCAATCTTTCTGTTATTTTTTGCTGTCTTTTAAAGTTTTCCCAATCCCCTATCCTCCCACTAGATTTGGCTACCTTGCTTTTAGTCGAATACTATCCTCAATTTCTTTACTTAGCCACGGATGGCTGTCTTTTTTTTTACACCCTTTTCTTAGTGGAATATATATTTTTTGGAAGTTGTAAAATAACTCCTTAAATGTACACCACTGATCATGTATCGTCTTACCCTTCAATCTATTTTCCCAATCCACTCTACTCAATTCCGCTCTCATACCTTCATAGTCTCCTTTATTCAAGCTTAGCACGCTTGTTTGAGATCCAACCTTCTCACCCTCTAATTGAATATGGAATTCAACCATGTTATGGTCACTCATTCCAAGGGGATCCTTTACTGGGACATTTTTAATTAATCCTGTCTCGTTACACAGGACCAGATCTAAGGTTACTTGCCCCCTGGTCGGTTCAGTTACATACTGCTCAAGAAACCCATCCCGAATACACTCAATTAACTCATCCTCAAGGCAGCCCTGCCCAATTTGATTTGTCCAATTAATATGATAGTTAAAATCCCCCATAATTATAGATGCTCCCTTATTACAAGCCTCAACTATTTCCTGATTGATACTCCGTCCAACAGAGTTGCAACTGTTCTGAGGCCTATAGACTACGCCCACTAGTGTTTTTTTCCACTTATTATTCCTTACCCCCACCCAAACTGTTTCACTATCCTGATCTTTTGACCCAATATCATTTCTCTGTATTACAGTGATTCCTTCCTTTATTAACATAGCCACCCCACCTCCCCTTCCTTCCTGCCTGTCCTTCCTGATCGTTAAATAACCTGGTATGTTTAATTCCCAGGCATTGTCACCCTGCAGCCATGTTTCTGTAATGGCCACAAGATCATACCCATATGTAGTTATTTGTGCCATTAACTCGTCTATTTTGTTACGAATGGTACGTGCATTCAGATAGAGAACTTTCAAAGATGTTTTGTGACACTTAGCTCCTGCTTTTGCCCTTTTTATTACTTTACCTTTTACTCCATACCTTCTGCCCCTTCCTGACACGCTCTGGTTTTTAATTTCCCCACTGCTACCTAAGTCTATGACCTTCTCTGTTGTCATTTTTATTATTTGCTCGCTAGGAACCTCCCCCCCACTAGTTAGTTTAAAACCCTCTCTACAGCCCTAGTTATATGATCTGCCAGGACTCTAGTCCCAGCACTGGCCAAGTGAAGCCCGTCCCAACGGAACAGCTCCCTCCTGCCCCAGTACTGGTGCCAGTGTCCCAGGAAGCAAAACCCATTTCTCCCACACCAGTCTTTGAGCCACGCATTTAACTCTCTAATTTTATTTGTCCTAGCCAAATTCGCTCGTGGCTCAGGTAATAATCCAGAGATTATTACCCTTGAAGTTCTGTTTTTTAATTTGACCCCTAGCTGCTCATACTCCTTTAACAGAACCGGCTTCCTAGTCCTATCTACGTCGTTTGTACCAACATGGACCACGACAACTGGATCCACCCCCTCCCACTGCAAGTTTCTTTCCAGCCCAGAGGAGATGTCCTTAACCCTGGCACCGGGTAGGCAACACAGCTTTCGGGACTCTCGCTCTCGGCTGCAGAGAACTCTATCTATCCCCCTAATAATACTATCCCCTACCACTACAACATTTCTATTTACTCCCCCCTCTTGAATGGCCCCCCGTTCCACGGTGCGGTGGCCAGGTTGCTCATCCTCCCTGCAGTCCCTGCTCCTGTCCCCACAGGGAGTAAGAACCTCGAACCTGTTGGTCAAGAGCAAGGGCTGCGGCTCCTCCAGCTCTACCTCCTGGATCCCCGTACCTGCCTCACTCGTAGTCACACCGTCCTGTCCCTGACCATGGGTTACATCTGAATTACTTAACTTCATAGGTGTGACCACCTCCTGATACACAGAGTCCAGGTACTTCTCCCCCTCCCTGATGTGTCGCAGTGTCTGAAGCTCAGACTCCAGCTCATCAACACGGAGCTGGAGTTCCTGTAGCAGCAGACACTTGTCACAGACGTAATCACCGTGAGCCTCAATGGGGTTCACCGGCTCCCACATCTCGCAACAGTAACACATACCTGCTCCATTCTATGTAATTAATTAAATTTTTTATTGTTAGTTATGGACACCCTCTGCCCGATTTTAGATGCTAGTATCCCCTTTAAATAATTGGATTTAAATTAAATCAATCCCTCTAGTTACACCAGTTTAATGGTTTACCAACAGTCACTCTGCACCAGAAAGGCCTTGGTACACCACAGCAACCTTAAAAACTATAAACCACAGACTTAAAGTTTTAAAACGAGAGAAATACTCCAACCAATCACCTACCTGTTTTGTGGAGACGTCACACCTTGAATACTTTTTACCTCTCTCCTTGCCTGAGATTGGAGATTGGTACACCTACCTGAGCCTCTGGGGCGTCTTGTAGTCGCTCTGCCGCGCTGCTCCGCCTCCACCCGCTGCCGATGCCGCACTGAGGCCTACCTGAGCCTCTGGGGCGTCTTGTACTCGCTCTGCCGCGCTGCTCCGCCTCCACCCGCTGCCGATGCCGCACTGAGGCCTACCTGAGCCTCTGGGGCGTCTTGTAGTCGCTCTGCCGCGCTGCTCCGCCTCCACCCGCTGCCGATGCCGCACTGAGGCCTACCTGAGCCTCTGGGGCCTCTTGTAGTTGCTCTGCTGCGCTGCTCCGCCTCCACCCGCTGCCGATGCCGCACTGAGGCCTACCTGAGCCTCTGGGGCCTTTTGTAGTCGCTCTGCCGCGCTGTTCCGCCTCCACCCGCTGCTGATGCCGCACTGAGGCCTACCTGAGCCTCTGGGGCCTCTTGTAGTCGCTCTGCCGCGCTGCTCCGCCTCCACCCGCTGCCGATGCCGCACTGAGGCCTACCTGAGCCTCTGGGGCCTCTTGTAGTCGCTCTGCCGCGCTGCTCCGCCTCCACCCGCTGCCGATGCCGCACTGAGGCCTACCTGAGCCTCTGGGGCCTCTTGTAGTCGCTCTGCCGCGCTGCTCCGCCTCCACCCGCTGCCGATGCCGCACTGAGGCCTACCTGAGCCTCTGGGGCCTCTTGTAGTCGCTCTGCCGCGCTGCTCCGCCTCCACCCGCTGCCGATGCCGCACTGAGGCCTACCTGAGCCTCTGGGGCCTCTTGTAGTCGCTCTGCCGCGCTGCTCCGCCTCCACCCGCTGCCGATGCCGCACTGAGGCCTACCTGAGCCTCTGGGGCCTCTTGTAGTCGCTTTGCCGCGCTGCTCCGCCTCCACCCGCTGCCGATGCCGCACTGAGGCCTACCTGAGCCTCTGGGGCCTCTTGCAGTCGCTTTGCCGTGCTGCTCCGCCTCCACCCGCTGCCGATGCCGCACTGAGGCCTACCTGAGCCTCTGGGGCCTCTTGTAGTCGCTCTGCCGCACTGCTCCGCCTCCACCCGCTGCCGATGTTACCCCACTGTTCAAAAAAGGTGGTAGAGAAAAAGCGGGGAATTATAGACCGGTAAACCTGACATCGGTAGTGGGGAAAATGCTAGAGTCCATTATAAAAGATGTAATAGCAGAGCACTTGGAAAGCAGTGACAAGATCGGACAAAGTCAGCATGGATTTACAAAAGGTAAATCATGCTTGACTAATCTACTTGAATTTTTTGAGGATGTAACTGGTAAAATAGATAAGGGAGAACCAGTGGATGTGGTGTATTTGGACTTTCAGAAGGCTTTCGATAAGGTCCCGCATAAGAGATTAGCGTGCAAAATTAAGGCACATGGGATTGGGGGCAAGGTATTGACTTGGATAGAGAACTGATTGGCGGACAGAAAGCAAAGAGTTGGAATAAACGGGTCGTTTTCCAAGTGGTAGGCAGTGACTAGTGGGGTACCGCAAGGATCGGTCCTAGGACCCCAGCTGTTCACAATATATATTAATGATCTGGACGAGGGAATTGGATGTAATATCTCCAAATTTGCAGACGACACAAAGCTGGGTGGGAGGGTATGCTGTGAGGAGGATGTCGTGAAACTCCAGTACGATTTGGACAGGTTGGGTGATTGGGCAGAAACATGGCAAATGCAGTATAATGTGGATAAATGTGAGGTTATCCACTTTGGTGGCAAAAACAGGAAGGCAGATTATTATTTGAATGGCAATAGATTGGGAGAAGGGGAAGTGCAACGAGACCTGGGTGTTCTTGTGCACCAGTCTCTGAAGGTAAGCATGCAGGTGCAGCAGGCGGTTAAGAAGGCAAATGGTATGTTAGCCTTCGTAGCAAGAGGGTTCAAGTACAGGAACAAGGATGTCTTGCTACAGTTGTACAGGGCCTTGATGAGACCTCACCTTGAGTATTGTGTGCAGTTTTGGTCGCCTTATCTGAGGAAGGACGTTCTTGCCATGGAAGGAGTGCAGCGAAGATTCACCAGGCTGATACCTGGGATGGCAGGAATGACGTTTGAGGAGAGATTGTGTCGATTGGGCTTATACTCATTGGAGTTTAGAAGATTGAGAGGGGATCTCATCGAAACCTATAAAATTCTGTCAGGCCTGGACAGACTAGATGCAGGAAGGCTGTTTCTGATGGCCGGGGAGTCCAGAACTAAGGGTCATAGTTTAAGGATAAGGGGTAAGCCATTTAGGACCGAAATGAGGAGGAATTTCTTCACCCAGAGAGTGGTGAACCTGTGGAATTCTCTGCCACAGAGGGCGGTGGAGGCCAGGTCATTAAATATATTCAAGAAGGAGTTGGATATATTTCTTAAGGCTAAGGGGATCAAGGGATATGGGGAGAAGGCAGGGACAGGGTACTGAATTTGGATGATCAGCCATGATCTCATTGAATGGCGGAGCAGGCTCGAAGGGCCGAATGGCCTACCCCTGCTCCTATCTTCTATGTTTCTATGTTACTGGAGGGCGGGTATTACTACTGCTCTGTAGACCATGAGCTTGGTGCCGGGTTTGAGGACCTGCTCTTCAAACACCCTCTTCCTCAGGCGACCGAAGGCTGCACTGGGACACTGAAGGCTGTGTTGGACTTCATCATCGACGTCTGCCCTTGTTGACAGTAGGCTCCCGAGGTATGGAAAGTGGTCCACGTTGTCGAAGGCCTTGTCATGGATTTTGATAATCGGGGGGCAGTACTGTGTGGCGGGGGCAGGTTGGTAGAGGACCTTTGTCTTACGGATGTTTAGTGTAAGACCCATGCTTTTGTACGCTTCGGTGAGGGTGTTAGCGATGGTTTGGACTTCACCCTCCAAGTGAGCGCAGACGCAAGCGTCGTCTGCATACTGTAATTCGACGACAGAGGAAGGAACGACCTTGGATCTGGACTGGAGGCGACGGAGGTTGAACAGTTTCCCGTTTGTTCTGTAAATTAGCTCCACTCCAGCGGGGAGCTTACTGAGGGTGAGATGGAGCATTGCCACAAGGAAGATTGAGAAGAGCGTTGGTGCGATGACACAGCCTTGCTTGACCCCGGTCCGTACATGAATTGGGTCTGTGGTGGAACCGTTGGTCAGGATCACGGCTTGCATGTCGTCGTGAAGCAGGCGGAGGATGGTGACAAACTTTTGAGGGCAGCCGAATTTGAGGAGAACACTCCATAATCCCTCACGGTTGGCAGTGAGCAGAGAATGACTGACTGCAACTTCAGGATTTCCATGTTTATCTATGCATGCGCTAAATCCTGCAGTTACGGTCAGTTTGAGAGGGGTAATGATGCTGAACGCTTACAGTTTCACCATAATTTTCTGTGATTCAATTTCTATGATTCTGTGATCATTACTATGGCAAAATGGGGCCATTAGGATTGTTAGAGGGAAACACAGCCATCTCAGTGGTGAAAAATGTCAATGCCTTGGTCATAAACACAGTCACTTGGCCCAGGTTCTGAAATGTGTGGACCAAAGATGATGCATATTTTAAATGTAATAAAATATTTTCATAAATGTGTTATCTCACCAAATTATAACCATGTACTGAAGTTATGCACATAAACACTTCATCATTTCCATTAGATGACAGACCTCCCATTTTTAAAAATAAATTATCATAATCTTAAATCTTCTGAATGTTATATCTTGCAGAGCTAGAGTTAATGTGGAATTGTGACTTTATTGTGGAATATTACGGCAAAATGTGCTGTATAAAGAAAGAGTTATGGGGCTGGATTTTCAATGGGCCGTGGAGGCGTGATTGGAGGCGCGTGGGGGATACAATCGCGAAAACTGGCGGGCGGGACTCCCCTCCCCCCCCCGCCTGGTTGCCGACTCCGAGCAACTTTAACTCGGTCATGTCTAATGGTCCCGACTCCGTCCCGCCTCCAACAGGCGGGATAGGTCGTTAAGGCCCTTAACAAGCACTAAATAGCCTCTATAATCCTTTTGAAAGGCCCTTGCGAATTTAACCCTTTTCCCACGTGAAACACGCCTGGTGGGAAACACGATGGTGAAACCTGGCGGGAGCACTATTGGATTGCTGACTATCAGCTGCAGGTCAACCATTAAAGAGGAGATTTGATCAGCCATCATTTGCAGGTGGCAGGACTCCGTTGTCTCAGGTCTGTGGGAACTTTTAGAAGGCATAACCACAGCTGTGGAAGTTTGGAGCCTGACACCCATCTCCAGTGTGACCTCCTGGGAAACCCCTCTTGCCATCCTCACTGAGCGCTTCCTCAACTGAGGCATATACCAGAAGCATGGGAGCCATTTATTTCCTTCCCTTCTGGGCATTAGATGAGCTCGAGCACCAGCCGCGGCACCAGCAGAACCAGGAACAAAAGCAGCAGCAGCAACAGGAGCGCCAGGCTGCTGCTCACCCACCTGAAGCTGCACAGGCCAGAAGGGGCCAGCGCTTGGAAGCCCATCGGCACAGGAGAAACCCCCCAAACAGGGTCTACAGACACGGGGACAGCTACCTCAACATGTCTGAGCAGCAGTGCCAAAGGCGGCTCCGACTTTCACGAGAGGTAGTGAGTGACATCTGCGCAATGCTGCAACAATACCTGCAGCCCAGAGGACCAGGTGGACAAGCCTTACCAGTGGCCGTCAAAGTCACCACCGCACTCAATATTTTTGCCTCAGGCTCATTCCAGGGATCAGCAGCAGACATCAGCGGCATCTCCCAGGTGGCCGCATACACTTGCATCACGCAGGTAACCGATGCCCTCTTTGCCATCGCGCACAATTACATCCATTTCACCAAGGATTGAGCAAGTGTCACGGCGTGAGCGGTTGGATTAGCTAATCTGGCAGGTTTTCCAAGGGTGCAGGGCATCGTTGACTGCACACATGTGGCCCTTAGGGCACCCCATCGCAATCCAGGTATTTTTGTCAACCGCAAGGGCTTCCACTCCCTCAGCGTTCAGCTGGTGAGTGACCACAAGAAGGAAATTTTGCATGTTTGTGCCAAGTACCCTGGTAGTTGCCATGACTCCTTCATACTGCGCCAGTCTAGTGTGCCTCCACTATTCAGTCTGCCAGACCAACTTAACGGATGGCTACTTGGAGACAAGGGCTATCCCCTGAGGACGTGGCTAATGATGCCGTTGAGGAGCCCATCCAACGAAGCTAAGGAGAGCTACAACTCCAGCCACATGTCCACCAGAGCCATAATCGAGCAAACCATCGGTTTGCTGAAGATGCACTTCAGATGCCTGGATAGATCCAGTGGAGCCCTGCAGTACTCAGCAGCCAGGGTCTCCAGAATCGTCGTGGTTTGCTGTGCACTTCACAACATGGCACAGCGTCGTAGCTTGCAGATTCCTGAGGACCAAGTGGCTCCTCACATACCCTCCTCAGATGAGGAGGAGGAAGAGTGCAAAAACGCACATCCTGCAGAGGCCCATCAACCAGCGGCAGCATTACGCGAGAACATTGCTGCCCGGGATGCAAGGAATGCACTCATCTTGGCCAGATTTGCCTAGCCTAGCCGATCAAGCACTTTTGCCTTGCAGCTTCTTGCCTGAGCATCGACAGTGGCCAAGACCCTGCTGATTCCTAGCTATTTGACCAGCATACTGACAGTTGCAAGTAATCCTAAGCCCTCAATGTGAAAGTCCCATTCGCGAAATGACACACGCCACAACTGCAACAGTTGCCATCAGAATTTTTATGTACAAGAACCAACTGATGGCATTTTTACAATAAACACAACATTTCACCCAAGTGACTACCCTTGTGACTATTTGTGCAGAATTTTTCTCTTACGCGTGCTCCTACGTGGTGCCTCCCCTGTGGCTTCAGCAGATGTGGAGGCCTTTTGCTCACTTTGCTGCTGCTTCTGTCTCGACACCTTTGGCGGGCATCCTCTGCGGTTGCGAGCCTGTGATGGCTCGTCAACAGTCTGCTGTTCCTGCGGCTGTGCAGGGGTTAAGACACCTATCTCACTTGGGTGTGGACTCCGGTGGGGCTCTGACCGAGGGCTCTGCAGTGGTATGGAAGTGTGAACGCTTGGAGAGGAGCCCCCACTTCCTTGATGTCTGCTACCAACTTCCCTCTCATGGGTCAGGTCCCCCTCAGCACCTGCAAGTGGCTGGAGAGCACCTTGCTGCACATCAGGGGGGCCATGGGGACCCGTATCTGCAATGGCAGTCCTACTCAGAAGGACTTCCATGAAGGTCTGGTTTCTCAGTTCAATAGATGACCATCACTCCTCCAGAGATATCATTCTATTATGAACACTCACCATGTTTTCAGCACTCTGGCGACTTATCTCCTCCATGGCCGAAGCCATCCTCTCGTCTATTGTTGCCATCCTTTCCGTCGTGATGCATTCATGCGCCAATGACTCCACAAAGGCTCTGCTCATGGTCGCTATGGACTCCTCCATTCACTCCACACTCGCAGCGACCCTGGAGACAAAACCTGTCAGAGACTCCTGCATCTGTTCATGGAGTTCCAGCACCGATGATCTTATGGATGGGCCCAGAGGCAGAGGGTCGACATGCAGCTGAGCTGAGCTGGCAGAGTCCTGCGCCCTCCGACTAGGACTCTCCATTGCTGTCCCTGTCTCCACAATCTGCTGATGCTCACTTGTGAGCTGTGATACACCACTCTATGTCCTGAAGGCCCCACCGAGGTGTGAGTGTCTGCGCTGGTACTGGGTGCGCTGAATTCTGGTGACGCTGCGCCCTCAGAGGTTGCAGCTTCCTCTGAGGAGTCTGGCTGCTCAGCCTGTTTTTCCTGGCTAGTGGGGACGGATGCTTGCAATGGTCCTGTGGGGGAGTAAAGGAAAGAGTCAGAGATGTGATGCCAAGGTTACATGCATATTGCAGATGCTCATAAGTCCATCTGTTAGAGCTTCAAAATCATTGTCAGCGACTCATGCAATGCCAATGAGAGAGATGGGAAACTTTTCTGTCACCAGCTTGCTGTGTTTCACCCGTCTGTCCGTCCCCCACTTTTGCATCCTCCTCTACTCCCACGATTTCCAGGACCGCCTCCTCCCAGGGGATCAGGTGGGCTAATGAGGCTGTCCCTCCTCCTGTCCTCGCTCACTCTCTTTTATTGTGAGCTCTCTTTTCCTGCAATGAGGGAGACAAGTGGAGGTTGAGTGAGAATGAAGGAATGAGTGTAGAGATTCCATAACATCGATACTTAAAAGGAGACAAAGATGGAGTGAGGCGGCAAGACCAAGGGCCCTCCCTGTGTGTTGTTTGCATAGCATCACAGTGATAGGGAGTGTGAGGGCTGCATAGTCGAATAGTTATGTGAATGTGATGATAGAAAGAAAGGGAATGGGTAAGGGTGCATGGATATCAGTGTCAAGTGGGATGTGGAGGAAGAGATTGCTGAAGCTGAGTGCCATTGAGGAAAGGCAATGGGGATCAGATTGAGGGTGATGGGAAAATCATACTCACTTTTCCAGTGTGGAGAAGGTCATGAAATCTCTTGCGGCACTGTATCCAGGTTCTGCGGGTGACTCCCAAGGAGTTGACCTCCTCAGCTACCTGCATCCACACTGCCTTGGTCTGCTTGGGAGGCCTCTTCCTCCCTGTAGAAGGGGAGAGCACCTCCCTGTTGGCTGTAGCCCCATCTACTAATGCCTGCAGGGCCACCTCGTCAAAACGAGGAGCTGATCTGGGTCTCCCGCTAGTCATCTTTCCTGCAGGTCTCTCACACGCCACAGGCAAGAAGCTTGGCAGTCTGCAGAAGAAGCAAGGTTTGCTGTAGACCTTAAATGCAGCAGCAATGATGACGTCATCGGAGGCGACTTTCAGTCAGGAGAAACCCATTTGCCAAGGGTTCCCACACGTTGGAAATCAATTGGACAATTAAGTTAAAATTGCATCAATCTCCCACATCCATTTAGATTCGGGTGGATAACACGACACCATCCCGCACCTGAGTTAAAATCCAGCCCATGGTGTGTCTCTCCCTCCCCTCCCACACCGCCCTAGAATGTAGTGTTACAGGCTGAATTTCTCCACACTTGGGCTAACTTTGCGTTTTTGCCCTCTTGTAAATCAAGTTGAGTTCCTCGCTAAGGCGAGCCTTCAGTCTAGGTAGAGTAAATGAACCAGTAACTTGCTGCACTAATGAAGGCGCATTTGTTTCTGGCTAATAGACCCCTTGAGACGCAACATTTCATTAGCAGAAGAACGATCCCAACTCGGTGCTGGGAAACAATTAATTAGTAGCAACGTTTGAGGTTATTTTATTGGCAAAAGTTTATAGGTATATCATATCCCCAGCATGTGCTATGTAACCCACTAAATTAATGTTGCACTAATCAGGGAGGTATGAATATCAATGAGATGCCAGAGCCTAGTGTGACTGGGACTTTACATTGAGCAGTTAGGGGCCTTTCTCCCAATTGAGATAAGCCCATTAATGTGCCACTACAGGTGCAATAATTTGCATGGATTGTCAATTTACAAAGTGACAATAATTAATAATTTTTAAATCCTATTGACTGGAGGTGACTAGAATTATGCAGGCCATGGAGTGGTGTGCTTACTCCCATGAGCAACTGCAGCTCATTTTGCTGTTTAAGTCACTTTGGTTATATAGAACATAAAGCATGCTCGAGCTGCCTAATGGGCTGTAAATAAAATCATGGACGTTTACACAGCAGTTGGAGACCTTTTGGCCCATAATGATTGTGCTGGCTCTTTGCTAGAGTAAAACTAATCTCACTCCCCGCACAGCCCTGTATTTTCCTCTGCTTCAAAAATGCAATGGCCCAGAAATTCGGGTCCCCATGGGTGAGTACGCGCAGGCATAGGCCCAACGAAAGTGCCAGTTTCATGCATGCACTGCGCATGCACGGGAAACCGGAACTTCCGTTCCCTTAAAGGAAGGGGTTCACAGGTCGAACACGTGCGCCAGAGAGGCAGCGCGTGCGCCTGGAACTTACGTTTTTTTTTGCAGATTTCTCCAGGAGGGTAAGTTTCCAGCAGTTACACTTTTAAAAAACAGTCGCAAGGCCTGCTTTTAACAAGGTAAGTGGTGAATTAAGTAAAATTAAAACATTTTTTCCACAGGTTTATTATTTGTAAATACTTTAAAGAAAGGTAAGTTTATTTTTAGCCCTGTTAGAAACTGTAATTAATTTTTTCAAAAATTTAAATTATTGTTTAAAATAGGTATTTTATGTAATTTATAGTTATTTTAAAAATGTGATGTTTTTCTAAAATTTATTTGAAGTTTTAGTGATGTTTTGGGGCTGATTTGTATTTATAGTTTTGACAGCTCTTCCTGTCAAATTTATGAATGGGCATTCCCTGCTACCATTGGCTCTCCATGGCCCACGTGATCCCAGGAGACGCTTCGAACTAACTGCGCCCCTGGGATACGCAAGCACTGCGCGCCGGCAGTTGGAGCAGGCCCAGGATCGGAATCCCATGCGGGCCCACAGCACAGCGGCCGGCGCACTAGGCAAGTGCAGGCCGGAGGCTTGCACCCACGGGAAGCCTCCGACCCGAATTTCTGGGCCAATGTTCTCTGCCTCAACTATTCCTTGTGGCAAAGTGTTCTGATAATCCACTGTGTAAAGACATTTCTCCTAACCTCTCTCTTCACTGTCTTTGTGACCATTTAAAATTGATGATCCCTCATCATTGACTCCTCAACCAAAGGAAGCAGTCTCTCCCTATTGAGTCTATCAAAACCCTTAGAAATGATAAAACTTGGATTAAATTAAAGATAGTGGTCACTAAAAGACGGTCCTTTACAGAATTATATCGAGATACCACCATCATGAAAGTATGCTGTGGAATGCTAACATGCAACACGTAGCATGCTCCCCTGAAATTCCTCTCTCGCTGCTATTTCAGTGGCGGTGTCAACCAATTTAAACTAAGTGATAGCAGATTTCCCGTGGCTATGGTCGCAACAAAGGATTGTTAGCCCCGCAACAATAACCTCCGCGTGACTCAGGCCCGAGTGGTTTTAAACAAGCTTTAATGTATATTGACTAATAACAGTATTGTTCTTATACAATTGTTCTACAGTATTACCTTAATTGACAAGAAATGAATACAACCTGTTTCCACCACAAAGTTCATGCTGATCAGGCTTGTAACCTTCGTGGGCTACCATTAAGGCACAAGGACTTCCGACTGTCCACGAGAGCGCTCTAACTTTTGGAGGGGCCAGGTTCTACCCTTATACTATTTGGCTACCTTGGGCTGCATGTACTCACAACAGTATCCCGCCAAGCTGACGCCACGCTTGAGTTGTTTGCGCAACGTCCTAATCTTTTCGGCATCCAACTCTGTCTCACAAGCTTTGTTTATTGTACTGTAATTTAATGCATAGGCCAATCATTATCAACTTATGGCCTTGCAAACCTTCCTATTTCTGACTGCCTTAGCAGTATCTCAGATATTGCTCTTACTGTGGTAAATGGTGTCTTAGCAACTGCATGCCTGATACTCATGGCTCAACTCGTTTTGTTCACAGAGAGACTAAAAACTTCCCTCTAGCACTGCCCCCACCCCATTCCTCCACATTCGCTCTCTGGCTGAAATGCTGGAGCAAAGCACGCTGGGATACTTGACCATTTAAACTACTGTAAAATATTCGAACAGTTAACTTCCCTTGAAATAATGCAGAGAGGAATTTCAGCTGAATGCCTTAAATGTTTGAACGCTATTATCCCCAGAGTCTAATTTCAAGGCCCATGTGAATAAGGGGCTAATGAATAAAGGATAAGTGTTTGCTTATCAAAACATTTACACCAGTACATTTTTCTCTCGGACGAGTTGAGCAAATCACCTTGATCTACTTCGAAGCTGTAAATTTTGGAAAAGTACAGCATGTGAAAAAGAAAGACAGATTTAGGTTTTTGATGAAATGCCTCATTTTATTTTTCTTTCATGTGCTGGTGAACTTGCAGTACATTTCCAGATTTTTCTTTTTTCATTTCCCTTTCATGTACTTTTTGCGCAGGTACACTTCCCCCCCCCCCCCCCCCCACCAAAGTACTTTCTGCATAAGTGTCTGTCTGCTGGTCTAATGCATTGGGGGAGAGGGTAAGATACAGGAGGCACACATAGCAACATTTACAATGTCAATATGTTATAATGGTTCTGAAAATAATGTGCAACAAAACATCTTAGATTTTTGTATTTTGAAATGAAAAAAGAGCTAGCATATAGGACTTCATTACATCTCCAAGAAATGTCCCAAAGTGCTTCACAGTCAATGAATTGCTCTAATGTGCAGGCATTATTCTTATAGAATCATAGAATAATACAGCACAGAAGGAGGCCATTCGGCCCTCTTTGAAAGAGCTATCCAATTAGTCCCACTCTGCTCTTTCCCCTTGCCCAGCATTTTGTTCCTTTTCAAGTATTTATCCAATTCCCTTTTAAAAGTTCTTATTGTGTCTGTTTCCACCACCCTTTCAGGCAGTGCATTCCAGATCACAACAACTCGCTGCGTAGACATGTTTTTCCTCATGTCGCCTCTGGTTCTTTTGCCAATCATCTTAAATCTGTGTCCTCTGGTTACCAACCCTTCTGCCACTGGAAACAGTTTCTCCTTATTTGCTCTTTAAAAATTTTGAATACATCTAATCCAATCTCCCTTTAACCTTCTCTGCTCCAAAGAGAACAACCACAGTTCCCCTAGTCTTTCATCCCAAGTACCATTCTAGTAAATCTCCTCTGCACCCTCTCTCAGGCCATGACATCTTTCCTTAAGTGTGGTCACAATACTCCAGCTGTGGTATGTATACTTATGTAAGTGAAGTTCATTTCTAATCATCATACTCGACAAAAATAATGGAAGAACATCACTGCTGTTAAGGTGCAGAATGGCTGTAAACACTAACGCTGTCATTCAAATAATCTTTAAAAAGAATCAACTGAGTTCCCTTGAAAAGTGTTTAGAAAATGGTCAGGCTGAGAGCCCATGCGTTATTGATGCTTCCAAAAGATGCAGTGTGTCGCCTCAGTCAGAGAAAGACACCTAACCAGAGCATAACCTCACTTTATGCATGTCTTCTGCTTGTCACAATTGCTGTGCTTGAAGCTGTCACATCTGGTTTTATTTGTGAATGATTCAGCTGAGAACCAGCAGAGCATGGGACTGTGTCTGGACCCGGGCAGTAGCTTTTGTTCTTTAAGAAATGTGGGACGGGAGGGTTAAGAGTTCCTCCCATCGCTTTGTGTGGCAACACCGTGAGTGTGCTCATGCATATTTCCTCTGTCGTTGTTTCGAGCGAAATCACAAACATGCAATTTCCAGGCTTTATTGATGATTTGTTTACCTTAGATCCGGAGATAATTTTTTTTATTCATTCACAGGATGTGGGCGTCACTGGCAAGGCCAGCATTTATTGCCCATCCCTAATTGCCCTTGAGAAGATGGTGGTGAGCCGCCTTCTTGAACCACTGCAGTCCGTGTGGTATTCATAGGGTAAATTCACTGCAGCTGCACTCAAAAGGAGTTTGGATCAGAGAATTGGTGCTACAGTGTTATTGCCCTTCTCCAATGGGAGAATGGGGAATTTATTTTTAATATGCTTGTCGGTGCCCAATAATTAATTGACCTCAAGCATTATCAATCCAAATTTGTGGAATGTTCAAAGGGCCCAAACGCTTCAGCACAAATTACATATTAATAGCTGCATAGTTTGGACCAATCTACACTGCATCTAAGCAGTATTGCCACTGACTCGCACCTCCTCAATATTGCTTTTGGCTGTGAAGAAGATAAATGTTCTATTCCCACTTGTGTCATTTGTCAACTTAATGCACATCAAACTAAACAAAGGAAAAACAAATCATGTTAAACATTTCCCATACTGTAGTACTTTTAGTGACACAGGTGAGCACATTGGCGATATTATTTGTCTGCTCCTGCTATGAAGTTTAATTGATGATTTCATAAAGTAACGAAAATGGGATGTCAGACCTCATGCTGATGATCTCATTATTATGAGGTGTTTGGCTTTATTTAGTCTGTACTGCCATCTGGTGTTCAACCCAGAGTAATACCAGTATTATAACCAGATACTTTTCAGTTTTGTTTCGTAGTGTCATAGACTGCATTAAACTGTATATTTGAAAACGACTTCACATGTATAATGGATTCCATTTAATATCAGCTTCCATTATCGCTTTTCATTTGTTGGAATAATACAGACTTTCTATTCATAACGTAGTTTTGGGAATATTGGCCGCGATTTCGCCTACCGAGGCGGGTCCGAGATGGCCGGGGTTGGTAGCGCAGTCCCAGCCTGCTGCTAGCTCCAGCCCACTCTGTTGAAGTGATTTTACAATGATTAGGCTTGTTAAGCCCGGCCAATTAAAAAGAAGCGGGTCTGATGACATCATTTGATGATGCGTCATCAGCTGGTTTCCTTAAAGGGGCAATGTCCAAATTTACTTTGACAGTTGTGTTGTCAGTGTTCTACAGCATTGAGGTGCTGCAAAGACTGACAAGCACGGCACAGAGGTGCACGGCTGAACCCAGGTTCTCCCATGACTCCCTCCATATGCTTATTGAGGGAGTCACAGCACGCAGGGAGGTTCTCTTCCCTTCCAATGGGCGGAAGAGACCTCCCCAGGAGACCAATGCATACTGGTTGCACATTACACAGGAGGACACAAGCAGGGATGTCGTTAGGAGGACCAGGCTGCAGTGGCGCAAACCTTTCAATAATCTCAGTAGATCACGAGACGTTACTGCAAAGCCACACTCAACCTCATCCTGCTGTGCCTTTCATCACATCCCCATCTTCCCTACCCTACTCCTGCACATCCTACTCACACCAACTTACCTTGCTCCTCCACCCATCCCTTTCTATCTATATTATCACTTCCCCATCTCACTAGCCACCCCTCACACTCACCCTCATTCTAGTCCAATCATACCAACTAACAACACACAAGGGTAGGCACTTGGGTGTTTTAGCCAATGTTCATGTGAAGTTTCTATTAATATGGTGTCAAACATTGAAATCTTTATTTTCAACACTTTCCGGTCTTGGACAGATTTGTGTGCACCTCTGGAAGTTTCTCAGTAAGTTGCAGTGAATGGTGAGGCATAACGGTACCCCCCACAATGGTGGTGAGTGTGAAAGGAATGGCTGGGACATTGTAGGGATGCTTTATGGTGTTGGTGTGGAGTGGTGCCAACCTGGTGCATCATGTGGCAGCCAGGGTGTACAGCATCAAGTGAAGTAAATCTGGCCATAGTGAGGCCAACCCTGGCCTCCCGGGCAGCAATGTGCTCGGCTGCTGATGCCCTCTGTCCTGTACAGCATCAGGTGATTGCGGAGAAGGTTGGTGTTGATATTGGTGCTGCTGGTGTGCCGGGTGATGCTGGTGTTGGGGCTGATCGTGGTGGGATTCTGAGGACCAAGATGAGATTTTTTCAAGGGCACCGATGCTGATGGAATCGATGGCAGGTGAGGTTGAGATGACAGAAACGATCTGACAATGGTGAGAGGGGCTGTTCCAGTGAGGTGACACTGGATAGAGAGTTTACTCCAAACACTTGCTATCTGCATAAAGCTCAATCTGTCTTCCAAATGCAGTAAGCAACAGCTTCTGACCTTGGAAATTGAAGACCTGTGAAATGGGAGCTTTTATAGACCATTTGCAGCTGTCAAGTTAGTAAATCATCCCATGCTGACACAACACCCGACCTCCTTACCTGACATGATCCCCGAGCAGCAGGGAAGCCGTTGGCGAACTCTAAAAATCTAAAGGTAAGCTTAAAATAATGCTTAGTTGCCAATTAACAATCCAGCTAATGATCTAAATTGCCTCCCCCGCCGCTTGGGGGTTGGGTCTGTTCAGCACTGATAGACCCGACACCTGGGAGACTAGCGTGGAGGTGGGTTGACTGTGGGTTCCCGACCCGCTGTCAATCATTTCAAATTTCACAGCTGACCCACCTTTGATCCCATCCTCTCAGTGCCAGCAAAATTCCAGCCATTGAGCTTGGCGACATAGGAACAGGAGTGGGCCACTCCACCCCTTGAGCCTGTTCTGCCATTCAGTTTGTTCATAACTGATCTGTACCTTAACTCCATCTATCCGCCTTGGTTCCGTAACTCTTAATACCCTTGCCTAACAAATATCTATCAATCTCAGTTTTGAAATTTTCAATTGACGCCCCCAGCCTCAACAGCTTTTTGCGGGAGAGAGTTCCAGATTTCCGCTGCCCTTTGTGTGAAGAAGTGCTTCCTGACATCACCCTTGAACGGCCTAGCTCTAATTTTAAGGTTATGCCCCCTTGTTCTGGACTCTCCCACCAGAGGAAATAATTTTTCTCTCTTAGGCAGTCCCTCGGAACCGAGGATAACTTGCTTCCACACTAAAAATGAGTTCTCAGGTGACTGATGAGTCCAGTGCGGGACCTACAGTCTTAGTCACAGGTGGGGCAGACGGTGGTTGAAGCGGCGGGTGGGTGGGGTGCTTGGGTTGACGTGCGCTCCTTCCGCTGTTTGCGATTGGCTTCCGCTTGCTCCCGGTGAAGAGACTTGAAGTATTCGGCGCCTTCCCGGATGCTTCTCCTGTACTTTGAGCAGTCTAGGGCCAGGGATTCCCAGGTATCGGTGGGGATGTTACACTTTTTCAAGGAGGCTTTGAGGGTGTCCTTGAAGCGTTTCCTCTGCCCACCTGGGGCTCTCCTGCCGTGTCGGAGCTCCGAGTAGAGCGCTTGTTTTGGGAGTCTTGTATCGGGCATGCGGACAATGTGACCCGTCCATCGGAGCTGATCAAGCGTGGTCGAAGCTTCGATGCTGTGGATGTTGGCCTGAGCAAGAACACTGACGTTGGTGCACCTATCCTGCCAATGGATTGGCAGTGTTGGTGGTACCTCTCCAATGCTTTGAGGTGCCTGCTGTGCATGGTCCATGTCTCTGAAGCATACAGGAGGGCGGGAATCACTACTGCTCTGTAGACCATAAGCTTGGGGCCGGGTTTGAGGTCCATGTCTTCAAACACTCTCTTCTTCAGTCATCGCAAGAATCCTCCTCAATCGCCTTCTCCCAGTGGCTGAAGAGCTCCTCCCAGAGTCGCAATGCGGATTCCGCCCACTAAGGGGCACAATGGACATCATCTTCACCGCGTGTCAAATACAAGAGAAATGCAGGGAACAGCACCAACCGCTGTACATGGCCTTCTTTGACCTCACAAAGGCCTTCGACACTGTCAACTGTGAGGGATTATGGAATGCCCTCCTCAAATTCGGCTGCCCTCAAAAGTTTGTCACCATCCTCCACCTGCTTCACGACGACATGCAAGCCGTGATCCTGATCAACAGATCCACCACAGACCCAATTCACGTACGGACCAGGGTCAAGCAAGACTGTGTCATTGCACCAATGCTCTTCTCGATCGTCCTGGCTGCAATGACCCATCTCACCCTCAGTAAGCTCCCCGCTAGAGTGGAGCTAATTTACAGGACAAACGGGAAACTGTTCAACCTCCGTCGCCTCCAGTGCAAATTCAAGGTCGTCCCATCCTCTGTCATCGAATTACAGTATGCAGACAACACTTGCATCTGCGCACGCTCGGAGGTCGAACTCCAAACCATCGTCAGCACCTTCACCGAAGCGAGTCCCAAAGGGCGACAAGCTGATCCTCCTTGGTGATTTAACGCCAGAGTTGGAAAGGACACAGACCTCTGGGGAGGTGTGATCGGCAGAGAGGGGGTAGGGAAAGCCAACTCCAATGGTACCCTCCTCCTGATGAAATGCTTAGAACATGGCCTCGTCATAACCAATACCTTGTTCCATCAGAGAGACAAGTACAGGAAACTTTTGTTTAACCGGAGGTTAAATGTCCGGAAAGCTCTATCTACTGGTAAAATTCAGGAGCCGTTTCCTATAAGTTTTTTTTACTTCTCGTTGCTTTTTTTTCCAGTCAGGCTCTGCAAGGCCTAGCTGAAGCTGTTGCTTAGCTACAGAGATGCTTTTAAGCTGTGGCCAACTGTTTTGAAGCTGTTGCTAAGCAACAGGGTTTGTTGATTCACACAGAGCTCAAAAGCTCCGTATGTTTTAACATTAGTGCTGGTTTCTACGGCAGTTTTGATGGTACGGCACCAGCTCGGTCCCGTCAGTGCCGGATACCAGAAAGTTTCCTGTACAAGGCTTCATAGCAACACCCTCACTCCAAGCACTGGCATCTGCTGGACTACGTCATTGTCCGAGCGAGAGACCGCAAAGACGTCCGCATCACCCGCACCATGACAGGAGCTGACGACTGCTGGACAGACCACCGCCTAATCCGCTCTGTCATCTCCATCAATGTAGCCCCAAAACAGTGGCGGCAACAGAAACAATGCCGCAGGAAAATCAACGCTTGAGCACTCAAAGACCCTGCTAAGAAAGCCCTATTCAGCCTGCGCCTCACAACCAACCTGACGACTACCAGTAATTTAGAGACACAGAGTGTCCACAGTGCCTGGTCTGCACTCAAGGCCTCCATAATCAGCACCTGTGAAGAGACGCTCAGTCACTCGACCAGGAAACACCAAGACTGGTTCGACGAGAATGACCAGGAGATCCAGGAGCTAATAAGCTGCAAGCGCAAGGCATTCCTGATCTGGAAACAGCAACACAATTCGAGAGCAAGAAAGCAGCTCTACAGATGCCTGAAGGCCGAGGTCCAACAAAAAACCCGCGACCTAAAGAACAAATGGTGGGTGGAGAAAACGCAGGAGATCCAGCAGCTAACCGACAACCATGACGTGCGTGGATTCTTTAGCGCAGTCAAGACCACCTAGGGCCCAAGTATCCAAGGTCCTAACCCACTGCGGGCCAAGAATGGAGAGGTACTCATCAAAGACAGAGAGGCAGTCAGTGCCCGCTGGAAGGAGCACTTCAAAGATCTCCTTAACCGAGACTCAGTCTTCGACGCGAGTGTCCTCAACTCCATCCTGCAGCATGCTACCCGCCATCATCTCAGCACAACCCCAGCCCGGCATGAGGTTGAAAAGGCCATCTGACAACTGAAGGACAACAAGGCCTTAGGAGCAGATGGAATCCCCGCCGAGGCACTAAAACATGGTGGAGAAGCACTACTGATGCAAATACATGAACTAATTTCTCTTATCTGGAAGGACGAGAGCGTACCAGGGGATCTCAGAGACGCTGTAATCATGACCATCTTCAAGAAAGGTGACAAGTCCGATTGCGGTCATTACAGAGGAGTCTCCCTGCTGTCTGCCACAGGGAATTTCTCTCGACCTACCCCATCAACTCCTTTAATCACCCCTTGGTCGTCTATATTCAAGGGAATACAAGCTGTCCTCATAATTTAACCATTTTAGCCCCTCAAAGAAAGGTAATGTAAAGAAAAGAAAAATCAGTATTTGTTCCTTGAAAAAGATTGTATCCCCATCAGAGGCTTGATCTACATCAGCGGGAGAAGTACCCAGTCTGTGAAATGTAATGTGACTGGTGATAGCCAGACTCCAGATCCCAAAAAGACAGTTCTGAGGACAAATTGGAGGAGCAAAACTACTGGCAAGAAGAAAGACAGTTTGAAATGATGCTTGCTGTACATTGTTCTTTTCATTTTTTTTGTAAATACTGGGTTCACCACAGTGGTATTTGCTAGCTACATCACTGTAATGGTGGGGGCGATGCTCAAGAAAATCAGTGCCACCAGTTGATGTCGTGCAGTGACCTTAATGTAAGTGAGGTTCACTAAGGTGAGTCCCATGTGAAGGGCTTGTTTCAGATCATAAGAATCTCTAGAATTTGACCCCAAAAATCAATGGTGGTTTTGCCAGTATCCCACCGTAACTCCAGTGAGTGACCGGCAGTGCCCACTGAACCCTGGTGTACCATTGGCAGTGCCCACTGAACCCTGGTGCACCAGGTCTGCACCCACTGAACCCTGGTGCACCATCGGCAGCGCCCACTGAACCCTGGTGCACCATCGGCAGCGCCCACTGAACCCTGGTGCACCATCGGCAGCGCCCACTGAACCCTGGTGCACCATCGGCAGCGCCCACTGAACCCTGGTGCACCATCGGCAGCGCCCACTGAACCCTGGTGCACCATCGGCAGCGCCCACTGAACCCTGGTGCACCAGTTCTGCACCCACTGAACCCTGATGCACCATCGGCAGTGCCCACTGAACCCTGGTGCACCAAGTCTGCACCCACTGAACCATGGTGCACCATCGGCAGCGCCCACTGAACCCTGGTGCACCAGTTCTGCACCCACTGAACCCTGGTGCACCAGTTCTGCACCCACTGAACCCTGATGCACCATCGGCAGTGCCCACTGAACCCTGGTGCACCAAGTCTGCACCCACTGAACCATGGTGCACCATCGGCAGCGCCCACTGAACCCTGGTGCACCAGATCTGCACCCACTGAACCCTGGTGCACCAGTTCTGCACCCACTGAACCCTGGTGCACCATTGGCAGTGCCCACTGAACCCTGGTGCACCAGATCTGCACCATTTTCCAGGATTTTCTGATGCACTTGGTAGGGAATGGAACCTCCACCTGTCTCTTACAAAACAACTGTCATTGGGGTGAAGTTGGGTGTTGGCGGGTACAGAGCTGGAGGTCAGGACTCCCTGTGTTGGAAGCTCCCACTGCCCTGGCTCAGTCGAGACCCAGCATTGGATTGGAAACTGGTAGGCTGAGTGAAATAGGGTGTAAAACGAAAGAAAGAACTTGCATTTATGTAGCACATCCAAAAGTGCTTTACAGCCAATTAAGTACTTTTGAAGTGTAGTCAGTGTTGTAATGTAGGAAATGCGGCAGTCAATTTGCGCACAGCAAGGTCCCACAATCAGCAATGTGATAATCTGATAACCAGATAAGTGATGTTTTACTGATGTTGATTGAGGGATAAATAATGGCCAGCATACTGGGGAGAACTCCCCTGCTCGTTTTCAAAATAGTGCCATGGGATCTTTTACATCCACTTGAGAAGGTAGACAGAGTCTCAGTTTAACATCTCATCCAAAAGATGGCACCTCTGACAGTGCAGCATTCCCCCAGTAGATTATATGATCTCTGGAGTGTGGCTTAAGCCCACGAGCTTCTGACCCAGCAGACAGAGTGCTAACCAACCGCACAACTGACACCAGATAGGTGGCAGTGGGTCCTTGAAAAATGGCCCAATTTTTTTTCGAAATAATCACGAACTGACCTCTTACACATGGGGTTGATGGAAGTCGTGTGGGGGATCAGGGCAATTGCATCCCCGGAAGGCAGCCAGGCACCAAATTTCAGGTTGCATGGGACAGGTGGGTGCCAAAGATGCACCCATGATGGTGCTTGCAGCCACCTGCCCATGAAGGGGGGGCTTTTTATTTCCAAGTATAGATTCCGCAGTTCCGCATCAAGCAATATATATTGTCCCATGGGAGAGAGCTCCTCTCGCACGATTCATAGACAGTATTGCACTTTAACCTCCCGATCTCTTGTTACTTTATCAATTAAAGTTCTACATGTGACTAGCAGTGAATTTTGCGAGGCTTGATTCCTGCCATGGGGCCGAGTTGAGAGCAGATCAGAAAATTCGGGCTACAGTGTTGTCGCCCCATCTGCCCCACCGCACTGGCACTAACGGGGTTGTGCGCTGGCAAGATCGCGCCCCAAGAGTAATCAGTAGGTGGGATGCTTATTTTCTGTAACATTTTACTTTTCAGATTAAACAACATAAACAGAAAAAAAACACACACAGCGATGGCAATACAACAACAATCTGCCTTTATTTTTCTTTATTTGTTCATGGGATGTGGGCGTCACTGGCAAGGCCAGCATTTATTGCCCATCCCTAATTGCCCTTGAGAAGGTAGTGGTGAGCCGCCATTTCAGAGGGCAGTTAAGAGTCAACCACATTGCTGTGGGTCTGGAATCATATATAGGCCAGACCGGGTAAGGATGGCAGATTTCCTTCACTAAATGACATTAGTGAACCTTATGAAGCACCTTAATTCAGGCACGTTACAAATAAACGCAATGAAGCTGACATCAAACCAGGAAGGGAGAGAAAAAAGTCAAGATGGCGACCGAGGCGGTCCGGAGGTAAGCGCTCTCCCTGCTTCGGACGGCTCGCTCCCCCGCCGCCCGCTCCCGCTGCCGGAGCGATGTGTTCGGTGAGTCGGGTGGAGGCAGCGCAGCAGCAACAAGCAGCAGCAGCAGCCATGACGACCCGCTACAGCACGTCGGCTGGCAGCTCCTCGGCGGGAAGCTCGCATTCCGACTGGGAGGAGGGGAGCCGGGCATGGCGGCCAGAGGCCTGACCATGAGTGGGAGAAGCAGGCCCCGGGCCGTCGGACCGTGGAGCCGGCGACAGTGAGGAGGAGGCCGCGGCGACCGGAGCTTATACATCTCGACGATGTGTTCGGTGAGTCGGACGGAGGCAGCGCAGCAGTAGCAGCAGCTACGACGACCCGCTACAGCACGTCGGCCGGCAGCTCCTCGGCGGGAAGTTCGCAGTCCGACTGGGAGGAGGGAGAGCCGGGCATGGTGGCCAGAGGCCGGACCGTGAGCGGGAGAAGCAGGCCACCACATCGTGGAGCCGGCAACAGTGAGGAGGAGGCCGCGGTGACGGAGCGGCTGAGGGACATCACGTTCCCACTGCCATTGGATGCCATTGAATTGACTTTTTCTGAAAATGGCGCTGGAGAATAGCGACGTGTCTCTGTGAGCTCCCACAGCTTATTGTGGGAGTGATCGGGGAGTAAGCATTCCATTGTACTAGTTACATATGGCAAATAAAATTGAATAATTAAGAGAGCCTGAAATCTTGGTCAGAGAGATGGGTTTTTAGAAATGATTTTTAAAGGTGAAGAAGCAGGGAGGTTTAGGAAGGGAATTCAAGAGCGTTCTAAAGAATAGGACCAATACGGCTGAATGCTCTGCTGCCAATGGTGAGGCAAAGGGAGGTGGGAACAGTGTTTAGGAAGGTTATAGGGCTGGAGGAGATTGCAGAGATAGGATGGGGAGGTGCCATGGAGAGATTTATAGACAAGGACGAGGATTTTAAATTTCATGAGGTGATGAATGGAGAGGACAGGGAGAAATAAACAGAAAGCAGATTAAATTTGTAGTTACTATGTAATACTTCCAGACATAGGTTTCTTTTTGCCTTGCCTGCAGGCTCTCGAACTAAAAGCACAAAAGAAAACTTGAGAGCAGCACAACCAGCCATGGCTTCCATTCAATAAACCCTAGAGCCCTGACTGCATTGCGAGTTAAATTAAAGGAACGTTCTAACTTGAAACAGGATAGGTCCCCACTTCTGTCGCACTGGTGTAATGCAGGATGGTCTGTCTTCATGGCTTCCCGATGATCAAGCTAATTTTTTCTATGAGGAACAGTTTGCTGCTTTGCACAAATACATCTTGTTTACAGAAAGAATTACGATTGATGTATGTTATACCTGGCTGTTGCACACTTAATTACTATTAACAGTGTGCAAAATGATCTGTTAACTATATGCCTCTCCATAAGGTTGGAACCATTGCTAAAATTGGGGTTTTTCTATTTTTACGTACATGCTAAGCATCAGTTTCTGTATATGTTGATAATTACTGATAATGATTTTAATTATAAACCTGAAAAAGTTTTATGAAAGGTTTTGTTTAACCTAACTCTCCATCCCCAGCTTCCATCTGTAGCGCTCTCGACATTCACTTTGGGAGATTTATTGTTCCTTTCCTATGTACTACAACAAGAACTAAACCAGCACCATTCATCATTGCAGCTTACCCCAGGCATTAGCTGATCTTATTTTCTGGATGGATGGTGCACGCTCTGGTTGATTTATGTGGATAGGTAGGAAGTTTGGTAGTGTTTTAGTTGCAATTATTGAAGAGAAGCTGGGACCTCATTGGAACTGTATTCAGGGTTAGTGGCTACAACTAATAATTGATTCCTATAGATGTAATGGCTAGCACCAACTATTTATCGATAAGCTGCAAAGAGCTAGTGACTGAAGAGGCCACAAGGTACTCATAGTGACATTGTTTACAGTGCTGTTTATAATGAACTCTACGGAAGATGTAAATGCCCCTCTCACCTTTCGCTTTTACCAGATTCACAGCCAGTATAACCTCAGACAGTTTGTTCTGTGGCCCGAGAACCATGTTTTTCAATCCCTCATAAGCTTTCACAGTAATGTAGAGCATTGTATGTTGATGCTTGTTTCCGGGCAATGTATTTTGCTGCTTTGATAAATTTGGACATTAAATCTATCAAACAATAAGTTTCTTCAATTTTTTTTACTTGTGTTTTGTAATTGCGTGAGCTTGCTTCAAATTAGACACACGAGGCAGCCACTCGGACCAACGTTTCTACCCGTACCTACCCCAGGACATCTCCAGGTCAAACTAGTACTTCCTCCCTCCATTACAAGTTGCTGTTTTTTTCCAGCCACAAGGTAGCAATAATCTCTACGCAGTTTTATGTATCTGTATTTTACATTCGTCACCAAGTTGTCGTCACAAATATGGGCATTTCAAAGAGTTATCACCATTTCAGAGTATAAGTTACCTTCGGTCCCACGTGCTTTGGAAAGAGGTTTTTTGAATATTTGCACACAAATGCTAACTGATAGATATGAAATGCAATTGCTATTTTATCAAGTCATTAACCTGCTTATTTTAAATGGATTAATGCCTCTGTTAAAGTAGCAGGCAAAAGAGTTCCATACAAATACTTTAAGCATTCATGCATTACTATTTCAAGAGCCATATTTTGAGGGAGAGAGTTCTGTAACTGAGCTTGTACAGGACTTCAAAGAAATAACGACTGAATCTTGCTACTGTGAACCAAAGTTATTGGTGGTTTAATATTCATCAACTTCTAGTTCAGTCTCCAATAGCCTTATGTACAATACTGTGTGAGATTGCATAACAATTTGTACCTTACAGTTTGTTCAGTTCATGTGGGGGAGAAAACTAAAATAAAAAGTTAGTTTAAAAAAAAAAAAATATATATATATGCAAAATCTTAACTATTTATCATTATCTGCACAACAGCCTCATCCAACCCTGAGGAGCCAGACGTAACCCAACAACCCAGTGTGGATGGAGGAGATAAACCTGTGGAAAAGATAGGGAAGGAGGTGACTGAGCAGAAAGCAATCGGCAGAAAATCAATAGGTCAGAATATTTGCTATTGTTTTCAATGTATTGTGTTGCTCTTGGACAGATTGGTTCATCTTGTACCTGCTGAGTAAAAATGTCACTAGAGCAAAGAGTTAAATAATTACAATGGAATGTTGTTCAATGCAGAAAAAAATGCCTACTAACAGATTTGCATTTTCAGGGATGGTTATAACAGTACTTCAGTGGAGGACAATAGGAATAGGAACATCGGAACAAAAGGAGGCCATTCAGCCCCTCGAGTCCATTCCGCCATTCAGTTAGATCATGGCTGATCTGTATCTTAACTCCATCTACCCGCCTTGGTTCTGTAACCCTTAAAACTCTTGCCTAACAAAAATCTATCCATTTCAGTGGGGATTTGGGCTGATTTTCATGCCAGTCTTGCCACTTTCCTCCCATCCACTCTTCTCCTGAAGTCTTTGACTTCTTGCTGAGGTACAATTACTAGGGTGCCACAGGTGCCAACTAGTTGCATTTAAATGGACGAACTCTTTTGTTAAAATAGCAAGAGGTATGAATCAAATACAAAGATGTTAAGCAGTCATGCCATAGTGGCTGCTATTCATATGTGAGCCCTTGGTAATGTCACAGGCTGATCTTCCTTGGATTTGTGGCTAATTCATTGGCCTAGAAATTGTTCACTTGTGTGCTGATCAGGGATTCGTCGTGAGTTATTGACAACATTTGGATGAGTTTCCATGGAGATTTTCTGTGGGCTAAAATATGAGCATTCTCTGCTGCACTGGGGGGGTCAGACATTAAGAAGGAAGCATCAGTAATCCTCAAAATCAGCTGCAAACTGCAGCTAGGAGTCAGGTCAGCACACAAGGCAGCACTGAAAAGGCTGTAGGTTAGAGCATGACTCAGTGAGAAGATACAATCTGACAGATCAGAAGCTACAAGCATCTGCAAAGGATAAAAGGCACACCATTTACCATCGGAATCCCAGCAGGATGTCAGTGAAACCCAACAGCCAACCTGCACCTGTAATCCTTCCTCCAATAAATCGTAAAGATAGGTTGCATGGCAACATCGGAAGCAAAGTACAAGCACCAAGGGTTAATACTATGCTGATTTATGCTACATTCACACACTACGTAATAAAGGAAATAGGTGCTCTGCAATCACATTGGGGGAAAAATTTGGTTGCTTTGCGCCTCCCGTTAGCACCCTCAGCTAGTGCCAACACCTCCCGCGAAATTCAGCAGGAGGTTAGCAGCGGCCGTAACCGTTAGCGCCCGCGGCGCTGCGCCACCGGTGATGATGTAATCGCCGTGCGCAGCGCCCCGCTCGCGCCCCAGCCGCGATCTTCGGTACCGCCCCGACTTACCGCCAGGCACTATGTCCGACAGGGTCAGGGGGGCCGACCTGCGGCCGGGCCGGCGCTATTTAAAGGCGAGGTGTTGGGCGGCCATTTTTGTTGCTGGCCACCTGCCAGCACCTGCCTCCGCTGCCGTCCCCGGCCTCCTGACCTGCACCCCCGCGGAATGCCGGCTGCGCTCCATGAGCCCGGCACTTCTCTTGAGTGCCATGCTCTTTTGCTGGCACTCCGATCCCCGGTGGCCCAGCTGGGCCCCGGGTCACGCTGCGCAAGGCCCCTCCCCTTTAAGAAGGGGAGGAAGGCCTGCAATACTGCGGCGCGACGTGCCGCAATGCCAATATTCCCTTGCAGCGCCCCAAAAGGAAGGCGGGGTGCTTTCAGTAATGCCTAGCTTCCATCTTAGGGCGCTACCACTCAATTTTGGCCGCGGGGTGCTAATTTTTCCGGGGCGCTAAAAGTTGCGCCCCGGCGGAGTTAGTGCCCCAAAGGGGACGCGACTCAATTTTTCCCCCAATGAGTATTTATTTGTGATTGATTACAATATAGAAGCAGCGCAGCACAAGATGGTATTTGAAGAACTGAGTATGCAAATGTAGGACAAGGTGTTGGGCACAGTTACTTGATAGGTGTGGTTTGCCTCTTTAAGAAATGCCATTGCTCTTCTTGAATGGCATCTGTAATCAGTACCTGGCGCAGTTGTCTTCCTCGTTGGTAGCTCATTGGCCTTTAACCCTTTAACTCTGCCATAATTTTGTCATTCTGGGCATTGAGCTGCTCAATGAGGACTGGCTAAATTATGGAGTATGCTGTAGATGATATCTGAATGTTAACTGAATGGCAATAGATTGGGAGAAGGGGAAGTGCAACGAGACCTGGGTGTCCTTGTGCACCAGTCGCTGAAGGTAAGCATGCAGATGCAGCAGGCGGTTAAGAAGGCAAATGGTATGTTGGCCTTCGTAGCGAGAGGGTTTGAGTACAGGAACAAGGATGTCTTGCTGCAGTTGTACAGGGCTTTGGTGAGACCACATCTTGAGTATTGTGTGCAGTTTTGGTCGCCTTGTCTGAGGAAGGATGTTCTTGCCATGGAGGGAGTTCAGCGAAGATTCACCAGGCTGATACCTGGGATGGCAGGAATGACGTATGAGGAGAGATTGGGTCGATTGGGCTTATACTCGCTGGAGTTTAGAAGAATGAGAGGGGATCTCATTGAAACTTGTAAAATTCTGACAGGACTGGACAGACTAGATGCAGGAAGGATGTTCCCGATGGTCGGGGAGTCCAGAACCAGGGGTCACAGTCTAAGGATAAGAGGTAAGCCATTTAGGACAGAAATTAGGAGGAATTTCTTCACCCAGAGAGTGGTGAACCTGAGGAATTCTCTACCACAGAAGGCAGTAGAGGCCAATTCATTAAATATATTCAAGAAGGAGTTGGATATATTTCTTAAGGCTAAAGGGATCAAGGGATATGGGGAGAAAGCAGGGACAGGGTAGTGAATTTGGATGATCAGCCATGATCTCATTGAATGGCGAAGCAGGCTCAAGGGGCCGAATGGCCTACTCCTGCTCCTATCTTCTATGACAATTAATCTGGAAACCTGGGGCTGGGGCGTTACACTGTAAGGCTGTACCCAATCAGTCCAGACATGTGATGTTGATCATTCTGGCTGTACTAAGATCTTTGTGGCACCTGTACTCTGCTTCTGCCTGTGGTTGGTGCAGGGGTATCGTATGCCACAGCTCGATGGTCTCCCTGGTACTATCCTTCCACCCTCCATTTCCCTTCAACTAAGGCAATTTAAGATAAAGGGGTCAATGCCTCTGTTAAAATAGCAGACAGAGGAATATTGCATGAATGATTCAGGCATCTGTCTGCGAGCATTGGTAGGAGTCATTTCTGGGTTTTATTGTTTATGGCTGAGTGGGTAGATTGCTGGGAAATGGGCTATTTTTAAACAGCTACAGCCTTCTGCTCTGTTAAACTCTTCTTCGGCTGCAATTTTATTGTACTACCTGTCTGAAACCAATTGCTGCAGAGAGCAAAGTGCAGTCACAGCAGGCAGCTGAATGTCACTCTGACCCCTCAGAGACAGCTCTGTGCACTTATGTGCATCTTCCTTTTTTTTAATTGTTGGGCGATCACGATCGATGTTTCCATTTTCTCATTGCGTTAAAAAGTTTATAAAGTGCCCAGTGGACCCATTTGACATTAATTTGTTTGGAATTCAGAGGGGTGGTGGGGCAGCGGTGGTTGGGGGAGGAACCTAACTCCAGAATTAACATCTGTTTGTGGGACACCAGTTCTCAGAGAAAAAAGAATTGCAACAGGCACCTTAAAAGCAATATATCTGCAAGGATTTGGAAAGTGATTTCAGAACAGCACAATCTTAACTGAAAATTTTACTATCAGCCATGACTCAGTGTATAGCACTCTCGCCTCTTAGTCAGAAGGTCGTGGGTTCAAGTCCCACTCCAGAGACTTGAGCACAAAAATCTAGGCTGACACTCCAGTGCAGTACTGAGGGAGTGCTGCACTGTCGGAGTACTGTCTTTCAGATGAGGCGTTAAACCGAGGCCCCGTCTGCTCTCTCAGGTAGACTTAAAAGATCCCATGGCACTATTTTGAAGAAGAGTAAGAGAGTTATCATCGGTGTCCTGGACAATATTTATCCCCCAATCAACATAACAAAAACATATTATCTGGTCATTATCACATTGCTGTTTGTGGGAGCTTGCTGTGTGCAATTGGCTGCCACGTTTCCTACATTACAGCAGTGACTACACTTCAAAAGTAAATATAAACAGAAAATGCTGGAAACACTCAGCAGGTCAGGCAGCATCTGCACAGAGAGAAACAGAGCTAACGTTTCAGATCGATGACCTTTCCTCAGAACTCTTCTGACGAAAGGTCATCGATCTGAAACATTAACTCTGTTTCTCTCTGCACAGATGCTGCCTGACCTGCTGAGTGTTTCCAGCATTTTCTGTTTTTATTTCAGATTTTCAGCATCCTCAGTATTTTGCTTTTGTACAGTTCAAAAGTACTTCATTGGCTGTAAAGTGCTTTGGGACGTCCTGAGGTTGTGAAAGGCGCTACATAAATGCAAGCCTGTCTTTCTTTAAAATTAACTAGCATCTATAAATGTTGTGTTTCCCTTGTGTGTGTATGTCAGTACATGTCCATCTGTTGGCTGGGAATGTGTGAGCCAATGCTGTATGTTTTACAACACTATTAACTAAGTTTTTAAGCAATTAGTGCTCTATTCTATTTGGTCTCACAGCCTCCAGTTAATGGCCTTGACGGATAATATTCATTTCTGTATATCATAAATGGTAAATAATAAAAGAAAACTATTCTGCATAAAATCATAATCAACAAATAAAAATATTTCTTGTTCAATATCTCCAAGTCACACACTATCCTGACTTGGAACTATATTGCCGTTCCTTCAACTTCACTGGGTCAAAATCCTGAAGCTTCCTACCAATGTTCCCCCTAATTTTTTTTTTGGGTGTGCGGCCCCTTTAAGGGGCTGTGTGGCCCATTCACAGAAATTTAAAATTGAAAAAGCCAGTCCCACACTGTGCGGGGCCGGCAGAGAGCTGTGCAGCCGCACAGCCCAGCAGCTTAGAGGGAACGTTGCTCACCACCACATTCTCGAGGGCAATTAAGGATGGGCAATAAATGCTGGACTTGCCAGCGACGCCCACATCCCGTGAATGAATTTTTAAAAAATCTCCACCAATTTTCTCCCCTCCCCCCACCCTCTCATCAAGGTGCTGACTCTTGCTTGAGTACATTTCCAAGGGCACTTGTCGCCCTCTACTACTTTGCTTAAGTGGCTTTCACAGTGAGTACTCGCAAGCGTGCGAGATGTCTTTGCTGAGCCTGGTCCTGTCCTTCACCTGACATCCACACATTAGCAGTTCTGGCAGAGGTTGCTGGATGTGTAGTAGGAGCTCTGATTGACTTTTCCCTCCCCAGCTCAGGGGCCCTGAAGCCAGTGTAAGGTCCATCAGCAAATTGAAAATCTTAACAGTATTCAGCTTACTTACAATTGCTTAACTGTACTGATTGACATCTGCCAAAAGTAACATCCCTGATAAATTATCAAATATCTGTAGGAGATGGAGAAGCAGAAAGTGAAGAGGACGATGATGACGATGAAGATTCCAAGAAATCCTCTATGGATGAGGTATGCCAGCACCACTGAGTAATTTATATTACTTTGCGTTATCTGTACAGTGCTCGCTTCATGGGTAAAGCAAATTCTGTTTGGGGACAAGATAGTCCAGAAACCGTGATTGGACTTTATTGTCTGAGAGGTTCAATTTGGAGTTGTGTCCAAGGTTGATGGTTAAAACCACTTCCCACTAGGTGACTGTTGTATTTGTTGCTAGAAGCTCAAGTCTAGACAAATGCACAAGGTTTTCTGGAAGCTACTTTTGTACTAACATTGACAGTCTTGACTCAGTGGTAGCACTCTCACCTCTAAGCCTGACAGTCAAGGATTCAAGTCCCACTCCAGAAACTTCAGTACGTAATCTAGGCTGACACATCAGTGCACTACTCATGGTGTCCTGCTCTGTGGGAGGTGCCATCTTTTGGATGAGACGTTAAACTGAGGGCCCGTCTGGCCCCTCAGGTGGATGTAAAAGATCCTATGGCACGATTCTAAGAAGAGCAAGGAAATTCTTCCAATGCCCTAGCCAACATTTATCCTTCAACCAAAATCACTTAAAACAAAAACTGTTTATCTGGTCATTTACCTGATTACTCTTTCTGTGATCTTGCTGTGTGCAAATTGGCTGCTGCGTTTCCCTACGTTACAACAGTGACTACACTTCAAAAGTACTTCATTGGCTATAAAGCGCTTTGGGAAAGTTCTTTTACTGTTTTAGTTCAGATTCCAGGAAACCCTGGGGCTGTCATCAATGAGCTTCCTCCCAACAGCTACACCACTATCGTTTGCACAAACATAACTCTTCTAACCAGTTACTATTTAAACACTTTTTAAATACCCTATTTTGTACAGTTCTTCCATTGTGTTTGATGTTCAGCTCGGAGTCCACATCACGGAAGACCTCTCCTGGTCCCTCAATACCTCCTCTCTGGTGAAGAAGGCCCAACAGCGCCTATATTTCCTAAGGAGGCTGAAGGGATGTAACCTGTCACCCCTGATCCTCTCTAACTTTTACCGCTGCACAATAGAGAGCATCCTGACGAACTGTATCACAGTATAGTACGGCAGCTGTAGCTACTATGACTGGAAAGCCCTGCAGCGGGTAGTCAAAACTGCCCAACGCATTACCGGCACCCGGCTACCGACCATAGAGCACATATACCAGAAACGCTGTTTACGGAGGTCACGGACCATCATCAAAGACCCTACCCACCCCAGCCACAGTCTGTTCGCCCTCCTGCCATCTGGGAGGCGCTACAGATGCATTCGCACCCGAACGACCAGATTTAGGAACAGCTTCTTTCCCAGGGCTGTCATCCTACTGAACTCCACAAATAAACTCTAAAGCCTGCACATCTGCCAATGCACTTTATTATGGTTATGTTTATG
The DNA here is from genome assembly GCF_052327205.1 of Somniosus microcephalus. Lineage (NCBI taxonomy): Eukaryota > Metazoa > Chordata > Chondrichthyes > Squaliformes > Somniosidae > Somniosus > Somniosus microcephalus. The sequence goes on along the minus strand of NC_140989.1, from coordinate 142,870,435 downwards.
TTAATGTATTACAAGCCAAATGAATGTTGAATGTTTAAATGTCTTAATCTAAATGTACACTCTCGGGAGCCGCAAGCCTACATTTTGTTGTACTGCACTTGTGCACTAACAATGACAATAAAGTTGATTATTATTATTATTATAACTGCTCAAAGAAAGCAAATATTATTTGGTAGTCACCGTGCATATTCTGAAAGCTGTAAAGGAACCCGAGTGCAAAGCCCCGTCTTCACACTGTGGACACCCTCCATCGTGTTGTGTGGCACTACCACTGTGCTAAATGGGATACATTCAGAACAGATCTAGCAGCTCAAAACTGGGCATCCATGAGGCGCTATGGGCCATCAGCAGCAGCAGAATTGTATTCCACCACAATCTGTAACCTCATGGCCCAGCATATCCCTCACTCTACCATTACCATCAAGCCAGGGGACCAACCCTGGTTCAATAAGGAGTGTAGACGAGCATGCCAGGAGCAGCACCATGCATACCTAAAAATGAGGTGCCAACCTAGGGAAGCTGCAACACAGGACTACATGCATGCTAAAAAGCGGAAGCAGCATGCAATAGGCAGGGCTAAGCGATCCTACAATCAACGGATCAGATCAAAGCTCTGCAGTCCTGCCACATCCAGTCATGAATGGTGGTGGACCACTAAACAACTAACGGGAGGGGGAGGCTCCATGAATGTCCCCATCCTCAATGATGGTGGAGCCCAGCACGTGAGTGCAAAAGACAAGGCTGAAGCGTTTGCAACCAACTTCAGCCAGAAGTGCCGAGTGGATGATCCATATCAGCCTACTCCTGAGGTCTCCACCATCACAGAAGCCAGTCTTCAGCCAATTCGATTCACTCCACGTGATATCAAAAAATGGCTGAGCGCACTGGATACAGCAAAGGCTATGGGCCCCGACAATATCCCAGCTATTGTGCTGAAGACTTGTGCTCCAGAACTAGCTGTGCCTCTAGCCAAGCTGTTCCAGTACAGCTACAACGCTGGCATCTACCCAACAATGTGGAAAACTGCCCAGGTATGTCCTGTCCACAAAAAGCAGGACAAATCCAACCCAGCCAATTACCACCCCATCAGTCCACTCTCAATCATCAGCAAAGTGATGGAAGGTGTCATCGACAATGCTATCAAGCGGCACTTACTCACCAATAACCTGCTCACTGATGTCCAGTTTGGGTTCTGCCAAGACCACTCAGCTCCCAACCTCATTACAGCCTTGGTCCAAACATGGACAAAGAAGCTGAATTCCAGAGGTGAGGTGAGAGTGACTGCCCTTGACATCAAGGCAGCATTTGACCGAGTGTGGCATCAAGGAGCCCTAGTAAAACTGAAGTCAATGAGAATCAGGGGGAAAACGCTCCAATGGCTGGAGTCATACCTAGCACAAAGGAAGATGGTTGTGGTGGTTGATGGTCAATCATCACAGCCCCAGGACATCACTGCGGGAGTTCCTTCAGCTGCTTCATCAATGACCTTCCCTCCAACATAAGGTCAGAAATGGGGATGTTCGTTGATGACTGCACAGTGTTCTGTGCCATTCACAACTCCTCAGATAATGAAGCAGTCCATGCGCACATGCAACAAGACCTAGGCAACGTTCAGGCTTGGGCTGATAAGTGGCAGGTAACATTCGCGCCACACAAATGCCAGGCAATGACTATCTCCAACAAGCTAGAGTCTAACCACCATCCCTTGACATTCAACGGCATTACCATCGCCAAATCCCCCAACCTCAACATCCTGGGGGGGTCACCATTGACCAGAAACTTAACTGGACCAGCCACATAAATACTGTGGCAACAAGGGCAGGTCAGAGGCTAGGTATTCTGTGGCGAGTGTCTCACCTCCTGACTCCCCAAAGCCTTTCCAACATCTGCAAGGCACAAGTCAGGAGTGTGATGGAATACTCTCCACTTGCCTGGATGAGTGCAGCTCCAACAACACTCAAGAAGCTCGACACCATCCAGGACAAAGCAGCCCACTTGATTGGCACCCCATCCACCACCTTAAACATTCACTCCCTCCACCACCGGCGCACCGTGGCTGCAGTGTGTACCATCTACAAGGTGCACTGCAGCAACTCACCAAGGCTTCTTCAGCAGCACCTCCTAAACCCGCGACCTCTTCCACCTAGAAGAACAAGAGCAGCAGGCGCAGGGGAACACCACCACCTCCAAGTTCCCCTCCAAGTCACACACCATCCTGATTTAGAAGTATATCGCCGATCCTTCATCGTCGCTGGGTCAAAATCCTGGAACTCCCTCCCTAACAGCACCATGGGAGTACCTTCACCACACGGACTGCAGCTGTTCAAGAAGGCGGCTCACCACCACCTTCTCAACGGCAATTAGAGATGGGCAATAAACGCTGGCTTTGCCAGCGACGCCCACATCCCATAAATGAAGAAAAAAAATAACAGGACCAACAGGTGAAAGTGAACGTATTTCTTTGTCCCCACTTTTTGGTTTTTGGACATTGGACATCATGTCCCAGCTGAGATCCATTGGCAAACTGCTAGTGCGACTGTGTCCAGGATAACAGAAAGACTTGAATTTATATAGCGCCTTTCACAACCACAGGACTTCCCAAAATGATTTACAGCCAATGAAATACTTTTGAAATGTAGTCACCATTGTAATGTAGGAAACACAGCAGCCAATGTGCGCACAGCAAGCTCCCACAAACAGCAACGTGAAAATGACCAGATAATCTGTTATTTTTAGTGATGTTGGTTGTGAGGTAAATATTGGCCAGGACACCAGGGATAACGCCCCTGCTCTCTCCGAAATGATGCCATGGGATCTGTTACGTCCGCTCGAGAGAGAGCAGACGTCTCATCCAAAACGTGGCACCTCCGACAGTCCAGTGCTCCCTCGGTACTGCACTGGAGTGTCAGCCTAGATTTATGTGCTCAAGTCTGTGGAGTGGGACTTGAACTCCCCCAAGCTTGTGGTTCAGATGCAAGAGTGCTACCAACTGAGCCACAGCTGACACCAGTTGACTCAGCTGCCAAGATACACAGAAAAGCCAATTTGCCCTCCTCCTGCATGCCTCCAGCCTATGAGGGAGTATCTAGCCTCTGCTCTATGCCTTCTCAATGGCACAGCCATATTTACCATGCGGAGGTTACATGGACACGTGTCCCAGCATTGCACCATTGCAACAACGCTACTGCACCATCTGACTGGAAATGTTTTTAGATTTAAAGCTATATTCAGAAATGTGCTAATTTGCAGGACTGATATTGTAGGCCTTGAAACGCAGTATGTTCCATAGGACATGCATATTTATAACATCTTGCTGGTTTGTATTGCAGGGGACTGCTGGATGTGAAGCCAATGCCACAGAAGAAATGTCCAATCTGGTTAATTACATTCAACCTGTGAAGTTTGAGTCCTTCGAGGTGGCTAAGAGTGAGTGGCTTTTTATTTGTCAGTTTTCACACTGCAGAATATCATGATTTGCTGCCATAATTTTGAGATTGATAAGTAAATGTACTGCCATATAGGAACCCAGAGAGTGGTTAGAACGTGGAACGCGCTGCCACAGGGAGTAGTTGAGACGAATAGCATAGATGCATTTAAGGGGAAGCTTGACAAGCACATGAGGGAGAAAGGAATAGAGGGATACGCTGACTGGGTGAGATGAAGTGGGGTGGAAGGAGGCTCGTGTGGAGCATAAACACCAGCATGATCCAGCTGGGCCGAATGGCCTGTTTCTGTGCTGCAAATTTTATGTACTATGTAATTCTGTGTAAAAGTTACAAAGTGTCAGCAGTGGGTTAACTACAGAGAATAAATGCACTGTTTTCTTCCTGGATTTGCTTATGAGTCGCTAATTTGTTCTGCTTTTGTTGGCTGCAGACACCCACTTTGAATTAGAAAATCTTCCTGCCGATTCCTTTTCCTTGGGTCTCTGTAGGCTATTTGTTCTGAGCAGACTGGGAAAAGCCATATACTCGAGCTCCAGAGAGACAGTAAATGCTGCATTGATCCTTCTGCATTTACCTGCTCCGTAGGAATTCCTTCCCCTGTGTCAATGCATTGAGCCCGTTCCATTACGTTATGCAATGAGGGGACTGGGTACCCTGGAAATGAGGATAATGTTAAAATTATACCTCATGTTAATTAAAACCAGCCGACCATCCATGTTTGATGCGGGTCATCAGCAATTTGGGGGCAGCGTCTGTTTTGGGAAAGGAAAACAAAGTGGACCTCTTGGCCAAGTGTCAATCCTGAGTTGCTCCTCGTGGCAAGCCCACTGGTTGACACCACCGCACGTGGAGTGGGAAATCTCGAGAGATTGGGAATTCCCTCCCACACCACGCAGTTGTTTATACCAGGGGTGACAAAACGTAGGGGCTCCAGAGAGGCACTTTCACTGGCAGGAAAGGAAAGCAACGTTACTGGGGGATGAGTGGAGGGATGGCAGAGCAGCTGGGAGCAGTGTTTTGAGGGGGGAGAGACGGCCGAAGCTGAGTGTGGTGCTTTGAGGGCACGGATAAGTCAGGAGCACTGCTTGGTAGTGGGTGGGGGTGGGGAGGGGGGCGGTTGTAGAAGGCAGAAACAGCACTTTGCAGGGAGGTATTTGTGGTGTATGTGCCTTTAAGAGCCCCAGGTGTGCGTAATGCCTGTAATTGCCACTTGGGCTATATAAGCCTGTGTATTGTGTATATCCTTTAGAACCCCCCCCAGACTTTGCTTAGTAAATACCTATGAACCAACTCCTGTCTTCAGTGTCTTTATCAACACACGGACACTACAGTGGCGACGAAGTGGAAACGGACTTACCTGCAATTCGGCAGCACCTCAAGGACATCGATTCCTCCGGCGTCCAGAAGACTCAAGGAAGTGAGAAAAGCTGTAGTTTCACCAGCTGGCCAAGCTGGTGGCAGGTACTGCGCTAATCCTTCCTGGGCATCAGGCTGGGGCTCCAGCGGCGGGCTCTACAGCTGAGACAGGCAGCGAAATCGGAGGCAAGCAATAACGGACTGGGAGGGAGCACTCGGGAGACGGCCGGCGCGGCAAGCAGGTCAGCGTTCAGACCTCCGGCGGGAACGAGTCTCCAACAGTAAATTTTAAAAAAAATAAAGAGAACGGGAACCGCAGTAAACAGCGTTTTTATCGGCAGCAGCGGCGGGAAAGCGCGGGAAGCGCCATATCTTTGCTACAGAAAAGAAAAAAAAAGCGCGGGAAGCGCCATATCTTTTCTGAAATGCCTAAGTCTGGCGATATTGATGCTTTTGATAGCGAAAGAGAGCCTAATTTTGGCAATATTGATGTTTTTGATAACGAGATAGAGGATTGGACCACATGTGGAAAGAGTGGAGGTATATTGCACCGCAAATGGAATAGAAGATGAAAAAAAAGCTTCAGTGCTTCTGGATCTAATGGGCGCACAGACATACAAGCTGTTACGAAACTTAATCACTCCAGCTGAACTGATGGACAAGAATTTTGAGGAGATTGTTGATACCCTACACTGCCAATTCGAGGCAGGACTGGCAGATTCTCTGCGAGACAAATTCATCTGCGATCCCCTAAGTGTAGAAACACAAAAAAAGGTATCTTCTGAGAAAGATTTAACACTGGACAAGGCTTTCAGTGCAATAGGAGCTGCAAAGATACAGCAAAGGCCACAGGACTTCGGCACCCATGAAATGACACGGGGTTTCGAGAGATGTTATCGCTGCGGCAGATCCACCCATGATCAGAGGGACTGCTGGTTCAAGGAAAAAGCATGCAGGCGATGCGGAAAGATGGGACACATTCCACGTGTGTGCCGAGCTGGAAATAAAAAATCCACTAACGGGAAAAGAATCAATAAGGAAAAGCACAGAAAGGTACAAATGATGACGGACAGTAGCTCTGAAGACCAGAAGAGCGATAGCGACTCCGGGAACAAGAGACTAAGCTCTCTCAAATTACATAATGTAATTGCCAAAGAAGATTACCAGACCATTTGGGTTACCCTCACAATAGCAGGGTCCCCAGTTAAAATGGAGCTAGATACAGGATCAGCTCTGACCGTCATAAATCGACGGGATTACGAGCGGCTATTTCCGCATATACCTTTAAAAGACACATCCATTATCCTGAAAACATATACGGGGCAAAAAGTACACCCCAAAGGAAAAATAAGGGTGCCCGTTGTATACAACGGCAAGGAAATACAAAAGTTGTATTTATACGTTCTACAAGATGGTGGTCCACCGCTGTTGGGACGTGAATGGATCAGAAAAATACGTTTAGACTGGCACTCCATTCAGGCACTGACGGTGACCAGTAAGGAAAAAAATGATGATGACGTCATACCTGAACGATTAAAAGACATCTTGGCCAACGCCAAGGAAGTGTTTCAAGAGAAACTAGGAACCTTGAAAGGCATCACCGCCTCAATAAAAGTGGAAGATGCAGCAATTCCCAAGTTTTTTAAGGCAAGACCGGTGCCATACGCAATTCGTCCAGCAGTCGAGGCAGAGCTGGAGAATTTGGAAAAGGCAGGCGTATTATCTAAAATAGATTGGAGCGAGTGGGCAACACCCATCGTCCCAGTCATGAAGAAAGCATTGAAGGGTGATGGATCTGAAGAACAGAGAAAAATTTGCATCTGTGGAGACTTCAAGGTGACTGTAAACCCGGTCCTTCACACGGTACAGTATTCTCTTCCGAGGATAGAAGATATTTTCGCCTCACTATCCGGAGGGAAACGTTTCACCAAAATTGACTTGGCACAGGCATACCTACAGATGGAGGTTGAAGAGGCCTCTAAAAAATATCTCACGATAAATACACACAAAGGTCTGTACCAGTACAATCGACTGGTTTTCGGAGTAGCATCCGCTCCAGCTATCTGGCAAAGAGCTATGGAGCAAGTCCTCCAAGGGATTCCGGGGACTCAATGCTACCTAGACGACATCCTTGTAACAGGAGAAAACGACAACGAGCACCTTGCCAATTTAGAGCAGGTGCTCACTAGGCTGAGAGAACGGGGCCTACGAGCAAATCGCCCCAAGTGCGAATTTTTCCGAAATCAAATATCATATTGTGGCCACATAATAAATAAGGAAGGGTTGCATAAGTCACCTGAAAAAATTGAGGCGGTCATAAAAGCCCCAGCACCTGAAAATGTTTCACAATTAAGGTCGTTCCTGGGATTAATAAATTACTATCATAAATTTTTACCGAACTTATCAACTCTTCTACACCCTCTTAATGAACTGCTACAAACAGGAGTAATTTGGAAATGGAACGAAGACTGCAAAAATGCCTTCCATAAATGCAAAGACTTAATCACATCCAAAGAAGTTTTGGCTCATTACAACCCATCACTGCCAATCAGACTGGCGTGCGATGCATCCCCTTACGGCATAGGAGCAGTATTATCGCATAAATTCCCTGATGGCTCGGAACGGCCGATAGTTTTTGCGTCACGCTCATTGAACTCAGCTGAGCGTAACTATGCCCAAATCGACAGGGAAGCACTCAGCCTGGTATGGGGAGTAAAGAAATTCAACCATTACCTACACGGACAAAAATTTACCTTGTTGACTGACCATCAACCCCTCATCTCCATATTCAACCCTAAAAAGGGTGTTCCCATTATGACAGCACAAAGGCTACAGCGGTGGTCCCTTTTTCTAGGGACACACCAATACAACATAGAATACAAAGGATCAAAACAGCATGGGAATGCTGACGGTTTATCGCGCCTACCGTTGCCAACGGTAGAAGAGGCACCTACAGTAGACCCAATGGAGATGTTCCACTCTACCATAGTGGAATGTCTACCAGTAACAAATTCTGCCATTGAAAGGGAAATGAGAAATGACCCGACTCTTTCACGGGTCTATGATTTAACAGTGAAGCGATGGCCAGCACATGGCGAACCACTGTTGCCAGCATTCTCGCAAAGAAGAGAACAGCTGTCAGTGTGCCGAGGAACCTTGATGTGTGGATCCAGAGTGGTGATTCCACCCAAACTCCAGGATAAAGTGCTAAAGGAGCTTCACGAGGGGCATCTGGGTGGAGTGAAAATGAAGAACCTAGCCAGGGCGTTTGTATGGTGGCCAGGTATCAATGGAGACATCGAAGAAATGACCAAGAGCTGCCTAGGATGCCAGAAGGTCCAAAACGCTCCACCACAAGCCCCTCTACATCCATGGGAGTGGCCCTCATCTCCCTGGCAAAGGGTACACATCGACTTTGCTGGTCCATTTATGGACTCAATGTTCTTAATCGCGGTTGATGCACACTTCAAGTGGCCGGAGGTAATAAAGATGTCCTCCACCACCACGGAAAAAACCATCACAGTATTAAGGACCATATTTGCCAGGAATGGGCTACCAGAACAGATTTGCTCTGATAATGGACCGCAATTTGTGTCCGAAGAATTCAGAAAGTTCTTAAAAAACAATGGGGTTAAGCACTACACGTCCACCCCATACCATCCCGCCACCAATGGATTGGCTGAAAGGTTTGTCCAGACCTTCAAGAAGGCCATAAAGGCCATGGGTAATGAAGACATAAAACTTCAGCACAAGGTGGATAACTTCTTATTCGCATACAGGAATGCAACACATATGGTTATCAACCAAACTCCCGCCATGATGTTCTTCAATAGAAACCTAAGATGCCGGCTGGATTTGGTCAAGTCCAACATCAGAAGGGACGTGGAGAACCGGCAGTTTCAAGGCATGAATGAAAGGCCAACTAGAACCTTCCAGATAGGTCAACAAGTTTTGGCCCGGGACTACCGTACCGAGAAATGGCAGCCTGGAACTATCTGCACACGACTAGGACCACTGATGTATACCGTGGACATCGGAGAAAGCATAATAAGGCGCCATGCTGACCAAATCATAAAGTCATCCGAAAAGGGACAACCTACACCACCACTCTATACATCTAACGATGAAGTAGAGATACCCATATCTACCTCCGATCCGGTGATACTGGAACCCGATGAACCCGACACTGGCATTCAAGCCGAATCAGCCTTGCCAGAAGAACCTACTACACCACCAGAAACTACTACACCCCCGAGGCGTTATCCGGACCGAGTCAGGAAGCCTCCTGAGAGACTAACTTATAATTAATTAATTACAGCAATGTATATTATTTTGCATATAACATGTAATTAATAATTACTTAAAATATGATGTACTGGTTAGCTAAAAAGGGAGGAATTGTGGTGTATGTGCCTTTAAGAGCCCCAGGTGTGCGTAATGCCTGTAATTGCCACTTGGGCTATATAAGCCTGTGTATTGTGTATATCCTTTAGAAACCCCCCCCCCCAGACTTTGCTTAGTAAATACCTATGAACCAACTCCTGTCTTCAGTGTCTTTATCAACACACGGACACTACAGTATTGCCCATATTAACTTAGGGGGAAGAAGGAAACATGCGAGGGGCGGGAGCTTTTTGTCAGGTTGAACTGGGGAATCTGGAAGGGACAAAGAATGGCAGCTTATACCAGGGAGAGGGGGAGGACTGCAGATTCAATTGGGGGAGGGGGGGAAGAAAAAGTAGAGTGCCGGCATGAATCGAGAGATATGGAGGGTGAGATAGCAGCCTGGATTTTCCTCTAAATCGCAGCCCAATTTGGGACGGTAAATGGAGTAAAATGGGTTCTTCGAAGCTACTGCTCAGATCCATTGTTTAAAAAAAACTGTACCTGGATTATCATCCCAAAAAAGCCATAGTCCCCTTCAAGGGCCACCAGGAGCCCACTCCGATTCATGTAAAGGGGTCAAAAGGGCGTGTCTAACTCCTCCGACCCATTTCCGCCAACTTCTACCACTATATAAGTGACAGGAGAAGCTTCAGGAAGGTATCGCTCAGGTGGTTACCACAATGAGGAGGCAATTTGGTCCGCTGGCACTAAAGGTTGGTGTTACTTTGCCTGTATATTTACTTTGGAGGTTTAGTCAGGACGTTTGCAGCTAGCTTCACTTGGCTTTTCTCAAAGTACTGCTTTGCATTTGGGACATAGATTTTCCAATGCGAAGACCTCAATGCAGATATGAAAGAGGTTAGATTTGAGTCAGGAATCACAGAAAGCATCTCTTCCCTCACTCATAGCCACTCACCAGGGTCTACAGACCAAGAAAGTCTTCCTTAGACTTTTCTGGCCATCTGAGCTTCAGAAGGCTGTGCTTGCCCCCCCCTCCCCCCCCCCCCCCCAGAGGTTATTGGGGAAACAATGCAACTGCAGACTGAAGACCTGCAGCCCACTTCCACTAGGGAGTGCATCAATGTCCGTACCAGTCAAGTCACCACTGCCTTGAATTTCTTTGCATCTGGATCCTTCGGGGCTGCTTCAGGTGATCTTTGCTACTTCAGTCAGGCAGCTGGTCACCATCACATCAACTGTGTTTGGAGGGGGTGCAGTGCCCCTGTGTATTGGCTCGGAAGGCAGTGGTGTGCCTTTATAAACCTGTGGGGAGGGGGGAACAGTATTTGAAAGATGATATGCAATTCTAAATGTGTTGCCTCCAGCCCTGACTAGAATGATTCTATGGTTAATAAGATCAGGTTCAAATCCCCTATTTGGTATTTGGCATTTCAATTCAAAAATGAAAATTAATTAAAACCATTTGCTCCCAGTAATAGATTATCTGCAGCTACTGGGAGAAAGAAGGTTTAACATACAGTATAAAGAAAAAACATTCATTGCCAAAGTGCAATGACCATTTTCAATTTCAAAACGGAAAATGCACCAAATAATATATTAAAAATTAACGGTTACGCAGGGGCGGGATGATACCTCCAGACACTCCTTGACAATAAATCTAATGCCTTCAACACTTGCATTCCCTTTTAGGCTGTCATGTACTAATGTTTTTTTCTTCCAATCCATGTGAAGGAATGTTTGGTATTCCTACAGCTTAATTTACAAGCTACACGTTCAGTGTAAGTGTTTGTTTTTACATGTCGTAGGCTCATGTTCACGGGCGATTTTGAGTTGTTGGCTTTTTTTGATGCTGTTAATCAACGTTTGTTAATTTTCTAGGTTGCCATGTACGTCCTATTCATAAACACATTGCTGACAAGCCTTTAAAGATGTAAAGATTTCCTTTCAGGCATATTTTATAAAAGGGCCTTTCTTATTTGTTTTGGTAGAAAATATATAACTGGCTAATTTCCTGTTGCTTTGAGCATTTTTTACACATGAGTGTGACTACATGTGACTACATGATAATCAAAATGATTCTTTCAGACTCTTCAGCAATAGTATGAATGCATAGAATTACATAGTCAGATTATTCACGGTGCTCCGTTACATTGAATATCCTTTTTGGTTAATTGTCTTCTAATCATTTTCTTCCCTATTTCAGTTGGACCAGGAATGTTTGTGCCAAGTGTCTCTTTGCTGTTGAATCTCAACAGCCTAAGGCTGAAGATTAGCCTAGCATAATTGCAGTCCGTGTAATGTCAGACATATGACTACTGATGAGACAGTGACCTACAGTTTTCAAAGACAGAGTAATCCTTGTTGAGAATTAGATAGGATCTTTACTTTTTTTTGGCCTTAAAGCACATGATGTATGAGACAAACAAGGAGTTTCACATTTTCAGGCTGTACTGATTTTTTAAATTGTTGTTGTGATGGCCTTGAAATGTAACTGTGTATTCTACAGTCACATACTGGTGTTGAGGACCACACATACAAGGCTATGTACAGATCAGCAACTTTAGTTGCTTGAGTACAAAAAAGATTGCAATTCGCTGACCATTCGTCCTGAATTATCTTTTGGGGATTGTCGAGCAGATGTGGGCATTTGGTTTCACTGCAATTTTGAATTTATATTCAGCACCTGGCCCACTTCAAATTCCTATTATCTGAATGCTGCTGCACAGACAGAGAGCGAGAGTTTCACTGGATTACTGGAGAAACTGGATGTTCAGATCTATTAGCGAGCAAGAAGAGGCCTAGTCTCATATTCCAGAGAACATGTGTTCAAACCCCACCATGGCAGAGAGGTGTGAGAAGAGTCATGCCTAATTTGGGAGCAGTATTGAAATCTCAGGCAGGCTTGGACTTCATAAATAGTTAAAAGTTGTTGAAGGGGAAAAAAATGTCTGTCACGAAAGAGGAGACCAGGGGAGAGAAATTCAGTATCGCCCCATTTAGGGCGCAATTATCGGCCGGGCGCAAAGTTTAGCGCCTGCCGCTAATTATCGCTTCTGACTGCAAACTTGGCTTCTATCGCCCCTGGAGGTGATTGGAGCGCTAAATCAGGCGCTACACACCTCTCTTAAGGCGCTAACACCGAGGAGCGAGGCGCTACCTCAGAGCGCTGGCAAAGCTGATGTGATATCAGTCAGCAATGGAACACAGACACACTGGCGTCGACCAGTTCTTAAAGGGGAGGGTCGATCTTGCTCTCCATCCACACCCTGCTCATTGCAGCCTTGAATCTCGGCCTGGAGAGACCTGTACATCAATTCTGCTGGAAACAACAATGGAGAGACCCAGGGAAAGAGCTCAGAGTGCAGCCCCCATAGTCTCTTCTAAATTGATACAGGAAGGGCAAATCCAAATGAACCTGCAAAGTGCTGCTCAGTACCCAAAACTCCTTCACACAGCATTGAATCTCTCCAGAAATCTCTCTCTCCCTCAGAATGCATGGTGCAAAAATGTCGCCGACAAAAAATGGCAGGAAGCGGTCGCCTTTAAATAGCGTTTCCCCAGTCCCTTCCTGACTGCAAAACGCTCCCCTCCACCTGTCGCTGCTAGCGGTAGGCGGTAAGGCAGAGGGCGCCACTCAATATCCGGTCCGGGGCACTACCGGGGCAATGCATGCTCGACTGACGTCACGAACTGCGGGCACAGGAGATCGTGGCAGTAGTGTTTAGCGCCGCCGCAAAATGTCTGGTTAATTTCGCGAGCGGCGCAAACATCGCCGCGCCCGGGAACTAGTTTGCACCACTTAGGGCACTAATGGGAGGCGCAAAGCAACCAAATTTTTCCCCCCAAACCTCTTGCAACGGTGGAGGTGCTGGAGCTCCATCTGAGTTCAGAGGAGATTACAGTTCCCAACCCTCCCGGAATGACTGGGAGTTTCTCAGAGTCAGGGGTTCCTATCCCGAGTGCTGCCTCCATAAGCCCGGGAGATCAGCAATTTCAATTTCCCTGCTGCAGTGCACCCACATGAACAACAGACACTTATGTGAGGTACTGTAAATAATGACTGACTGTTAGCTTGGTGTCGGGATTCGGGAGGTAGGGGCTCTGAAATCGACGGGTGGGCAGAATCGGAAATTGGGGGAACTCTGAAATTGAGGGGGGTCTTGAGAGTGGGGAGGGGAGAGATGGAGACTGGGGAATGGGGAAGAGGGAGGCTGGGGAAAGGGGGTGTGGGGAGAGCAGAGACTGGGGACTGGGGGAGAGAGAGACTGGGGAATGGGGGCTCGGGGAGAGCGGAGACTGGAGACTGGGGGAGAGAGAGACTGGGGAATGGGGGCTCGGGGAGAGCGGAGACTGGAGACTGGGGGAGAGAGAGACTGGGGAATGGGACTTGGGAGAGAGGGAGACTGGGGACAAGGGAGCCAGGAATGGGGGAGAAGGAGACTGGGGAAAGTGAGAGAGGGAAACTGGGGAATGGGAACTTGGGGAGAGAGGGAAACTGGAGACTGGGGGAGAGAAAGACTGGAGAATGGGGGCTTGGGGAGAGAGGGAGACTGGGGTATGGGGGACAAGGGAGCCAGGAATGGGGGAGAAGGAGACTGGGGAAAGGGAGACTGGGGAATGGGGACTTGGTTGAGAGGGAGACTGGGGAATGGAGAGAGAGAGAGACTGGGAATGGGGACTCAGGGAAAGAGGGAGACTGGGGTATGGGGGAGAGGAAGACAGGAATTGGGAGACGGAGACTAGGGAAAGGGAGAGAGGGAGACTGGAGAATGGGGGAAGAGGGAGACAGGAATGGGAGAGAGGGAGACTGGGGACTGGGGGCTCAGAGAGGAAGACTGGGGTATGGAGGACAAGGGAACGAGGAATGGGGGAGAGGGAGAATGGGGAAAGGGAGAGAGGGAGACTGGAGAATGGGGGAAGAGGGAGACAGGAATGGGGGAGAGGGAGACTGGGGAAAGGGGGCTCGGGGAGAGAGGGAGACTGGGGACTGGGGGCTCAGAGAGAGGAAGACTGGGGTATGGGGGACAAGGGAACGAGGAATGGGGGAGAGGGAGACTGGGGAATGGGGGAAGAGGGAGACAGGAATGTGGGAGAGGGAGACTGGGGAACGGGGGCTCGGGGAGAGTGGGGGATGAGGACTTGGGGAGAGGGGGAGACTGGGGATCGGGGAGAGTGGGGGAATGGGGACTTGGAGAGACTGGGGATCGGGGAGAGTGGGGGAATGGGGACTTGGAGAGACTGGGGATCGGGGAGAGTGGGGGAATGGGGACTTGGGGAGACTGGGGATCGGGGAGAGTGGGGGAATGGGGACTTGGGGAGACTGGGGATTGGGGAGAGTGGGGGAATGGGGACTTGGGGAGACTGGGGATCGGGGAGAGTGGGGGAATGGGGACTTGGGGAGACTGGGGATTGGGGAGAGTGGGGGAATGGGGACTTGGGGAGACTGGGGATCGGGGAGAGTGGGGGAATGGGGACTTGGGGAGACTGGGGATCGGGGAGAGTGGGGGAATGGGGACTTGGGGAGACTGGGGATTGGGGAGAGTGGGGGAATGGAGACTGGGGACTTGGGGAGAGGGGGAGACTGGGGACTTGGGGAGACTGGGGATCGGGGAGAGTGGGGGAATGGGGACTTGGGGAGAGGGGGAGACTTGGGATCGGGGAGAGTGGGGGATGGGGACTTGGGGAGACTGGGGACTTGGGGAGAGGGGGAGACTGGGGATCGGGGAGAGTGGGGGATGGGGTCTTGGGGAGAGGGGGAGACTGGGGATCGGGGAGAGTGGGGGATGGGGTCTTGGGGAGAGGGGGAGACTGGGGATCAGGGAGAGTGGGGGATGGGGACTTGGGGAGACTGGGGACTTGGGGAGAGGGGGAGACTGGGGATCAGGGAGAGTGGGGGATGGGGTCTTGGGGAGAGGGGGAGACTGGGGATCGGGGAGAGTGGGGGATGGGGACTTTGGGAGAGGGGGAGAGGGGGAGAGTGGGAATGGGGACTTGGGGAGAGTGGGGATTGGGGAGAGTGGGGGAATGGGGAGAGGGGGAGAGTGGGGATCGGGGAGAGTGGGGGAATGGGGACTTGGGGAGACTGGGGATCGGGAAGAGTGGGGGAATGGGGACTTGAGGAGACTGGAGATTGGGGAGAGTGGGGGAATGGGGACTTGGGGAGTGGGGGAGAGTGGGGATCAGGGAGAGTGGGGGATGGGGACTTGGGGAGACGGGATCAGGAAGAGTGGGGGATCGGGGAGAGTGGGGGAATGGGGACTTGGGGAGACTAGGGATCGGGGAGAGTGGGGGATGGGGACTTGGGGAGACGGGAGATTGGGGAGAGTGGGGGATCGGGGAGAGTGGGGGAATGGGGACTTGGAGAGAGGGGGAGAGTGGGGATCGGGGAGAGTGGGGACTGGGGTCATGGGGATCAGGGAGAGTGGGGGATGGGGACTTGGGGAGACTGGGGATCGGGGAGAGTGGGGGAATGGGGACTTGGGGAGACTGGGGATTGGGGAGAGTGGGGGAATGGGAACTTGGGAAGAGGAGGAGACTGGGGATCGGGGAGACTGGGGGAATGGGGACTTGGGAAGACTGGGGATTGGGGAGAGTCGGGGAATGGGGACTTGGGGATTGGGGAGAGTGGGGGAATGGGGACTTGGGGAGACTGGGGATTGGGGGAATGGGGACTTGGGGAGACTGGGGATTGGGGAGTGGGGGAATGGGGAGTCTGGGGATTGGGGAGAGTGGGGGAATGGGGACTTGGGGAGAGTGGGGATTGGGGAGAGTGGGGGAATGGGGACTTGGGGAGAGGAGGAGATTGAAGATCGGGGAGAGTGGGGGAATGGGGACTTGGGAAGAGGACGAGACTGGGGATCGGGGAGAGTGGGGGGATGGGGACTTTCGGACGGACTGTACAACGGGCTGCCAATTCACTATCACCCATCTTGTGCTACTCCCCAAGATGACTTTTTAACCCATGTTTCTTTGAGGATCTGAAATAAATAAGATTTTCATTGCCCTGCCCTCGAACGCCATGGTGGAGATCAAGGTGAATTGAGAGGCGTGGAGGCAAGGCAAGTAAGGAGAACCGAATGGATCAAGCATATAGCCTTTTCAATGGAGCAAACACTTGCAAATCAGGTCGATTCAAACTTGGTGAAGTTTTATCGGTGGTAATTATCAACTGGCAGACGCCCATTTCTCTGCTGAGAAATGGGAATCTGACCTTTAAAAATCAAGGTGTGGGTAAGGGAGGGAGCTTGGCCACCAGATTGATGCCCAAAGTTCGCCTGATACAATTTTCAGGCAGGCGTATATATGGGCAAGCAGCATCCCCACCTGTTTCCTGCAGGAAGGCTGCTTAAATATGCAAATCGGGGTCCTAAACCAGGAGGAGCTTGTCAGCCTACGAGTCAAATAATGTCACCTTATGTGTGCAGGCCAGGTTACATTCTCCGCATTCTGAAACACTCCATTTGGATGTATACCTGAAGGGGAAAAATTTGCAAGACTATGGGGAAAGAGCAGGGGAGTGGGACTAACAGGATAGCTCTTTCAAAGAGCCGCATAGACATGATGGGCCGAATGGTCTCCTTGTGTGCTGTATGATTCTATGCTAAGAAATCCGAGTGGCATTTGTGTTTGATGGTGTAATGTAATTATATATGTATCCAGCAGAGGGAGCATGTCAGTCATTTATTGAGCTTCAGAGTGAGCGTTAATTTGGTCAGAAAGGTAGAAAGTGGAAATGAGACAGACAGTGATTTTGAAAACAAGTAATTTCTTTTTAGTTTTATTCAGAACCAATTTCCACAGACACAATGGTGAGGAGGATTGGCAAATGCTGCTAAGATAATCAAGAGAAAAGAAACAAAAAAAAAACATCTGAAATGAAAACAGAAAATGCTGGAAATACTCAGCAGGTCAGGCAGCATCCGTGGAGAGAGAAACAGAGTTAACGTTTCAGGTCAATGACCCTTTGTCAGAACCGGAAAAAGTTAGAGATGTTTTTAAGCAAGTGCAGGGGCAGGGAAAAGGGTGGTCGGAAGAAACAAAAGGGAAGGTCTTTGATAGGGTGGAAGGCAGGGAGATTAAATGACAAAAGGGATGATGATGAAAGGCAAAAGGAGATGGTAATGGGACAAGTAAAGAAACAAAAGATGGGTCTAGAGGAGCTGTAAATGGCAACAGCAGAACCATTACCAGCACCTCTGTCCGAAAAAATGGGAGCAGAGGTTATAATCCGAAAATGTTAAGCTCGATGTTGAGTCCAGAAGGCTGTAAAGTTTCTAATCGACAGATGAGGTGCTGTTCCTCGAGCTTCTGTTGAGCTTCATTAGAACAGTGTAGGAGGCCAAGGACAGAGCGGTCAGAGTGGGAGTGGGGCGGAGAATTAAAATGGCAAGTGACCGGAAACTTAGGATCACACTTGCGGACTGAACGGAGGTGTTCAGTAAAGCAATCACCCAATCCGCATTTAGACTAACTATCTGTTTGAATGCACATGGTCTGTGAGTGTGGATCAGACCCTCAGTGATACCCATCCTGCTTGAAATTGCTGCACATATTTGCCTTTCCGCAGTTGCACCACACTGGTTGAAGTGGTTGAAGATGTTTGAAGGGATTTTAATCCCATGACAGATTGCTGTACCAAGCAGAGAAAGGATTCTGCTCCTGCAGTCAGCTCTGGAATTCTCTTCCCAAACCTCTCCACCTCTCTCTCCTCCTTCAAGAGGCTGCTTATAACCACTACCTCTTTCACCAAGTGTCTGGTCACCTGTCCTAATATCTTCTTCTTTAGCTCAGTGTCAATGTTACCTCTGAGTCATAAGATTTTGGGTTCAAGCCCCACTCCAGAGACTTGAGCACTTAATCTAGGCTACACTTGTGCACGACTGAGGGCGTGCTGCACTGTCAGAGGGACTGTGTGTTTCAGATGAGATGTTGGCATCTGCTCTCACAGGTGGATGTAAAAGACCTCATGACACTATTCAAAGACAATCAGGGGAGTTCTCCCAGTGTTCAACCAACATCAACAAAAAACAGAATCCTTTATCACCTTGCTGTGTGCAATTTGGCTGCCACGTTTCCCTACATAACAACAATGACAAATTGCATTTATATAGCACCTTTAACATAGTACAATAGTCACTACATTTCAAAACCACTTCATTGGCTGTAAAGCGGTTTTCTTTTTTTTCTCTCTTTCCTTCTTTCAAGCATAATGCTGGCTCTCTCCTAAAGCATACAGATAGCAGAAAAGTTGCAATTGCTGATCATCAGTAGCATTGCCGATTAAAATATTTATGAATTTCCAAACATCTTCAAAGACATTGTTAAACTGAAGGGTACACAAATGAAACTACACGTACAAGTATCTGTGCAGCATTCGCTCAAATCAGTCTCAAATGATACAATAGATAGAACTTTGGGATCTTATCCGTGACTAAGTTATCCCAGAATGTTATCCGGCAAAGTTGACATCCCTGGTGTCTTGAATGTGTCAGATGCTATCTTGGTAAGTCCACTCACTGAAGTGCAATACGACGCTTAATTAAGAACTGAAATGACTGAAAGAAAAAGGCTCATCAAAATTGTAAATGTAGTAAGTAGAAACCTCAGCATCACAGCATGATACAGCACAGAGGAGGCCATTCGACCCATCATGCCTGTGCCAGCTCTTTGGTAGAGCTATCCTATTAGTGCCACTCCCCTGCTTTTTCCCCATAGGCATGTAATTTTTTTTCCCTTCAAGTATTTATTCAATTCCCTTTTGAATGTTACTATTGAATCTGCCCTTTCAGGCAGAGCGTTCCAGATCACAACAACTCGCTGTTGGTTTGGCATATGGAGATGATGGTCTGTCAATAGGCACCAAGGAGATGGAAGTTATCCGGAAGGCAGTTCCAGCACCAAGTACCACTGCGGTGAGACGCTCACTAGGGTGGTCACATACACTTCACACTTTATCCTGAAGCCTCCTACAGTCACGGGACTACAACAGGAACTAATGGTGAATGATGTGGATTTCTAGTGGATACGAGACATACAGCAGTTGGAAAATTTACTTTCTAGTTATGCTGGCGTGTAGTGTTTGATTCCCAATGGAGTTTTTCGAAATTATGCAAGGTTTTGAGCGGGTAAAGAATGAAATATATGGGCCCGGATTTTCCTCTTTTGGGTGGAATTTAGGCTAATTAGGTAGATTTACAGTGAGACAAGAGTATTCAAGCGGATTCATGTGTCCACTATTCTAACAAGGAGCCTATTCAAAAAGACACTAAAGCCTTGTTAAAAGACTGGTGGGATAATTGTTGGCATGATGCAGTAAGGTGTTTTGTTCTTATATTTTTGTAATATTTGCTCTCTCTCTGTTTGTTTCCTGTTGACCTAGAGATTGATACAAGTTTTTTTTCATCTACAGTATTAGGCTATGTCAGCTCTTGGGACCCTGTCAAGCAATAAAATTATTGACACCATTCTCCTCACCTTCACAAGGACATCATTCTGTTTTATTAGTGCCACCCATCACATGAATCACGCTCCTTATTAGTGCCACCCATCACATGAATCACACTCCTTATTAGTGCCACCCATCACATGAATCACACTCCTTATTAGTGCCACCCATCACATGAATCACGCTCCCAGCGAGCAGCTCAGAAAATGGCTGAGCACAGTACAATAGGCCATCAATTTCAAGGTTGTAAAATATTCCTCCTTGTTCTCACTTGCCCCAGTTTATAATACGATTTGAGTTCCTCTGTTAGATTACATCTTGAGTCACTCCAAACTGTGCAGTGTCCCATTCCAAGAACTGTTAAATAAATCCTAAATTGTTTCAGGGCCGGTGCCAAGCTGTATCAATCAGCTGTCTTAAAATCTAAAGATAACTGTCTGTGAGAGATGAAAATTGGGTGTTTATTGGATATTTATGCTTTATTTATAGAGAATAACAAGAGTTTCGAAATGTCATCTTTTGTGGAGACAAAGGCTCTGGAACAGTTGACTAAATCTCCAGTGGAATTTGTGGAGTATCCTTTCAATGTGATTCTGCACAGCCAGATCCCTTCTCTTCTTCTGACCGCACTCTCCATCACAGTTGGTTAAAAGTAATTCAATACAGTTTAGTTTCACAGAGAGAGATGTTCTCCAGAGATTCACGTTGCGCTGTGCGATATTATGATACACAGAAGATATTAAACCATTAAACCAGAGGTCAAGGAACTCCAGGTACGTGTGTTAATGATCTAATAGCACACAGTGCAATTTCAATCCAAAAACTGTGCTTCAGGTTCATTCAGAGTAGGCCCTGAATTTAACTCCAGGTGGATTCCCCGTTCAGACCTGGGTTAAAATTGCAGTCGGCTCGCAATGATGTCATCGGGCCGTAACATGCGTATGTAAAGAAGGACCCCTGTTGGCGCGTCCCTGCTGCCAGCTCAGGGAAATTGCAGATGTTGGGATCATGGCGGCTTTCAGACAAATAAGAGCCAGGGCGATTTTAACTGCCCACCCGCCAGTTTTCTGCTGATCAGGTAGGGTTAAAATCGCTCCCAAATGTCAGAGTTTAACATTGGGAGTTGGCCTGATGATATATTTTATTCTGTCATTTTCTGACTGGATTTTAAAAAATCCCATGAAATGATGTTTACTATCAGAGAGATGGCAGAAACGCATGAAAATTGCGAGAAACACCAAACCATCGTAAAACGAAACTGTGGAGGAGCTGTGTGTTGAGGGGCGGTGGGGGGGGGGGATGAAGGGTATTTTGAATTTTAACACATGTTTTTGTGGCGGAGCAGATTTTTAAACAATGTATAATCATCTTCTCATTCTGAGTCCAAATGTTGTCATTGTGACCAGTGGCTCGCACCTTGTTCTGTTCAAACAAGAGGAAAATCCGTTGTTATTATAAAATCAGAAAGCTGTTCTTCCAGACTATGACCACTGGGCGGAGCTGTGTCTTTATAGATGCGAGTCGCAGCAACAAGCAAGTGTGATACGAACAGTTGTTTTAGTTGCTCAATTTTTTATTTTACTCAGTATAACTCAGTAAGTTAAGGATATGATACATATTTTTTGGGCAGTTTATTCAATATATATGCACAACTTGCAACGCTGATCAAAAAAGATTTTTCAGTTAATAAACTACTTCAGGAAACTCCAGTTTTAACTTTTGGAAATTGCGGGGGGAAGTGACAGGATCAGCTGTGTGCTGGTAGGATCAGATTTTGTAGCTTCACCTTTGACCTTAAGGCATTTTCTTAAAAGAAAGTCCAAAAATAACATATACTATAAAGAGAAAATGCTGGAAACACTCAGCAGGTCAGGTAGCATCTGTGGAGTGAGAAACAGAGTTAACGTTTCAGGTCTGTGACCTTTTGTCAGAACTGGAAACATTGGCCAGGATTTTGAAGTTTCGATCCACAGGGGTTCCGAACCCCCAACCACGGGTGGGAGGTGGTATTGTTTGTTGGGAGTGGGTTGATGGTGGGTGAGCTTTGGGGGCCCAGGAGAAAGCACTCCTGCTGCTCCCGGCCCACAGGGATTGCTCCCTGAGGCTCTGCTCACTTCGCTGCAACTCCCAGGAATCCCAAGCCCCGGGATCCCTGGTTGGCCACAGTTACACCTGCACAGCGGGTTAATGCAGAGGCTGCAGGGCCTCATTGTCCTATTTAAAATACTAACCTGCCTTCTGGCAGCGGGGTGGCTGTGTGCCCGCCCCCCCCACCAGCCATCCCGCCTGAGTAAAAGCTGAAACTGGGCGGGTTACAGGCGGGTTGGGGTTGGGATTTTGATTTATAACACGTTAACTTCACCACCCCCCCCCCCCAACCCACCTGTTTTTTCATGTTAAAATTCCCCCATTACTTCTGTTTCTCTCTCCACAGATGAGTATTTCCAGCATTTTCTGTTTATATTTCAGATTTCCAGCTTCCGCAGTATTTTGCCTTTTCCAAAAATAAGATGATGCTCTTAAAAAACGAAATGTTACGACGAGGTGGAGTTTTTTCAGAGGCATTTCATTTTCTTGCTGTGGCAAGTTTCCTGAGTCCGACTTGTTTTGGTTTTCCGACCGTCAAGTATTTTACTGTGCCCGTTTTACTGTTTTGGTATAGGAACCATAGTTATTGAGATAAATACTCTTTTGGAAGCTTCATTGCTTCAACCGGGCATGATTTTCAACCGTGTGAGGGAGAATGTTCTAAGTAATCCGGTTGTCATCTTCCTTGCGATTGTGCCATTCATGTGATTCACTGATGTTCAGACAGTGCACTGACTGAGATTTGTTGAACATGTAGCAAGCTCACCTGCTTTGCCACTATTTATACAGTGCCCAATGCCAGCCATCGCCACCTCAACAGTTCTCCTCCTTGCAGTACTGCATGGGAGAACTTGGCGTTAGAGTATTATATTCTGGCCTCTTGCGCATCCCTGATTTTAATCGCTCCACCATTGGTGGCTGTGTCTTTAGCTGCCGAGGCCCTAAGCTCTGGAATTCCCTCCCTAAAGCTCTCTGCCTCTCTACCGCTCTCTCCTCCTTTAAGAAGCTCCTTAAAACCTATATCTCCACCTGTCCTAATATCTCCTTATATGGCTAGGTGGCAAATTTTGTTTGATAATGCTCCTGTGAAGCGTCTTGATACGTTAAAGGTGCTATATAAATGCAAGTTGTTGTTGTAGATGATTACCTTATGATGGGAGGTTAACAGGGTTAGGATATACTGGCCTGGGAAGGAGTGCAGTGCAGATTCACTTGAATGTTACAAGGGCTCCAAGGGTTAGATTATGAGGCGAGATTACATAAACTAGGCTTGTATTCACTGGAATATTGAAAGTTAAGGGGTGATTTGATTGAGGTTTTTAGGATTTTAAAAGGAATTGATAGGCTAGTTAGAGAGAAACTGTTTCTGCTGGTGGGGGGAGTCTAGGACAAGGGGACATGACTTTAAAATCAGAGCCAGGCCATTCAGGGGAGAAGTTAGGAAACACTGTTACATGCAAAGGGTGGTAGAAGTGTGGAACTCTCTCCCACAAAAAGCAGTTGGTGCTAGCTCAATTCATGATTTTAATCTCAGATCAATAGATTTTTGCTAGCCAAGGCCGAAGGATGGAGTTAGGGTACAGATCAGCCATGATCTCACTGAATGGCGGAACAGGCTGGAGGAGCTCAATGGTCTACTCCTGTTCCTATGTTTCTATGTAACAGCCCATTCCTCTGGTTCCTTTCATGGTGATTGTATTTGTAGTATCGTTTATGCTTCCATCGGAAAAATATACGAGTCCTTCATTCTGTTTACTTTGCCTTAGCAAATGCTCTGCAGATATAATAAGAGGCAGCTGAGCCGCATTTATCCGAAGGGAACCCGAGTGGATTCCTCGAACTACATGCCTCAGGTATTTTGGAATGCTGGATGTCACTTGGTAGCCCTTAACTTCCAGACATTAGGTGAGTATCACAAACATGTAACATTTTTTGAGGACATGACAGGGGAGATGCTTTTCTCCATTACTTTATTTTTTGCTTATATTAAATCCACTAAGTTCTGTCCATTGCCTTATTTTCAGATTCCCTTGTACCACTGGTATTTTGTTCTCTTTCTCCACTGTGAAAGCAGATACAAAGTACTCGTTTAAAAATTCTGCCATTCCCTTATTGTCCATTAACGGCTCGCCAGCATCTACTTTAATGGGCCCATATTCCCCTTTACCACTCTCTTTCTCTTAATATAGATTGATTTCTGGGATGAGAGGACTGTCCTGTGAGTACAGATTGAGGAGAATGGGCCTATACTCTCTGGAGTTTCGAGGAATGAGAGGTGATCTCATTGAAACATATAAGATTCTGAGGGAGATTGACAGGGTAGATGGAGGAAGGATGCTTCCCCTGGCTGGAGAGTCTAGAACCAGGAGTCATAGGGGTCGATTTTCAGTGTGCCGTGAGGCAGGCCTTTAGGCGTGCGGGGGGTTAAAGTCCCGAATTCGGGGGTCCCGACACCATCCCGCCCAAAACCCGCCTCCATGTAAGTTTCAAAGGAGGCGGGTACCCACCCCGCACTGGGACCCGCCGACCCAAGGCGGGAAGGGATTAGTGCCAATTAACTGCCTGTTAACAGGCAGTTAACAGGCAGTTTTTAGCCTAATCCCTATTTTGAAGGTTGTCGTGTGGGATTCCTGACGGCTCCAAACCACGCCAGGTTAGAGGAGTCGAGCCGTCGGGTTGAAGGATTTGGAGGGGTCGAGATGTCAGTGTTCAGGTGAGTGATGGGTGCATGAGTACAAAGGTAAGTGTGTTTGGTGTGTCTAAAGTGTGTAAAGAAGTTTAAATTACCTGTACTTACCTTTACAGCCTTCCTTCCTCTAGGCTTCGGGGGTCCATCATTCAGCCGGCACAGAAAGCAGAATGGCTGCGATCTGTCAAAAGTGACAGCCTGCAGCTTTCAGTGCCGGTGAGATTTCTAACTGAGTCTGCGTAGAAGGACTCAGGTTAGAAGTAAGACTGTCAGTGTTTGACAGCTTCAAGCAGCTGTGAAACACTGATATTTCATCTGTCAACACGTCTTGACAGATGAAATTTCAGTCTGTGACGTCACCTGTTGCCAGGTGGCCCTAATTGGCCTGCTGAGCCCAGGCGGGCTCAACAAGGTCAAGCAAGTGAAAATCGCGTGGATTGGCCGCATCTCGATGGAGGCAGGACTACAACCCCGAAAGTTGTAGTCCTGACTTCTGAATGAAAATCCAGCCCATAGTCTCAGGATAAGGGGTCGGCCATTTAGGACTGAGATGAGGAGAAATTTCTTCACTCAAAGGGTGGTGAATCTTTGGAATTCCCTACCCCAGAGGGCTGTGGAGGCTCAGTTGTTGAGTATATTCAAGACTGAGATCGATAGATTATTCGGCACTAAGGGAATCAAGAGATATGGGGATAGGGCGGGAAAGTGGAGTTGAGGTACAAGATCAGCCATGATCCTATTGAATGGAGGAACAGGCTCGAGGGAACGTATGGCCTAATCCTGCTCCTATTTCTTATGTAGCACTGTGTAGAGGATTCAGTTACACAAAAAATGAAGCAACTGAGCGGAATCAAGCCTTTTAAAGATTAATTAATGGGGCGGGGTCATTTTCTGAGGCTTCGCCCCCCCCATGAGGAATCTTGTCAGCAACGAGTGCATCGGAAATGTTGGGCAACAGTACCGCAGCCCTGAAGCGACTGCTGCGTGCACCCCAGGCGTGAATACTCATTAAATTGCCCTGCAAGCCTTTCATGTTTGTAAAGATGGATTAAAGTTAAGTTCATGGAGCCTGGTGCATTAGTTTGGCATTGTTTGGGGTAGAATCACTAACATTACAATTTAACCATCAGGCTGTCAAATCAAAGCTGAAGTATTTAAAATGTTTAGGAGAAGTTATTAGAAGCGGATCAATACTCATGTTGCCTCCCCCCATTCCATAATTTAGCAACTGGGTGGCTGGGTTGACTACACGACGTAATTTTTAAAAAGACCCTTAAGGAAGATGAGCGTACAATACACTTATCTTTTAGTTATAAAACAAATTACAAATACAGCTTCTTCAAAGCCAAATAAGATAAATAGGATTTCTTTACATTGAATATTTAACCTAGACTATCAAAATAGTCTGGTGTGGAATTCATAGAATCATAGAATGATACAGCACAGAAGGAGGCCATTTGGCCCATTGTGCCTGTACCGGCTCTTTGAAAGAGCTAACCAACTACCCCACTCCCCCTGCTCCTTCCCCATAGCCCTGCAAATTCGCCCCACCCCCACCCCCCACTTCAAGTATTTATCCAATTCCCTTTTGAAAGTTATTATTGAATCTGCTTCCACCACCCTTTCAGATAGTGGATTCCAGATAGGCCATGCTTCTTTGTGCTGAGTTAGTTAATCTCACCAGAGTTGACCTTAGTGTTGCTAGCCTAAGAAGGGAAGAGATTAAAAAAGATCGGCTAATGTGCTTCCACTCCTGATTGTGACCGAATGACACCAATATAAAGTGCGCTGCACACATGTACACGTGTGTGATGATGTTGCCTGATGACACACACTATCAAGGCTGCCATGTGAAGGATAGGTGCTTGGGTGAGATACCAGAATGTCTATGCTGCTCATGGAAAGTCATTCCATGAATCACTGTATTCAGGAGAGGAGGGAGAAAAATGAAAGGATAAAAAAGGTGTAAATCATCACTAGCTTTTTTTGTCATAACAAAATGTTGACAGGTCCCAATTCCCATAGTTACGGTGAAAGTCCTGAGCTGAATTCTCTTTCTTTTATTATTTTTGTATCAAGACGATATGCTGTTTACACCAAAAAGGTAAAAGCAAAAATATGATAAGTAACAAACGTCTTTATTTTACTCAGACCTGTCTATGCAACTGAACATGGGGATGTTTGAACACAATGGGAAAAGTGGCTTCCGCCTGAAACCAGAGTTCATGAGACGAACAGATAAGCACTTTGACCCTTTCACTGAAAGCACCGTCGATGGAATCGTGGCCAACACCCTTTCAGTAAAGGTGCGAAACTCTCACTTTTGATCATGATTTTAAGAGGTGTTTATAATGTTGTGAGAGCGCAGTTGGTTCTCGACGAAAGTGCGATAGTGAATTGGCAGCCTGTCTTACACCGTGTCTGATTTTGAAAAGCGGGCGGCCGGTCACTAGGGCTGCCGATTCGCAAAAGACCAATTTCATCCCCTAGGGCTATGGGGAAGAAATATAGGCCTGAAATTTATGTGCGGTTTCTGTCGCACTTCTGGCCAAGTTGTGGTGATGGCGAGGGAGCAGCTCTGAGAAGATTCTGGCCATAGATTTCTCATTCATTGTATTCCACATGGCATGTTGGATGGGGGGGTGTTAAGTTTAGCAACTTGAAAGATCAGAAGTATGAGAGGTGAAAAGGACAGACAATTGCAGAGTCCAACATGAATGATACTTGTGCTAGACCACATCCACAGCACATCAGATGGGGTGGATTTTCTCGGGTCCCACTCACATGGTGCGGGTGACCCAGGAGACGGTGAGACACCTGGAAGTTCAGGTTTCCTGGCATGCTGTGGAGATAATTCCACAGCATGCACGTGATGTAAAGGACGGGTTCCCCGCCTGGAAGTCAGCCTGAGTGACTGGCTGGCTTCCAGTCATGCGGGGAACGCGGACAAGGGTGCCACAGGATCAGGTAGGTGCTGCGCCCAAGATGGTTGGAGGGGGATTATAAGCCGTGGATGAGGAGTCCAATCCCCAACCCCGGAGTCGCAATCCCCAGGGGGTGGATGTTCCAGGCCTGGGGGGGAGGGGGGTCTGTCCCCCGACCCGGAGTCGCAATTCCCCAGGGTGGGGGGTTGATCTTCCAGAACCGGGGGGTCCGAACTCCAACCCCCGACCCCTGTTGGAGATGCTGCCTTCCAGATGAGACATTTAACCGAGGCCACATCTGCTCTCTCAGGTGGACGTAAAAGATCCTATGGCACTATTCGAAGAAGAGCAGGGGAGTTCTCCCCGGTGTCCTGGCCAATATTTATCCCTCAACAAACGCTACTAAAACAGATTGGCTACAGAGTATGCCGCTGGCCTACGAAAAGAATACGAAGTTACCTTGTGCGAGGCCCAGAACGGAGACTTGCTCTTCGACGCTGCAGAGTTGTGCGCGGTCTATTACATCACGAAGGCCAGGAGCGCAGCGTACAGCAAATGCATACGGCAAGACACGCCCACAAAATCTGTCAAACCTAAGCCACACCCACAGAAACTTCTCTCAGTCTCTTCCATTGAAATTACATTTTAAAAACTTTTAAAAACTTCTAAAAACTTTTTTAAAAACTTTTAATTAAACTGGAACTTGGACTTATTTCATACATCAGCATTTTGTTAAAATTATGTAACAAAATACCAACAATAATTTGGCATCTCTTTTCCACTTGAAGGTTAAAAAAAAATTTAAGGGCAAGGGAATGATTCTCATCCTTTGACCGTTTACTAAAGTGAAATAAATCGTTTAGCCGTTTGGCCTTTTAGCTGGTTTCTGCTGCCAATTCTACTGGCTGTTAGTTTGTGCTCAGGTTCCTGCCAGGCAGGCTCCATTCTATCACAGCCTTCCTTTGCAAAAGATTTAAACCTAAAAAAACAGGTGGGTTTAGAGCGTGGGGGCAGTTAAATTGTTAAAAATGGGATTCCCGACCTGATCCCGCCTCCAAACCGCGCACTTCCAGTTTTAATGGAGGTGGGCCGGGGGCGCGAGGGAGGGCAGAGGGCAGCCAACCCACTCCCACTTTATATATTATAATAATGAGGCTGGAAGCCTCTTTTTTAACCTCCATTTTGTTTTTAACTGCATGTGGACGGGTTTCACACAATTCGTGAAACCCGGCAGTTAAAGCGAGGCTGCATCCAGGAGGTATGTGGCTTTTATACCTATCTCCTGGGTCCAGGGTCCCTACCTAACCCACCCCCCTCCCCCCGCGACCAGAGACCCCCTCATGAGACCTCCGATCACCCCTCCCCCCCCCAACAATGATGCTGAAGCCAGCCACGATCCTCCGGTGCCAGGGCCCAAATCCTCCCTCTCCCCACCCCACCGATCCTCTGCTCTGCCCCGATCCCCAGACCTCTCTTCATCCCCCACCCCCCGATCCATTTAATGGCCTGGCCCTCACACGAACTCTCCCTCCCTCCTTTGTCCAGTCGAAGACCTTCCTGCCTCCAGCCAGCCAGCCTCTCAATCTGGCTGGCTACGGGCGGGAAACTGAGGCCTTGCATGCAAATCAGGCCCTGCCGTTAAAGTCGGCAGAGCCTGCGGGAAACCCAGCCTCCCAGGTTTCCTGACTGTCTCGGGGCACCCCCACCCCCGCTCCCAACCCTCCTTCCTCCAGAAAATTCTGGCCATGCTCTTAATAACAGGTTGCTGGAAACATATACACTGGTTAATCAATGTAAACTGCTGTTGTCAGGTCACTTCATTCACTCTTTCCTCAGTAAAGACATACAGGCAGCACAGTTTCTATTACATGGGAAGTGTATTAAACGTTACGTTATTTATATTTCATACTGAGAATCATACAATTGGAGTGCAGAAAACATTGATAATTTTAAATATTAATTGTCATATTTTATGTTTTTGAAAATGTTGCCACTAAGTACATGTATTTTATTGTGAAGTGATACCAGAATGGTTAACAATCCTTTCCGACACACTCAAATGGGTTCCTTTCACAGTGAAACAGGCTCCTGCGCCTGCTTTCACTAACCATAAAATTTTCAGATGTAATTGCTGGGCAGTTGGTGGGCAAATAGCCCAACTCTGCTCCAGCAATGAGTATTTCCCCGTCGGTGTGGATCAAGGCGTACCTTGACGGATCGCAAGTTTGGGATATAGGAAATACCCACCATAAAATCTGCCCCATTATCTAGTCATTTATCACATTGCTGTGCGCAAATTGGCTGCTGTGTTTCCCTCATTACAAGAGTGACTATACTTCATTGTCTGTAAATGTCCTGAGGTCGTTAAGGGCGCTATATAAATGCAAGTCTTTTTTTTCTCATCTATGATTCTCTGGTTAAAAGAACTGACGATGTAGATTGAAAGGCGATCTTCACAGGCAAAAATCTTTCAGCTAGCAGTGATCTTCCTTTATGTGGGCGCCTCTCTTGAATCTTGTGGTTTCACTGTTTAGCTTAACTGAGCTAGTTGGAGCGCACCTGAATTCAATGTCTAATAACCATTCTTCCTTTACTCAAGGTAACAAATGTTAGATCTCTATTAAGACTTTTTTGTTGTTTCCCTCAGGTACTCTCTGGCCAATTTCTTTCTGACAAGAAAGTTGGGACCTATGTGGAGATAGACATGTTTGGTCTACCTGTGGACACGAGACGGAAAGCTTTCAAAACAAAAACTTCACAAAACAATGCGGTGAATCCAGTCTGGGAAGATGAGCCTATTGTGTTTAAAAAGGTTTGTATTTTAACATTTGAGACAATTCAGTATAACAATATTTTATTTAACACCAATTAAACTTTTTTTTCCCATTATGATCCTGAGACAAAAGGCAGAACACACCATCTCAAAATATATGTATGTATACACCAATGTTTGATCTCTGGCGCATTACATGGAAAGTTATACAATCTATCTATCTATCTATCTATTCTATCTATATATATATATAAAAGGATCGATCTGTCTGTCTGTCCTTCCGTCTGTCTGTCCGGCTATACACTCTAAAGTTATAGAGCATACCTACATGTGCGTTACATCAAAAGAAAGCTTACGATTCCGGAACGGTCATAAGCATATTTACGTTTCGGCGAGACAAAAATGGCGTCCGCGGTATCCAAAAAACGTTCAAAATTCCGCTCATTATCCGCTCATTAGCATCGAGTGACGCGAAGGTAGACCAATCGTCCGGTCCAGCGACCCGATGGTCGACCAATTGCTGCGTGGCAGGGGCGGGTTCGTCGCGCGTGCGGGCCCTCCTAGAGTCGAGTGACAGGACGATTGACCAATCGGTGCGTGTGTGGGCGGGCCTTATCGTTCTGAACCGAGGTGAGTGGCCGCCATCTTGATTCCATTCTTTTTCCCGCTTTCTGCGTGTTTCTTTTCAAATCTACATTTCCAGCAAAAAAAAATTGCTTTTATTAAATTGTTTAAAAAAAAAATTCATTCATTTGTAAATATTTTCTCTAACCTGATGATTCTTTTTCCTACCTTTCCCTGTTTTTGTAAGGCCTCAAAACCTAGGCCTCAAAGCCTGGGCCTCTCCTGCCCAGCCACGCCCGAGCTAGGTAATTGTCCCACGGCTTCTGTAAGCTCCTCCCCCCCCAGTCCCCCCCGTCACGTTACCCTGGGGCAACGGCATTGGCCGCGAGGGTCACGGGACATGCACAGGGTGCGCGCGCAGCAGGCGACGCAGAGCGCGGGAAGCCAGCAGCTCAGATACGGCGTCGCATTAAGTTTAAGCAGACTTTGGTAAGTGGCAGAAAAAGTCTTTTAAGTGCATTTACTGAATTTTAGTGAGTAAAAAAGTGAATTATTTGAAGTAAGTTTAATTTTTTAGAGTAAATTAAGTTGTTGGGGAGTTGAAACCGGAAGTAGAATCCAGGTATAAAAAGGGGCGGGCTTTCGGGCAAGTGGGAGGTGAGGGGGTGCTTGTTGCTCTGTTTTGCTTCCCTTTCTCAGGCTAATCCAACACTGCGGACGTGGAGCAGTGAGACAATGCAACCAGACAGGTCCCCCAGACAGCTTCCACGAGGGAGGTTGGTGATCAGCTGGTTGGTAGGCTCTCTTCCTTCTCTTCTATACCTTTAAGTTGGTAAGTCCTATTAAATAGTGGTGTAATATTATCATCTATATCGGGGCAGAGGGTCTTCATAACTAATAATAAGAAATTTAATTAATTACACAGATATGGGTGAACAGGTGATGTGTCACTGTTGCGAAATGTGGGAGCTGGTGGACCCCATTGAGGCTCACGGTGATTACATTTGTGATAAGTGTTTGCTGCTAGAGGAACTCAAGCTCCATGTCAAAGAGCTTGAGACCGAGCTTCAGACACTGCGACACATCAGGGAGGGGGAGAAGTTCCTGGACTCTATGTTTCAGGAGGTGGTCACACCTATGAAATTAATTACTGCAGATGTAGTCCGTGGTCAGGGACAGGACGGTGTGACTACGAGTGAGGAAGGTACAGGGATCCAGAATGTAGCGTTGAAGGAGCTGCAGCCCTTGCTCTTGTCAAGCAGGATTGAGGTTCTTACTCCCTGTGAGGGCAGGAGTGGGGACTGCAGGGAGGATGAGCAACCTGGCCACAGCACCATGGTACGGGGGGCCATTCAATTGGAGGGAGTAAAAAGAAATGTTGTAGTGGTAGGGGATAGTATCATTCGGGGGATAGATAGGGTTCTCTGCAGTCAAGAGCGGGAGTCCCGAAGGCTGTGTTGCCTGCCCGGTGCCAGGGTTAAGGACATCTCTTCTGGGCTGGAAAGAAACTTGGAGTGGGAGGGGGAGGATCCAGTTGTCATGGTCCATGTTGGTACAAACGACGTAGATAGGACAAGGAAGAAGGTTCTGTTAAAGGAGTATGAGCAGCTAGGGGTCAAATTAAAAAACAGAACCTCAAGGGTAATAATCTCTGGGTTATTACCTGAGCCACGAGCGAATTTGGCTAGGATAAATAAAATAAAAGAGTTAAATGCGTGGCTCAAAGACTGGTGTGGGAGAAATGGGTTTTGCTTCTTGGGACACTGGCACCAGTACTGGGACAGGAGGGAGCTGTTCCGTTGGGACGGACTCCACTTGGCCAGTGCTGGGACTAGAGTCCTGGCAAATCATATAACTAGGGCTGTAGAGAGGGCTTTAAACTAATTAGTGGGGGGGAGGTTTCTAGAGAGCAAATAACAGAAATGACAACGGAGAAGGTCATAGACTTAGGTAGCAGTGGGGAAATTAAAAAACAGAACATGTCAGGAAGGGACAGAAGTTATGGAGTAAAAGGTAAAGTAGTAAAAGGGGAAAAAACAGGAACTAAGTGTCACAAAACATATTTGAAAGTTCTTTATCTGAATGCACGTAGCATTCGTAACAAAATGAATCAGTTAACAGCACAAATAACTACATATGGGTATGATCTTGTGGCCATTACAGAAACATGGCTGCAGGGTGACCATGACTGGGAATTAAACATACCAGGTTATTTAACAATCAGGAAGGGAGGGGAGGTGGGGTGGCTATGTTAATAAAGGAAGGAATCACTATAATAATACAGAGAAATGATATTGGGTCAAAGGAGCAGGATAGTGAAACAGTTTGGGTAGAGATAAGGAATAATAAGGGGAAAAAACACTAGTGGGCGTAGTCTATAGGCCTCCGAACAGTTGCAACTCTGTTGGACGGTGTATTAATCAGGAAATAGTTGAGGCTTGTAATAAGGGAACAGCTATAATTATGGGGGATTTTAACTATCATATTAACTGGACAAATCAAATTGGGCAGAGCAGCCTTGAGGATGAGTTCATTGAGTGTATTAGGGATGGGTTTCTTGAGCAGTATGTAACTGAACCGACCAGGGGGCAAGCAATCTTAGATTTGGTCCTGTGTAATGAGACAGGATTAATTAAAAATGTCCTAGTAAAGGATCCCCTTGGAATGAGTGACCATAACATGGTTGAATTCCATATTCAAGTAGAGGGTGAGAAGGTTGGATCTCAAACAAGCGTGCTGAGCTTGAACAAAGGAGACTATGAAGGTATGAGAGCGGAATTGATTAGAGTGGACTGGGAAAATAGATTAAAGGGTAAGACGGTACATGATCAGTGGTGTACATTTAAGGAGTTATTTTACAACTTCCAAAAAATATATATTCCACCGAGGAAAAAAGGGTGTAAAAGAAAAGATAGGCATCCGTGGCTAAGTAAAGTAATTAAGGATAGTATCCGACTAAAAACAAGGGCATATAAGGTAGCCAAATCTAGTGGGAGGATAGAAGATTGGGAAGTCTTTAAAAGACAGCAAAAAATAACTGAAAGATTGATTAAGAAAGGGAAGATAGATTATGAAAGTAAATTAGCAAAAAATATAAAAACGGATAGCAAAAGTTTCTATAGTTATATAAAAAGAAAAAGGGTGGCTAAAGTAAATGTTGGTCCCTTAGAGGATGAGACTGGGAAATTAATGGTGGGAAACATGGAGATGGCAAAAACGCTGAACAAATATTTTGTATCAGTCTTTACAGTAGAGGACACTAAGAATATCCCAACACTGGACAAACAGGGGGCTCTAGGGGGAGAGGAGCTAAATACGATTAAAATCACTAAGGAAGTGGTACTTGGTAAAATAATGGGACTTAAGCCGGATAAATCCCTTGGACCTGATGGCTTATATCCTAGGGTCTTGAGGGAAGTGGCGGTAGGGATTGTGGATGCATTGGTAATAATTTTCCAAAACTCCCTGGACTCAGCAAAGGTCCCAGCAGATTGGAAAACTGCTAATGTAACACCCTTATTTAAAAAGGGTAGTAGGCAGAAGGCTGGAAACTATAGACCTGTTAGCCTAACATCTGTGGTTGGTAAAATGTTAGAGTCCATTACTAAGGAGACAGTAACGGGACATTTGGATAAACATAATTTAATAGGACAAAGTCAGCATGGTTTTATGAAGGGGAAGTCATGTTTGACAAATTTGCTTCAGTTCTTTGAGGAAGTAACATACAGGGTGGATAAAGGAGAACCAGTGGACGTAGTGTATTTAGACTTCCAAAAGGCATTTGACAAGGTGCCACACAAAAGATTATTGCTCAAGATAAAAAATCACGGGATTGGGGGTAATATTCTGGCGTGGGTGGAGAATTGGCTCTCTAACAGAAAGCAGAGAGTTGGGATAAATGGTTCCTTCTCAGACTGGCAATCAGTAACTAGTGGTGTTCCGCAGGGATCAGAGCTGGGTCCCCAACTCTTTACAATCTATATTAACGATTTGGAGGAGGGGACCGAGTGTAACATATCAAAGTTTGCAGATGATACAAAGATGGGAGGGAAAGTAGTGAGTGAGGAGGACATAAAAAACCTGCAAAGTGACATAGACAGGCTAAGTAAGTGGGCAGAGATTTGGCAGATGGAATACAATACTGGAAAGTGTGAGGTTAGGCACTTTGGCAGGAAAAATCATAGAGCAAGTTATTATCTTAATGGCAAGAAACTGGAAAGTACTGTTGTACAAAGGGATCTGGGGGTCCTGGTGCACGAAACTCAAAAAGTTAGTATGCAGGTGCAGCAAGTGATCAAGAAGGCCAATGGAATGTTGGCTTTTATTGCGAGGGGGATAGAATATAAAAACAGGGAGGTATTGCTGCAGTTATACAAGGTATTGGTGAGACCGCACCTGGAATACTACATACAGTTTTGGTGTCCATACTTAAGAAAAGACATACTTGCTCTCGAGTCAGTACAAAGAAGGTTCACTCGGTTATTCCCGGGGATGAGGGGGTGGTCATATGAGGAGAGGTTGAGTAGATTGGGACTCTACTCATTGGAGTTCAGAAGAATGAGAGGCGATCTTATTGAAACATATAAGATTGTGAAGGGGCTTGATCGGGTGGATGCGGTGAGGATATTCCCAATGATGGGTGAAACTAGAACTAGGGGGCATAATCTTAAAATAAGGGGCTGCTCTTACAAAACTGAGATGAGGAGAAACTTCTTCACTCAGAGGGTGGTAGGTTTGTGGAATTTGCTGCCCCAGAAAGCTGTGGAAGCTACATCATTAAATAAATTTAAAACAGAAATAGATAGTGTTGTGTATGTAACCGTTTACCTTTAAGGGAACTATAGAATGTAACCGTTCGCCTTTAAGAGCACTACTTTAGGGTGGCACTATCTATTGGCTCATGTATACTGTAATACCGATAGTGACCACACCAGTATATAAGGGTTGTGATACGTTAACTAGGGCAGAATCGCCCGAGCCGCTGAATAGTAAAGACGTGTTTTATTCTGTTAACAGTGGAGTCTGTGATTATTTATAATACAACCCACAGACTTAACATTGGCGACGAGTCAGGATTCGAACCCTGCGGCAGTTGTTCCACGGCGGCTTCGTCCGAAGACAGGACGTTGAAGAGAGGTTTCAATCCTCACCAGTCTGGAACCGACAGGCTGGAAGCGACAGGCATTAGGACCCTGAAGCCTCCATAACCTCGTGGGTAAGCCGCAGCGTTGGCTGCAAAGACAGGGCGATCGCAATCCCTGATAAGAGCCGCGGTGAAACGCGCGAGCGGGTAAGCCAGAGCCCGGGAGGGAGCGAGCAAGAGCCGTGCGAGCGGGTGAGCCAGAGGCCGGGGGCCGCTTTCAAGTGCGAGGGCAGCCGGGCCATCGATCGCATCCGCTGATAAGGCCCGCACTCGGCCTGAAAGTCAGCGTCGGGGAACGGGTGATAACCGCCATTGAAGTGGGCGGAGAGCGCCGAGAAGCGCGGGAAAACCGCCATCGAAGTGGGCGGGGAGAGCGAGAAGCGCGGGAAAGCCGCCATTTTTCGCGGGGAAACCGCTGAAGAAGAAGGAAGAAGCGGGAAACCGCCATCTTGGAAATTATTAAGAATTTCAGGAAAGTAATAAGATTTTTCAGAAAGGCTGGTGTGTTCTCAAGAAGAGAGGAAAAATAAGTATAAGTACAGCAATACTTGTGGTGTTCTCAAGAAGAGAGAAGAAAATTAATTAGAATTTTCAGAAACAAGAAATAAGTAAAGCAATACTTGTGGTGTTCTCAAGAAGAGAGAAGAAAATTAATTAGAATTTTCAGAAACAAGAAATAAGTAAAGCAATACTGGTGGTGTTCTCAAGAAGAGAAGAAAATTAATAATAAGTAAAGAAATACTTGTGCTGTTCTCGGAAAGAGAAGAAGATGCCTAAGCGAGGAAATATTAATGATTTTAATGCTGAAATAGAAGACAGGGCCACGTATGGGGAACGCATAGGAATATATTGCGTAGCCATATACGCCAAGGCAATAACTTTGTTAAATTCGATGGGAGCAAAAACATACGGGCTCTTGAAACATCTAATAGCACCAGTTAAACCAGTGGACCAGACCTTCGAAGAGAGCGTAGCAGTGCTGAAGGATCACTTGAACCCCACACCGTTGATACTGGCTGAACGATTTAAATTTTACGCCAGAACCCAGAGGCAAGATGAAAGCAATGCGGAATACTTAGTCGAACTGCGTAAGCTAGCGAAATACTGCCAGTTTGGAGGGAATTTGACAGAGGCGCTGCGGGACAAGTTCGTATGCGGCTTGGCCAAAGAAGGAACGCAGAAGCGACTTCTGGAAGAAAACGACCTCACACTGGACAGGGCTGTCCTCATAGCTTCATCGCACGAAGCCGCAGCGAAAGGGACGGCGGAAATGCAGCTAAAGGCGGCGGCACTCGGGGTGGACCAAATGACTGCAAGCATTTCCAAATTCTACCGTTGTGGAAAGACAACGCACGACCAGAATCAGTGCTGGTTTAAGAATCAAGAGTGCAGGAAATGTGGCAAACTGGGTCACATCGCGAAGGTATGCAGGTCCAGAAAGAAGACCAACAAACAAAGGAAGCCACCACCACAAGAAAAGTACAACAAGGTGCATCAGGTGGCTGAAAAGAGTTCAGACGAACAAAATTCAGACTCAGACCCAAACAGCCAGGAGTTGGATAGTCTGAGAATCCACAATGTGGGTAAAGTAACTGATCTACAGACGATCTGGGTCACACTAAAAATAGCTGGAGTCCAAGTACGAATGGAGCTGGACACGGGATCAGCTGTATCAGTCATCAACCAAAAGGACTACCACCGACTATTCTCTCACATACCCTTAAGAAATACCAAGTTCGTATTACAGACATACACGGGGCATCGCGTATACCCCATGGGGAAGATAAGAGTCAAGGTGAGAGATAGGGGTAAAGTACACCCAAGAATGAATTTGTACGTACTACCTGAGGGAGGACCACCACTTCTAGGACGGGAGTGGATCAAGAAAATAGACATGGAATGGCACTACCGACAAGCAATGACGAGTGAGGACTCGGTGCAGACAAGCAGCTCAGACTCTGAGCTGGAAGACGATAAGTCCAGCTTATGTATGAAAAACAAGGTTAACATTAACTCACGGACTAAGGTTGGGAAATCGATGGCGTGCATAAAGACAGAGAATTCTGAGTCTGTTCAAGCTACAGACATATGCATTACGGAGGAACACCGGGCTCGAACTCAACGCTATTTCAAAGTACAACAACAATTAGAACAATTAAGTTACCGCCTCGTACAAGAGATGAAAACAATGAAAAAGTTCTATGACACCGAATGGGAGAGTCTGGAAAGACAACAGAACCTACTGGCTCAAGCAGAGAGCGACCATAGAGCCATCGTGACCAATTACCGATCACATCTCCCTGATGATGTTCAGGGGTTAGAATATTTGCATGATCTAGAGATACAGCAGAAGGGCAAATCACGCTGCACTGAGGATTTTGTTCTGCAATTAGAGACGGAGCTAGTGCAGGCAAAGTTAAGAGAAGTTGAATCACAGGGTGCTCTTAAGGAGATGCAGAAACAAATCTTGGACATGGAAAAGAGAAACGCTTCTTTACCTGATGAGAATAATGTGGCCATGTTGCAAGAGGAGCTTATAGGGGCGAAACTGAAAGAAGCTAAGCAAAGGATGTTGGAACTTGAAACGCAGAACCAAATCAGCGGTAATCAGCTATGTCAAGCAGAGAAGGAGTGCAAGGGTCTACATGAGAAGGTGCAATATCTCTCAGCCCAAAATAAGGGACTACTCACTCAGTTAAATGAAAGTAAACGGGAAATGGCTGAGATGGACTGCAAGAATAAAGAAGAGTTGATGGCAGTGAGACTTCGAGAGGCAGATAGCATAGCAGCCTTGGCTGAACTCCAACAGGAAATTGCGAAAGAAACAAATGAAGAGGAATCTTCAGGAAGCCAGGATTTTATTCCAGTTCTTCTCTACGACTCCTTACAAGCAGAGTGCGAGAAGTTGAAAAAACAGTATGAACAGGCCCAGACTACAATTCTGGAGGGGGTTAACTCAGCAACCTCCGAAAAGCTAGTTTCGTTGGAAGTATATGAGCAACTAAAGGTTGAACATGAGCAAGAAGTCCAAAGGCTGCAGGAAATTCTTGAGGAGCTCAGGGCCAAGACAGACTCATCGGTAGAAGTTCCATACATAGATGAGGATGTAGAGGTGAAAGACATGGCAGAACTCATAAAAATATGGAAGGAAGCCCAAGACAAATATGAGGCGGCAATTACCGAGGTTGACCGACTTGAAGAACAGTTTCAACTGGGAATGGGCCCTGAACATGAGCTAGAGAGCATCGAGGCGCAACTTCTCCAAGCACTGGAAGCCAAAGTACAAGAGGAAGAGAAGATGAAAGCATTGGAGAAAATGATGGATGAAATGGAGGAGTACGCTGAATTACGTCCAGGGGAACAGGAGAATGGGGAAACAGCTACTTCAGTAGAAGGATTAAATAGCCTGATAACGAAATCCCTGAAGGAAGGGAAAGGATTGAACGCACAAATGAGGCCAGGAGGGAAGGAAGGGCAGACATCCGAGGAAGAGCAGGATGAATATGATTGCTTGAAGAAGGGTTTTGACCTGTTGAGTGACACCGAATGTTATGAGGATGTGGTCTGCCCAAATTGTGATGGGAACTCCCAAAGTGCTGAAATCCTGAGGAAGCACTTAAGGTCTAAGGAACATAGAGAGTTGGTGGCGCTACAGATGGCAGCCGGGAAAAGAGCTCGGAGAGTTTCAAAAAGGCAG
The DNA here is from genome assembly GCF_052327205.1 of Somniosus microcephalus. Classification (NCBI taxonomy): domain Eukaryota; kingdom Metazoa; phylum Chordata; class Chondrichthyes; order Squaliformes; family Somniosidae; genus Somniosus; species Somniosus microcephalus. The sequence continues at coordinate 142,830,964 of NC_140989.1, read as the reverse complement.
AAAAGAAAAAGAAGAAGCAGAAAATAATAACTGTTTAAAATATTATTACTTCTACTACCTCAGTCCGAACACTACGAAAGGTGCTAAATTTGTAAAAAAAATCCAGGGACATTATCAAGACAGCCAGTGGGTTGTATAAGTCCGCACTGCTGGTTCAACAGGACGAAAGTACAAGCTGTTTAAAAAAAAAAAAAAAAAGCTATGGAGGATGCTGTCTGGAACGAATTAATACCAGAGACTGAATTTATGAACTGTTCCCACAGAGACTGAACCTGTAAACTGATTCCACTGAGAGTATGTTTGTAAACTGTTATATGACGTTGACTCCATTGAGAGTATATTTGTAAATTGTTATATGACGTTGACTCCATCGAGAGTATATCTGCAAACTGTTTATATAAAGTTGAAGATTGTATGTTTAACGGGATTCTGTAAGTAATAAGCTAGGAAGGGAGGAGTGTTGTGTATGTAACCGTTTACCTTTAAGGGAACTATAGAATGTAACCGTTCGCCTTTAAGAGCACTACTTTAGGGTGGCACTATCTATTGGCTCATGTATACTGTAATACCGATAGTGACCACACCAGTATATAAGGGTTGTGATACGTTAACTAGGGCAGAATCGCCCGAGCCGCTGAATAGTAAAGACGTGTTTTATTCTGTTAACAGTGGAGTCTGTGATTATTTATAATACAACCCACAGACTTAACAGATAGTTTCCTAGAAGTAAAGGGAATTAAGGGTTACAGGGAGCGGGCAGGAAATTGGACATGAGTCTAGGTTAGGAATGGTCATGGCCCTGTGGGTAGTGGAGCGGGCCCAGGGGCCGTGTAGCCTGGTTCGGCTCCTACTTCTTGTGTTCTTATTCTGTGTTAGATTTCAGGAGATGGTTTTATTCCTGTTCCTGGCTGGGGTGGAGATCGCCTTTACAGAAGGTAAGTACTGTAGAAAATATAGGGACAGAGTGATCTCCTGGAAGAGTTTCGATCGCCTAGATGGGTCGGAGAGGAATTTCCCAGATTTTTTCTCCCAAATTGGCCATTGGGTTTTTTATCTGGTTTTTCGCCTCTCCCGGGAGATCACATGGGTTCGGGTGGGATGGAGAGTGATAGAAGATTTGGGGTTAGGATCGGATCAGCCATGATCTTATTGAATGGTGGAGGAGGCTCGAGGGGCCGGTTGGCCTGCTCCTGCTCCTATTTCTTGTGTCTCTCTCTCTTCCCCGCTCGGTGGTCTTGAAGCTGGCTTGGGCGGGGGGGGCGGGGCTCGGAGAGCGGGGCTCTCGGGAGTGTGGGGCGGGGCGGCCGGGGCTCGGAGAGCGGGGCTCTCGGGAGTGCGGGGCGGGGCGGCCGGGGCTCGGAGAGCGGGGCTCTCGGGAGTGCGGGGCGGGGCGGCCGGGGCTTGGACAGCGGAGCGGAGAGGGGAGGAGGGTTACCCCGGCAACCGGGCCTGGCCAGCCGCAATCAGCCGTCTCAAGCCGCCTCAGGCCCGGCCTCGGGAGGGGGGGGACGGGGCTCGGGGAGCTGGAGGGGGGGCAGGGCTCGGGGAGCTGGAGGGGGGGCGGGGCTCGGGGAGCTGGAGGGGGGGCAGGGCTGGGGGGGCGGGGCTCGCGAGGGGCGGGGGTGGGGCTCGGGAGGGGCGGGCCGCGGGAGGGGGAGGAGGGTTATCCCGGCAACCCGGCCTCTCCCCCTCTCTCTCTCCCCCCCTCTCTCTCTCCCCCCCTTCCACCCCCCTTTTCTCCCCCTTCTGCCCCCCTTGTCCCCTTCCGCCCCCCCTTCTCCCCCTTCCTGCCCTCTGTCCCTTCCTCCCCTCTTCCCCCCAGTCGCTCTCTCTCTTCCCCCCAATCGCTCGCTCTCTCTCTTCCCCCCAGTCGCTCGCTCTCCCTCTTCCCCCCAGTCGCTCTCTCTCTCTCTTCCAACAACAACATGCCCTCTAAAAAGCCTCGGCACCACCGGGCACCCCCAGCTAGTTATTTAATATACTAGCGAATCTCCATGACATTGCTCATACAGGTCAGAGGTCATGCTGTTACAAAGGGGTTGCTGGGATGGGGAGGAGACGCAAGGAGTGATATGCTCGGAGGCAATGAAGTGTTTATCATTAGCTCTGGGAATATTTGAGCCAATTATGATATTTCTGTTGACTAGAAACACTGCATGTGCAGCAAAATGTAACATTTATATACACACACATTAGCAGATCTTCCATGGCATCACTCAGATTGAGTCAGAAGACATGCTGTTTTGTAATAATGTCTTTTTTTCCCGCGGAATGCATGACAAAGTATTAAGGCCACAGATATTTCCAGCCACTTTCCTCAATCTTATATTTTCTACCTCTCAATTTGCTGCTGTTTTACTTTGAGTCAATCAGCAGAGTGTGATGGCTTTAGTGTGACAGGAATTAAGTGTGTTGTGTACGGTAAGTGTTCTTTATTGGCAAGACTTTGAATATATTACCAGCAGAACTTCCACGGTGTCGTCACAGTAAGTCAGAGGACATGCTGTTTTATAACAATCGGGGTGTTGTTAAAAAAAAAAAGTGAGAGAGGGGAAAGTGTGACAGGAAGTGTGACACTCATAAGAGGTGTGTGCTGGAAGCAGGGCTTCTATTATATAGTTACTGGTGAACAGCAGAGGGAGATGTAGCAGGGTGCAGTGAATGGAGTACATTGGGTAAGGGGTGCCGGGAGTGGAGCAGACTGGGAGGGGTGCTCAAAAGTATATGCCGTTTGTGGGGTAGCAGCAAGTGTGTGTAGTCCTGTTGGTGCAGTTTCTCCTCCTCGTTTTCCTCCAAATGATATATAGATTCCTATAGGGACAGTAGTCCTAATATGTAGGGGGCTGTGCCTAAAATAAAAAGTTTCATCCACTGAAGTAGCCAAAATAAACAACACATTAAAAAACAAACAATACAAGCCAAAAGCAAACCATTTAACTTGCTGACTGCCTTGTTAAATTTCTTTCCATGGACTGGCAATGTTGGATGCTCAACTTGCATGAGCGAAATTTTGAAAGTGTGTGTTTCTGGCATTTGCAACAGGAACTAGCACAAACCGTGAAACAACATCTTGGAGGCAGGAGGTCTAAATGCCTACCAGAAAATGCACATTGGCCCAGAATTTGCGGTTGTAATGACGGTGAAACTGTCAGCGTTTGCCGTCATTGCTCTGTAAAACCGACAGCAACTTCTGACGTCCGCACAGGCGCATTTAAACGCGGAAATACGGAAGTTGCTGTCAGTGATTCCCCGCTCCTCCACAGGGTGCGCTGTTGAAGTCCTTGCAGATGGAAATCTTACAAATCACTTGAATTGACGTGAACTTCCATTTTTTTATGCTCTAATCACGCTGTAAAACCCCCTGAAATTGTTAAGCTTTATTGAATGAGGTGTAACTGAGTTTTTAACAGCGTATTAAAAGAAAGACTTGCATTTAGATACAGGTAGACTACCCTTTATCCGGACTTCCGAAAACCGAAACCCTCTAAAAACCGAAGGTTTTTTCGTTCAGCGTAAGTTGTGCGTACGACTTACACTGAATGAAAAAACCTTCGGTTTTTAGAGGGTTCCGGTTTCGGAAGTTTGGATAAAGGGTAAGTCGTGCGCACGGACCCCCGCCGACCCCCCCGCCGGCCCCGACCCCCGCTGACCCCGACCCCCACCGACTTACGCTGAGCGTCACCGTAAGTCGTGCGCACGACCCCCCGCCGGCCCCGACCCCGACCCCCCCGCGGACCCCGCCGGCCCCGACCCCCGCCGCCGACCCCCCCCGCCAGCCCCGACAACTGCTGACCCCCCCCGCCGACCCCGCCGGCCCCGACCCCCCCGCGGACCCCGCGAACCCCGCCGGCCCCGACAACCGCCGACCCCCCCGCGGACCCTGCCGGCCCCGACAACCGCCGGACCCCCGCCGGCCCCGATCCCCGCCGACCCCCCCGCGGACCCCCGCCGACCCACCTTCCGAAATCCGAAATTCTCCGAAAACCGAAACTCGGCTGGTCCCGAGGTTTTCGGATAAAGGATAATCTACCTGTAGCATCTTTCATGACCTCAGGACGTCCCAAAGTGCTTTACAGCCAATGAAGTACTTTTGAAGTGTAGTAACTGTTGTCATGTAGGAAACGCAGCAGTCAATTTGTGCACAGTAAACTCCCACAAACAGCAATGTGATAATGACCAGATGATCTGTTTCTGTGATGTTCTGTGGTAGGAAAAATAATGGAATCCCTACTAAAGGAAGAAATAGAAGAACATCTAGAAACCAAAAATATAATAATGAATAGGCAGCGTGGATTTCAAAAGGGGAAGTCTTGCATAACCAACTTCATTGAATTTTTTGAAGAGGCAACAGAAAGAGTAGTCAAGAATAATGCAATAGATGTAATTTATCTAGATTTCCAAAAGGCCTTCGATAAGAACATACGAACATAAGAAATAGGAGCAGGAATAGACCACTTGGCCCCTCGAGCCTGCTCCGCCATTCAATAAGATCATGGCTGATCTTGGGCTCAAAGCCACATCCCCGCCCCCTCCCCATAACCCTTCACTCCCTTATCTTGCAAAAATTTGTTTATCTCCACCTTAAATGTATTTAATGACCCCGCCTCCACAGCTCTCTGGGGCAGAGAGTTCCACAGATTTACGACCCTCTGAGAGAAGAAATTCCTCCTCATCTCAGTTCTAAAAGGGCGACCCTTTATTCTAAAACTGTGCCTCCGAGTTCTAGATTTCCCCACGAGGGGAAACATCCTCTCTGCATCTACCTTGTTGTGCCCTCTCAGAATCTTATATGTTTCAATAAGATCACCTCTCATTCTTCTAAATTCCAATGAGTATAGGCCCAGCCTTTCCTCATAAGTCAACCCCCTCATCTCTGGAATTAACCTAGTGAATCGTCTCTGAACTGCCGCCAATGCAAGTGTATCCTTCCTTAAATAAGGAGACCAAAACTGTATGCAGTACTCAAGGTGTGGTCTCACCAATGCCCTGTACAGTTGTAGCAGAACTTCCCTGCTTTTATACTCCAACCCCTTTGAAATAAAGGCCAACATTCCATTTGCCTTTTTGATTACTTGCTGTACCTGCATGCTAACATTTTGTGTTTCATGCACAAGGACCCCCAGGTCCCTCTGAACTGTAGCATTTTGTAATCTCTCTCCATTTAAATAATAATTTGCTTTTTTATTTTTCCTGCCAAAGTGTATAACCTCGCACTTTGCCACATTACACTCCATCTGCCAAATGTTTGCCCACTCACTTAGCCTGTCTATATCCCTTTGCAGGTTCTTTGATTCCTCTGCACAACTTGCTTTCCCACCCATCTTTGTATCATCTGCAAACTTGGCTACATTACACTCGGTCTCTTCATCCAAGCCATTAATGTAGATTGTAAATAGTTGAGGCCCCAGCGCCGATCCTTGTGGCACCCCACTAGTTACCGTTTGCCTACTGGAAAATGACCCATTTATCCCGACTCTCTGCTTTCTGTTAGTTAGCCAATTCTCTATCCATGCTAATATATTACCCCCAATTCCGTGAGCAGTAACCTTTTATGTGGCACCTTATCGAATGCCTTCTGGAAATCCAAATACACCACATCCACTGGTTCACCTTTGTCCACCCTGCTCGTTACCTTCTCAAAGAACTCCAGCAAGTTTGTTAAACATGATTTCCCTTTCATAAAACCATGCTGACTCTGCTTGACTGCATTATGATTTTCCAAATGCCCTGCTACTGCTTCCTTAATGAAGGACTCCAGCATTTTCCCAATGACAGATGTTAGGCTAACTGGTCTAGTTTCATGCTTTCTGTCTCCCTCCTTTCTTAAATAGGGTTGTTACATTTGCGGTTTTCCAATCCGCTGGGACCTCTCCAGAGTCTAGGGAATTTTGGTATATTGCAACCAATGCATCCACTATCTCTGCAGCCGCTTCTTTTAAGACCCTGGGATGCAGGCCATCTGGTCCACGGGACTTGTCATCTTTTAGTCCCATTATTTTACCAAGTACTATTTCCTTAGTGATAGTGATTGTCTTTAGTTCCCCCTCCCCTGTGGCCCCTTGATTATCCATTATTGGGATGTTGTTAGTGTCTTCTACCGTGAAGACAGATACAAAATATTTGTTCAGAGACTCTGCCATTTCCCTGTTCCACATTATTAATTACCCATCATTAATTCATCCTCTATGGGACCAACATTTACTTTAGCTACCCTCTTCCTTTTTATATACCTGTAGAAGCTCTTACTATCTGTTTTCATGCTTCTTGCCAGTTTACTCTCATAATTCATCTTCTCTCTCTTTATTTTTTTTAGTAAGGTACCCTATAATAGACTAATGAATAAGGTCAGAGAATGCAAAGTCAGGAGACAAGTAGCAGAATGGATAGCTAGCTGGCTTCAAGATAGAAACAGAGAGTAGGGGTGAAGGGTAGTGTTGAGTCTGTGCTTTCAAATGTAGTTATGCTGAATAACTGGACACAGACTACAGAATACTTAAACAGGTCTTTAGTAACTGAGGGTCAGGGCTGAACTGAAATACACTTTGCTCCACAGGGTTTATATACCGGTGTGGTCACCACCGGTACTACAATGTACAGGAGCCATCAGAAAGTAGTCCATCACCTTAAGGTATCCTCTTAAGGTGGTACAGGTTACATACACTACAATTCCTCCCCTTTTAGCTTAACAGTGTACACCCCAATTTAAACATAACATGGATAACATATATACAACTTTCACACAAAACTGTTCAAAGATTCAGTCTCTGAGGAGGCCTCCTGATCCAGGCCGGATAACGCCTTTCGGGGTCTCTGGTTCTCGTTGCTGGGGTGACTCATCCATTTGATCTCCTATGGATTGAACATCATCATGTACGTTCGAGTCTGAGGTAGATGCTACAGGCTCAATAACTTCTTCAACTGGTGTCTCTGCCGTAGACATGGGGTCGACCCTTGTTCTCGATTCCACAAGTTGGTCAGCATGACGTTGTATTACGTTCTCACCAACGTCTACCGTGTACATCAAGGGTCCTTGTCGGGCACGAATTGTTCCGGATTGCCATTTATCATTCCTATAGTCCGTGGCCAACACTGGTTGTCCTATTTCGAAACTCCGAGTGGCCTTGTTATTTACGTGCTGGAATTGCTTGTTTTCGACTTCCCTACGCACATTGGGTTTTAACAAATCCAACCGGGACCGCAACCTCCTGTTATAGAACATTATGGCAGGGCTTTGATTTGTCACTGCATGCGTGACGTTTCGATATGCCATCAGGAAATTGTCCACCTTGTGTTGTAGTGGAACATGGTCTTCGCTCATGGCCTTTATCGCCTTTTTGAACGTTTGTACAAATCTCTCGGCCAACCCATTGGTAGCCGGATGATATGGGGCAGATGTATAGTGTTTCACCCCATTCTTTTTCATGAATTTCTGGAATTCTTCTGACACGAACTGTGGTCCGTTGTCTGAACATATTTGTTCCGGCAACCCATTCCTTGCAAATATGGTTCTTAGAACTGCGATCGTCTTTTCAGAGGTAGTGGTCGACATCTTAATCACTTCTGGCCATTTAGAATGTGCATCTACCGCTATCAAAAACATGGAATCCATGAATGGACCTGCAAAGTCGATATGCACACGTTGCCATGGGGTTGAAGGCCATTCCCACGGATGCAGCGGTGCAATTGGAGGTGCGTTTTGAACTTTTTGGCACCCTGAGCAGCTTTTAGTCAGATCCTCTATTTGTTTGTCGATACCTGGCCACCACACATAAGCCCTAGCAAGGCTTTTCATCTTGACTCCCCCCAGATGACCTTCATGCAGTTCCTTCAGAACTCTCTCCCTTAATTTAGGAGGAATAATCACCCTTGTTCCATACATCAATGTTCCTTGACAGACGGACAGCTGTTCTCGTCTGGCTGAGAATGCAGGTAACAGTGGTTCGCCATGTGCTGGCCATCCCTTCACTGTCAAATCGTAGACCCGAGACAGTGTCGGGTCGTTTCGGGTCTCTCTCTCAATACCCGCATTGGTGACTGGTAAGCATTCGATGATGGTCGAGTGAAATATCTCGACAGGGTCAACTGCCGGTGCCTCTTCCGCTGTAGGTAGTGGCAGGCGCGACAGCCCATCAGCATTACCATGTTGCTTTGTACCTTTGAATTCGATATCATATTGATGTGCCCCTAGGAAAAGGGACCATCTCTGAAGCCTCAGCGCCGTCATAACCGGAACACCCTTCTTAGGGTTAAAAATGGAAACCAACGGCTGGTGATCTGTCAGCAGCGTAACCTTTTGGCCTTGCAGGTAATGGTTAAATTTCTTAACTCCCCACACGAGGCTGAGAGCCTCCCTATCTATCTGAGCATAGTTGCGCTCTGTGGAGGTCAATGATCTGGATGCGAACGCGACTGGCCTTTCCAAGCCATTTGGAAACTTATGTGAGAGCACTGCCCTAATACCATATGGAGAAGCATCACAAGCTAAGCGAATAGGCAGCGTTGGGTTAAAGTGAGCCAACACTTCCTTAGAGGTGATCAGTGCCTTGCTTTTGTGAAAAGCCTGCTTACAATCATCGCTCCACTTCCATGGTATTCCCATTTGCAAAAGAGCGTTCAGCGGGTGTAACACCGTGGATAAATTTGGAAGAAACTTGTGGTAATAGTTAACCAACCCAAGGAACGACCTCAACTGGGATACATTTTCCGGAGCGGAAGCTTTCACAACAGCTTCGATCTTGTCAGGTGACTTATGGAGCCCCTCCTGGTCAATGACGTGGCCGCAGTACGAGATTCGCTTTTGAAAGAACTTACATTTCTGGCGATTAACTCTGAGCCCATATTCTTTCAATCTGGTGAGCACCTGCTCCAAATTCGCGAGGTGATCCTTATCATCATCTCCTGTAATCAGAATGTCGTCCAGGTAGCATTGTGTGCCTGGAATTCCCTGCAATACCTGCTCCATGGCCCTTTGCCAAATCACTGGAGCCGATGCCACTCCAAAAACCAGTCTATTATACCGATATAAGCCCTTATGTGTGTTGATCATGAGATACTGGCGTGACGCTTCATCAACTTCCATCTGTAGGTACGCCTGCACCAGGTCTATCTTGGTGAAGTGTTTCCCGCCAGACAGCGAAGCGAAGATATCTTCAATTCGCGGAAGCGGATATTGCACCGTGTGAAGAACCGGATTAACAGTGATCTTGAAATCGCCACAGATGCGAACCTTCCCAGGTTCCCCCGGCTTGTTGCTCAACGAATGCTTCATGACAGGAACAATGGGTGTGGCCCATTCGCTCCAGTCCACCTTTGACAGTACTCCTGAACGTTCTAGCCCTTCCAGCTCTGCTTCCACAGCAGGTCGTATCGCATAAGGTACCGGTCTGGCTTTGAAAAATTTTGGGTTTGCATGTTCTTCAACCTTGATGTTTGCCGTAATTCCTTTCAGTGTTCCCAGTCCCTGTTGGAACACCTCCTTAGCATCGTCCAATATTTTGGACAGTCGTTTAGGTTTGACGTCGTCCTCTTTACAGGAATCTACAGTCAGTGCTTGTAATGGAATGCCAGTCCACATTTATTCTCCGGATCCATTCCCGTCCCAGTAGTGGCGGACCTCCATCAGGTAACACATACAAGTCCATTTCCTGACTTTCTTTACCATTGTAGACCACATTTACTTTTATCTTTCCGATGGGGTATACTATTTGCCCCGTGTATGTTTTCAATACAATCTCCGTATCCCTCAGGGGAATGTGCGAGAATAACCTTTTGTAATCTTGCTTATTCATGACCGTCAATGCTGATCCAGTGTCCAATTCCATCTTCACTTGGGCTCCTGCTATCCGAAGCATGACCCAGATAGTTTGGTGGTCTGCTGTGTTACCCACATTATGTATTTTTAGACAACCCAGTTCCTTACTGCTGGAGTCTGAATCCATCTTCTGTTCATCCGAACTGTTCTCTGTCACCTTGTGTACTTTTTTTTTGTACTTCTCCTGCTGCGACTTTTTGCTGCTGGTCTTCTTTCCTGACTGGCATACTCTCGCTATGTGACCAAGTTTGCCACATTGCCTGCATTCTTTATCTTTGAACCAGCACTGGTTCTGGTCATGCGTTGTCCTTCCGCAACGATAGCACTTTACTGCGCCCAATGCCATTTCATTGGTGCTGAATTCCAATGGCCTTTGCTGTATCTCTGCAGCGCCTCGTGCTGCTGCCTCGTGCGATGCTGCAATGCTGAAAGCTTTGTCCAGCGTAAGATCCTTTTCCTCTAGCAGTCGCTTCTGGGTTCCTTCCCTTAGGAGCCCACACACAAACTTATCTCTCAGTGCGTCTGCTAGTCCTGTACCGAACTGACAGTACTTTGATAACTTGCGCAGTTCGATTAAGAATTCAGCGTTGCTTTCCTCTTTAAGTTGAATTCTTTTGTCGAATTTAAATCGTTCCGCTATCAGCAGCGGTGTGGGGTTTAAATGCTCTTGCAGGATAGTAACAATATCCGCGAAACTCTTTCCTACCGGTTTATCTGGTGTTACAAGGTTCCTTAATAACCCGTACGTCTTCGCACCCATCGAGTTTAATAGGGTTAGTGCTTTCTTATCCTCCGGTACCTCATTCGTTGTACAGTAAACTTCGACGCGTTCCACATAAGTGGCCCAATCTTCCACATCGCTATCAAAAGCAGTGATGTTACCCGTTTTTGGCATCCTTGTTGAGTTTCCTTTATTTTATTTTATTTTTCAAAATGGCGGCTTCCCGCGCTTGGCAGCTTTTCCCGCGCTTGTCTTCTTCCTCCGCCGACTAAAAATGGCGATTACCGCGCTGTTGCCGTTCTCTCCTCCCGGCGGTCCTTTATTTCCCCCGACGCTGCTGCTCTTGTTCCCCGCCGCTCCCGCGGTCCTTGTGGACATCAACGCTTTTCTGGCTGCTGCGCGTCTCTGCCCCGATTGCAGTCCGGCCCCTGACACCGGCTGCGGTCGTGTTCTCCGCCCTTTTCGTTTTCCCTCCCCTTCTCCCACTGACAACTCGGCCGACTTCCCCTCCGTGCCGCTCGATCGGGCTTACCCGCCGCTGTCGTAGAAGGGATGATCACTGCCTGTTGCTGATGGTGGACTTCGTGGCCAGCAAACCAACCCGGGTTCCCGATGGCCTCCCGTGCGATGCAGTGCTCAGCAGGATGTTGAGGGCGGATGCCCCTTTTCGACGCCCGTTCTGAGGACGAAGCTTCCTTGGATGCAAAACTGCCGCTAGGTACGATCAGACTCGTCGCCACTGTTGAGTCTGTGCTTTCAAATGTAGTTATGCTGAATAACTGGACACAGACTACAGAATACTTAAACAGGTCTTTAGTAACTGAGGGTCAGGGCTGAACTGAAATACACTTTGCTCCACAGGGTTTATATACCGGTGTGGTCACCACCGGTACTACAATGTACAGGAGCCATCAGAAAGTAGTCCATCACCTTAAGGTATCCTCTTAAGGTGGTACAGGTTACATACACTACAGAGTGGCAGAAGGTGGAAAGTGGGGTCCACAAGGATCAGTGCGGGGACCAATGTTGTTCACAACTTATAGTAACGATTTAGACTTCGGAATCAAACACAATTTCTAAATTTGTGGATGACACCCAATTTGGGGGGGGGGGGGGAATAGTCAATCCTGAGGAGGACTGCCACAAATTACAAGAAGACATTAATAAACTTGCAGAATGGTCATATAATTGGAAAATTAATGTTTCAACACAGATAAATGTGAGATATTACATTTTGGTAAGAAAAATAAGGAGGTCACACATTACTTGGAAAATAAGAATCTAAGTGGGGTAGAAGAGCAAAAGGATCTATTAGGAAGGAACATAGGAACAGGAGTAGGCCATTCAGCCCCTCAAACCTGTTCCGCCAATAAATGAAATCATGGCTGATCTGTATCCTAACTCCATTTACCCGCTTTGGCTCCATATCCCTTAATACCCTTGGCTAGCAAAAATCTATCGACCTCAAGAGTCAAAATTGTACTATAATATCTGCTTTTAATTCTATTTGATTAGATAACTAATGGAAGAAAGGTTGACAGCACTGAAAATGAGTTGGACCAATTATGTAAATGAGATAAAGGACCGTTGATGGATTTTAATGTGCATATAAATATTACACGGTGCAGATTAGCACAGATACATGTGGACACAGTCTATTAGTAAACACAGGACAAGAAGTGAATGTTAACCATTGATAACATCCAGTCAGGTGTTAATAAAACTAATCAAGTGCTATATAGTGAAATGCATCTTAAGACTATTTAATGTTTGAATCTTGCATAACTCATTGGGAATCGGGAACGGTAGCGTTTTGGTAATGTCACTGGGCTAGTAATCCAGAGACCTGGACTAATGATCCAGAGACGTGAGTTCAAACCTCACCACGGCAGCTGGGGAATTTAAATTCAGTTAATTAAATAAACCTGGAATAAAAAGCTAGTATCAGTAATAGTAACCATGAAACTATCGGATTGTCGTAAAAACCCATCTGGTTCACTAATGTCCTTTAGGGAAGGAAATCTGCCGTCCTTACCTGGTCTGGCCGATATGTGACTCCAGACCCACAGCAATGTGGCTGACTCTTAACTGCCCTCTGAAATGGCCTAGCAAGTCACTCAGTTGTAACTAACCGCTACGAAACAAAATAAGAATGAAACCGGACGGACCACCCGGCATCGACCTCGGCACCAGCTACGGACACGGAAACGGCACACCCAGCCCAGTCAACCCTGCAAAGTCTTCCTCACCAACATCTGGGGACTTGTGCCAAAATTGGGAGAGTTGTCCCATAGACTAGTCAAGCAACAGCCTGACATAGTCACACTCACAGAATCATACCTTTCAGCCAATGTCCCGCACTCCTCCATCACCATCCCTGGGTATGTCAAGGGCAGTCACTCTCACCTCACCTCTGGAATTCAGCTCCTTTGGCCATGTTTGGACCAAGGCTGTAATGAGGTCGGGAGCTGAGTGGTCTTGGCGGACAGACCCACCAGGGGTGGTGGCACAGTGGTATACAGTCGGGAAGGAGTGGCCGTGGGAGTCCTCAACATTGACTCCAGACCCCATGAAGTCTCATGGCTTCAGGTCAAGCATGGGCAAGGAAACCTCCTGCTGATTACCACCTACCGCCCTCCCTCAGCTGATGAATCAGTACTTCTCCATGTTGAACACCACTTGGAAGAAGCACTGAGAGTAGCAAGGGCACAGAATGTACTCTGGGTGGGGGACTTCAATGTCCATCACCAAGAGTGGCTCGGTAGCACCACTACTGACCGAGCTGGCCGAGTCCTGAAGGAAATAACTGCCAGTCTGGGCTTGCGATAGGTGGTGAGTGAACCAACAAGAGGGAAAAACCTACTTGACCTCTTCGTCACCAATCTACCTGTCGTAGATGCATCTGTCCATGACAGCATTGGCAGCAGTGACCACCGCACTGTGATTGTGGAGACGAAGTCCCGTCTTCACACTGAGGACACCCTCCATCGTGTTGTGTGGCACGACCACCGTGCTAAATGGGATAGATTCAGAACAGATCTAGCAGCTCAAAACTGGGCATCCGTGAGGCGCTGTAGGCCATCAGCAACAGCAGAATTGTATTCCACCACAATCTGTAACCTCATGGCCCAGCATATCCCTCAATCTACCATTACCACCAAGCCAGGGGACCAACCCTGGTTCAACAACGAGTGTAGAAGAGCATGCCAGAAGCAGCACCAGGCATACCTAAAAATGAGGTGCCAACCTGGGGAAGCTGCAACACAGGACTACATGCAAGCTAAAAAGCAGAAGCAGCACGCTATAGACAGGGCTAAGCGATCCCATAATCAACAGATTAGATCAAAGCTCTGCAGTCCTGCCACATCCAGTCGTGAACGGTGGTGGACCATTAAACAACTCATGGGCGGAGGATGCTCCGTGAATATCCCCATCTTCAATGATAGTGGAGCCCAGCACGTGAGTGCAAAAGACAAGGCTGAAGCGTTTGCAACCAACTTCAGCCAGAAGTGCCGAGTGGATGATCCATATCGGCCTACTCCCGAGGTTCCCACCATCACAGAAGCCAGTCTTCAGCCAATTCAATTCACTCTCCGTGATATCAAGAAATGGCTGAGCGCACTGGATACAGCAAAGGCTATGGGCCCTGACAACATCCCGGCTATCGTGCTGCAAGACTTGTGCTACAGAACTAGCTGCTCCTCTAGCCAAGCTGTTCCAGTACAACTACAACACTGGCATCTATCCGACAATGTGGAAAACTGCCCAGGTATGACCTATCTAGAAAAAGCAGGACAAATCCAACCCGGCCAATTACTGCCCCATCAGTCCACTCTCAATCATCAGCAAAGTGATGGAACGTGTCATCGACAGTGCTATCAAGCGGCACTTACTCACCAATAACCTGCTCACTGATGCCCAGTTTGGGTTCCGCCAAGACCACTCAGCTCCCGACCTCATTACAGCCTTGGTTCAAACATAGACAAAGGAGCTGAATTCCAGAGGTGAGGTGAGAGCGACTGCCCTTGAAATCAAGGCGGCATTTGACTGAGTGTGGCATCAAGGAGCCCTAGTAAAGCTGAAGTCAATGGGAATCAGGGAGAAAATGCTCCACTGGCTGGAGTCATACTTAGTCATACCTAGCACAAAGGAAGATGGTTGTGGTGGTTGAAGGTCAATCGTCACAGCCCCAGGACATTGCAGCAGGAGTTCCTCAGGGCAGTGTCCTAGGCCCAACCATCTTCAGCTGCTTCATCAGTGACCTTCCCTCCAACATAAGGTCAGAAATGGGGATGTTCGCTGATGACTGCACAGTGTTCAGCACCATTTGCAACTCCACAGATAATGAAGCAGTCAATGCCCATATACAACAAGACCTGGATGACGTTCAACTTGGGCTAATAAGTGGCAGGTAACATTCGCGCCACAGAAGTGCCAGGCAATGACTATCTCCAACAAGCGAGAGTCTAACCACCTCCCCTTGACATTCAATGGCATTACCATCACCGAATCCCCCACTATCAACATCCTGGGGGTCAACATTAACCAGAAACTTAACTGGACCAGCCACATAAATACTGCGGCAACAAGAGCACTAGGTATTCTGCGGCGAGTGTCTCACCTCCTGACTCCCGAAAGCCTTTCCACCATCTACAAGGCACAAGTAAGGAGTGTGATGGAACACTCTCCACTTGCCTGGATGAGTGCAGCTCCAACAACACTCAAGAAGCTTGACACCATCCAGGACAAAACAGCCCACATGATTGGCACCCCATCCACCACCTTAAACATTCACTCCCTCCACCATCGGCGTACCGTGGCTGCAGTGTGTACCACCTACAAGATGCACTGCAGCAACTCACCACTTCGGCAGCACCTCCCAAACCCACGACCTCTTCCACCTAGAAGGACAAGGGCAGCAAGCGCATGGGAACACCACCACCTCCAAGTTCCCCTCCTAGTCACACACCATCCCGACTTAGAAGTGTATCGTCAATCCTTCATCGTCGCTGGGTCAAAATCCTGGAACTCCCTACCTAACAGCTCTGTGGGAGTACCTTCACCACACGGACTGCAGCGGTTCAAGAAGGCGACTCACCAACACCTTCTCAAGAGCAACTAGGGATGGGCAATAAATGCTGGCCTTGCCAGTGACGCCCTGATCCCATAAACAAATAAAAACAAATTTTAAAAAGCCACATGTAGGATATTGTTTGCAGTTTTGAGCAACCGATCCTTCAAAAGGCCATTGATCCATTGCAGAGGGTTCAGAAAAAAGCAATAAGGAGGATTCTTGGACTCAGGGTTCTAGATTATGAAGTCATTCACAAAAGGGACCACAATGTGATCCAAGACTTTAAACTAATGGGAGATGTGGATAACGTGAATGTAATCAGGTTATTACCTCCCTATCTCTGCAATCTCCTCCAGCCTGACGACCCTCCGAGTTCTCTGCGCTCCTCCAATTCTGGCCTCTCGCTCATCCCCAATTTTCATCTCTCCACGATTTTCATCTCTCCACCATTTGGCAGCCGTCCCTTGAGCTGCCTAGGTCCTAAGTCCTGGAATTCCCTCCCTAAACCTCTCCGTCTCTCTACCTCTCTCCTCCTTCCAAGAGATTCATTAAAACGTATCTCTTTGACCAAGCTTTTGGTCATCTGTCCTAACATCTCCTTATGTGGCTTTATGTGTCAAACTTTGTTTGATAATCGCTCCTGTGAAGTGCCTTGGGACATTTTACTACGTTAAAGGCACTATATAAATGCAACTTATTGTTGTTAGTTAACTTAGACTGTGATAACAGAACAGAGGACACAGGTACAAAATGAACAGACCTCAAGTATGACTGGAGATTAGGATGATATTTACCACATAATTGTGGATATGTGGAATGACATGGGGAATAATGGCATTACTACACATATTTAATAATTCGTTAGAAAAAGGTGGAGTGCCAGAGGACTGGCAGAAAGCTAACGTAATACCTATATTTAAGAAGGGGGATAGAACATGTCCAGGGAATTGTAGACCAGTCAGGTTAACATCGGTGGTAGGAAAAATAATGGAATCCCTACTAAAGGAGAAAATAGAAGAACATCTAGAAGCCAAAAACATAGTAATGAATAGTCAGCATGGATTTCAAAAGAGAAAGTCTTGCTTGACCAACCTCATTGAATTTTTTGAAGAGGTAACAGAGAGAGTAGACAATGGTAATTCAGTAGATGTAATTTATCTAGATTTTCGAAAGGCCTTCGATAAGGTACCCCATAATAGACTGATGAACAAGGTCAGAGAATGCGGATACGATAGCAAAATACTGCGGATGCTGGAAATCCGAAATAACAACAGAAAATGCTGGAAAAACTCAGCAGGCCAGGCAACATCTGTGGAGAGAGAAATAGAGTCAACGTTTCGAGTCAAACTCTTTGTCAAGAATGCGGAGTCAGGGGACAACAAGCAGAATGGATAGTTTGCTGGCTTCAAGACAGAAAGCAGAGAGTGGGAGTAAAGGGTAGCTATTCACAGTGGTAGAAGGTGGGTAGTGGTGTTCCACAAGGATCAGTGCTGGGACCACTGTTGTGCACAATTTATGTTAACAATTTAGACTTTGAAATTAAAAACACAATTTCTAAATTTACGGATGACACCAAATTGGGGGGGGATAGTCAGTACTGAGGAGGACTGCAACAAGTTACAGGAGGACATTAATAAACTTGCAGAATGGGCATATAATTAGCAGATGAAGTTCAACAGAGATAAATGTGAGGTATTGGCCCAGAAATTCGGGTCGGAGGCTTCCCGCGGGTGCAAGCCCCCGACCTGCACTTACCTAGCGCGCCTGCCGTTGTGTTGTGGGCCCGCGTGGGATTCCGATCCTGGGCCTCCTCCAGCTGCCGGCGCGCAGTGCTTGCGTATCCCAGGGGCGCAGTTAGTTCGAAGCGTCCCTGGGATCACATGGGCCATGGAGAGCCAATCATAGCAGGGAATCTCCATTCATAAATTTGACAGGAAGACCTGTCAAATCTATGAATAGAGATCGGCCCCAAAACCTAACTAAAACTTCAAATACATTTTTTTTTAAATCACATTTTTAAAATAACTATAAATTATATAAAATAACTTTTAAACAATAATTTAAATTTTTGAAAAAATTAATTACAGTTTTTAATGGGGCTAAAAATAAACTTACCTTTCTTTAAAGTATTTAAAAATAATAAACCTGTGGAAAAAATGTTTTAATTTTACTTAATTCACCACTTACCTTGTTAAAAGCAGGCCTTGCGACTGCTTTTTAAACACGCAGCTGCTAGAGACTTACCCTCCCGGAGAAAGCTGTAAAAAAAATTGGAAGTTCCAGGCGTACGCACTGCCTCTCTGGTGCACACGGTTGACCTGTGAATCCCTTCCTTCAAGGGAACGGAAGTTCCGATTTCCAGCGCATGCGCAGTGCATGCACGAAACTAGCACTTTCGTTGGCCCTACGTGTGAGTACACAGCGCGTACACACCCGTGGGGACCCGAATTTCTGACCCATTACATTTTGGTAGGAAGAATGGGGAGGTCACTCATTACTTGGCGGGTGCAAGTCTAGGTGGGAACAAAGGGATCTCGGAGTACAAATACACAAATCACTAAAAGTAGCAACACAGGTTAATAAGGCCATAAAAAAGCAAACCAAGCACTAGGGTTTATTTCTAGAGGGATAGAATTGAAAATTAGAGAAGTTATGCTAAACTATCGAATCTTGGTTAGATCACACTTGGAGTACTTTGTACAGTTCTGGTCGCCATATTATAAAAAGGATAGAGAGGCATTGGAGAGGGTGCAAAAAAGATTTACAGGAAACTTTGTTATATCCGGCACCGACGGGACCGAGCTGTTGCCGATCTATCAAAACTGTCGGACATACAAAGTTAATGTTGAAACAGACGGAGGTTTTCATCTCCGTATCTGACAACAAACACTGTTGCTTAGCAACAGCTTGTAAACAGTCGGCCCGTACCTTGGAAACGTCTCTGTAGCTTAGCAACAGCTTCAGAGAGACTTTCCAGAGCCCGACTGTTGAAAACAAAGCCACGAGAAGAAAAAAAACCGAACTAAACGGCTCCTGATTTCTGCCGGTAGATCGAGGTTTCCGGACATACAACCTTCGGATAAACCAAAGTTTCCTGTACAAGGGTGATACCAGAAATGTGGGGTTATACCTATCAGGAAAGGATGAACAGGCTGGGAGAGAAGGCTGAGGGGTGACCTAATAGAGGTCTTTAAAATTATGAAAGGTTTTGATAGAGTAGACACAGAGAGTTTCCACTTGTGGGGAAGAGCAAAACTAGAGGCCGTAAATATAAGATAGTCACCAAGAAATCAAATAGGGAATTCAGAAGAAACTTCTTTACCCAAAGAGTGTTGAGAATGTGGATCTCGCTACCACATGGAGTGGTTGAAGCGAATAGTATGGATGCATTTAAGAGGAGGCTAGATAAGCATATGAGGGAGAAGGGAATAGAGAAGTATGCTGATAGATTTAGATGAGGAAAGATGGGAGAAGGCTCAAGTGGAGCATAAAGGTTGGCATGGATTGGTTAGACCGAATGACCTGTTTCTATGCTGTATATCCTCTGTAATCCTATATGATTGAGGGATAAATATTGGCCAGGTTACTGGGGATAACTCCCCTGCTCTTCTTCGAAATAGTGCCATGGGATCTTTTACGTCCACCTGAGAGAGTAGATAGGGCCTCGGTTTAACATCTCATCTGAAATACAGCACCTCCGACAGTACAGCACTCCCTCAGTACTGCCATGGTGTGTTGATGTGTCAGCCTAAATTTTTGTGCTCAAGTCTCTGGAGTGGGACTTGAACCCACAACCTTCTAACTCAGAGGCAAGAGAGCTGCCAACTAAGCCATGGCTTATACTCATCATAATTGCTGCTGAACAACCTCTATGGCCCTGAAAAACTAATTTTATATTTGTGGAATGTCAAATTTCTCCATTATGATAGAAATTCCCATAGATTTTTATAATTTTTTTTTAAGTTTATGATATTTCAGCTTCTACCTTAATCCGTTGTGTTTGTCCCAATCTTTATTTTGCTCTCTGTAACATAATTAAAAAAGTAAAGGATAACCAGTGCTTTTTACTTCCTGGTTTGCTGTCTGTGAGAATTCTTCAATGTGATTGGCTGCTTAGCTTGCTTGATGACGTCACTGCTGCTGGACACTGGAGATCCCCTAGACTTGGTGCCAGAATGAAATTCACGTTGGGAAAGGTGAAATCCACTCCACAGAGATCGCTAGATCTTTGTGGTCAGCGGTGAGCGCTGTCACTTCGCCGCTGACCACAAAATTTGGGCCATTATGTTCATTATGAGCAGCGATTTGACATAAGTAATTTGTGGGCTTGTAATCAAGCCAAAAATCAACCTTGTAAGTTTTTAGTCTAAAGTATCTTTCTAACTTTTGTAAAAGCAAAATACTCCAGATGCTGGCAATCTGAAATCCAGTGAAGGACTCCCAGATACTTCAGGGATCTCTGTGTGCGCAGAAGAGCCTTGCTTATTTATTGCTTGCCCACTTTCCTCTGATTTTATCCTCCTGTGGATGTGATGTCCTCTTGTCTGTCCCATATACTCCTCTATCTTAAATTAGAACAGAAAATGCTGAAAATACTCAGCGGGTCAGGCAGCATCTGTGGAGAGAGAAACAGAGTTAACGTTTCAAGTCGATGACCCTTCGTCAGAACTCTCTCCACAGATGCTGGCTGACCTGCTGAGTATTTCCGACCTGCTGAGTATTTCCAAGCTGTTTCGTTTTTTTATTTCTAACTTTTGTGACCTCTTTGTCCTTCCCAGGCTCGAAAGGTATCGAGCACTTTTTAAAAATTAGTTCAGAGGTGTCAGCTACATTTGATTCAGAGTTCATTTGAACAGGAGAGGTACAGGCATTTATTTCAGACTGATGAACAGGATTCTGCAGCCGTCCAGCTGACTCAACCTCAATAAATTCCTGTACATACGTAAGCAGCTCCCTTTTTCCAACGCTCTCCTGGCCCGCCTCCCATCTTCTACACTCCATAAACTCGAGCTCCTCCAAAACTCTGCTGCCCGTATCCTATTAGGGTGGGGAAGCGGGCAGAAGCTCTTGGGGCAAGCAAGCAAGGGGCAGACCTGGGAGCAGTCAAGGTAGACAGACGGTTGACCTTCACAAACTATCTGCCTCAATCCTCCCCATTGGTTTACTCCTCAGCTGTATAATAACAGCGTGGGCCCATCATTCATTTGTCCAGGAACATAGGGGATGCATGGTGGGGGCAGGGGGCTGGGGGTGGGTGGTGGTAAAGTGACAATACGTTTAATTGCTGATCAGGTTTACTAACAATGCAATGAAGTCCAAGGACCCCAGACATCTAAACCCAGGCCTGCACATTTAGAGCAAAAACCAAACCAAATTCGCTGGTGAAGGGAATGACAGGGAAAGTAAGAATAGTAAATACAAACATACCTGTGTTGATTAACATGAATTGCATAAACAACGAATCTCCTGTATCTATTTAATTACCTCAGATAAAGTACAAAAGTTCATTGTTTATGTTGTCTCCATAATATTGAGTTATCTTTCAGGCTTGTGGGGTTTTCCATCATTAGAGAAGAGGGTGCAAACAGCAAGTCCTGGTATGTTCTGTGAATGGCTAGTCCAGCTGCCAGTCATTTAAAAAAAACATGATATGTGATGCACAACCACCCCACCCACCCCCCTCCAAAATGTGATGGTGTTCATAAGACTCAGAAGGGTAGGTTCTTCAATCCTACATTCTGTACACAAAATGACAAGGAGTAAATCGGGAGGAACTAAGACAATTGGAAATTATTTATACATTTGCGGGAAAAAATATTAGGTAAAATCCAACCCAGTAATTCAAAGTCCAGAACTCCAAATTGAGCCTGAGGCTCCCAACACAGGTTAGGCTTCTTCAAGAAATTATTTTCCAGAGTGCTCCTACTGGCTCCACAGAAAGTGACAATGGCCCGCTGTCGACGTATGCTCGCTCCCCTCTGGGAACAGCTCCCCCTCAGCCTTACTTGCTGACCAGTTCAGTCATTCACATGAGGCTCGAATTTGAAAATGGTTCGGGCCTCCCGATGGGCAGAATTTGAAGATTTCCTCCCTTTCTGTTTCATTTCATTCATTCATTTATTGTGTGTGGCTCCCACCCTCCAGAAATTTACTGCCGTACTTGCCTAAATTACTGACTGCACTTCGGACGTAGTCCTTGTGTTGTAAAATGGTTGGGCCGTTTGGAAGATAGTGTTAAGTCTCTACATAAACATAGGAAGAGGAGTAGGCCATTCAATGAGATCATGGCTGATCTGCAACCTATATCCCTTAAAACCTTTGGTTAACAGAAATCTATCAATCGCAGGTTTAAAATTGACAATTGACGCAGCACCAATTGCCATTTGTGGAAGAGAGTTCAAAACTTCTACCACCCTTTGTGTGTAGATCCTGCAAGATCCTGCAAATCCATTGGCAGGATAGGCGCACCAACGTCAGTGCTCTTGCTCGGGCCAACATCCCCAGCATCGAAGCTTTGACCACGCTCAATCAGCTCCGATGCACGTGTCACATTGTCCGCATGCCTGATACGAGACTCCCAAAACAAGCGCTCTACTCGGAGCTCCGGCACGGCAAGAGAGCCCCAGGTGGGCAGAGGAAACGCTTCAAGGACACCCTCAAAGCCTCCTTGAAAAAGTGTAACATCCCCACCGACACCTGGGAATCCCTGGCCCAAGACCGCACAAAGTGGAGGAGAAGCATCCGGAAAGGCGCCGAACACCTCGAGTCTCTTCGCCGGGAGCAAGTGGAAGCCAAGCACAAGGAGCGCTCGACAACCCAAGCACCCCACCCACCTGTCCCTTCAACCACCGTCTGCCCCACCTGTGACAGAGACTGTAGGTCCTGCATTGGACTCATCAGTCACCTGCGAACTCATTTTTAATGTGGAAGCAAGTCATCCTCGGTTCCGAGGGACTGCCTAAGAGAAAGAGGTAGACGTGTTTCCGAACTTCATTCCTGAAAGGTCTGGCTCTAATTTTTAAAATATGCCCCCAAGTCCTAGGATCCCCAACCAGCGGAAATAGTTTCTCTCTATTTACCCTCTCTGTTCCCCTTAATATCTTGAAAACTTCGATCAGATCACCCCTTAACCGTTTAAATTCCAAGGAATAGAACCCTAGTTTGTGTAATCTCTCCTCGTAAGTCAGGTTCCTTTGTTATTTCTTTTGGAATGGAACCAGCTTGCCAAGGATATTTTCATCTCGGCCATTGGAGAGCCATCTGAGTGCTGCTGATTGACTAAAGAACATTGCAGTAATAAAACTCGTCAAGCATCAAGAATAGCTTTAATTACTGTAACTTTAGCCCCAACATATTAAAACACACAAAACACAAAGCTAACAAAAGCACTTCAGTTCAACTTGTCATTCCTATTTCCCCCATTCCTTCTTTTCTGTGCTCTGTCCAGTTATTTTTTTTATTAGTTATTAGTTTGACCTTTTTAACCTAATTTGACCTAGGCTATCCTCCCTAACTATGATCCCCCTAAAAAAAAAAGTATGTTTCATATCTTTTACTTGGCTTTTTTCTTCTTCTGGAGCAAGGTCATTTTGGAAGGTTGGAGCAAGTTGAAGGAAGCGGGGT
This sequence comes from Somniosus microcephalus, assembly GCF_052327205.1. Taxonomy (NCBI): domain Eukaryota; kingdom Metazoa; phylum Chordata; class Chondrichthyes; order Squaliformes; family Somniosidae; genus Somniosus; species Somniosus microcephalus. Next base: position 142,807,735 of record NC_140989.1, on the reverse strand, counting down.
TTTCGTTGACCGAAGATCATTCTGTAAAGATTTGTTTTGTCAGCCACTTGAACTGAGTAGCTGTGTCAGTACAGTAGTTCTCAGATGACTAAAGCTGTTTTGTAAATTCAATATTTAACGTTTTTTTATTACGGACAGAAAAAATAAGTGATTAATCAGAACATATTTTGAAATACACTTAATAATTTACAATATGCTTTTGAAAACTTTTTTAAAAATATCGGCAATCTCTTTCATATTATTTGAATCAATATAGTTCAAACTGTCCCAATAATTCTCTGAAATTACAATGATTTCCTAAAATGTGTTTTTTTAAGTGGAAACACATCTCCTTTTCAGGTTGTGCTGCCATCTTTGTCTTCATTGCGGATATCTGTCTATGAAGAAGGAGGTAAATTTATAGGCCACCGAATATTGCCTGTACAAGCTATTCGACCAGGTAAGCAGAGCCACGTTCCATATACGTTTCCACAACTGTTGATGAGGATTTATTTTATTACAGTTTACCATCTCCTCTCCGTAACGTTGCTGTCTGCTATATTTTAGGTTATCACTATATCTGTCTAAGAAATGAACGGAACCAGCCCCTGATGCTTCCTGCTCTCTTTGTACACATAGAGGTTAAGGATTATGTCCCTGATACTTTTGCAGGTAAAAATGAGCTGCTTAGTTCTCTTTTGTTTTAGGTTGTGAGCAAAACTGAGACCAGTGGTAAACAACGGAAGAACAAATCCAGTAACACTTTTGCTGGCCAATCTAATCACATCTATTTTTCTATTACAATTAATATGCAAGTGTTTAAAAGAAAGATCTTATGAGGAAAGGTTGAGCAGGTTGGGCCTATACTCATTGGAGTTTAGAAGAATGAGAGGTGATCTTATTGAAACATATGTTTCTGAGGGGGCTCGACAGGGTAGATACTGAGAGGATGTTTCCCCTCGTGGGGGAATCTAGAACTAGGGGGTGTAGTTTCAGGATAAGGGGTTGCCCATTTAAGACAGAAATGAGGAGGAATTTCTTCTCTCAGAGGGTCGTGAATCTTTGGAATTCTCTTCCCCAGAGAGCTGTGGAGGCGGAGTCATTGAATATATTCAAGGCTGAGAGAGACAGATATTTGAGCTACAGGGGAGGCAAGGGTTATGGGGAGCGGGCAGGAAAGTGGAGTTGAGGCCAAGATCAGATCAGCCATGATCTTACTGAATGGCGGAGCAGGCCCGAGGGCCCAAATGGCCTACTCCTGCTCCTAATTCTTATGTTCTTATTGCAATGTGATTTAAAAGTCTTTTTACACAATTTTAATTAATTAAATCATCCCCCCTACTGAGAATATGATCTACAGACTAATATAAATCCTGCCAGTTTTCATCAAGTTCAGTTTCATTTATCCTTACAGATGTGATCGAGGCACTGTCTAATCCTATTAGATATGTGAACCTGATGGAACAGAGAGCACAACAGCTAGTGGCTCTAACTCTAGAAGATGAGGAAGAAGAAAAGAAAGATGTAAGAAATGTTTTCATCTTTTACTGCACAAGTACACAACAGTAATTCGGTTTAAAGCAGATACAATGTGTCATAAAAGATTTTAACACTCAGCAGAACTGTTCCTTCTTTTATCAGGTCATTGTTACTTGTTGGAAGATTCTCTTGCTCACAGTGTTTAAGACTGTTTCTACTCAATAAATAGTGAATTCAATTTTATTTATTTATTGGCTGATCTCGCTTGGCAATGCTCACGGACTTTTTTCTTTCTCTCCCTCCTTGTAATTGTCTTTTTCGCTGTCTTTCTGTTCGTATTCCACTTTTTTTTGGTCTCCTTCTTACTCTGTAGAACGCTCATACATTTTCTCTCATTACCATATCTGTCCTACAACCCTCGAGATATCTGCGCTCCTCCAATTCTGGCCTCTTGAGCATCTCCGATTTTAATCGCTCCACCATTGGCGGCCGTGCCTTCAGCTGCCTAGGCCCTCAGCTCTGGAATTCCATCCCTAAACTTCTCCGCCTCTCTACCTCTCTTTCCTCCTTTAAGGCACTCCTTAAAACCTACCTCTTTGACCAAGCTTTCTGCCCATTATCTCCTTATGTACCTTGGTGTCAAATTTTGTTTGATAACGCTCCTGGGAAGCATCTTGGGACGTTTTACTACATTAAAGGTGCTAGATAAATGCAAGTTGTTGTTGTTGCTGTCTCTCTGTTTGACTTTTTCCCCCTCTCTCTCTTCCTCCTTTGGTCTTTTCCCCTATCTTTCCAGTTTAAGACTTGGAAAGTAGGAACTCAACGCTGAGGCTCAGTGAGCAGGGAGACTAGGGCAGGGGTGTGTATGGAAGGTGGGAAAGAGCGCAGCCTAAGAATAAGAAGCTGAGGCCTAGAGATTGAAGGAGCACACTGGGGTTCGACACTTGGAAAGCAGATTAGGCCAGGTGAGGCTGAAGCAGCCCCTGCACAATTGTACAGGACATGAAGCAAGATGGCAGTGTACTGAATGTTACAGTTGATTGGTCCCTAGTAACCACATGATCAACAATACAGAGGCCAATCAGAGCTGAGACATGGTTGGCACAGAACCTAGATGACTGGAAATGAATAGGTGGATGGGCAGGCATTGGATGGACACAAATGTATATATTTATATATAGATTTAAAAAGGTTAAAAGTGGAGAATGGAATATTTCCCATTTTATGGCATCCTGGTGCTGAAATACATCAGGGCAGAATAGTATACACACCCTGATGTAAGAAAAAGGAGTCTTACACATCAAGTAACTTTAAGGTAAGCTTTAAGCAACTTACAAACACACTATATACAAGAGAGGTCTTTACCATGCCTCTGGTAGAAGCCTCTTACAATACTGAACAGTCCAGTATTTATACCAGTCCAACAGGAAGTGAGGTATGTACACAGTTCATAGTTCACAGTTCACAGGAAGTGATGACATAACTTCCTGGAAGTTATTATTATTATCACACACCCTTAATACATTTATCTGAAATTCCTCTCTCAACCATTTTAATGTGGATGTTAAACCACATTTTAAATGGTTAACACCCCTGCAAAAATGGCGGAGAGAGGGATTTCAGAAGAATGCATTAGTGTTTGTACACTAGTGTCCCAAGATGTACAGTCAGGGGCCCAGTGCCAACATCAAGTTCTCCCTGGTTAGCTGCCGCGCAATCAGCTGAGAGAATAAATCTCCTATACTGTTACAACAATGTGCCTCATCTCCAGCCTCTACGCCCTACTCCATGGTATGGCATTTGCATTGAATTGCAGTGAGATTACCAGTCTAGTGCTAATTAATTGCCTAAAGTTTAATGTTATGGGACCACATTAGTAGCAATTGGGTTGACACTTTGAAACTCATTTGAATTTTACAAGGGTCTTGTATCCAGCAGGAAGAAACTTTCCCAAAAACCTGAACTGGATTCAAATTCAGGTCAACGAGGTGTTGGTGCAGTGTGCTAACCCACTCAGATCCCCCCACCCCACCCGACCTTTTAATTACTGTTTAGGATCATATTTTCATATGACAGGTTACTGGTCATATAATACTGGTGAAGCAGTTTCATTTAATTGTCTTTTGAAGTTGTCCTTTCCCTCAATTCCAATGAAGAAGAATCGTAAATTGAATCAGTCAGCTGTTGGCTAGCTTGCAGAAAAGCTAAGGTGACAAATCATTTTCATGAGCCTGTAGGGGATTGCGGAGTCGATGTGAAAGATCCATTAATCATCGGCAAATAGTTTAATTCTTCTGGTGGAAAATAAGCTCCGGTCTATAAATCTGGACTTTTGTGCAGCAGTGTGATGTGCAACCTTGGCCGGCTAGTCCTACTGTGTATATTGTGCCTTTCTGCATTGACATGAAATTGTTATTGGGTTGGACTCTTTCAGCGTTTTTCTGTTGCTTCATTCTTTCGTTGCATTTCTCAGTTTTGTGAAGATAAGTGTCTAAATTATTTCAGTTTTAACTCTTCAACGACAATTCCATGTACAAAGCCCTCACTGATTAACAATCTGTCAGTGGCCACGTTCCACTCAGCTTTGGGTTTTTGAAGCGTGTCTTGAATTATGCTTTGTGCTAGTAATTTGGCAGCAACTTAAGAACCCTTTGCATGGGGTTAATTTCTAGAGGAATAGAATTGAAAAGCAGAGAGGTTATGTTAAACTTGTGTAGAACCTTGGTTAGACCACACTTGGAGCACTGTGCACAGTTCTGGTCTCCATATTACAAAAAGGAGATAGGGGCACTGGAGAAGGTGCAAAAAAGATTTACACGTATGATACCAAAACTGAGAGGTTATAACTATCAGGAAAAACTGAACAGGCTGGGGCTCTTCTCTCTAGAAAAGAGAAGGCTGACCTAAAATTATGAAGTGATTTGACAGGGTACACGTAGAGAAGATGTTTCAACTTGTGGGGGGGGGAGGGGGGGGGGGGAGTCCAAAACTAAGGGCCATAAGTTAAACATTGTCACTAAAAAATTCAGTAAAGAATTCAGGAGAAATGTCTTTACCCAGAGAGTGGTTAGAATGTGGAGCTCGCTACCACAGGGAAAAGTTAAGGTGAATAGCATAGATGCATCTAGGGGGAAGCTAGATAAGTGCGTGAGGCATAGAGGAGTTGAAGGATATGTTGATAGGGTTAGAGGTAGCAGGGCGGGAGGAGGCTCATGTGGAGTACAAACATCGGCATGAACCAGTTGGGCTAAGTGGCCTGTTTCTTTGCTGGAAATTCTATGTAATGTAATAGTTTCAGAGTGCATTTTATTGCTGGTATGAATCTGCTACCTTGATAGGTGATCTTCAAGCACATCACATGGTTTCATATAATTGGATTTTGAGTCTTTTATGCCTGATTTCTTTGCCTAATGGAAAAAATAAACAGGCTTGCCTATTTTACCCATTTGTAAAGACAAAACTGAGAGGCAGACAAAGGTGTTGCGTGATTACTACATTTGTTGCTATTCTACTTAATTTTATGTTTCTTCAACTCTGAAGCATAAAGCTTGGGTACATGCCCCATTAAGAATTAGTACTGGCATTCCCCTAGCCTAGTAACCAGATACTTCACACAGTGAAAGAAAGTGCATGAATCACATGCTTTGGAATAAAAGATCTCTCCATGAACTTATGTCACTCATTCACTTGTTTGGTGAATAGTTGTTGCGTGTAGAAGAGGCCTGTTAAATCTGCTGACCAGTATTCAGCAACAAGTAAAAGGCTTGAGCCTCCAGTGGCCATTTCCTGATCATTTTGGCCACTAATTCGGTGGGTGGCAGCAAGAAACGGGACGGAGACCTGTACCAGTGGATTCCTGGCCACTTTACAACCCGCCCCATTTTCTCCAACGTTTTCAGTGGTGTGATGGTGTCAGACATCCCATTTTCCATCATTTCTATTTTGTGCTCATTTATATGCACACCAGCACAAAACGGGGGTTAAGGATTGTCACGGAGAAGGCAGAAGAAAATTTAAAGGGCCTACACTGAACTTATACAGATGCAGTAAAAAAGCCTATTTCTAGCTATCTTTGAGTTTGTTTGCTGTTACAATAGGAATATAGGAACAAGAGTAGGCCATTCAGACCCTCAGACCTATTCCATCATTCAATTAGATCATGGTTGATTTGTACCTCAACTCCATTTACCCACATTTGCTCCAAATCCCTTGATACCCATGCCTAACAAAAATCTTTTGATCTTAGTCTTGAAAGTGTCAATTGATCCAGCAACCACAGCCTTTTGGGGGAGAGACTTCCAGATTTTTGCTACCCTTTAGGTCAAAAAGTACTTCCTGATTTCCCACCCAACTCTAATTTTACGATTGTGCCCCCTTGTCCTGGATTTCCCCACCAGAGTAAATAGTTTCTCTCTAGCTACCCTATCGAATCCCTTTATCATTTTTAAAGACCTCAATTGGATCAACTCTAAACTCAAAGAAATACAAACCAAGTTTAGGCATAATTTAACCTTTTACGCCCCGCTATCATTTTGAATCTCCTGAGGTTCGGTGCCCAAAACTGAACGTAGTACTCCAGATGAGGTCTAGCTATGGCTCTGTACAACTGAAGCATCATTTCCTCACTTTTGAATTTCACCCCCCTTGAGATAAAAACCAACATCCCATTAGCTTTTTTAATTCATTTTTGTTCTTGTGTCAGCTGTGGCTCAGTGGGTAGCACACTCACACTCATCTCTGAGTCATGAAGGTTTGTGGGTTCAAGTCCCACTCCAGGGACTTGAGCACATAAAATCTAGGCTGACACTCCAGTGCAGTGCTGAGGGAGTGCTGCACTGTCAGAGGTGCCGTCTGTCGGATGAGACGTTAAACCGAGGCCCCGTCTGTTCTCTCAGGTGGACGTAAAAGATCCCATGGTGCTATTTCAAAGAAGAGCAGGGGAGTTATCCACGGTGTGCTGGCCAATATTTATCCCTCAATCAAATAACAAAAAAAAACCAGATTATCTGGTCATTATCACATTGCTGTTTGTGGGAGCTTGCTGTGTGCAAATTGGCTGCCGTGTTTCCCACACTACAACAGTGACTACACTCCAAAAGTACTTCTTTGGCTGTAAAGTGCTTTGAGACATCCGGTGGTCGTGAAAGGCGCTATATAAATGTAAGTCTTTCTTTTTCTTTATCTTTTAGTGATTTGTGCGCACGGATACCTAAAACTGTTTGCTCCTCCACACCTCTTAGCTTCTCACCATTAAGAGAAATTTCCAATTTGTCTTTGCCAGATGCAAAGTTGGTGATCTTATACTCCCCACGTTGAACTCCATCTGTCATAGTTTTGCACACTCCATTAGTCTATCTATGTTCCTTTGTAATTTCCTGCTCCTATCCACACAACTTACCGTCCCTCCTAACTTAGTGTCATCTGCAAACTTGGATATACAAGTCTCTATTCCTTCATCCAAGTCAATAATATATGGTAAAAAGCTGAGACCCCCATTACAGATCCCTGGGGGACACCACTTGTCAAATCCCATCAATCTGAGAACATGTCCTTTACCCCAACTCTCTGTGTCCTACCTCTCAACCAATTACCAAGCTATGTCACAAAGTTACCTCCAATTTTATGCGCTTTCATTTTTGGTAATAATTTCTTGTTTGGAACCTTATCAAAAGCCTTATGGACAACATCCATATACACTCCCGTATCCACCATGCTAGTGGCCTCAAAAAACTCAACTCAATTAATCAGACATGACCTACCCTTTGCAAATGTTGACTCTCTTTGATCAGCTCATACTTGTTCAAGTGCTCAGTCACTCAGGGGGTGATTTTAGCCCTACTCGCTCAGCAAAAACCTGGCGAGTGGGCAGTTAAAATCGCCCTGGCTCTTACCTGTCCGAAAGCTGCCATGATCGCAACATCTACAATCTTAACCTACTCTCCTGAGCAGGCAGTAAGGCCACACGCCCAGAGCCAACAGGGTCCTTCTTTACATATGCATGTTGTGGCCCCGTAACATCATTGAGACCCGACTTAATTTTAATTCGGGAACTGGAGTTTAAATCAGGGCCATCAGATATCACTGATGATAGATTCCAGTAACTTCCCTACAATTGATGTTAAACTGACAGGTCTGTAGTTACTTTGTTTCTCTCTCTTTCCCTTCTTAAATAATGGAGTGACATTTTCAATTTTCCAAACCAAAGGTACAATTCCTGAATCTAGAGAGCTTTGCAAAATTATGACTAATACATCTGCAATTTTCTCACTTATTTCTTATAATACTCTGGGGTGAAAGCCATCAGGTCCTAGAGATTTGTCTATCGTAAGCCTCATTATTTTTTCCATTACCTTTTTTTTACTTATATTAAATCCACTAAGTTCCATCCATTGCCTTATTTTCAGGTTCCCTTGTACCACTGGTATTTTGTTCTCTTTCTCCACTGTGAAAGCAGATATAAAGTCCTCATTTAACAATTCCGCCATTCCCTTATTGTCCATTAATGGCTCGCCAGCATCTACTTTAATGGGCCCATATTCCACTTTACCACTCTCTCTCTTAATATAGATTGATTTCTGGGATGAGAGGGCTGTCCTGTGAAGAGAGATTGAGGAGAATGGGCCTATATTCTCTGTAGTTTAGACTAACGAGAGGTGATCTTATTGAAACATTTAAAATTCTCAGAGGGCTTGACAGAGTAGATGCTGAGAGGCTGTTTCCCCTGGCTGGGGAGTCTAGAACTAGGGGTCATAGTCTCAGGATAAGGGGTTGGCCATTTAGGACTGAGCTGAGGAATTTCTTCACTCAGAGGGTGGTGAATCTTTGGAATTCTCTACCCCAGAGGGCTGTGGATGCTCAGTCGCTGAGTATATTCAAGACTGAGATTACTAGATTTTTGGACTCTATGGGGATATGGCGGGAAAGTGGAGTTGATGTAGAAGTTCAGCCATGATCATATTGAATGGTGGAGCAGGCTCAAGGGGCCATATGGCCTACTCCTTCTTCTATTGCTTATGTTCTTAACATATTTATAAAAAACATCTGCTATTAGCTTTGATATCCATTGCAAGATTGTTTTAATATTCCTTCTTGCACCTTTTATTACTTTCTTTGTATCGCCCTTGTTGCTTTTGATAGTTCTCCCAGTCTGCTGAATTTCTCCTTTTCCTTGCATTTGTGTAAGCCTTTTCTTTTAGTTTACTGTCTCTTACTTTGTTCACCATGGTTGCTTAACTACACAAGTGGAGCCTTTGCCTTTTAGGGGTGTGCATTGGTTTTGTATCATACCAACTACTTCTTTAATACTTCCCGCTGTCTGTAGGTTTACTGTCATCAATTTATTTCTCATCCCTTCGACGTTTGCAGTAATTCAATTTAAAACCTTAATTTGTGACTCCCTCTTCACCCTCTCAAACTTAATATTAAATTCAGTAATAATATGGTCATTATTTGCAAGATGTTCCCTTACTGTCAGATTGTTAACTAATTCTGGTCCGTTACTCATCACTAAATCTAGTCTGGCCTGTTCCCTTGTTGGTTCTAAAACACATTGGGGTAGAATTTGGACCTCTTCTGCCTGTTTTATGCCCCGTTCAATTTCGGGGACCAACATCCAATATCAGGTCAGGCAATTTTTTAGGCATCCCTGGCTGCTGCCTAAAACTGGCGTTAGGCCCCTTATGTATGTAAGTCAGGCGCTTAACACCTGTTTTAGGCACCGTGCCAAAATTCAATATTGCAGAACAGGAGCCAGGCCTGCTCCACTCGCGATCCTTATCTAGAGGGAGACTCACATTTTTTTTTTTAAAAAGGACTATTTCTGTTAAATTTGTGAGCCTTGCTTTGTAGAGTTCTACTTTCCATAAACTTCAGTTCATCCAAAACTCTGCTGCCCGTACCCTAACTCGCACCAAGTCCCGTTCACCCATCACCCCTGTGCTCGCTGACCGACATTGGCTCCCGATCCAGCAACGCCTCAACTTTAAAATTCTGATCCTTGTTTTCAAATCCCTCCATGGCCTCGCCCCTCCCTATCTCTGTAATCTCCTCCAGCCCTACAACCCTCCGAGATCTCTGCGCTCCTCCAATTCTGGCATCTTGAGCATCCCTGATTTGAATCGCTCCTCGCTTGGCGGCCGTGCCGTCAGCTGCCGAGGCCCTAAGCTCTGCAATTACCTCCCTAAACCTCTCTACCTCTCTTTCCTCCTTTAAGATGCTCCTTAAAACCTGCCTCTTTGACCAAGCTTTTCCCACCTGCCCTAATTTCTCCTTACGTGGCTCGGTGTCAAATTTTGTTTGATAATCGCTCGAAGCGCCTCGGTTTTACTATGTTAAAGGTTCTATATAAATGCAAGTTGTTGTTATTAGTATTTGGTGAGGTTGTTGATCCAGTCAATGTTTGCACCTGTGGGCTGACAGTTGGTTAATCAGATATTGTAACATTTTATTGTAATATTCGGGTACCGGGTGTACTGAGTGTGACAAGTTTTTGATCCAACCGATACAAGGCACCTGGAGTAAGGGGCATGGGCCGGAATTTTTACTTTGCAGTTAAAAGTGCTGAAATTGACAGGGCATCGGGAAGCTGGCTTCAACCTGCTGGCTTCCGCCTTTAACTCAGGCGTGTTAATCAGTGCGCCAAAGACCCCCTCGGGAGAGGCGGGTGACCTAATTAAAGCAGTTTAGAGCTCATAAAGAGGCTACTAACAGCTTTTTTACCTGATGTTGCAGCTTTTACTGGCTGTCCATGGGATTTCCGGGCTTGCTGAACATCGCCAGTGAAAGTAAGGTGAGAGTCGAGCGCCTGTTGTGGGAGTTGAACAAATGTCAGTTAAAGAAAAGTCACAGAAATACTCACACCTGCTTCCTTGCCTAAGACAAAGGCTCTTGCTGACACCATTTGTGCTGTGCGTTTTCTTTCAGGAGTTTGCAGGTGATTTCTACAATGTTGGAAGTCACTCTCACGACATTGGAGGATTGTGTCTCTGATTTTACCTGGCATATATCAGATCAGAATGGGTGCCGCTTATGCTGTTTCACCTTGGACCGCAGATTCGGACCAAGATGAGCCCCAACAGCAACAACACCAGCAGTAGCAGCAGCAGCCTTCTCCTGACCGACCTGCCACTCCACAGGAGAGAAGGGGTGAGCATGGGGTGCACCTTGCAGGAGGTGATACCCCAACACAGGGTATAGGCAGAGGATTAGCAGCAGTGCCTCAAGAGGCTCAGGCTGTCACGTCAGATTGTGGCAGACATTTGTGGCCTGCTGGAAGAAGACCTGCTGCCAAGTGAACCTGGTGGATACGCGTTACCAGTGGCTGTCAAAGTCGCCACTGCCCTCAACTTCATCCCCTCAGGCTCCTTCCAGGGATCTGCAGGAGTCATTTGCAGGATCTCGCAGTCAGCCGCCCACAAATGCATCACCCAAGTGACCGATGCCATGTTTAACAAGTCAGGCACTTATGTACACTGATGAAGCCAGTTAGACTGAGCGGGCACTCGGCTTTGCGGCGTCATTGACTGCACACATGTGCCCATCAAGGCACCCCAGATCACCCAGGAGAGTTTGTGAACCGTAAGGGCTTCCACTCCCTCAATGTGCAGCTCGTCTGCAACCACATAAAGATCATCATGCATGTGTGTGCCAGATTCCCTGACAGCTGTCATGACTCATTCATCCTGCGCCCGTCCACTCTCCCTCAGCTCTTCGCACTTTCGACCAGACTTACCGGCTGGCTGCTTGGAGACAAGGTATATCCACTGAAGACGTGGCTGATGACACTCTTGAGGAGACCAAGCAATGAGGCCAAAGAGCGCTACAATCAAAGCCACATGACGATGAGATGCGTCATAGAGCAAACAATAGGGATGCTGAAGATGCGCTTCAAATGCCTTGACAGATCTGGAGGAGCCCTTGAGTACACACCAGCCAGGGTCTCCAGAATCATCATGGTATGCAGAACAGAGCGCAGTAGTGAGGATTGGAGCTGCAGGAGGAGCAGAGCGCAGAGCCTCTTCGGAGGAGGAGATGGATGAGGAGGAAGAGTAGGAAGAACACGAAGAGGAGGAGGAGCAACCTGAAATGGACAAGGCACCAGCAGCGGCGGACAAGGCACCAGCAGCGGCGGACAAGGCACCAGCAGCGGCGGACAAGGCACCAGCAGTGGCGCACATTGCTGCGCAGGAGGCCGGGACGGCCTCATCATGGCACGATTTAGTTAAGTTGCACCAGTGCACCCATATGGCACCCAGATGCTGAACCAACTTCCATGTCCCCTCTCACCATTATCCCTCTCATGGCCCACCTGCACTTCCCTACTAGCAAGGAGCTGGAGAGCACCTTGCTGCACATCAGTGGGGCGATGAACGGCCAACTCTAGGTTTCTATCTATCCTGGATATGACTGCAATCAGAGTCTGCAAGCTGTTGTTCACAGCAAACATGCACTCGTTCGACTGGCGCATTTGATGCTCCATGCAGGTGGCCACCCTTTCAATGGAAGAGCACATCCTAGTCATGGCCTGCGACATTGTGCTGCTCATATTGGAGATGGAGATGGACTCCTCCATTTTCCCTACAATCTAGCACATCGCAGCTGGAAAGGCTGCCGGTGCTTCCCGTATATTTTGCTGCTCCTCTTTGTCGATGGCCCCCGAGGTTCAGCATCTTCATCTAGCGGAGCACAGCTTGGAGCGTCCTGCACCCTCCAACGAGGACTCTCCACTGCTGTCTCTGTCTCCACCATCTGCTCTTGCTCACGTGTGATCTGTGAGATACCAGCTGACAACACTACTTGCACTGTATCCACGACCTGGGTACCATACTCCTGCTGCTCACTTCCTCCGAGATCTCCAGCCATGCCCTCTTGGTCTTGGCTGCTGGCCTCTTCCTCCCATCACCAGGGAAGAGGTCCTCCCTGTGGGCACTGACTCCTTGGAGCAGAATTTCCAGGGAGGCATCACTAAATCTGGGGGGCAGCCTTTTGGCACTGAGCCTTCATTTTTGATTATCAATCTGTATAAATTTATATACCAACAAGCAAATTACTCTTTACACAATGCACTCTCTCCCCCTACAACGTCTCTTGCACCTCCACCAACCTTCCAACTGTCATCTGTGCATTGCTCCTTTAAATAGCTGAGCTGAAGTCGAGTCATCCGTGACTTCATCAGACCCACTCCAGTTAATTGGTCGGGAACCCGGAAGTCTGATTCAATTGCAGTGGCTTTGTTAAAAAGCCACTGCAAGACACGTCGCTTCAACACAATCCACGGCCCCCCGCACCCGCCCCGACGGCAATGTAAATATAGTAATCTGGGATGTTATGATTAAGGTTAGCCACCAGGTGGTGCTGTAGCCAATGCTGCTGCTAAGGTCAGAGGTTTGCTTCCTGTTAAGGTCAGAGGTTTGCTTCCTGTCAAGGTCAGCAAGGGTGCAATGCCTGGATGTAAGCCTGCCTGGTTGTTTCGCAGTCGTTTAATAAAGTACTCTTATTAATCCTAATACCTCGCCTCTTCGAGTCCTTGTCTCACGACATGGATTTATCACATTTGGCGACGAGGTAACTAAAGGACCCTGAACAAAGAAGAAAAGTCTGCCAGGACGTTTAAACAACAAAATTACAAGCTACGGTTAGCTACCAGCTGGAAGAGAGCATGGCTGCCATGGTAGGAATGGTTTCCGCTTTTGATAGTCAAACACAAACCTGGGAGGAATACTGTGAAGTTTTGGGTTATTTTTTTCGAAGCAAATGAAATAAATGATGCCGGAAAAAGGAAAGCCATTCTGCTTAGTTCAGTGGGAAGCCAAACCTACAGTTTGATGAAGAATCTGCTCAGTCCTGAAAAGCCTGGAGACAAATCATTTGTTGAATTAGTGGCCTTGCTAAAAGAACATTTCAACCCTAAGCCTAGTGAGATTGTACAGCGGTTCAAGTTTAATTCAAGGAACAGGAAAGAGGAAGAGAGTGTAATGGACTATGTAGTGGTGTTGTGTAAATTAGCACAAGATTGCAATTATGGGAACAACCTGAAGGAAATGCTGAGAGATAAGCTAGTTTGCGGAATAATGGATGACCGAATGCAGCACAGATTATTATCCGAGACTGGGCTTACTTATGAAAAAGCATTGGAACTTGCTCAAGCCATAGAGACAGCGAACCGAGATGTAAAAGAAATACAGGGTTCAGACAGGGCTAATGCTACGCAAGTTGCAGGTCAGGTTGTTGTGCACAAGTTGAACATGCGTCAGAAACCACAACGTGAGCATGTGAAGGCATGTTATAGATGCAAGGGCGATCACCTGGCGAGTGAATGCCGGTTTCTGGAGGAAAAGTGCTACAAGTGTGGGAAACAAGGACACATAAAACGAGCTTGCAGGGCAAAATCACCTGTGGAGGAATCCAAACCAAAAGGGGGAGGACAGCAAAACCAAGGGAGAGAAGTGAAAAAACATGGAGCACACCACATCAGCGGAGAAGCTGAGGAAGAAGAGGATATGTTCATAATGTATAGCATGTTAAAGAACATTCCAAAAGTGGCTCCTATCACATTGCAACTGACAGTAAATGACTCTAAGGTGAACTTTGAAGTGGATACAGGGTGCGGTGTGACCATAATGAACAAGGCAGAGTGCTCAAAATTGTGGAACCGTGCAAAAGTTCCAGAGTTAAAGCCTTGCTCCCTGCATCTTAAAACATATACAGGTGAACGAGTAGCGACATTAGGTACAGCTAATGTAACTGTGCAACACAGGGACACAGTGGAACAGCTACCAGCTGATATAGTATCGGGTAACGGACCAAACCTGTTAGGTCGGGGCTGGATAAAAGAACTTAAATTAGACTGGGGAGCAGTACATCAAATAGATGCGGGCAAACAGTTGACTTTGCAAGAAGTGTTGAGAGAACATGAGAATGTGTTCAAGGAGGAACTTGGCACATTTAATGGCCCCCCAGCTAAGATTTATGTAGACAAGGAGGCACCGCCAAGGTTTTTTAAACAACGACCTGTGCCTTATGCCATGAAGCCAAAGGTAGAGGCTGAGCTTGACCGTCTATTGAGAGAGAACATACTGGAGCCAGTGAAATGTTCGGAATGGGCAGCTCCCATAGTACCTGTTTTAAAACCGGACAATTCGGTAAGACTCTGTGGAGACTATAAATTGACAGTCAATCGGGTGTCCAAACTAGAGCAGTATCCGATTCCCAAAACAGAGGATCTCTTTGCAAACCTGGCTGGAGGAAAGAAATTCACAAAGTTGGATATGAGTCATGCCTACTTGCAGATTACACTGGATGACGAATCAAAGAAGTATGTCACCATAAATACACACAAGGGCTTGTTTACATATAACCGCTTACCATTTGGTGTCTCATCTAGTCCAGCTATCTTCCAGAGGACAATCGAAGGTGTACTGCAAGGGATTCCACATGTTTCCATCTATCTGGATGACATTCTGGTGACGGGAAGAACCGACCAGGAGCATCTGAGCACTCTGAGAGAGGTACTACAGAGATTGAAGAGGGCAGGGTTCCGGCTCAAGAGGAGTAAGTGCACTTTCCTGGGGAATGAGGCAGTGTTCCTGGGACACAGAGTGGATGCCACCGGGCTCCATCCACTCAAGGAGAAGGTACAAGCACTGCAGGACGCCCCTGCTCCTACAAATGTGGCTGAGTTAAAAGCTTACCTGGGACTGCTGAACTATTATAACAGGTTTTTACCAAACTTGTCAACTGTGTTAGCACCTCTTCACAAACTACTGCGCAAGGAGACACAGTGGCAGTGGGGAGAGGAGCAGGGGGTTTCATTTGAACAGTCCAAGAAACTGATGCTGTCGTTGGATGTGCTGGTTCACTACAATGCAGAGAAAGACATCATTCTCTCTTGTGACGCTTCACCTTATGGGGTGGGGGCAGTTCTTTCACACTGCATGGAAGATGGAACTGAAAGACCAATAGGGTTTATGTCCCGAACTCTTAACACCAGCGGAAAAAAACTATTCCCAGTTAGACAAAGAGGGGTTAGCAGTAATGTTTGGGTTACAGAGGTTCCACAAGTACATATATGGCAGGAAGTTCACCATATGCACCGATCATAAACCTCTTCTCTCTCTTTTCAATGAAATGGAAGCAGTTCCACAGATGGTGTCACCCCGGATCCAGAGGTGGGCAGTGATGTTGAGGGCATATGAGTATGTAATCGTCTACAAGGCGGGCAAGTGCCATGGGAACGCAGATGCCTTGAGCTGTCTTCCACTGCCAGGCACACCTATCCGTGCAGCTCCAGAGGACAGAGTTTTGATGTTGGAGGACACTGACACGGCACTTGTGACTGCAGAGCAAGTAAGAACATGGACAGGTAAAGATCCAGTACTGTCTAGAGTTCGAGAATATGTGGTGAGGGGATGGCCACAGCATCCGGAAGGGGCTGACTTCACACCCCACAGTGTCAGGAAAACAGAGCTGAGTGTGCAGGATGGTTGCATGTTGTGGGGAGCACGAGTGATTATTCCACAGCCAACACGACAGTCTATCCTAGAGCAACTACATCAGTGTCATCCTGGGGTCTCGCGTATGAAAGCCTTGGCTAGGAGTTACTTGTGGTGGCCAAAGCTAGATGAGGAGATAGAAAATCTAGTCAAGACATGCAGCACTTGTCAGGAACACCGGAAGGCACCAGCAGCGGCTCCTCTCCACCCCTGGGAGTGGCCGGATAAACCATGGAGAAGATTGCACTTAGATTATGCGGGTCCATTCATGGGGAAGATGTTCCTCATAATCATTGATGCACATTCCAAATGGATGGATGTTTATCCTGTAAATTCTGCTTCCGCCACTACTACTATAGACTGCCTGCATCGGAGCTTCAGTAATCAAGGGCTACCGGAGATCGTGGTGAGTGACAATGCCACTTGTTTTGTGAGTACAGAGACAAAAGAGTTCTTGAGGAAAAAATGGCATAGTGCAGGTGACCTCAGCTCCATATCATCCGTCCTCGAATGGACTTGCGGAGAGAGCCGTACAAACATTTAAGGAGATGATGAAAAAAAGTGCAGAAGGGAGTTTAGCAGCCAAAGTGTCACGGGTTCTGTTCAGCTACAGAATAACGCCTCAATCTACCACAGGACTCTCTCCTGCTGAGATGTTATTAGGTCGTAGACTACGCTCCACTCTTGACCTTGTCCACCCAGACCTAAAAAGGAAAATGGAAAACAGACAAAACAAACAAAAAGAGAACCATGACAAAAGAACAAAGAGCCGAAGTTTTGGAGAAGGAGATGCAGTCCTTACCAGGAATTTCAGTTATGGACCAAAGTGGATTCCTGGCTTCATTGACTCAATGACAGGTCCAGTATCATACAAGGTCATGTTGGGTGATGGTAGGGTAGTACGCAGACATGTAGATCAGATACTTCCCAGACAAGGGGAAATTGAAATGAAGATTCCAGATGCAATGACTGAAGACAGGGTTGCCCCCAGTTATCCAAGTGCATCTGTGGTGCCACCACCAAGAACAGAGACAATTCCACAGGAACCTATTCATCAAGAGAAAACCATCGTTGCATTGTCAGATACTCTGAGCACTGCTCAGGAGCAGCTGGTGGCTTCACCACAAACAATCAGGGACTTTACTGTTAGACGTTCACAAAGGGCTCGCAAGCCACCAGAGAGATTGATACTGACCTGTTAGATTCATCAAGTATGGAACATGATGAATGGAGACTCCTTATGTGACCCTTAGGAATGGTTGTTTGTTAAGAAATTCATACTGAAATCTTAAGGGAGGAGGGATATAGTAACCGGGGATGTTATGATTAAGGTTATCCACCAGGTGGTGCTGTAGCCAATGCTGCTGCTAAGGTCAGAGGTTTGCTTCCTGTTAAGGTCAGAGGTTTGCTTCCTGTCAAGGTCAGCAAGGGTGCAATGCCTGGATGCAAGCCTGCCTGGTTGTTTCGCAGTCGTTTAATAAAGTACTCTTATTAATCCTAATACCTCGCCTCTTCGAGTCCTTGTCTCACTACATGGATTTATCACAGTAAAAATTCAGCCTATGGTCTGTTTATGGCCAGGCCATGTCTATTCTAATCACCTAAATTCCCTCCGTGTCTATTCACATGCACATTTTGATTGTTGCTCTAGAACTGAGCACATTACTTCTATCTCTTTTTTCTCTTGTCTCCTCTCAGACCCTTTCTCTCCGTCTTCTCCCCTTCCAGTTGCCCAGTTAGACGACATTTCATTTTTCTCCTCTTGGGAAGTATGCCCCCACTCCAAACCACAACCCACCACTACTCTTCTGCCTTCCTACTTTCCTGCAACCTTTCCAGGCTTGAATCATCCTTTGATAAGCCTACAACTACCCACTGTCCCTCTCCTGAGCACAGAGATTTGAGCACAAATTTCTAGGCTGACACTCCCAGTGCAGTACTGAGGGAGTGCTACACTGTCGGAGGTGACATGTTTTGGATGAAACGTTAAACCGATATGCCCTCTCTGGTGGATGGAAAAGATGCCATGGCACTATTTCGAAGAAGAGCAGGGGAGTTCTCCCCGGTGTCTTGGCCAATATTTATCCCTCAATCAACATCACTAAAATGGATTATCTGGTCATTATCACATTGCTGTTTGTGGGACCTTGCTGTCCTAAATTGACTGCCTTTTTTCCTACATTGCAACAGTGACTACACTTCAAAAGTATGTCATGAGCTGTAAAGCGCTTTGGGATGTCCTGCCGTCATGAAAGGCACAATATAAATGCAAGTTCTTTTTATTTCTTTTGCCGTTCTTCAAAAGGCCCATCGAGACATCCAATCGGCAGGAACCATAACTGCTCCTCTCTTGGCGACCTTCCCGCCCAAGGTGCCTGCTGGGGGATAATTTCGCCAATCTTTTTCCCGCCCCACTTACTCCATCCACTACTAGCCCCTCAGATGCTGCCATTGGATCAACAATCACAACCTCTGTCTGCATTTCCCACCAGAATGTCCGATCACACGCAGACAAGGCACTTGCCATCCATCATCATTGTCAATTGCAGTGACATCCTGTCCTTGACTGAAACTTGGCTAATGGGTGGTGACATCTTTTCTCCATCTAATTTCTACGACTTTTTTTGAGCGGCCTCCAGCAGTCCTTTTAAGTATCGCTAGTTAAGCCACTCGACACCTGGTACAATTGGGCGGAGCATACACGGTGTATGTGCTTAAAATTGCAAGACAGGTCCTACAACCTGCGTAGGACTCCGATTTGCATATTTAAGCAGTCTCCCACCTGAAACAGGTGAGCGGGTCAGCCTACCCATTTACAGGCCTGCCTGAAAATTGCATCATATGTGCCTTGGTTATCAATGGGGTTGGCTGAAGTGGAGGCCATTTTATAGATGCTGCCCGCCTATTTTTCAGGCAAGAAATGGCATCCAACAGTAGAAAAACACCCCCCTCAGTGTCAGCATCAGGTCTGGTCAGATGTAAATTAAACTCTCTATATACTGGCTTTCTCCTCATTTTTCCATCCTCTTGTCTTCCTCCTCCACTCTGTGGCAGTTTTCTTGCTGCAGAGTGAGAAAAAGCGAAAGAACGCGATGGAGGCGGGATTTCCCCAGAACTTGTATATTGCCAGTGAAAGACTCATATTAATATTATAGGGCCTGTAGATAGGGAGCTTTCACCGCCGCCATGGATTCTGGGTAAGACTTGCTCCCATCTGGTTCCTTTACTTTCTCACTGACCAAGCTGTCATGGCAGCACTCATGCTCACAGCTGCGTGGGTGGACGGTGAAAGGCATGAACAGAAGAGAAAAAGCAGAGAAACAAGAAGAGGGAAAGCAACGGGGAGAAAAAGAACAATGAAAGAAAAAAGGCAGAGAGAGAGAAAGGGCAGTGGGAAAAGAAAAGGACAGGAAAAGATCAAAAGGCAATTAAAGGAAGAGAAATTATGAACGGGGTGGGGAGAAAAGTTGAAACACATATTAATGTCAGGCTTAAATGGTTTTTGATGGTTGCGGTACTGGCTGTAATCACAGGGCAAGTGGGTAAGCCATGTGCCACACCTTGCTCTCATGACTTTAAAACTGAGGAAGGCAGCACTCCATGCATGCATTCAAATACATGCAAAAGCGTTGCTCGTTGCCCATTTATTTTTAACAGTCAAAATAGCTGACAGAGTTGTACTTTACAATCATTAAAATATGAATGGTGGTACAAGAGACTACCAAAGTTTGTTGTAACTTCAGCTGAAACGTACTTTTTTTTGGACGGGCTTGGCTGTGCCTGTTTTTATAGCTGTCTCCAATGCCCAGTGAGGTACGTGAAAACCTCTTCAAGCTGATTTGCGATCGGTGATTGGCTGGAAGCACTTCTTCTTGTGGTTGCCAGGAGACATGACTCAGTAGCTCTAATGATAACTGAAGAATTTCGGTGACTCAGAGCTTTTGAAAAGAGACTGCAAAACACTTCAAAATTTCCCCATTTTGATTTAAAAAAAAGGACATGCATGCAACGCCAGGCGATGATGAACAGCGTCAAAAGATGCCCACCATTAGGCTTGATCAAAATCCGGGGGACGGCCAGCAGCCAGCAGGCAGGTCGGTGCTTGGAATTGTGGGCCTCGGCCAAAAGTTAGTGAGTATCCCTGGCTAAACCTTTGGTGTGTGGTGAGAACATCGTGTTTGAGAATGTGGATTATTATATATCTTCATTGAGTAATTGTTCTGCTCGTCTATTTACTTAACAAAGGAGTGTATTCTATAGTCTATTTTCTGGCAGACCTTTCGACCATTATCACATTGTAGGTGAATAACTGTGTATATTTGACCTAAGTTAGATCAGATGTGGTTCAGCTATTTTTTTTTCTACACTATGCAAATGGAAAAGTACAGACAAGAGTAATGTTTATATTGTAACTGCTAATTCCAGAGGGCTGGCTAGGGTTGCCAACCCTCCAGGATTGCCCTGGAGTCTCCAGAAATTGGAGCTTAATCTCCAGGTCATTGTTGGGAACAACCCAGGAGAAAAATCATAGGGGGCATAAAATTTAATAAAAAATCTTTCAACACTTTTGTTTATTAGTTATAAAAATGTTGGTGATGGGAAAGAAAAGGCTATTTGACTGACAGTCAAGAGTCATCCAGCCGGGTAACGAAGAGTCTGTTCGCTTTCTGATTGGCGCGTGAAGGTGGGGCGCCGTGAGAATGGACATGTCGGGCGCCCAATGAGGGGAGCGTAGGGGCGAGGCGGTCATACCATGAAACCTCCAGGAATACACCCAGCCAGAGTTGGCAACCCGAGTGCTGGCTACCATATAAATTTGCAGCTGGCAGCACTCTATTTATGATTCTACCGTAGGTGAGCAGTACTCTCTCAGGGTAGTGCACACTGCTCACGTCTGGAGGTAGGTCAGTACTCGACTTCAAACTTAATCGCTGACTTTGCCTTGCTACGCAGTAGAAACCGCTTCACAGCAGTGGCAGAACGCTGTAACCTAAAACAGTCACGACTTATATCTTTATAAAGCTTTCTGTATGTACTTTGTAGGGAAAACTTGCCGATCCTGCACACCCAGAGAGAAACTGCACTCAAAAAAGTGCTCAGGTCAGAGATGAGGCTACAACACTGTAGCACCAACTCCCCAATCCGCTTCCCCTTCGAACGCAGCTCCACACTCGGGACACAAGATCAATGAATTTATCCTTATATTTATTAAGAAGAACGAGCAAAAGAAAACTTGTAGTCCTGCAGACAAGGTTAAGGTTTTGTCACAAAAGTGATAAATGCCGATTTTCAAGAGATATTTGAGTTCCTCCTCAGTACTGTATTTAAAAATAGAAGTTCCCCAAACCCTCTCCCCCCCCCAAAAAAAAGAGGGCATTCAAACTGTTGAGAAGGTAAAAACTGACGCAGTTCGAAAAAAATTCTGTCTGAACTGTAAATAACATGTTTAAACAGTTGTGCTTTTCTCGAAAAGAAAAACTTTAAAAATGTAATAATCAACCGTTATTTCATTTCTAAATGATGTTACTGGTGTCAGCTGATTTTTTTTCAGGCAGTAAATTGATTTTTAAAAATAGGGTAAGCAGCAGGGGAAAAGGGCGTAGTATGGACTGTGAAATAAAAGTCATAAGCTGCCCTTCACTCTTTTCAAAGAATATAAAAATTGCTTTGCCACTAATCTTTAGTAAATACATAATTAATCATTCAGTCATGAATCATAAAGCTACAAATTTATTTGAGCCGTTCCTGTCTATATAATTTAAGCAAGAGTCCTTGCACTGGGGGGACTGGGTAATGGCACGAAAGAGCTTTTTTTTCCCCGCTCATTGGCTGTAATTACCATCAAGGAGTGAAAGGAAAGCTGCCTGAAGAACAAATCCAAGCTGAAGCACACAGGACCACTCAATCAGGCGCCATGGCAACTGGTCATCAGAGTTTGGCCATCGCAGGGTCTGAATTGCCTACAGAGAGTGTACGAGTTTTCAGAGGGGAAAATTGAAGTGTGTGTGTGTGTGTGAGAGCTACCGCAGATTTGGCATTCAGAAGAATAATCTGCCCAGCATTCGGATGTCGACTGTGTAAAACTACAAACAGAAACAGTGAAGGAGAGAACAGACGGGATAGAATGTTGAAACATGCTTCGAAAAATTGGATATCAGAATTATGTTTACACAATTCACAGCAAAAAGGAGGTACTGTTTCTCTTAAAATGTATTGATGGTGATGACTGCTTTATTTGAGGCAAATTATAAAAGCTTGTACCAAAATAAAAAACCCTCCATTCGTATATACCTGGGCAACAGAATAGTGTCGCGCACCAGTGTTATCTTGCAGCAGTCGTAGAAATTATATTTGTTTTTTCACTTCGGTCAATAAAATTCACGATTGACTGGCAACCTGCAGGTTTCTTAAGCCAAAAAAAAGACTTGTTAGTGTGCAGCAGTGACCGTTTTCAATGGGATTGGTGGATTCCTTCATTCTGAAGGGTGAATAATCCATTCCTGTATTTCCCTCAGGCTGAACCTGGTGACATTCCCACAGAACCTAGTAATGATCCGAAGCCAGCGCCAGCAGAGAATGGTGTGAGTCACACACCTGGTGTGACACCAAAACCCCCCACCCAAGTCACCCACGTTCAACCAGCGCCAGGTAAGTGCATTTATGCTTAATGGATTTTTGTTTAAAAACAAATAGTTAAGTAATAAGCTTTTGCAGCGATTTATGAGCCTTGTTATTAATCAAAAATCTTTTACATTGTGCGTTAGCCGCAGTCAAAACAGCTGGTAAGGCAGAAGATCTCATACAAAGCGTCTTGTCAGGTAAGATGTTAACAAACTCTGTGTGACACAAGGACTTTAAATCATTTCCATCCCACAGCCCAAATGAAGGCTAATGATAAAATAAGAAAAAGATATAGAGATAAAATAACAATGAAATGCCTGTAGAGTACATGATAAGATCTCGGATGGAAACTTTAAAAAAAAGACTTGCATGTATCCAAGTTTACACATAAGCAGACCATAGCGTGTAGATTCACTGAACAGGTTTACATACAAGAATGAAACCATGTCATCGAAAAATCTATGACTGTTATGTGACATAATTGTCATTTAACAACCATACACATGTTAGGATTACTATATCCACATATGATATTGATAATCAGTGTCAGAGAAACCAGAGTTTGGCACTGTCACATTTAAAAGGACTTTCAGTGAAAAAATGGCTTAGAAAGCTTATCTATTTTGTTTTGAGAGGAGAAAGCGGCCAGTTATGTATCATTTATGTTGCAGTGAACTCGCACACAAATGAAGCAGTGATGCCATCTATACAATTTACCTTACTACATCATTTGTTTATAAACACATCAGAAAAGTTTTACCAAGCACTTTCTTGTGAAGCACAGCTTCATATAACTATTCCAGTTTGTTAAAAGAAATTGACTTATGCATCCTAGTGATTATGGACCAATCTTCCTTAGTTTTAACTTGTGTATGTGTCTCTGAGACCCAAGCCTGGAAATTGTAGAGTGCTATTATCATTCAAACACGTTAACGCATTCCTTTGTCTGTTATTTTAACAGAGTGTGTTAACTCGTTTAGCACCTCTGTTAAAATAGCAGGCAGGGGAATCCGAAAAGAACATGCATTTTTCACTCAGCATCATTTCAAGGCGTTCGACTCTTGTTTAAAATGGTTGAGAATATCGAGTAGGGAAGAGAACAGAGGCTTTGTAGAAGCTTGAATGTAAATACATTTTCTGTCTGTGTGAATTATACAAAAGTAAATTGGACTATACTTTTAGAAAGCTGAAGTATTATGCTGAGCTGTATTTCAAGGTGTTGAGTCAGATAAAATTCCTCGTGTTCCAAAATAAAAAATGAAAGGTGCTCAGATGTATACAAGATGTCTAAAAACAAAATTAAAACACATGCTAACTTCATGCCCAGTGCACACTTGATACAGTACATTTTTAATCTGTTCATCAACATCTTTCAAAGAGTCGGCACAGGCACGATGGGCCAAATGGCCTCCATCCGTGCTATAAAATTCTACGAATTATTTAAGGGCAGATTGTAATAACCTTAATCTTTTCAAATATAAACAAGTTAGTAATTTTTAAGTGCATCTTCATTGAATATAAGTGTATATAAGGAATTCATAGAATCATAGAATGATACAGCACTGAAGGAGGCCATTCGGCCCATTGTGCCTGTGCCGGCTCTTTGGTAGAGCTATATAGTTAGTCCCAATCCCTTGCTCTTTCCCCATAGCCCTGTAAAAAAAATTCCCTTCAAGGATTCATATACTCCTGATAGTTCTCATTGTTGTAGAGGTTTCACTGAGGATGCATTGTAGTAACATTATATTTTATATTATCTGAGTAGTTGCAGTAAGTCATTTACTAAAGGCAGAAGGGGGAAAAAAGCATTTGATGTGATAAATTGGTTTCTGTAAACTGCTGCAGAGGTGGAAGCCCAGACTGTGGAAGAGCTGAGACAACAGAAGGCATTTGTGAAACTTCAGAAAAAACATTACAAAGAAATGAAGGAATTAGTGAAGAAGCATCACAAAAAAACCACCGACCTGATCAAAGAGCACACGGCAAAATCCAGTGAGTTTCAGAATGAGTATTTAAGACGCAGGGTGCTCCTGGAAAAATCAGCAAAGAGAGATGGTAAGAAGAGGTAGGTGAACCATTCTCAAATACTTTTGAGTACTCACAGTGGGGCCTTGTGCGATTTCTAACTTGTATCAAGTGCTAAAATAATTCTTTGCCAGCCTATGTTAAAATAATTATAAGAAGTGTGGTTTTATACATGCTTTTATTATGGTTTAGTTTTAGATAATAGAAAATGACGAGACCTTTTTGTTATTCCTGGCACATCCAGTGAGTCATTTTTTGCGCTGTTTGTTAAAACTGACTTTATTCACCTGCCCTCATATAAACACTCACCGCCGATCTGTGGTGCTTAAAATGTGAAATGTTTCATATTACAGCTGATGAAAAATAGCACAAAAGATTTTTCGGGTAGGATCCACATGGCAGTGGAATTAAATGATTTGTCAAAGGACATCACTGTAAACAACATATTCTCTCGGATGTTTGTTTCAAATTTGGGTATCGGAGAGCCAGAACGCTGGAAACTGACAGAATAGTATCAGACACATTAAAAACAAAAATTGCCTATTTGTAGCGTAAAATAAAACTTGTGGTCAGCATGGCATAATAAAAGTCTTTGAATTTGGAATGAAACAGATAGAATCACCTGGTTACAATTTGCAAGTAATCACTTGGATCTGCTGTTGCCTCAGTTGTCATTTTAGATTTATCCATAACACAAAGTTGGTTTTAAAATCGATCTTATATTTGTGATTCAGGGCAGAATAAGCAGCATTTCGTTCGAAAAGGGATCGTAATTAACATGAATGTGTTTCTTTAAACACGGCAGTGTCGGGTGAACTGGTCTGGATGAGGTATGGATTTCACGGTGTGAGGGAGCTGCAATAACATTCAGAGTTGCATCACTCTCTGAATGATTGCTCCTCAGATGACATTAACTCCGCTCCCTCTCAGCGCCAGTGACTCCTCTCAGAGAGGCCCTCCATTGTTAACATCACCACTGAAATTTAAGTAAATGTTTTTTTTTAACGTTTACTTTGAATGATAGCCGTGAAGCCTAGGTGCGCATTAAAAGAGTCATTTTGCCAGGCTCTGCTCCCAGCATGGAGCCTTGTAGACTGGAGCATATGCCACAGAATTAGTGTTCGAGCCCTATCTACGACCCACACCTCCATCTGGCGAGGAACCTCACTGGAGATCGGGCTTCACAAATGTAACCCAAAAGTGCAATTGTAATCATTTTGGTCAGGCAAATGCACGGTATTATAAACCTAAAAAAAAAGCACAGAAACAGATGCAAAAAAGTGAGACATGCCAAACGTTAAATAAATCTGTCATTATAATTCTTTTTGACTAATGAATTTCCACTGGGGTTGCTCACACTAAGTCAGGACATATGCTGCTTTACAACAGCAGGGTCATTTATACTGTGAAACATACTATTATATATGCATTATTATATATTAGCTGATTTAAATGGTGTTGCAAACAGCACGGAGGATGAAGTGCTATTTTGCAGTGACAGGAACATTATACCGTACTGCAGATTGGGCCTGATTACGTGATTGGGTGCGCTGTAGTGCTACTGCTAAGCGCGAGGGGGGGGGGGACATATAATCAGGTGATTTCGTGCTTCATGTTCACTAAGTATCTTTTTGCGACACACATCATCCGTAGGCTTCATACAACAAAGGTCTGCCATACAAACTTGGTCACTTACTGATACCCCGGATGGGGTGAAGGATGGGCATATGGCATTCATCAACGATCCCTTTTACTTTTGGAAATGCTGCAGTGCGGTGATTTTGGGCAGCCACTTCCTACTATTCAATGGGAAATGAGATAAAGCGCTGGATTTGCTGACCAGTGCATCAGTTGTCTGTTTGATGCAGGTAAGGGGCAGCACGTTACTTGATACGGCAGTTCCTAACCAGTAATGGCCGATAGGCATAACCGTTAAAGGCAGTGTTGGCCTGCCAACCACTGGCAGTGCCATCTCTATATTGGAAGTTGGCTACACAAGTATCCATGCAGCAGATGGTGAAGCTCTGTCCTGCTGATCCAGATCACCCTGAGGCAATCGTCCTCTGCCATTGGCAGGTAGTTTTGCCAAGCTTTCCAGATGGTTTCGAGCCTGTTTATCTCCACAGCATGCTTTGTTTCATCTTGTACCTCAACCATGAATTACCGCATTTGAGGCACTTTAACTCTACTTAATGAGTTTGAAAAATGGCACCCCAATTTATTCCGAGCAAATAAATACGAATAAAAATATCAGAGATATGGAAAAAAAAATCTCTGTAAACATTGCAAAGAGAAACATACAGAGTCAATTTAAGAGCTCCTTTGATGTTTCCCTTTCAAATGAGTATACAAGAAAAAAAGAGCAAACCTATCCAAATCTTCCTGAATTATGTTAGATGTTCATTTAAATAACCTTGCACCAAATCTGAGGTCTTAAAGAAAAAGAAAAGAAAGACAGAGGCCGCGAAATTTGGTAGGTTAGCACCTCCCGTTAGCGCCTGGCCGGGGCGCTAAGGGGTTAGCATCCGGCCGCGGCGAATCCAACGCCACACGCGACCTTCAGTGGCGAATTAGCGCTGGCGCTAACTGTTAGCGCCGAGGCCTCTAGTGCCTCTCACATGTGACGTCAATGCATGTGCAATGCCCCGTTAACGGCCCTGATGCAAAATTGCCTTTCGCCCCCTGCTTTAGCTCCTCACGCCGACAACACCAGCAAGAGGAGACGTTGTGCACTCGGAAGTGCGCTGCAGGAGCGGTAATTAAAGGGAATGCTTCCGTGTCGCATGAACATCGCGAAAAAGGCGCTTTCAGTGATCACATCATTTATTACTTGCACCAGTGTGTACAAAACTTTTTACACCTTTTCCTCAAACATCTCCAAATGCTGCACTTTCTGAAAGTGATGGGGGCTGCAATGGCAGTCGCCCAGGTCACGTTGAAAAACACCACTGATGACTATGAGGCTATACAGCGTAATTGGCCCTTCCCTTTAAGAGATGGAAGCAGCCTGTGTGATTAAAGAGTGCTGTTTGGACTGCGCATGACCTGCTTTATCACACTGCTGGTAGCGCCCCACTCTCAGAGGTTAGCGCCCTAAGTTAGGAGTGTAACGCTTGATTTAGTGCTCCACTTCCCTCTTGGAGCGCTAACAATGAATTTGGCGGGAGTTGACAATGATTAGCGCCTGGCGTTAATTCTTCAACTTTTCAAATTTTAGCGGCCCAGAAGGGGCTATACCGAACTTCTCCCCCTTACTTTCATATAGATTTAATTATTAGTCTTAATGAGACTGATGCACAAAATGGGCTTAGGTACATCACTATACTAAACACAGAAGAGCACTGAATTATAGCCTGGAAAGAAATAGGCACAGGTCCTGCTCTCTCAAATTCAGCGCTCCCTATCTACCGATTGTGAATCTGCTCTCCCAATCCAAAGGACCATTGAGTTGTGAATCTGCTCTCCCAATGCAAAGGATCATTGAATTGTGAATCTGCTCTCCCAATCCAAAGGACCATTGAGTTGTGAATCTTCTCTCCCAATCCAAAGGACCATTGAATTGTGAATCTGCTCTTCCAATCCAAAGGACCATTGAATTGTGAATCTTCTCTCCCAATCCAAAGAACCATTGAATTGTGAATCTGCTCTCCCAATGCAAAGGATCATTGAATTGTGAATCTGCTCTCCCAATCCAAAGGACCATTGAATTGTGAATCTGCTCTCCCAATGCAAAGGACCATTGAGTTGTGAATCTTCTCTCCCAATCCAAAGAACCATTGAATTGTGAATCTGCTCTCCCAATGCAAAGGACCATTGAGTTGTGAATCTTCTCTCCCAATCCAAAGGACCATTGAATTGTGAATCTGCTCTCCCAATCCAAAGGACCATTGAATTGTGAATCTGCTCTCCCAATCCAAAGAACCATTGAATTGTGAATCTGCTCTCCCAATGCAAAGGACCATTGAATTGTGAATCTGCTCTCCCAATCCAAAGGACCATTGAATTGTGAATCTGCTCTCCCAATCCAAAGGACCATTGAATTGTGAATCTGCTCTCCCAATCCAAAGAACCATTGAATTGTGAATCTGCTCTCCCAATGCAAAGGACCATTGAATTGTGAATCTGCTCTCCCAATCCAAAGGACTATTGAATTGTGAATCTGCTCTCCCAATCCAAAGAACCATTGAATTGTGAATCTGCTCTCCCAATGCAAAGGACCATTGAATTGTGAATCTGCTCTCCCAATCCAAAGGACTATTGAATTGTGAATCTGCTCTCCCAATCCAAAGAACCATTGAATTGTGAATCTGCTCTCCCAATGCAAAGGACCATTGAGTTGTGAATCTTTTCTCCCAATCCAAAGGACCATTGAATTGTGAATCTGCTCTCCCAATCCAAAGGACCATTGAATTGTGAATCTGCTCTCCCAATCCAAAGAACCATTGAATTGTGAATCTGCTCTCCCAATGCAAAGGACCATTGCATTGTGAATCTGCTCTCCCAATCCAAAGAACCATTGAATTGTGAATCTGCTCTCCCAATGCAAAGAACCATTGAATTGTGAATCTGCTCTCCCAATGCAAAGGATCATTGAATTGTGAATCTGCTCTCCCAATGCAAAGAACCATTGAATTGTGAATCTGCTCTCCCAATGCAAAGGACCATTGAGTTGTGAATCTTCTCTCCCAATCCAAAGAACCATTGAATTGTGAATCTTCTCTCCCAATCCAAAGGACCATTGAATTGTGAATCTGCTCTCCCAATCCAAAGAACCATTGAATTGTGAATCTGCTCTCCCAATCCAAAGGACTATTGAATTGACTCTTTGAATAGTTCTGTTTCTTTTTTTTTAATTTGAAGATTTTTATTCATTCTCATAGTTAAAGATTTCTCATTGGCAGCAGCGGGAAGGTTTCAAATTTTTTTTGAGTAATTTGATTGGTTCATTTTTCTTTTTGGGAATTTCAGAATTCTGACTTTTCTTCTCCCTCTTTTATGGATATTTAATTTCAGCCCATCTGGTCAAACTATGAAACAAAAATTGACATAGTGCAGGTGTGGCACAGAATCTGATGCATGAAGTGTGGCTAGTGGATTTCCAGTGGCATTGCTCACATTGAGTTGGAGGATATGGTAATACTGAGGAAGGGAAGAGCTTGGGGTTTGGCAGCACTGGAGGGAGAAGAGGTATGAGTTTTGATAGCAGTCGTAATTTGTACTGAGAATTTAAAAAAAACTTGTGTATATAATTGTTTATGATTTCTAAGTGAAGAAAGACTTGCATTTATATAGCACCTTTCATGACCTCTGGACGTCCCATAGTGCTTTACAGCCAATGAAGTACTTTTGAAGTGGAGTCATTGTTGTAATAAGAAACACAACAGCCAATTTGCGCACAGCAAGGTTCCGCAAACAGCAATGAGATCATTGTTTTTTAGTGATGTTGGTTGAGTGATAAATATTGGCCAGAACTCCCCTGCTCTTCTTCAAAATAGTGCCATTGGATTTTGTACATCTACCCGAGAGGGCAGACGGGGCCTCAGTTCAACATCTCAAGTATAAACAACAGAAAGCACAAATGGTGTAATCACTCCCTTGCTCCCTTTCTGATTTGTTTCCAAAGTAAAAATTAAGCATTTGATCATTTAAACATGAAATTTTAGCAGAAGAGGTGCTCACAAGTTATTCTGTCATCTTGTTTTGAAAAGCAAAGAAATTTAGCTTGGGAAATTCTGGAAATTGCAAGCACAGGTAGAGGTGGCAACTCCCTTCAGCTGACAGGGTGCTAGACATGGGGAGCACAACAATTACAAGCCCAGGCTTTTGAGAATGGCTGAGGCCCCCAAGTAATGAAGGTACTCAAAGACTCAAATGATAACTTTATAGGTAAAGTTTAATCATGTTATTGCGAAATATGTATTTTAAAAATGTTTTCATTTTGGTAGGAACCTTATTTTGAGACCATAGTCAACAGACTGCGGAGGGGGGGGGGGGAATTGCTGATATATTTTGATTTATTTGCTCTTTCCTTTCTTTAACTGGTAGCTTTTGACTGTCCATGTTTGATTTGGGGTTTTTCCAAGCTTGTGATTTCCATTCCAGCTCGTTACTTGATGATTGATATGGTGGCAGGCTGTTCCGTTGTAATTTGTTGCTGTATTAGGAAAATAAAAATTGAGACAATTAGGGGGAACTGTAGCACAGAAATGTACATGTGATGGCCACAATGTGACAGGTAGAAGGAAGTGAGATGTTCAAATGTGATGCTTAAATCTTTGTGTGGATGAGGGGTCATACTTTTTATTAATATACTAACAACATTCCCATTTCTTTGCTCGCACTAAGTCCAGTGATATGCTGCTTTATAAGGACAGAGATTGATACGTTGCGATGTATTATTCTATCGCTCAGTTGAAGCTGTGACCATTTTAAGGTGGCAAAGTCTAATTGCTATTAAGTGGATAGTGGATGAGTTCATTGAGTTTAATTGTAAATAGACTTCAAGGCCAGAACCCTGGCTTTGTTTATCTTTTTTAAGGAAAATTGGTGAAGTCAATTAAGGGGCTGCAGATATTCTGATTCCAGTCTTTTCTCTTCCTGGAGAGTATCTCTGTATGTTCTTTGGTTCTTCATACTCTTTAAAATGCGACACAGAAATCTGAGTGGGACACCTGAAGTGTGATGGAGAAATGTAACAGACATGAAATGGAGAAGTATCACAGGCAGCAAATGTGTGCTAGGTATACCACATATATCAGGCAGCATCTGTGGAGCGAGAAACAAAGTTAACGGCCGGAATCTTTACCTTGGAGTCGGGTTTTGTGCGTGCGGAGCGCATAGCGGGTCGGGAACGCGATGTTCTGAGCAGCGCGTTGTTCAGAGCGATTGGAGCTTAACGGCCCCACTTGAAAGACTCGTGCGCATTTCCCAGCCCAATTAAATGGAACAGGTCTGATGACGACATCAATGACTCGTTTCCAGCGCCGATATTTAAAGCAGCCTTGCCTTCAACTCATTTGAAGGTTAGAGGAGGGTGGAACTTGACATGCAAAGGCCTGAGTACTGTTATAAAGTAGTAAGGATGGATAGCCAAAGGCAGAGGGCTGCACCACAGTTTTCAGACACATCCCTGCATACTCTGGTGGAGGCAGTCAGAGCACACAAGGAAGTCCTCTTCCCTGCTGATAGATAAAGGAGACCTCCAAAAGAGACCGGCTGGATATAGCTGAGGAGGTCAGCAGCAGGAATGTGGTCAGGAGGACCTGGATCCAGTGCAGGAAATGATTCAATGATCTCATGAGGTCAGGAAAGGTGTGTGCAATGCCACACTCACCTTCATCCTGCTGTGCCTGTCACCACACCTCCATCACTCTGCCTTCCCAAGCCGACTCCTGTACATCATTCCTCACACCAACATACCTTGCACGTCCACCCATCCCTCTATGTACATACTCACATCCCCATTTGACTAACCACCCCTGACACCCTCATCCTAATGCAATCATACCAACCAACATCACAGAATGAGGCCATTTGGCATTGTCACCCCACTCTCTCATAGCCACCCTCTACAGATGTAACCCATCCATTCCTTACACTCATTCCATCACTCTCACTCAAACTTCTCTTCTTTCCCTCCTTGCAGAAGAAAAGAGCTCAACTGGTGGCCCTCCAGTCTTCACCCAACTAATAGCAGCAGAGGGAGGGCTCTGGAGATCTTGGGAGTTGGAGAGATGCTGGCGGTGTGAGACAGAGAGAGGGGGACATCCTAGCAACCTGGTGACAGAATCACATCTCATAAAGCCACATGGCATACAACAATGGTGACTGATGTCAGCAGACAGTGAAATGTCATCAGGGGAGAAATTCATTTTGGCCCCGTTTGGAGCGCTTTTAAAAGTTGAAAAAATTAGCGTCAGGTGCTAATGTTTCTCAACTTTTAAAGATTCAGTTTTGCGCTCCAGGAAGGAAGTGGAGTGCTAAATCAAGCGCTCCACTTCCTTCCTGGAGCACAAGGGACAGCAGGCGAGGCGGTAGGTGAGCAGTGCTGCACACTGGGCCGTGCAGCACTGCCGCGTTGGAAGGCTCCTTCCCTCCCTTAAGGGGAAGGGCCATCGCTGCAGGCTCTGCAAGGAAAAAACTTACCTGGTCCCCGACGGCAGCTGTGATCCGGCCCGATCAGCCCGATGCACTGCAGCGGAGTGCTGGGCTGATCGAGCACTGGGGAAAAAAGAAAAAAAAGAGAAGGAGCATTTGATTTTTTTTCCCCTACCTCGGCCATCTCACCTTTAAGTATCGCCCTGATGAATGCCTCCTGCAGCTGCCGGTGTTGTCGCCCGGCGATGCTGCAGGGGGCGAAACCGAAGTTCAGGTCTGGGGCGCTACCAGGGCGATGCGCATGGCGATGACGTCACGATCTCCGGGCGCAGGAGGTCGGGGCACAATGCCATACCACCGCTGCAAACTTCCCGGGAGGCGATATTCTCACTGCGCCCGGGCGGTAAGTGGTTAGCGCCCCATTATCCCCCGCCTGGAGGCGATAACGGGATACACAAAGGTACCCAATTTCTCCTCCACCATGTGCATAATAGTAACTTTACCCATTCTTATCATAACACTTTTAATTCATCTCTTTACTCTATCACAGGTCCATCAAGTGCCCCCCCACTGTCCAGCCGGAGGAGGAAGATGACTCCTCAGAGGAACCTCCAGCCTGTGAGGGTGCACCGTCAGCAGACCCAAGCGCAGCCAGCACCAGCGCAGATACGCACACCTCGGTGGGTCCTGTGCGCCATAGAGCAGAGTTGTCACCTGGTGTCTCGGACTTCACAAGTGAGCAAGAGCAGATGGTGTTAACAGGGACAGCAGTGGAGACTCCTCGCCGGAGGCCGCAGGACTCAGGACGCTTCTAGCTCGGCTCAGCTGCATGCAGACGCTGAGCCTCGGGGGCCATCGAGAAAGAGGGTGATCTTGGAGGGGCAGCAACAATTGCAGGAGGCTCTGACATCTTTTGCAACCGCGATGTCTGTGAATGTTCAGAGAATGGAGGAGTCCATCTCCAACATGAGCAGCACCATGTCACAGGCGATGGCGACGATGTGCTGTTCCATGGAAAGGATGGCCACCTGCACGGAGCAGCTAATGTACCAGTCCAATGAGAACATGCTTGCTGTGGACAACAGATGGCAGACGCTCATAGACCTCCTCTCTAGTAGGGATATAAACATAGACTTGGGTCCTCATGGCCCCACTGCTGTGCAGCAAGGTGTTCTCCAGCTAGCAGGGAAATACGGGTGGCCCATGAGAGGGATGATGGTGAGAGGGGACATGGAAGTGGGGGCTCTTCTCAAAGCTCTCCCACTTCTCCCCTGTTGCCTCCCCCTCAGTCAGAGCCCCACATGCTGCCTCGGGTCCCGATGGCCGAGTCTGCCCCTGCACCGTCGCAGGAAGAGCAGACTTTGGCGGGGTCATCCCAGGCTCCAAAACCCAGAGAACGTCTGCCAAAAGTGTCTAATGAGTCACAGCAGGGAAGTGAGCAGCCTGCCTCTACCTCTGCTGAAGTCACAGGGATTGCACCTCGTAGAATCACTCGGAAAAGAAAAATGACACAAAAGTAGATGCACATGGTTATGCACGTGGGTGTATCAAAAAATGTTAGTGCTAAGTTTCAGTTGTTTTGATGACACACATAAATGGTTTTCTTTGCACCACTTTCTGGTCTGGTCCATTTTTGCCTCAAACCTTGGAAGTGGCTTTGTCACATGGAGTGAATGGTGAGACATTACTTAACCTTGAGCAAAGGGGTTTGAATGGAGGAATGGCTTGGTCATTGTGGGGATGCTTTATGGTGTTGTTGGGGGGAACTTAGTACAGCATGTGGCTGCATTGGAGTAAGTTAATTAAATCTGGCCATGATGAAGCCATCCCGGGCAGCAATGTGCACCACTGCTGGTGCCATCTCCACCTCAGGTTCATCCTCTTCCTCCTGCTTGTCTTCTACCTGCTCCTCCTCTGAAGAGGCTGTGCGCCTTGCTCCTCTTGCAGCTCCAATCCTCGCTGCTGCGCTTTGTTGTGCAGCGCGCAGCAGACAACAGTGATTCTGGAGACCCTGGCTGGTGCATACTGAAGGGCTCCTCCAGATCTGTCAAGGCATCTGAAGCGCATCTTCAGCATGCCTATTGTTTGCTCTATGACACATTTGGTGGAGATGTGGGTCTCATTATAACACTCCTCGGCCTCAGTACTTGGTGTCCTCAAGGGTGTCATGGGCCACATCTTCAGTGGATAGCCCTCATTTCCAAGCAGCCAGCCGGCAAGTCTGTATGGGGGTGCGAAGAACTGAGGGAGGGTGGACTGGGGCAGAACGAAATTGTCATGACATCTGCCAGGGAATCTGGTGCACACATGATGATCATCTTTTTATGGTTGTAGACAAGCTGCACATTGAGTGAGTGGAAGCCCTTGTGATTCAAAAACACTCCTGGGTGATGTGGGGGTGCCTTGATGGCCACATGTGTGCAGTCGATGACACCCTGCACCCGTGGGAAGCCGGCCAGAGCCGCAAAGCCGAGCGCCCGCTCAGTAACACTGGCTTCATCAGTGGCAAAGTTGATATAATTAGCTGACTTGTGAAACATGGCATCGGTCACTGGGTGGCGAGATCCCGCAAATGTCTGCTCCAGATCGCTGGGAGGAGTCTGAGGCGAAGAAGTTGAGGGCGGTGGTGACTTTGACAGTCGCAGGTAAGGTATGTCCACCAGGTCCTCTGGGCAGCAGGTCTTGTTCCAGCAAGCTACAAATGTCTGTGATGACCTGGTGCAATAGCCTGAGCCTCCTGAAGCACTGCTGCTCAGTCATGTTGAGGAAGCTCATCCTCTGCCTGTATACTCTGTGTTGGGGGTACCGCCTCCGGCGCACTGCAGCCCTGCGGTGCCCCCCTCTCCTGTGGAGCATCAGGTCGTCGAGGAGAAGGCTACTGGTGTGGTTGCTGCTGCTGCTGGAGTTCTTGGTGGTGGGGCTCATCTTGGTCTGAATCTGAGGACCAAGGTGAGACAGTATTACCGGCACCCATGCTGATGTAGTAGATGGCAGGTAAAGTGGAGATCAGAGGGCCAATCCCTCAATGTTGTGATAGTGAATAGCAATGTGGTGAGAGTGGCTTCCGAGATTTTTAAAAATGACCTGCAAACTGCTGACACCCAAATCTATGGGCAAAATGGAGTCAGCAAGAGCCTTTCCATGAGGCAAGTAATGAGGTGTAAGGTGGGAGTGTTTATGTGCTTTTCCCAGCTCTCAATGAATGGACTCACACAATGGCCACTGAGCTTCCGCCTTCCCTTCACAGGCGAGGTACCCGAGCTCCATGAATCCCGTGCTCCTGCAGTTAAAGTCAAAAGCTTGCGTTAAAAACACTCTTAAGGGTCTCTCAAAAAGCATTTAATGATTTCAATGAGGTCACCCGCCTCTGCCGATCGGGTCCGTGTCGCGTCTTCAAAGCCACCTGAGTTAAATGTGCGAGGCGGGCGGGATGACCGGGTTCTCGACACGCTCACTATTTCCAGGATTTTTACTGCCGACCTACCCCTAAACGGCTCAGCAACGGGAAAATTCCGGCCTTCGTTTCAGGTCGATGAGCTTTCGTCTGACAAAATGTCATCGACCTGAAACGATAACTCTGCTTCTCTCTCCACAGATGCTGCCTGACCTGCTGAGTATTTCCATCATTTTCTGTTTTTATTTCAGATTTCCAGCATCCATAGTATTTTGCTGTTGTTTATATAATAGATAATGGGGTAGATATTGACTTTGTACAATAGTGTTAAACGGGTGATAGCAAATCGACAGCCCTTGATACAGCTCTCCCGATTTTTATTTCCACTGAAGTCACGGTTACTCCCATTGTGTGTGACTGCCTGAGCAGCGCAGTAGGAATTTTACATGAGCATGATAGTAGAAGAAATTAGATAATTTGGGCCCAAAATTCCTCCTGGGGGCACATCAGTCCCATTATCTGAGCAGGCTAAGGCAGAATTTAGGGTGTAACTTGGTAACTCCTGCCCCGTTGTGTGCTCATTCTTAATCTTGGTGAATTTGGGTACAAGCGCATAATATTTCTTCCATTTGCACCCTAGTCTTGCTGGGCACAAGGGTGCTTGTGCGCCTCTGTTGCTAAGGGCTCGGGTGAGGAAATTAAATTTTAAATGGCCAGTTTTCTTACCGAAATCAATTCTAATATAAAGTTGAGAGTTTAGTGTGAGCCCAATCCCATCTTAAATTTTCACACATCAGTTTGTCGGGGATATTTGCAGGTGATTTAAGTTATATACGCTATGAGCATTTGCAGCACATTTCTATAAGCAGTTTATTAGCATGTTGAAATAATATAAACTTGGTTTGATGTGTCAGCACTGGAAAGGGTGAATCCAATATTGAAATATTTCTGTGGCTTTTCAGGGATTTAAGGTAAAGCGCCACCTTGTGGCCAGATGATTCCCCCCCCATATCCATTCCTCGGCTTTTGAAGTTTTATGGTGACTGATTACATAACGCACAGCTCTTCTGCACCAGTGCGAGCCGCAGGTACTCAAACTGACACAAATGACAATGCAGCAGCTCTGCTCTGTAATGAAAAGGCTCAGCCGTGCACTGAAACTCCCAACAGGAACCTCTCGAGAAAACCTAGAGCTGCTTGCAACTGAGACACAGTTGACCACAAGAAGAACTCTTGCTGAAATATTAAAGGTGTTACAATCCTTGACTTAAGGTGGTCCAAAGTTTTCTGCAATAAATGGTACCTGCAAAAAAAATGATTGGGGGGTAATTTTAATTTTTAGCACTGGGCGAAAAGACAACTAATTGGGCGAGGCGTAGAATGGCTGCCGAGTCGTAATTCTTCACCCAGCAAGTTAAAATGACCCCCACTGATTCTTGAGCGATTTTGATACAGTAAAATGTTTTTGCCGGTTCTCCATTTAATACAATGGCCATGTTAATCTGTCCCTTTCTCTTTCCAGATGGTGACGGACCTGCTGTGTATTTCCAGCATTTTCTCATTTTAATTCAGATTTACAGCATTGACGGTGTTTTTCTTTGTTTTATCTGTGTGTGTGTCTATTTAATGAGTTCACCAGGTTTGTTTCGCACATCTCCACATTTGTTTCGTACTGTCTGCCGTTAAATAATTTACTCCCTAAAAATGTAAAACCTTTTTCAAAGTGACATAAAATAGGAATAAAGGGGGAGAAATTCCCCTAGAGGGCCATTTGGGGCGCTAAGTCAAAAATGTTTGAAAAGTTAGTGCCAGGTGCTAACCTTTTCAAACATATGAGACATTCCCATTTTTTTGCTCCAAGAAGGACGTGGAGCGTTAAATCAAGCTCCACTTGGCTCCTGGAGCGCAACAGGCGGGGAATGTCCCGTTCTGGGGCGATGTGCTCAGCAGTGCCACTTGTGGCCACGTGTGGTGCTACCGCGTTGCAGGGGCTCTTCCCTCAATTAAAGGGAAGGGCTCCCCGCTGCGAGATCTGCATTTTTTTGGCATCTGCTGGAGCTGGCACTCAAGCTGAGCGATCGCGGCACTCAGCCCGCATCCGGTGCTCAGAATTTTTTTTTTAATTGGCGATTTTTTTCATGTCGGCCGGCCACCGCGCCTTTAAATGGCGCCCCACGAGCGGCCGGCCTCACTCTTCGCGACCCCTGCAGCAGTCAGTAACATCGCCCGGCGCTTCTGTGGGGCGCGAGGGGGAATTTTTCTCCTGTGGCGCTACCGGGGAGCTGCACCCGGAGATGACGTCATGATCTCCGGGCGCAGAAGATTGGGGCGATACCCGGTAATGCCGCTGCTAACCTCCTGCGGAATTTTGCAGGAGGCGCGGTTAGTGCCTCGGGGGGGATGGTGAAAAGCCATTTGCGCCCCGTTAGTGCCTCCCACCAGAGGCACCACCGATGGGAATTTCGCCCCCAAATTGTTTAACATCAACAACAAAAACTTGCATTTATATAGCACCTTTAATGTAGTAAAAAGTCCCAAATCACTTCACAGGAGCGATTATCAAACAAAATTTGACACCGAGCCACATGAGATATTAGGGCAAGGAAACTTTGTCAAAGAGATAGTTTTTAAGGGGCATCTTAAAGGAGGAGAGAGAGGCGGAGAGGATTAGGCAGGGAATTCCAGAACTGAGGACCTAGGCAGCTGAAGGCACGGCCGCCAATGGTGGAGCGATTAAAATCGAGGAATGCTCAAGAGGCCAGAATTGGAGGAACGCAGATATCTCGGGGTGGGTTTTTAAAGATTTTTTAAAAAAAAGACCACATTCATGATTTAGATGAAAGCAAACAATGACGATGCTGGAAAACCTGAAACAAAACCTGAAAATGCTTGTCACAGCATCTGCAAGAGAAAATTGATTCTCAGTTCAGCTGGAACTCTTCATTAGAACCTGAGTGTGATGAAGGCTCACAACCAATACCATAACCCCCCTTTGTCTTTTAGATACCGATTGACCAGCTGTGCGAGTGCCAGATGACTATACTGATGAGAAGAAAAATATTTCTGGTTGATTTTTTTTTTCTGTGTGATAATACAAGTACGTTTTGATTATTTTTTTGTCATGACAGGCCTGAATCAGCAAGCCCA
Source organism: Somniosus microcephalus (assembly GCF_052327205.1). Taxonomy (NCBI): domain Eukaryota; kingdom Metazoa; phylum Chordata; class Chondrichthyes; order Squaliformes; family Somniosidae; genus Somniosus; species Somniosus microcephalus. The sequence goes on along the minus strand of NC_140989.1, from coordinate 142,768,504 downwards.
GAACATACCTGTTCAAGTATCGAGCAAGAGCTTGCTGCCCTTGATGCAGAAATGACACAGAAATTAGCAGAGCTCAAAGAACAACAGCAGCAACAGCTATTGAACCTGAGACAGGAGCAGTATTACAGCGAAAAATATCAGAAACGGGAGCATGTTAAACAGGTGGGGACAAGTGTCGCTCAATAATTTGTTTCCTCAATTCAGCCATTTCTATTGTTTTTTGTGCTACCTGCAAATCAAATAATGACAAATTAGATAGACTACTTACCTTATATATATATATATATATATATATATAAATATAAATAATAATTATATATATATATATATATATATATATACACACACACATATATTATATACATATATATATCGGCATTTATTACCCATCCCCAGTTGCTCTGAAAAGGTGGTGGTGGTGCTGCCTTCTTGAACCGCTGCCGTCAGTGTGGTCTGATAGATGTTCTTTATTCATTTTAGGAATGTGGGCATTGCTGGCAAGGCTGGCATTTATTGCCCATCCTGAGTTGCCCTTGTACAACTAAGTGGCTTGCTGGAAAGCCAGGCCACTTCAGAGAGCAGTTAAGAGTGAACCACATTGGTGTGGGACTGGAGTCACATATAGACCCAGACCGGGTAAGGATGACAGGTTTCCGTCACTAAACGACATTAGTGAACCAGTTGGGTTTTTACGATAACCGGGCAGCTTCATGGTCACTTTTACTGATCCCAGCTCTTTATTTTCAGATTTTTAAAACTGAATTCAAATTCTCAAACTGTCATGGTGGGATTTGAATTTGCGTTCTCTGGATTATTAATCCAGGCCTACTAGTCCAGTAACATAATCATTACATTGCCCTATCCATGGATAAAGCTTGTCAGCTGGTTAGCAGTAAAGCTGTAATGCCACTAATTTCATCACTAAAATATAATTCCCTAAGGCATATTGCTTATTGAGGTCAACTTGGACAGAAAACCTATCTTTGTAGGAATGCACACATAACAGGAGTCCTATGTTACAAATTGACACCAATTCCTTTTCTTGGTTAGAGCAAAGGCAAATCAAGATGGAAAGTTGGTTGATTTCCATCAATGCCTCACTCCCATGTTTTAGCATTGAGCCCTACACATGAAATTAAATCTTCAAATTGTGCATTAATTCTTCTGTCAGTCTTTTTTTCGTCTGTTTGAGACAGACAAAATCGGAAAGGTCCTTGGGACGTTTTACTAAAAAAAGACTTGCATTATGTAGCGCCTTTCACAACCTAAGGACGTCTAAAGCGCTTTACAGCCAATGAAGTGCCCTCGCTGTTGTAATATAGGAAAAGCAGCAGCCAATTTGCACACAGCAAGTTCCCAGCAATTTGATAATGACCAGATAATTTGTTTTTTTTGTGATGTTGTTTTAGGTATAAATATTGGCCAGGACACCAGAGATCAATCCCCTGCTCTTCTTCGAAATAGTGCCATGGGATCTTTTACGTCCACCTGAGAGAGCTGACGGGGCCTCCGTTTAACACCTCGGATAGTTCAGCACTCCCTCAGTTATCCCCGGTGTCCTGGCCAATATTTATCCCTCAATCAACGTAACAAAAGCAGATTATCTGGTCATTATCACATTGCTGTTTGTGGGAGCTTGCTGTGCACAAATTGGCTGCCGTGTTTCCCACATTACAACAGTGACTACACTCCAAAAATACTTCATCGGCTGTAAAACACTTTGGGACGTCCAGTGGTCGTGAAAGGCGCTGTATAAATGCAAGTCTGTCTTTCTTTCTTTGAATGCTAGTCATCATTATAGTTCAAAATGTTAAGCTATTCTGCCTTAAATGCTTATGTAGCAATAGTTGCTCCACTTCAAAGTAATTAATTGCATGTGAAGTGCTTTGGGTCATTTGCGAGAGATGCGATAAAGTGTTATATAAAAGTGTCTTTCTTAAATGTTTTTAAAGATAATTAAAAATATCTGGGAGTGTACAGTGAGCACTGAAAGGGTTTCACTGCGAACTAATATCCTTCAGACTGAGATTTAACATGAAATAAAGATTTTGCATTTGTTGCTGAATTCCATATAAAAACACATTCAATGTCAGAATTGGATTTTACTTAACATTTTCAGTGCCTTTCTTCTGAGATCGTCCTTTTCAACCAGTCCAAACACCATTTTCCCTCATAATCTTTCTTTTCTCTCACTCCGTCTATTTCATTGACACAGCCTTGTTCACTGTTCCTTTAACTTTCCTCTCCTCTTTCTCAGCTCCATATAGGCATTCCACATACATTCCTTACCACATCCTCGCCACGTTAAAATCAAAATTCACTAGTCTTCTACTTTAACTCATTCTTTTCCAGGATCTCAAAACTGTGGAACTCCTTACTGCCCTCAATCTTCCCACAATCTATAGACCTTCAAAACCCAAGATCGGTGTCATATAATCGTCACTTCAATTTACCTTTCATAAGAAATAGGAGCAGGAGTAGGCCATTTGGCCCCTCGAGCCATTCAATAAGATCATGGCTGATCTGATCTTGGCCTCAGCCCCACTTTCTTTTCAACCTTGGTAGTGTCCAGAACTGTGCACTTTGGCCTTGTAGGTTTATCTTAAGCAGATGAATCTCTGATGTGACATGTAGCCAGAATTCATTACCTTAGCAAATAATCAACGTTACACAGCAATGACATTTATGTGTTCCTGAAGGTGCTATCTTTCTGAGGATTTGATTTTGCTTTATTATGGCTTCTTAAAATGTATTTGTATTTACTGCAGATTTATTAACGCAGAATATAATCTTCTTCATCTTATTTTTCAAGTTTTCTCTGCTTGACTCCCCCCTCTCCAGCCTTATACTAAGCTTCAGTTCCATGGGTGCAAAGGGGCCCTGTAGTACCTGAGGAACATAGGAACAGGAGTAGGCCATTCAGCCCCTTGAGCCTGTTCCGCCATTCATTAAGATTGTGGCTGATCTGTATCCTAACTCCATCCACCTGCCTTAGCCACATGATCTTTCTTCAAGTGTGAGCCGAGACAGCGGGTTTTACCGGGCTGTTTGAGTTTTGGGAAGCATCATACCTGAATTGAATCTACCCCTCACCCAATGTCCATAAATAGGTATAATCCAGCACTGGCCACTGGATGGTAACCAGAAGCAGAACTCCTGATTGATCTTTTTCATCTCTCTATCTGGGTATTGCTGAGGACAGTTCTCGTGCCTCTGTCCCAGCTGAGATGGAACCCGGAACCTTCCTGGTCTTTATAGTTCAGCAGGTGTCAGCCTTGGTTTAGTGATAGCACTCTCGCCTCTGAATTAGAGGTTTAAGCCCCACTCCAGAGACTTCAGTACATAATCTAAACTGACACTTCAATGCAGTACTGAAGGAGTGTTATACTGGCAGAGGTGCCATCTTTCGGATGAGACATTAAACTGAGGCCCTCTCAGGTGAACATAAAAGATCCCACGGCACTATTCGAAGAAGAGCACAGTTTTCCCAGTGTCCTGGCCAATAATTGTCTTTTACCCAACATCACTAAAGGTCATTGACCTGAAACGTTAACTCTCTTTCTCTCTCTACAGATGCTGCCTGATCTGCTGAGTATTTCCAACATTTTCTGGGGTTTTTTATCACTAAAAAGACATATTTTCAGGTCCTCTTAACTCCGTTCTGTTTGTGGGATCTTGCTGTATGCAAATTGGCTGCCACATTTGCCTACATTACCACAGTGACTACACTTCAAAAGTAGTTCATTGATGTGAAGGGCTGTGGGGTCTCCTGAGGTCATGAAAGGCACCATATAAATGTATGTTCTTTCTCTCTTTACCACACCAAGCAATGCATTGTTTATTCTTGCACTGGATGTCCTTATGACACATGACTTTTGCTTCTCCAAAGCAGTAACAATCTCTCTTTAACCTCAACCTCAAAAGAACACTCCTTGTGGAAGAAGTGCCACAGTAGCCTTTAAGAAGCCAGTTTAAATGAGATTGGCAATTTAGTTCCAGTTCATTTTGTATTATGCACAGTTTGTGCTGTAGACCCAAACCCACAAGGAATTGCATTGAGACGGTACAAACTCAGTCATTTAAATGCATTAAAGGCATCCTTGAGAGGAGATTTGATCCCGTTAGTCTGGGCTGGATACAAGCCAAAATCACAAAGGTGAAAGGCCAGTTTTTTGTATTATTGTCTCCAAGGGTACTTCCACTTCCTCTGCACTTTTGTAGATCCTTTCCAGCCTAGGCCCTAAGCTCTGGAATTCTCTCCATAAACCTCTCCACCTCTCTTCCTCTCTTTTCTCCTTTAAGACACTTCTTAAAACCTACCTCTTCACCTGTCCTAATAGCTCCTTATGTGGCTCAGTGTCAAACTTTGTTTGATAACACTCCTGTGAAATGCCTTGGGACGTTTTACTACGTTAAAAATGCTGCATAAATGCAAGTTGTTGTTGTTTTTGTTATAAACCACTGTTGCTTACAGTGCAATTCCATCGCTGCTCTTTTCACGTCAGCCTGGGGGCACACAACAGGTGAGAAGTCTCCCCCTGATACTTCTCATTATCTCCTCTTGGTTGCCTCCCTCTGCAGGGAGCACAAATTGGCACCTGAGTGTTAATCCCCCCACTGAGACGCCCAAGAACAGCATTTAAACTAACCATGTCATCCAGTACCTTAACTTGTTCAGCAGGTCGGGCAACATCCGTGGAAAGAGAAACAGGGTTAATGTTTCAGGTGGATGAACTTTCGTCAGAGCTTCTAACGAAAGGTCATCGACCTGAAACGTTAACTCTGTTTCTCACTCCACAGATGCTGCCTGATCTGCTGAGTATTTCCAGCATTTTCTGTTGTTATTTCTGTTTTTATTTCAGATTTCCAGCATCTGCAATATTTTGCATTTGACCTTAACTTGTTCTTCTGGTAACAAAATATCTGCTAAAATCTAGCACATGTATTAAATTAACCATTTGTCCTGATATGGTTGTAAGTTGATCTCAAAAAGGCAAATGCATGTGTGAGCTCCATTCGTTGCTATGACTATTATGTCAGTGATCTCCCAGAAACTAAAGGACAATGAGAATGTCAAAGAAAATGATTTTACTACTGCATAATATTTGTTGCCCTCAATTCACAAAATATGTGGAAGGAAAAATTGGGTTGTTTTGCACCTCTTAGTAGCGCCCCCGGGAGGCACTAATGGGGCGCAAATCCCCTAGCACCCGGGCGCGGCACCGCTAACACCTCCTGCGAAATTCAGCGAGAGGTTAGCGGCGGCAGTAGCCGGTAGTGCCCCGCAGAACTGCGCTGCTGACAATAACGTCATCGTCGTGTGCAGCGCCCCGCTTCCCTTGCGTCCCCTGACCTATCACCGGACGATATGCGCGACAGGATCAGGGGGGTGTATTTGCAGCGGTGGCGGCACAAGTTAAAGAGGCAGGTGTCGGGCGGCCATTTTTAATTTGGCCGACTGCCTGCACTGGCCCCCTTTCACTTTTTTATGCGGGTTGCTGGCCATGATCGAGGGGTGTGCTGAGCTGTATTCACGGCACCCCGCCCCCTGGTGGTCTATCAGGGCCCCGGTGCACGCAGCACTAGGCCTTTAATCAAGGAGGGAGGCCTGCAATGACGCGGCTCTGCTGCACGTAGCGCCGTCAAATTCAGTAGTCGCGCCCCAAGCAGGAGGAGGAACGCTCTCCAGTAGCACTCCATCTCCTTCTTGGGGCGCTACTACTGAATTTATGGCGGAGGGGTGCAAACTTTTTTGGGACGTAAACTTTTTCGGGGCGCTAAAAGTAGCACCCCGGCGACGTTAGTGCCCCAAAACCACCTAATTTTTCCCCCATGGTGCCTCCTGCACTATTCTACTTTCTTGACTTCTCTCCAATCACCCACTATTGGCTGTGATCTCCTTTCTCTTAAACTCTACTCGACCTAATTTTCTTCCTCCTACCCTCTACTGGCCTGCCTGCTTTCCACAATTCCTCCTGGCTCTGGCCTCTCTTTTATCACTTTCCTACTGTCTCCAACTTCCATTCTTTCACCTGTCTACTGGCCCTGACTCTTTCCTCTCACTCCACCACTAGCCTTGAGTTCCCGCCTCTCACTTCTATACAACACTGACGTCCACCCATCCCCTTACCTTGCGCTGACCTCAATCTCCTCACCCCTGCACTGGCCCTAACATCACCAATCTCCCTTCTGCCAAACCATCCCCCAGGGCTACTGACATAAATTAAACACTACTACATCACGAAGCAAACTATTGCATTTAAAAAGTTCAGTTAGCACTGTCCTGTCATCTGAAGCATTCCATTTTAGGGAAAAACAGTCCTAGAAAAAAAAATACATGTTCTCCCCTGAAAAGGAATGTACGTACAATATTTATGTAATGTGCATATATATACCATAATAATCTGGAGGGAATGTGTTGGTAAGTACCACACCATGATTTGTGTGCCACTATTGTACCTGCTTCTGCCCAGCAGAATGACTTAAAATCGGCCCCACTGACTCTGCTTTAGTTTGGATATGGGAAAACCAGTGAGCAGGCTCCCCACATGTCCACAACCAAATCTGGCTTTCTTATCCTAATGACCGAATTGTCGGCCCAGTTTCTGTGGGACTGTGATGCTGCCACCAGGGATTAGGGAGCCGTTAGTTAGCAATGTAAATAGTTGGCTCCAGTTTCCCGAATCCAAACTAAAACAGTGCCGGAATTTTTAAAAACTCTTCCTCCAGTGCTTGCTGCATGGCAGAGTTGGGACCTGAGAATAGAAACGCAACTTTTATTTTCCTACTAGAAAGGAAAGAAATTTCAGTGTAAATCGTCTGTCAAGAAAGTCTGTAGCCGAGTGGGACCTAAAAGGGGAGAAAAAAAATGATGGATTAGCATGTCATTTACAGAGGTAAACAAATGGTTTAATACAAATTACATTAGGAGGTCATTAATGGTGGGGAAAAAAATAGGAATCCCACCCCCCTTTTTTCCCTCAGAAAAATAATTTCAACTCAAATGATTCTTCAAAAGCTCCTAACTACTGTGAGCCGTGCAATGCACTGTCCCGATCCCTGGAGAGACAAGGTTGGGTTTGAAATACTGATATAATGGGCCAGACATTGTTGTCGCAGGGCATCTAACAGCGTCTGCCGTTAGTTAGATTTGCCCCTTCACCCTTCAGCTCCAAACATTTTTGCCCACAAAGTTGCTGAAAGTATGAGCTGGTAACGGCGCAGCGAGGGAAACAGGGCATCTGGGACCTGCGTGAACAGGGCAACCAACGGGGTATTTCCTCAACCAATGAGATTTAAGGACTGGGAAATAAACAGTGCAAGGACTGAGGAGGGTGAATTAAAGGGGGTGAATTCACTGTCAAGTCAGGTATAGGAAAATAAATAGAGAGGGAAAGCAAGATTGGATTAAGAGAGAGAGAGAGAAAAGAGAAACAAAGAAAAAGTAAGAAAAAAAATTAATTAAAAATTTGACATTTTTAAAATCTCCCCAAAATATTCAAAACTGGAAGGAATGAGAATCCACACTTGTAATAGTTAATTTTCGGTGCCAGAGAGGTTGATTGGCAGTAATTAACACTTGTCACATTGTTAGAAGGGTACTTACGTGTGCAAGACTTAACATTCTGTTAATGGGCAGAAACAGCAATTCCTAAAAATAAAAGGGGAGGCTAAGGGCGCGATGCCGTTTTCGCGAAGCTAACGGCGGAGCGGCGCAACTAGGGCAGCAACTTTTGGATATTCGTATTTAACCGCGCATCGGCTCCTCGCCTGGCGTTGCTGTACTATTTACCCATAAATAACAGCGAGTGTCATTAGCCTTGCCGTTATTTTGACAGCAAATTCTGGCCCACTGTTGTTGCATTTCACTTAGAAATAAAGTTAGACAAAGTGTTATACATGGCAGTTATATGTGCAGTGCAAAAAAGATGTGATCTTCTTGATCACAGAAAAACAAAACCTCAGTGACTCTGCCGTGAGATTCACCCATTATTAATAAGTGTTTTCTGGTTTTCACAGCTAGTGCAAAAACTCACCGAGGTAGCTGAGGAATGCCAAGCCAACCAGTTAAAGAAACTGAAAGAGCTTTGTGAAAAGTAAGCCTCACGTGCAACAATTTAAATTTAAAAAAAAATCTCTAGCCAAGATTTCCAAAGATGAATAGATTATTTGTTGTTATTTTCAGGGAAAAGAAAGAATTGAAGAAGAAAATGGACAAAAAGCGTCAGGAGAAGATCACCGAGGCAAAATCAAAAGACAAAAACCAAATGGAAGAGTGAGTCTTTCAGTCTTTATATGAATGCCTTGTTGTAATCTTCAAAGTAGATTCTTCAGTGGACAATGTGGCCTAAGCAACGCCTGCCAACAAAGATACTTTTTTTAATTAAAACAAATGTTGCTGTGGAGCCAAGAAGAGCAGGAATTCTGCCGCAACTCTACAGTAGCCCGATCAGCGCCCCCCCCCCCCCGCCAAAACCCCTCCCCACCCGGGACCTACCTTCGAGCGAAGCAAACGGCCCAATATTCATTCCTTCAAATGGGCGAGCTGTCTGTGGAAGTCGACAGGGGGCCCCCACCAGAAGCTATCTCCTGCTATTTTCAAATGAGTAGGACCATCCGACGTAATTCACTTGGATGGCTCAGAGATGTCTGAATGCCCCCCATTGTCCGGAATTGAAGTATTAATCAGGAGCAACATTCCACAAATTGGTTCATCTGGTTTGAATAAATAATTCCTGTTCAGAGAATGTAACCCCTTGAGGATTACATTTAACTTAAAAGCAACATTTTTAATATAAATCATACCAAGGTTCTTCTGTGACGAAGTAGTCAGAAATCCCAAAATGTGACAGAGGGATACTTTTAAAAGGGAATCTTTTATCGGAAGACAATTTTTTAAGTCACATTTGATCTTTCGCGAGTCATATTAAAAAGAACAAAATCTTTCCCTATTTGGCAATGGACAAAATCTCCGCTTTTGTCACAAGAGTTAAAACACTCCCTTTGAATAATCACTCACGTTAGTATGGTGCCCATGAATCACCACACGCTACAAAGAACTTTGTTTTGTTCTAATTGTCCTCAGCAGCAAGTGACTCCCACACTTTGATTAAAAACCTCAGTCAGTGACCCTGACATTTAAGGCCGACATGAGCAGTTTTATTGCTTTATTCACTCCAGACAAATGAAACTTATTTTCTTAAGTGTAGACTATAGCTATAGATTCATAATTGCCAGTTGACAGCACCCAAGGTTATCTCATTTTCTGGCTGTGTCCATCAAAAGAGCCAGAAGGCTTACTATCAACTTGGTGGAAATTGTATCGAATCATTTAGAGACCTATTTATTCCAAACTGTACACTGTGATGTAGCACTGTTTCATAAAAAGCAATGGAGCTCCCGAGGCAGTATGTGTTCTCTCTTTCGCGAGTCTATGTCTCCATATTTAATTTCACTTCAGGAGCCGAGGATTCAGTTTTTCTCCCACACAGCTATTTTTTCAGTCATTGGCACAAGAAAGTAAAAATCTATGTGTAAGAAGTAGGAAAAAAAATCTTAGGTCACCACTCACAAATGTTCTTTCCATAAACATTTTTTGGATGTTTATTATTAATTGTAATCTTGTTCTATCCCTGACCCTTTTGTGGAAGCTAAGTTGTATCTAATGGTGTTGTACTGATCCAACATGCATTTTTAAACAGCGAGTTTTTTCGGTAGGTTTCTGCAAATTATCGTCAGCCTGTCCCGATTCCTCTGCAGCCAAGAAGGCAAGGGCAAGGCTTGCAGTCAACTTATGGTCAATGATCCCATTGCATAGACAACAACAGGTGCCAAAAGCCTTAACGAAATGACTCTCCCCCTACTTCATCCAATCCCCCCACCTCCCCCCACCCACCCCCACGTGGAGATGTCACAACCTTTCTACAATCCATCCCTACTTGACATAGCATGGTTCAGATTGGGAACTGGCAAGAACTTGCTTCTATTCCCACTCTGTGGCATTCTGACATGGAGCCCTGGAGAAAACCCTGAGTTAATACAGTCAGAGGATGAACCATTAACTACAACATAGACAGAGGAAACCAGATAGGCAGGAACGTAGCCTTAGTGGGATCTTCTGCACTGCCATCAGTCAGTCTGTCACGATAGAGATCACAGGACCATGCCATCATGCTATCACCTCTGCTATCTCTAGCTGTCGCTGTTAATTCAGGTCTTCCCATTAACGAGAGTTCTTGTAATGTGGTACATTGACAGCATAGCACAACCATAGAATGATACATCACAGAAGGAGGCCATTTGGCCCATCGTGCCAGTGCCGGCTCTTTGAAAGAGCTATCTAATTAGTCCCACTCCACTGCTCTTTCCCCATAGCCCTGCAATTTTTTTCCTTTCAAGTATTTATCCAATTCCCTTTTGAAAGTTACTATTGAATCAGCTTCCACAACCCTTTCAGGCAGTGCATTCCAGATAATAACACACTGAGTTAAAAAATAAATGTCTAATGTGCTTATGTGGCGGAGCCACCAAAGGACTCAGATCGTTTGTATATAATTCCTTTAACAACATGTTAGCTACAGCCTGAGTCTGTATCTTTATTTATGCTGTTTAACTGTACAGAGTGTGGTTACTTTAACAGCGCGGCTAAAACGTGATGACGTCACGCCGTTCATCACGCGATTCCCCACTGGCGGGAAAGCGTGATGACATCATGACGTCAGCCACGGGACTGCAGGGGCAGTCCTCGTGGAGCCTCCAGAGAGAGCAGACCTACATTCGATGTTATCCTGCAGTTTCTTGTTAAAACCTGTTTGTTTCATTAAAGTTCGTTTTGTTTGATCGCCTGAGTAGAACTCAGTCTTTTAGTTAGGAACCCACGTTCCGACATTGGTGACCCCGACATTCGTGAACGGCTTTCGCGGAAGATCTTCAGCATGGACACGAACGCCGTGATTCTGAAACTGCCACAGTTCTGAGAGCAACAACCAGCCGCGTGGTTTATCCAGGCTGAAGCCCAGTTCGCCATCAGGAACATTGTCGCGGATCAGACCCGTTATTACTACGTGGTCTCCGCCCTCGATAGCGCCACTGCCTCGCGGATCGTCAGCCTCCTCGGTAGTCCTACCGACCGCAAGTATGATACGTTAAAGGCGCGGTTGCTACAAGTCTTCGGGCTCTCGAAGTCAGAACGCGCTCGCCGGCTCCTCGCTATGCCCAGCCTCGGGGACTCCAAACCGTCCGAGCTCATGAGCCAAATGCTCACGCTCTTAGGTGCCGAACCGGAATGCTTCCTCTTCTGGGAGCTATTCCTCTGCCAACTGCCGGAGCAGGTGCAGGCTGCCCTAGCCAGGTCCGAGGTCACAGACTGCGCCGAGCTTGCTGCCAAAGCAGATAAGATTTTCACAGTAACCCAGCAGTGCTGCGCTGCCACGAGGCACCCATCCCCCACAGACGCGGCTCCAGCTCCTCTTGCAGCGGGCTGGTGCTCCTACCACGCCCGTTTTGGTGCGAAAGCACGACGCTGCCGCTCTCCCTGCAGCTTTTCGCCCCAAAAAAACAAAGCTCCTGCGGCGTTCCTGGCGAAGGAGGACCGGGTCTAACAGGCGCTCCGTGGCGGCGATGGCCATCGGATCTACGGGGAAACTTCTTTACACCACCGATTCCCTATTGGGTCGACGTTTCCTTTGTGACACCGGGGCGCAGTGTAGCATCCTACCTGCGTCGAATCTCGATATGCAAGCTGGGAACCACGGCTTTTCCCTCGTGGCGGCTAATGGCGCAGCCATTCGAACTTTCCGAAAGCGACGGGTCCAAGTCTGTTTTGGCAGTCAGCGTTTCCATTGGGAATTCGTCACGGCCACAGTCTCGCAGGCCATCCTAGGGGCGGATTTTCTGTGTGCCAACGCCTCCTCGTCAATGTCCGGCACCGCCAGTTGATCAACGCGGCCACCTTCCACTCGATTCCGTGCCACCACGGTACCACCGTGGCGCGCTCTATCGCCTGCGCGTTCCCTTCTCTGGATGAATTCACTCGGCTCCTCGGAGAGTTCCCGGAGCTGACCAGGCCCACTTTCTCCTCCTCGGCCACGAAGCATGGTGTTGAACATCATATCACCACTACTGGCTCCCCGGTTTATGCACGAGCTAGAAGGCTTGAACCCGGCAAGCTCGTGGCTGTGAAAGCGGAGCTCGACATGATGGAGCGGCTGGGGATTATTCGCCGGTCGAATAGTCCCTGGTCTTCGCCTCTCCACATTGTTCCGAAACCGGGTGGCAGCTGGCGGCCATGCGGTGACTACCGACGCCTGAACGACGCCACTACTCCTGATCGGTACCCGATCCCGCATATTCAGGATTTCTCGGTCCATTTGGTGGGAAATTCTATCTTTTCTAAAGTCGACCTCGTCCGGGGTTATCAGCAGGTTCCCGTGCACCCGCAAGACGTCCCGAAAACCGCAGTCATCACCCTTTTGGCCTCTTTGAGTTCCTGCGGATGCCATTTGGCTTGAAGAACGCGGCACAGGCTTTCCAGCGCTTGATGGACTCCGTGCTCCGAGACCTAAACTTCATCTTCGTCTACCTCGACGACATTCTCATCGCCAGCGCTAGCAAGGAAGAGCACATCTGCCATTTGCGTACCCTCTTTACACGCCTCAGTCAGCACGGTTTGATCATCAACCCGGCCAAGTGCCAGTTCGGCCTGCAGCGGATCGATTTCTTGGGACACCGCATAACATCAGACGGCGCCGTCCCCTTACTGACAAAGGTGGAAGCTGTTACCTCTTTCCCGCGCCCGCCAACCGTCAAGGCCCTGCAAGAGTTCTTGGGGATGGTCAATTTCTATCACCGATTCGTCCCTAAGGCGGCTCAGCTAATGCAGCCTTTGTATGGGGCCCTCAAGGGCAAGTCCGGTAAGGATCCAATCAGTTGGACGGCCGAGATGGACCAGGCGTTCGTCAACACCAAGAGCGCTTTGGCCAACGCAACCATGCTGGCGCACCCACTTCCAGGTGCCACCATCACCCTTACCACAGACGTGTCAGACTACGCTATCGGCGCAGTGCAGGAGCAGTGGGTGAACGGCACGTGGCAATCGCTGGCGTTTTTCAGCCGTCAGCTATGGAGAAATGAAAGAAAATACAGCACCTTCGATCGGGAGTTGCTGGCCCTTTTTCTAGCCATTCGCCATTTCCGGCTCTTATTAGAAGGACGTCCCTTCACGGCTTTTGTCGACCACAAGCCTCTAACGTTCGCCATGGCCAAGACCGCCGAACCGTGGTCAGCTCGTCAATAACGTCACCTGACGTTTATTTCTGAATTTACCACGGACATTCAACATGTGTCTGGTAAAGACAACCTGGTAGCGGATTGCCTCTCCCGTGCGACGGTCCACGCGGTTCACATTGGGATTGACTACGCCCTCATGGCTGCGGATCAGGCCTCAGACCCAGAGGTCCAATCATACAGAACCGTCCCCTCTAGTTTCCAAGCGACCGACGTCAGTTTCCAGGCCACAGGCACCACGCTCCTTTGCGACGTCTCCATGGGCGTTCCCCGACCTATCGTCCCAGTCGTATGGCGTCGGAAGGTGTTTGACACCATACACGGGTTGTCGCACCCTGGTATGAAGGCTTCACAGCGGCTAATGTCGGCGAAGTTCGTCTGGAAGGGAATGCACCTCGATGTCCGTGACTGGGCCAACACCTGCGTGGTCTGCCAGAAGGCCAAGGTCCAGCATCATGTAAAAGCTCCGGTGGCTACCTTCGCTGTTCCGGAGCGTCGTTTCGACCACGTGCATGTGGACCTTGTGGGGCCACTTCCGCCTTCCCATGGTTATACGCATCTCCTCACCATGGTGGACCGCACCACTAGGTGGCCAGAGGCAATTCCTTTGGTTTCCACCACTTCGGCAGACGTTGCGAGAGCTTTCATCTCCTGTTGGGTTGCTCGTTTCGGGGTACCGGCAGACATCTCCTCCGATCGTGGGCCACAATTTTCCTCGGAGCTCTGGAACGCTGTAGCTCAGGGGCTCGGCACCAAACTTCATCGCACCACCGCCTATCATCCACAGGCGAACGGCCTGTGCGACCGATTCCACAGGTCGCTTAAAGCCGCCTTACGGGCCAGTCTTCAAGGTGCAGGATGGGTGGACAGACTCCCATGGGTCCTTTTGGGCTTCGTACGGCGCCCAAAGAAGACCTGCAATCGTCCTCGGCAGAACTCGTTTATGACCAGCCGCTCCGAGTACCAGGGGATTTCCTCCCTTCTCCCACAGAGCCATGGTCCGCCTCCCAGCAACTCGTCAGCCACCAGGAAGCGGCCAGATGCTTCACTCCGGTGCCTACATCAAATCACGGCCTACAGAGCTCCCACGTGCCAGCGGAGTTGAAGAACGCCGAGTAAGTATTTATCCGCCACAACGCTCACCGGGATCCGCTCAAGCCCCCTTACACTGGTCCTTTCCGCGTCATCGAATCAGGAGACAAATCCTTTTCGGTCGACATCAGAGGAAAGCCGGATCACATTTCGGTGGACCGGGTGAAGCCGGCTCACTTGGACCTGGACCGCCCAGTCGTCATCGCTCAGCCGCCGAAACGTGGCCGACCGCCCGCAGCTGCCCTGCCAGATCAACCACAGCCGCTCGCCAGCTCGACCACACTTGCCGCGCCAGCTCAACCACAACCGCCCGCCAGCTCGACCACCGTCCATCAGCTTCCTCTGCAGGGTTACCGAAGTCGCTCTGACAGACTTGTCAGGCCTCCTCGACGCCTCACTTTTGCTGTTAAAGACAATTCTGGGGGGGCGCATGTGACAGAGCCACCAAAGGACTCAGATCGTTTGTATATAATTCCTTTAACAACATGTTAGCTACAGCCTGAATATGTAACTTTATTTATGCTGTTTAACTGTACAGAGCGTGGTTACTTTAATAGCGCGCCTAAAACGTGATGACGTCACGCCGTTCATCATGTGATTCCCCACTGGCGGGAAAGCGTGATGACGTCATGACATCAGCCACGGGACTGCAGGGGCAGTCCTCGTGGAGCCTCCAGAGAGAGCAGACCTACATTCGATGTTAGCCTGCAGTTTCTTGTTAAAACCTGTTTGTTTCATTAAAGTTCGTTTTGTTTGATCGCCTGAGTAGAATTCAGTCTTTTAGTTAGGAACCCACGTTCCTACACTTACACCATTTATTTATTGTACATAAGGGGGGTGAATTTCCGCAGGGGTTCTCCCTTCCGTCTGCCATAACTTCAGTGGAAGCGTCGCAGAAACCCTGGAAAAATGCCATAAACGCCATTTACGCTGTTTTCCAGGGGTTTTCAAGGCTCTTTGAGGTTACGACAGGCGAGCTGGAGAATCCCATGCCCCCCACAGAAATTTAACTCCCAAAGAATCTTAAAAAAAATTAAGTTGCTGCTTTATGATACGGATTTAAACAAAACTCAATAACTGCGAGTGTAATAATAGACCTACGTTCTACATTGAGAAACACAGCAGGATGGGAGTGATAGCAGCAATTTGTTTAGCTTTCTCTTTCTGGTGGCGATTACAGTGTCTGTAAACAGCTCACTACCGTCTCGAAATGAGTCTTGACACTTAAACAATTGGCAAGTAACCATCCCCAGGATCTATTATTGGTTTCCTGGGATCCAGCTGTGGTAGTGGGATTCTAAAGATGTGTTCTGCTCGTAGGATGTGTTCCATTACCAATGGAATTAGTTCTAATTATTATTTAAGCCAAATGCGAGAAGCTGATTTATTTTGAACATGAACATCTGAATATACTGCTGCCTAGTTTAGGGATGTATTTTGTTGGTAAGTTTTGTTTGCATTTTGTGCAGCAGGTACTTTTTCCCCTTATTCTGTTTTCATGGTAACTCTGATGTAAATTTGGTTGCTCTGCCTCCGGAATGCATTGACTGCACTTTAACCCCAGCACACATCTGTTCAGTTTGCAATGTAATAGCACAACACATGGAAGTTGGATGATCTGTGTTAGCGTATTATTTGTTAACATGTGAAGCGAATGCTGCCCATACTTGGGATATCGTACAGGCTTTATTACTTTACTTTGGGTGCCACATTCATACACATTATGGAATCCACTGGGAAACATTAGCACCAGAAGTATAATTGCTTTATCTATGTAATGTCCGAGCTCAAACATTGTTCTCCATGATTGATTAGAAAGCTCAGAACAACTCACAACAACATTTTATTTACTTAGCTGAGCATTCAGTTACACTTTAGAATGCACAGAATGTAAACTCTGATCTTCACTGTTTTACTCTAACAGGACGTTTGCTACCAAGTTGTCATATGATAGATATTCTTATATAAAAACAGAAAATGCTGGAAACACTCAGCAGGTCAGGCAGCATCTGTGGAGAGAGAAACAGAGTTAACATTTCAGGTCGATGACCCTTCGGCAGAACTGATAGATAGTAATTTGATTCTATGTGGGGAGACTAGAGAAGCTGGGATTGCTCTCCTTCGAGCAAAGAAGGTTTAGGGGAGACTTAATAGAGGTGTTCAAAATTATATGGAGTTTTGATAGAGTAGATAGGGGAAAACTGTTTTCCACTGGCAGGAGGGTCGGTAACCAGAGGGCTCAGTTTTAAGAACCGGGGGGGGGAGATTAGGAGAATTTGTTTTAAACAGCGAGTTGTTATGATCTGGAATGTACTGCCTGAAAGGACGGTGGAAGTAGATTCAATAGTGACTTTCAAAAGGGAATTGATACATGCTTGAAAAGGAAAGATTGCAGGACTATGGGGAAAGAGCAGGGAAGTGGGATTAATTGGATAGCTCTTTCAAGAAGCCGGCACAGACACGATGGGCTGAATGGCCTCATTTTGTGCTGTATGGTTCTATGATTATTTATTCCATGTAAGTCCACCTTGAATATAGAGACATAAGAAAGCATGGACTGAAAATAAGCTGTTCAATCCATCAAGTCTGCTTCTTCCATATACCGTAGATAATCTGCCCTAACGTGGACTCTTCCTCACCCATTTAATCTCCTGATGAATAATTATGCATAAATACTCCTGGATCTCCAACGATTACCAAGGAAAGCTCCAGATTATCGGCACTTTCCTCACAACTATTTGAATTGTGAGTCTGCATGGCCTGATCTTCAAACAATATTCTGCCCTCTCCAGCAGCGCAGGAACTATTGGAGACGATTTTCTTGTCCTTTACACCCCATGTGCACCATTCCCTGATGAACAAAGGGGCAGAAACCCATAACAATGGATCTCTGGCAGGCCCGAGAACAGGCGTAGGAAGCTGTCTGTTCTGATAGTTTCTGTGCCTTTTTGTAGCCAGGTGACTTGGAATCAATACCTATTGTAGTTGAGCATCCTGGATTGCTAGGCAATGAGCAGCGCCAGCAAGTAGATTTAAAGAGCCAAAAAGAAGGTTGTCATGGAAGTTTGATGCAATTTCTAGCCCAGATTTTTTTTTTTCTCCTGACACTTGGGTTCTCGTGAGCTTTTCTGCCGCTGGTTTTCATTTTTTTGTCCGAAGCATCATTGTTGGCATTAAAGAAAGAACTTGCATTTATATCACGCCTTTAACGACCTCAGGACGTCCCAAAGCACTTTACAGCCAATAAAGTACTTTTGAAGTGTAGTCACTGTTGTAATGTAGGGAACCCGTTAATGAGTTTCCCAATTGGAATGACCTTACTTAAGATACTGGGGAAAATGAAAAGGACCACCAAAGGGTTGCTAAGCACAAAAGGTGCTCTGTGCCCAGATGCTGGTACCTCACGCACCTGCACCTGCATCTGTAGACAGAGGTGACCAAACCTCACTTTGACCGATGCTTAGTGCATGTGGAGGCTCCAACTGATAAGACACGTTGTGACAGCAGGCTCATCGTTGCACCTACCTAGCACCTTCTGCTGGTAAGTGTCTTCACAGGGTCTGGACCAGCAGAGAGCTAGATGCAGGGGTGTGCTATTAGTTGTGGGGTGTGTTTTAGTTGTAATATAACGTGCAGCATAGGATTGGCATGTGGGGCTTCTGTTCCCTTCATTTTTATCAATTACTTCTTAACCCATGCCCCTTCTATTATGTCCGTGTATGATTGAGACATGGACAGCAGGAGTTGAACAAAACAAGTCTTTACTGAAAAGAGTCAATCGGGAAACTGAAACTACAGCGACTTACTAGCGCCTTTTATACAGGGGTGGTCACTGCCGGTACTGCAGTCTGAGACCAGTTATTCTCTTAAAGGTACATACACAACAATTCCTCCCCTTTTAGATAAACAGTACATAACATTCATTTAACAACTAAATGATAACTAATTACAATCACAATTACGGTTGCTAGATACATTGGTTAAGTTTAAGCAATTATAAGTTCAGTCTTTGAGGAGGCTTCCTGATTCTGTCTGGATAACGCCTCTTTGGGGTATCAGGTTCCTCTGGCAAGGTTGAGTCGGGATCAATGTCGTTGTTTGGTTCATCTGCTTCCAATATCACCGATTCTGCGGTAGCTGCAATTCGTATGTCGATTTCATTACCAGGTGTATCAGATCGTGGTGTGGAGTTGACGTTTTCCAGTGACTCTAGAATCTGGTCAGCATGGCGTCTTACAATGCTCTCTCCAACGTCCACGGTATACATGAGAGGTCCTTGCCGTGTACAAATCATTCCTGGCTGCCATTTCTCAGTGCGGTAGTCCCGGGCCAAAACTGGTTGACCTATCTTAAAACTCCTGGTCGGCCTTTCATTCATATTCTGAAACTGCCTGTTCTCCACATCTTTTCGGACATTTGGCTTAACCAAATCCAAGCGGCATCGTAGTCTTCGATTGAAGAACACAATGGCTGGAGTTTGGTTGGTAACCGTATGTGTCGCATTCCGGTAGGCAAGCAAGAGGTTGTCCGCCTTGTGTTGTAGGAGTATATCTTCATTACACATTGCCTTGATAGCCTTCTTGAATGTTTGAACAAACCAATCCATTAGTGGCTGGATGATATGGGGCGGATGTGTAATGCTTAACACCATTGTTCTTTAAGAACCTCCGGAACTCTTCAGACACAAACTGTGGTCCATTGTCAGAGCAAATCTGTTCAGGCAACCCATTCCTGGCGAATATGGTTCGTAAAACTGTGATAGTTTTTTCCGTGGTGGTTGAGGACATTTTTATTACCTCTGGCCACTTTGAATGTGCATCCACCGCAATTAAAAACATCGAGTCCATGAAGGGACCAGCAAAATCAATGTGCACCCTTTGCCATGGAGATGAGGGCCACTCCCATGGATGTAGAGGAGCTTGTGGTGGGGCGTTTTGGACCTTCTGGCATCCTGCACAGCTCTTGGTCATCTCTTCGATTTCTCTATCGATTCCCGGCCACCACACAAACGCTCTGGCTAAGTTCTTCATTTTTACCCCACCCAGATGACCCTCATGAAGCTCATGGAGCACTCTATCCGTCAACTTAGGTGGAATTACTACTCTGGATCCACACATCAAGGTTCCTCTGCACACTGACAGCTGTTCTCTTCTCGGCGAGAATGCTGGCAGCAGTGGTTCGCCATGTGCTGGCCATCCCTTCACCGTTAAATCATAGACCCGTGATAGTGTCAGGTCATTCCGTGTTTCCTTTTCTATGTTTGCATTCGTCACAGGGAGATATTCGACTATGGTCGAGTGGAATAACTCCATTGGATCCACTGGAAGGTCGTCTTCTTCCACCGTCGGCAACGGTAGGCGTGACAATCCATCAGCATTCCCATGCTGTTTAGTTCCTTTGTACTCGATGTCATATTGGTGTGCCCCTAGGAAAAGGGACCACCTCTGCAGCCGTTGCGCTGTCATTATCGGTACGCCCTTCTGAGGGTTGAAAATGGAGACAAGAGGTTGATGATCGGTTAGTAGAGTAAATTTTTGACTGTGCAGGTAGTGATTGAACTTCTTCACCCCCCACACTAGGCGGAGGGCCTCTCTGTCAATCTGGGCGTAGTTACGCTCGGCAGAAGTTAACGAGCGTGACGCAAAAGCTATCGGCCTCTCTAAACCATCAAGGAATTTATGTGACAGTACCGCCCCAATGCCGTAGGGCGACGCATCACACGCCAGTCTGATCGACAGTGCTGGGTTGTAGTGAGCCAATACTTCTCTTGAAGTGATTAAGTCCTTACTCTTCTGAAAGGCCCGCTTACAGTCATTGCTCCATTTCCATGCTACTCCCGTTCGTAGCAGGGCGTTCAGTGTGTGCAGGATTGTCGACAAATTTGGCAAAAACTTATGGTAGTAATTCACCAATCCGAGGAATGACCTCAGTTGCAACACATTTTCAAGCGCTGGGGCCTTAATAACCGCTTCAATTTTGTCAGGGGACTTATGTAACCCCTCTTCATCAATCACGTGGCCACAATACGATATCTGTTTCTTTAAAAACTCGCACTTGGGGCGGTTGGCTCATAGCCCATGTTCTTGTAGTCTAGTGAGCACCTGTTCTAGGTTGTTAAGGTGTTCACTGTCATCTTCACCTGTCACAAGGATGTCGTCCAAGTAACACAGAGTCCCCGGAATCCCTTGCAGGACTTGTTCCGTCGCTCTTTGCCATATCGCCGGAGCTGATGCTACTCCGAATACCAATCGATGATACTGGTAAAGACCTTTGTGAGCTCACTTGGACACCTTTCTGGATAACATATACACTCACAATAAAGGCGGCGTAAACCGGGCAGTGAATAACCTAAACAATATTTTTGATAATTTGGCAACAAGGTCAAACTTGAAAGCTTGCAAGAACAAACCCAAAACAAAAAACTATGAAAAATGGTTTGACCCAGATTGCCATAACATGAGGAAAAAACTTAAAAAAATATCAAACCAAAAACACAGACATCCAGAAAACGAGGAATTACGCCTTACTTATTGTCAGACACTAACACAATACAGAAACACACTCAGAACCAAAAAAGAGCAATATATTAAGAATACACTCAGCTCCATTGAGGAATCCACTGATTCCAATTGTTTCTGGGACAACTGGAATACATTACACAAAAAACAACACGACGAATTGGCCATTCAAAATGGAGACACATGGGAAAACCACTTTGAAAAATTATACCAGAAAAACACACTAAGGCCAGAGCAACACCAAATATGCAAAAAACTGGAAAAGCTCGAAATGGCCATAAAAGATAACCAAAACCCGCTAGACTCCATAATAACAGAAAAATAACTTTTTGAAAAACTCAAGGACCTGCGACCAGGAAAAGCTTGCGGGGCAGACGGCATACTAAGCGAGATGATTAAACACACAGATGATAAAATGAAACTGGCTATCCTAAAACTCTTCAACTTGGTTCTGAGTGTCGGTTACTTCCCTGATATCTGGAACAAAGGACTCATAACGCCCATATACAAAAGTGGGGACAAAGTCGACCCAAATAACTATCGAGGCATCTGTGTAAACAGTAACCTGGGGAAGGTATTCTGTAGTATCATAAACAAAAGACTTATAAACTTCCTTGAGGAGCACAATGTCTTGAGTAAAAGCCAAATTGGATTTCTGCCAAACTATAGAACATCAGATCATATCTTCACCCTACAGACCCTAATTGACAAACACGTTCATCAAAACAAAAGCAAAATCTACGCATGCTTTATAGATTTCCAGAAGGCTTTCGACTCCATCTGGCACGACGGTTTATTCCTGAAACTTATCGAAAGCGGGGTAGGGGGAAAAACATATGATGTAATTAAATCAATGTATACAAACAACAAATGTGCAGTTAAAATTGGAGACAAACAAACAAAATACTTCCCACAGGGGCGGGGGGTGACGCAGGGCTCGCCAATCTCACCGACACTCTTTAATATTTACATAAATGAATTGGCAAAACTACTTGAACAATCTACAGCACCCGGCCTCACCCTATATGAATCCAAGGTTAAATTCTTCCTCTATGCAGATGACCTGGTTCTGCTGTCACCAACTAAGGAGGGTCTACAGCAGAACCTGGATCTGCTGGAGTCATACTGCCAGACTTGGGCCCTGACAATAAATCCCCAAAAAACCAAAGTCCTTGTGTTCCAGCAAAGATCCAGACATCAGGGACCCAAAATAAATTTCACACTAGGAACAATCAAAATTGAACAAACTACTAAATACACATACTTGGGCTTAAAAATCAGTTCTACGGGAAATTTCAAACTGGCTGTGAATGAACTGAAAGAGAAAGCAAGAAGGGCTTTCTATGCCATTAAAAAATCAATCCAAATAGAAATCCCAATTAGCATTTGGCTCAAAATTTTCTAATCAGTAATTGAACCAATTGCACTCTATGGCAGTGAGGTGTGGGGACCGCTAACACAACAAGAATTTGCAAAATGGGACAAACACCCAATTGAGATCCTGCATGCAGAATTCTGTAAAAGTATCCTCTGGACTCAAAGGAAAACCGTAAACAATGCATGCAGGGCAGAACTAGGCCAATAGCCATTAATAATCACTATCCAAAAAAGAGCCACCAAATTTTGGAAACACCTAGAAATGAGCAACCCCCAATGCTATCATTACGAAGCCCTGAAATGCCAAGAGAGGACCATAAAGAAGAATACTCTCAGTCAACTAGTCCTGGGACTCAGTGAAGTAACTACTAACACTACTAACAATAACCAGCCCCAGGACAGTGACAGCGTAACACAAAGAATTCGACCCAACACAATCGTCGCTAAGCAAATGGAAAAATATCTGTCATATTGGGCAGAAACAACAAAAACCCAAAGCAAACTCAATTGCTACTTGGCCCTAAACAGACAATACAACATGGCTGATTACCTGACCATGGTAAAGGATAGCAAACTGAGAAAAACCTTGACAATGTACAGACTTAGTGAACATAGCCTGGCGATCGAAAAAGGTAGACACAGGCAGACCCGGCTACCAAGAGAGGACAGGATATGTTCTCACTGCAGTCAGGGAGTGGTGGAGACAGAGATGCACTTCTTCACAGCTTGTAGAAAATATCAGGGCATAAGGGAGAATTTCTACCCAAAATTCACAAAAATATGCCCGGAATTCAGAAATTTGAATGAAGACCAAAAACTCCCATACCTACTAGGGGAAGAGAGAAATTGTGTAACACTAGCGGCACACTATGTTACAGCTTGCCATAAACAGAGGGACAACCACTAAATATAAGAAAAGAGTATATATAAATTATATGAAAGTATATTTATACACTCAGGGATATATCTGTTTATACACTGTATGGATAGATCTGTATTTTTGTGTACAAACATGAATGTTTTTCGATGCTTTGGCAACATAAGATGTAACTTGTCATGCCAATAAAGCGATTTGAATTGAATTGAATTGAATTGAGTGTTTATCGTGAGATACTTCCTAGAGGATTCTTCAACCTCCATCTGCAAATATGCTTGTGCTAGGTCAATTTTTGTAAAACGCTTCCCTCCAGACAGTGAGGCGAAGATGTCTTCTATCCTTGGAAGAGGATATTGTACTGTGTGAAGGACTGGGTTCACCGTCACCTTGAAATCCCCACGGATGCGAACCTTCCTTGGCTCCTCAGACTTATTGCTTAACGTTTTCTTCATGACAGGAAGGATGGGTGTCGCCCACTCGCTCCAGTCGACCTTAGACAACACCCCTGCCTTCTCCAGATTCTCCAGCTCTGCCTCGACAGCTGGGCGAATTGCATATGGTACCGGTCTTGCTTTGAAAAACTTGGGAATTGCATTCTCTTCTATTTTTATCGAGGCAGTTACGCTTTTAAGAGTGCCCAGTTCTTGTTGAAATACCTCTTTGGCGTTAGCTAAGATTGTTGACAATCGTCCAGGAGTGACGTCTTCATCTTTTTTACCGTCCACCGTCATTGCATGAATGGAGTGCCAATCTAAGCTTATCTTCCTGATCCATTCACGTCCCAATAACGGTGGTCCACCATTTTGCAGTATGTAGAGATACAATTTCCGTATTTTCTTGCTGTTGTATTCGACAGGCACCCTTATTTTTCCTCTGGGTTATACTTTTTGCCCCGTATACGTCGTCAAGACGATGGATGTCTCTCTCAAGGGTATGTGTGAGAATAGCCATTCGTAGTCTCGTCGATTCATGACGGTTAGCGCTGATCCTGTATCCAATTCCATTTTAACTTGGGACCCTGCTATCGTGAGGGTGACCCAAATGGTTCGGTGATCCTCTTTTGCGATTACATTGTGAAGTTTGAGACAGCTTAGTCTCCTGTTCCCGGATTCACTATCGCTCATCTGGTCTTCGGAACTACTGTCCGTCATCTTTTGTACTTTCTTGTACGGTTCCTTAGTAGCCTTTTTGTTGTCGCTGGTCTTCTTCCCAGACCTGCAAACTCGTGCAATGTGTCCCATCTTTCCGCATTGCCTGCATATTTTGTCCTTGGACCAGCAGTCCTTCTGGTCATGGTTAGTTCTGCCGCAGCGATAACATTTTGCAAATCCCCATGTCATTTCGTGGGTGCCGTATTCCTGTGGCTTTTGTTGAATTTCCGCAGCTCCCCTGGCTGCTGCTTCGTATGATACTGCCATGCTGAAAGCCTTATCTAGCATCAGCTCTTTCTCGGAGAGTAACTTCTTCTGTGTTCCTTCACTCAGGAGTCCACAGACAAATTTGTCCCGTAGTGTATCTGCCAGTCCTGCTCCGAACTGGCAGTGCTTTGATAGCTTGCATAGTTCCGTAAGGTACTCAGCATTGCTCTCATCTTTATGCTGAGTTCTCCTGTGGAATTTAAATCTTTCGGCTATCAACAGTGGTGCAGGGTTTAGGTGTTCCTGTAGGACAGCAACAATTTCGTTAAAACTCTTTGCCTTCGGTTTGGCTGGAGTAATCAGGTCCCGCAATAGGCCGTACGTTCTAGCGCCCATTAAGTTTAGCAATACCGAAGCCTTTTTCTCATCGGCTATTTCGTTTGCCTCGTAATATACCTCGACTCCACATACGTGGTCCAGTCCTCTATTGTATTATCAAAGGCAGTGATACAGCCAGTCTTCGGCATCTTGAAAATCTAAAATGGCGCCTCCCGCGCTTTGCCTTCTTCCCCGATTTAACAAAATGGCGCCTCCCGCGCTTTGCCTTCTTCCCCGCTGATTAAGATGGCGCCTCCTGCGCTTTTGCCTTCTTCCCCGCTGTTGCTAGCGCTGGTTTCCGCTGCAACCTGCAGCTCCTCGCGGTTTCCTGCGCGTTTAATATTTCTTTTTTTATTATTTTCCCGTCGTGGAACAACCCTGTGGGACTCTTGCCTCCCTCTTCTCTGGTCTATACGCAGCCTGGCTTCGTAGCACCGGCCGCGCCCTGTGTGCTCCACCCTCTCTCTCTCCTCTTCCTGACAACGCTGCACGGCCCCGTTGCAAGCAACCCGCTCGAGTTTGCGACCGCCGCAGCCCAGGAAGGATCAGTGTACTACCTGCCACCAGCCCGATTAACTGAAGCACCGTCGACAGGAACCAGGCCCCGCTTTCGACAGCTTCTCCAGCAATCTTCAACTCCGCTAACACAGGGGCGGATGCCCATGGTCGACGCCCGTTTCTACTGCTTCTTTCTTCCTTCTGGCCTCGACCTCTGCTCACTTCGCTGCAGGAATGGATCCCAGGAGGTGGTGCAGACTGTAGGTAAGTTCGTATCTGCTCGTCGCCAGTATTATGTCCGTGTATGATTGAGAAACGGACAGCAGGAGTTGAACAAAACAAGTCTTTACCGAAAAGAGTCAATCGGGAAACTGAAACTACAGAGGCTTACTAGCGCCTTTTATACAGGGGTGGTCACTGCCGGTACTGCAGCCTGAGACCAGTTATTCTCTTAAAGGTACATACACAACACCTTCAGCCTTGGCAAAGTCTGCTAATGCCTTCAGCTGCCTAGGGTGCTAAGCTCTGGAATTCCCTCCCTAAACCTTTCCGCTTCTCCACCTCTCTCTCCTCCTTCAAGACGCTCCTTAAAATCTAACTCTTTGACCAAGCATTTGGTCAGCTGTCCTGATATCTCCTTATATGGCTCAGTGTCAAATTTTGTTTGATAATCGCTCCTGTGACGCACCTTGTGATGTTTTACTGTGTTAAAGGTGGCTATAGGCTATATAAATGCAAGTTGTTGTTGTTGAAATATATTTTGAGACTTTCTATAGGCATTCAGTATTTGTGTCCCCCATTGTAATACTCCCCTTTAATTGCCTATCACTTTTTCACTTACACACAGTCTTTTGATGGCAACACTAGTCTGGTCTGGATCTATGATTAATGGAAAATAACCCGATCCAGCACATTTAACACATTGCAATTCAGGTGGGATTAACATCAGTTTATAACCTATTAGACATGACTTGCACCAGTAGAGGAATATTTATCCCACTGTGTCCTATTGAATATTTGATCGCTTTAATCTCTACATATTCCTGTAACATTGATTCCCATTCCCAACCAAGTAGTTTGAAAGGATTAATCAACTTCTTTCTTTGGAAGTCTATTCCACACGTATAAACCATTTCATGAAAGCTTTATTGTGTATTGTTCATTAGGGACTGACGCCAAACTATTTGAATTGTGAGCTTAGTGACCTGGATTTGACCAGTGTAAGTTTATTTGTTAAACACCTAGTTTGTCCCAATTCTGACCGCTTGGACGAGGCTGCTGTGTCCCTCTGTTTACTCAAGTGCTGCCATTATTCAGCACGTTTAGTATAAAGTTCACATAATGTCAATGGCATTGGGATTCTGGACGCTTTTGCTGTTCTCATTTGGCTATTCTTTGAAGTCAATCTGTTTAGTGTAAATTTGGATTGAAGTAGTTACACAGAATAAAGTTGTTACGTTCGGTTTAGATAGAGGTACGTATAGGTTTTTTTTGGCAGAGAGAGAAAGAGAACTGTAGAGAAAACACTGAAGTAATTGGGGAAATAATTACTAACATACAGGAAGTTTACAGTGTCAACTGTGGCTCAGCAAATAACACTCTCACCTCTGAGTCAGAAGGTCATGGGTTCAAGTCCCACTCCAGGGACTTGAGCACAAAAATCCAGGCTGACACTCCCAGTGCAGTACTGAGGGAGTGCTACACTGTCTGAGATGCTGTCTTTCGGATGAGACATTAAACCGAGGCCCTGTCTGCTCTCTCAGGTGGACGTAAAAGATCCCATGGCACTATTTCGAAGAAGAGCAGGGGAGTTCTCCCCGGTATCCTGGCCAATATTTATCCCTCAATTAACATCATTAAAACAGATTATCTGGTCATTATCACAATGCTATTTCGTTACTGCAAATTGGCTGCTGCATTTCCTACATTGACTACACTTCAAAAGTACTTCATTGGCTGTAAAGCGCTTTGGGACATCCTGAGGTTATAAAAAGCACTATATAAATGCAAGGCTTTCTTTTTTTACTTGCTGGTTTTGTGTGCATAGGAAGGCAGATGAATGGTAGTAGAGGGCACAAGCTATAGAATGATCAGACAGTACAGTGCTCGTAGTGAATTGTTCCTGAGCATCACTGGATTTAAAAGGGACTCTCTGTGATTGCTGTCATTCAGATAACACTACTGATTCAGTTTATTGGGGATTATTTAAAATAAAGTGTTACCTGAATTTGTCCACACACTGTTATACAGGAGATTAATAAGACCGCATAAAGAGGTTTGGTAAAGTACGGGGCAATCAATTCAATATCTGAGCAGGAAAGCATGACTAATTCACTGTCTTGTTGCAGGGAAAAGACGGAAATTATCCGATCTTACATACATGAAGTAGTGCAGTCAATTAAAAGGGTAAGTAGGAAGTATTTTCATTTTGCATCTCTCAGCTGAAGTTTTGTAAAGTGTTTACCTTTTCTGATGAATATTTGTCCTTATCAAGGTCAGCGAATTCAGTGCTGCAGAATAGAGCACTTTTCTATTTTGGCTCAACGATATCAGCGTCAAGCACATCCAGGTCAAGGATGCCACAACCAGGTGTAAAGTTCCCCGTACTTTACCTCAACAATGCGCCCTGGCCCCAAACTCAAAAGAGCACCTCACTCGTGTTTGATGTCCATTTCCCTCGACACACATCCTTGGAACCTGCCTAATTGACACTCCCAAGTTAGTGGAAAGTTCTGTACAATCAGTGAATTTATGCCGTTGAAAAAAGTTCTACCACCCAACTCCCTCACCTATATTCTCCAGAGCTTCTAATTTCCTCTCCCCGGCCCAGCTTCCACACTGATATCAGCATCTCTGTCAGTCTGATCAACAACTCCCATGCCTTCATTTTCAGTGCCCCTGTATCTGCAGATCACTTACACGGCTTCACTTGGTAGAGCAGCCACTTCTTTAGCCTCAAGTACTGGGCTGGAAGTGTGCAAGGCCTATGTCCAACCCTGGCTGTTCGTTTAGCAGATATACGCTTGGCCACCCCAAACAGATAGGGTAGATAGAGAGAAGTTATTTCTGCTGATTGGGGATTCCAGGACTAGGGGGCATAGTTTAAAAATTAGAGCCAGACCTTTCAGGAGTGAAATTAGGAAACACTTCTACACACAGAGTGGTAGAAGTTTGGAACTCTCTTCTACAAACAGCAATTGATGCTAGATCAATTGTTAATTTTAATTCTGAGATTGATAGATTTTTGTTAAACAAAGGTATAAAGGGATATGGGCCAAAGGTGGGTATATGGAGTTAGGTTGCAGATCAACCATGATCTCATTGAATGGTGGAACAGGCTCGAGGAGCTCAATGGCCTCCTCCTGTTCCTATGTTCCTAAACACTGGTGCCTCTCCCTGTTCTCGGACAAAGTTACTCTGTTTGGCTGTGCCTTTAACATGCTCCCCATTCCCTCTACCTCCTGCTTAATGTTCACTTCACCCCTTTGAAAAGAGTTCTTTTTTGTGAGGAGTGCTATATGAATATAAGGTGCTCTTGTTGAGGAAGCCGGTTGAAACTACGCAAGTCTGCTTCACTTTGAATGTTTGTAACTAACAAAAAGAGAAGATGTCCATGCTTTTAGCCAGAGCTAGGTAGGAGTCCAATCCCAAGGATAAAGGGGCAGTGTACTAACCCACTGCACACCACATTTCACTCCTCCACCCCTTGCATCAATCATTTGTTATTTGGTAGAGCTCAGTATATCATTCTAAAGCTTCAGCATGTGTGTATCTTTCACATAATGTCAATTAGTTTATACAGTGTCATTTTAAAAGTTTATTTACAGATAAAGCTTATCAACTGATTTTGTTTTGTTTTATTGTATTGTGTCCATGTACTTGTCTGATTCCAGGGACTAGACCTTGAAAAGTTTCCTATCAAGTAATAAAAAGCATTGTAAAATGTATAAACTCTTTAGCAGCTGTGGCAAAGGACAAGCCTTTGTTTTCTCTCTCTTGTTTAGATCTGGGAAATTGTACCTAAGAGAAACACATTGAGATATGCTTCTGAGGTTTTGTATGTACATATTATATGAACTGATAATATTACTTGCCAACAACCGCCTGTTGATTATCACTTGATAAACTTGCAGTGACTATACCACAATTGTTAATTGTTAAGTGTGGACAACCTCATCAACCAGCAACTACATACAGCATCCCAGCAATCAAAGGGAAAATTAAACAGACAAAAAATGAATTAAAACTACGCAGAATATATATAATAAAGAAAGATAACCGATACATAAAAGTAAATAAGGTAGTCTTTTCAACTGATCTCAGGGTCCAGGTGATAATCATAAACCATTCAAACTTTGCCCTCATTCTGGTTGTCATGTTTAAAACTGTATCATATAATTGCCTATGTGTCCAGCAGAGGGAGTCAAGTCCTGAAGGTAATGCTGTTCTTCATTTGATATGATGCTGGCTGCTATGTAGAGAGTGGTTCTCAAATTTTTTTGGTTGAAGGACCCCTTTTCAAATGGATTAGTAATCACAGATCCCCTATCTAAATTATTATTGCCCCCTTATATTGATTTTGTACCAGGACAATGAATTGTAATATAACTAATTTGATATTTACAAAGCGGGAATCCCTCAAGTATGTATGTATAAAATGATAGTATAGGAATAGGTGTATTCCTAACAAATAACAGAGCTTGACTCGGAAGAACAACAAACAGGATTTTAATGTCGAATTAGATGAAGTACAGCAAACAACGTAGAACGATGCAGGAGAGTCGTGTAACAGGTCTTTCCCCAGTGGGGATGCCACGAGGACTGATTCGGCAGTCCCGTGGATTGCGTGATGACGTCATCGCGTTTTCCCGCGCTTGGGCAGTCACGTGAATGGCGCGATGATGTCATCGCGTTCTCCCGGCACCCGGCACTGCAGCCGGCCGTTGCGGCCGAAGTCGCGGGAGCGGGAGGCCGAGCTGAGCCGGCGATTGCCGCAGGAGCGGGAGGCCGAGCTAGGCCGGCGATTGTCGCGGGAGCGGGAGGCGGAGCTAGGCCGGTGATTGTCGCGGGAGCAGGAGGCCGAGCTGGGCCGGCTCGCGTTTGGGTGAGTCACGTGATGCGTGACGTGACGTCATCGCGTTAGCCCGCGTTTGAGTGAGTCACGTGATGCGCGACGTGACGTCATTGCGTTAGGTCGCGTGCTTAAAGGGGCAACGCCCCGTACAGGTAAACTATATATAATATACACATCATTAAGTTAAAGGGAATTATGTATAATAAGTAAGGGACACTCGGTGGTACCGCTACAATAGTGATTTTAAAGCATTGATTTTTCAAAATTACAAATGCATTCAGTGTATTCAAGTGCTGTGCAGATTATTATGTTAGAATTGCTCCTTGGCCAGCCCTTGACCTTGGACAGACAGATCTAATGTAATGTATGTCCGACTGATGGGCCCTGTTATTTTTGGCTGTATCCCGGTGCTGCTGCAGCCGACTGCTCGTCGGGACGGTATCTTTGTTTATAGACGGTCGATTCCTCTCCAAACAGCTTTTCCGCATCCAACTCCTGTTGCTGGTGGTGGCGTTGTGGCCGCTGCTGGCCCGCAGTCTTTTCCCCTTCTTCCTTCCCCTCCCCCTCTTCCTGCAGCGCACAGCCACTGCTGCCAGTGTCATGGTAACCATTCACCGCCCAGTCGCTCCGTACCGGCTCGCTCTCCATCACCGATTGGGGTTTTATTCGCAGACCGCCTGGAAAATCTCCACAGACTCCCAGGGGTCTGTGGACCCCAGTTTGAGAACCACTGATATAGAGGATCAGCAAGGAAGAACATCACTCCTGAATAGAGAAATAGACACATGGATCTTGTAAAATGACTGGTTTCTCTTGCATGTTATTCAAACCCAGCTTCACAAACAACGCTAGTGTCCTCTGAATTCCCCAGTAAGATTATCAGTCCTGAGCATCTTTACTTGCTCTTTAAACAGACACCAAAAGTTGCTTTTCTGATGGGAACTGAGTGACAACGTCACCATCTTTTTCTTCTGCTTGGCCTTCCTCTAAAATGTTTGCCCCTTTTTTGTGAAGTGAATGCCAAACCATTTTAGGGGTGCCCTTGAAACTATCTCACCTTGGTCCTCAGAATCCCACCACGATCAGCCGCAACACCAGGCACATCAGCAGCACCAACAACAACACCACCAACCGTCTCCGCAATCACCTGATGCTGCACAGGACAGAGGGCATCAGCACCCGACCACATTGCTGCCTGGGAGGCCAGGGATAGCCTCACTATGGCCACATTTACTTAATTTGACACTGTACACCCTTGCTGCCACGTGATGCGCCAGGTTGGCACCACCCCACACCAACACCATAAAGCATCCCTACAACGCCCTTTCACACTCATCACCATTGCGGGGGGTACCGTTATGTCTCACCATTTACTGCAACTCACTAAGCTACTTCCAAAGGTGCACACAAATCTGTCCAAGAACGCAAAGTGTTGAAAATAAAGGTTTCAATGTTTGACACCACATTCACAGAAACTTTACATGAACATTGTCTAAAATGCCCAAGTGACTACCCTTGTGTGTTGTTAGTTGGTATGATTGGACTAGGATGAGGGTGAGTGTGAGGGGTGGCTAGTGAGATGGGGAAGTGATAATGTAGATAGAGAGGGCTGGGTGGAGGTGCAAAGTAAGTTGGTGTGAGTAAGGATGTGCAGGGGTAGTGTAGGGAAGGCAGAGTGATGGGGATGAGGTTGAGCGTGGTTTTGCAGTAATGTTTCATGATCTACTGAGATCATTGAAAGGTTTGCGCCACTGCAGCCTGGTTCTCCTGACGACACCCCTGCTTGTGTCCTCCTGTGTAATGTGCAACCAGGCTGCGTTGCTCTCCTGGGGAGGTCTCTTCCGCCCATTGGAAAGGAAGAGAACCTCCCTGCGTGCTGTGGCTCCCTCCATAAGCATATGGAGTCATGGGAGAGCCTGGGTGCAGCCGTGCACCTCTGTGCAGTGTTTGCAGCACCTCAAGGCTGTGGAACACTGACAGCGCAACTGTCAAACTAAATTTGCACATGGCCCCTTTAAGGAAATCGGCTGATGACGCATCATCAAATTACGTCATCAGACCCGCTTCCTTCAACTGGCCGTCAAACGCGCTGGGCGGGCTTAACAAGCCCAATCAATGTAAAATTATTGTGGACAGTGGGCTGGAGCCAGCTGCAGGGTCAGGACCCGCCACCGGCCTCGCCCACCACGGACCCACCGAGGTAGGCAAAATCGTAGCCTGTGTTTTTGCTGAAATGACATCATGTGCAAATGATACAATGATGTGCTTTGATGCAATTGAGTCGTATCTTTGTTAACCATTGAACAAGAGGTTTGGCAAACACTTTTGTTTAAGATAATGCAAACAGCTTGAATGCAAGCCATTTTGTCAGACCCCACCAGAAATATAGGCCCTGATCCTATCCCCCAGCTTAGATGCCCAGTCAAGCTTAACCTGGCCCTGTACAAACTTACTGTCCTCCTGAAACTTAAGCTGAACTTTAAACTGTACATCCAGTCCATCACCAATATTATCTACTTCCACATACAAAATATTACCTGCCTCAGTTTCACTGCCACTGATCAATGCTCTCCTGGCCGGCCTCCAATTTTCCGTCCTCCATAAACTTGAGCTCAACCAAAATGTTGCTGCCCATATCCTAACTCGCACTAAGTCTCGTTCACCCATCATCCCTGTGCTCACTGACCTACACTGACTCCCAGTCCACCAAAGCCTCAATTTTAAAATTCTCATCCTTGTTTTCAAATCCCTCTATGGTCTCGCCCCTCCCTATCTTTGTAATCTCCTCCAGCCACACCCCACAACCCTCTGAGAACTCTGCGTTCCTCCAACTCTGGCCTCTTGTATATTCCCTATTTCCTTCGTCCCACCATTGGTGGCCATGCCTTCAGCTGACTAGGCCCGAAGCTCTGGAATTTTCCCCCGAAATCATACCATCTCTCTACCTCTCTCGCCTCCTTCAAGACACTCCTTAAAACCTAACTCTTTGACCAAACTTTTAGTCACCTGTCCCAATGTTTCCTTCTTTGGCTCAGTGTCAGTTTTTGTCTGATTACGCTCCTGCATAAGTGCCTTGGGACATTTTACTATGTTAAAGTCGCTTTATAATTGCAAGTTGTTGTTGGAACTTCTTGCAGTGCTAGAGGTGCTATCTAAACATTGCTGTTCAAGTTGCTGTTTAAAGCTGTGCTATCATCTTCACTAATCCAAACTCAGAGATAAACAGAAACACTATGGGGGAAAAATTGAGTCGCACCCTCTTTGGGGCGCTAACTTCGCTGGGGCGCTACTTTTACAAAGTTGAGTGGTAGCGCCCCAAGAGGGAAGCAGGGCGCTACTGGAAGCGCCCCGTCTCCCTCTTGGGGCGCTGTAAGCGAATATCGCGGCGCCGTATTGCAGGTCTTCCTCCCTCTTAAAGAGGAGGGGCCTTGCACAGCGTGACCCGGGGCCCAGCTGGGCCACCGGGGATCGGAGTGCCGGCAAAAGAGCCCAGCACTCAAGAGAGGTGCCGGGCTCATGGAGCATGGCCAGCACTCCGCGGGTGGGCGGGTCAGGAGGCCTGGGACAGGAGCGGAGGCAGGTGCTGGCAGGCGGCCAGCAACAAAAATGGCCGCCCAGCACCTCGCCTTTAAATAGCACCGTCCCGGCCGCAGGTAGGCCCCCCTGAGCCCGTCGGACATAGCGTCCGGCGGTAAGTCAGGGGGCGCTCCCGAAGAGCGCGAGCGGGGCACTGCACACGGCGATGACGTCATCGCCAGCGACGCAGTGCTGCGGGGTACTAACGGTTACCGCCGCCGCTAACCTCCTGTTGAATTTCACGGGATGAGTTGGCGGCGCCACGCCCAGGCGCTTGTTGCTTTGCGCCCCATTAGCGCCCTAGAGGGCGCTAACGGGAAGCGCAAATCAATTGAATTTTTCCCCCGTGAAATTCAGCAGGAAGTTAGCGGCGGTGGTAGCCGATAGTGCCCCACGACACTGCACCGCCGGCGATGACGTCATCGCCATGCACAGCGCCCCACTTGTGCCCCAGCCGCAAACTTCAGCTGCGCCCCCTGACCTATCGCTGGACGATATGTCCAATAGGGTCAGGGGGGTGTTTTTGCAGCGGTGGCGGCGCTAGTAAAAGGGGCAGGTGTCGGGCGGTCATTTTTTTTTTGGCCGACTGCCAGCACCTGCCCGCTTCCCCTTTTTCCCTCGGGGTGCTGGCCGTGATCAGGGCACCCCGCTCCCCAGTGGTCTGGCAGGGCCCCGGTGCACACAGCGCTAGGCACCACCCCTTTAATCAGGGGAAGGAGGCCTGGCCTGCAAAGACGCAGCGCTATGTGCTGACGCACGTGGCACTGTTGCACGTAGCGCCATGATATTCAGTTTTAGCGCCCCAAGAAGGAGGTGGAGCGCTTCCAGTAGTGCTCCACCTCCTGCTTGGGGCACTACAACTGAATTTCAGGCGGAGAGGCGCTAATGTTTTCGGGGCGCTAAAATTAGTGCCCTGGCGACATTAGCGCCCCAAAAGGGGCGACACTGAATTTTTCCCCCATAGATTTAAAGGAAATGAATTACATTAATTTCTATGGTTGTGAATGTCATTCAAGTAGGATTTTAACCAGGAATCTGCATCTGTTAGTGGGATATCTCATTCCCTGTGTGTGTTGTACCCAATGTTTAAATCAAGACAAAATGTCTCAAGTATAAAAAGCAAAAAGAAGAATGCAGAGTATTTCTTTTGGGTGAAGATGCACCAGTCTGGTGTGGCTTCACTGCAAGGCTGGATGAGTTTCAATGATGTAAAGAGTACAGCAGGCTGTTTTTAAACTGACCGTTACCATTTTAAGTGCAAGAAATGGCTATAATTAATTTTTCAAATTCAGATTATTTTTGCAGTTAGTTTAGAGGGAATAGGCAGGCATTTTATCATTTAGCAGAGGTATTGGACACAGTTTTCACATTATTCAATGGCATGGGCAGTTTTGAATGGGGAGAAATGGGAAAGCTGAAAACATGGAGAATAAATTAAAACTCTTTTCTCCTCGGCAAGTCCAGTCAGGAAATGTTTGATTTTCAGTGGAAGAGTACGAAGATAGTTAGAATTCCTTATTTGCATGGAAGAATGTAACCATAGTTTTTCTGTGAGCTGCACGCCATATTAAATGTATCAAAATATATAATTGTAACCTTGACGGCTCGGCGGGTAAATGCACTGCCCGCTGTGGTTGGACATCATTACCATCGATATTATCCTCTATGGGTATGAATGTCTTTCAAATAGGACTTTAACCAGGAATCTGCATCTGTCAGTGGGACCTCTCATTCCCTATGTGTGTTAATCCCAATGTTTAAATCAAGAGCATCTGTTTCAAGTATGAAAAGCAGAAAGAAGAATTGGAGCCACTGGGGTGCCAGCCCGCAGGAGATGAGACAATAAAATTGAAACAAAAATCACTGGCCTAGAAATTCGCCTCGGGCGGTGGCGCAAAACAGGCGGTATGGGATCGGCCGTCCATTATACGCAGCACCTGATATTCAGGTCCATTGACCGCAGTGGAGCTGACTATCAGTCACTGCGTATAACGGGCAGCCGATCCGATACCGCCCATTTTGCGCCACAGAGACAGATTTCTAGCCCAGCGTCTTTTTGGGGTGTGGCTTAAGTAACAAAATTTGTTCGACACTCTTATCTGTGGTAATATCTTATCACTGACTTGCAATAATCCATCGCCCTTTCCACATTGTACTGATAGCATTTCATATTTCCTTGTTATTTCCCCAGTTGGAAGATGCTCAGTGCAAGAGGCAAGAGAAACTGGTAGACAAACACAAAGAAGTGCGTCAGCAAATTCTGGATGAAAAACCAAAGGTACAATTACATGACTTGAACTAGTTAAAATATATAATTAAATTATACGTGATCAAAGGGCTTAAACATCTGGCTGCAAGTAACATGTAAACAAGCCTCCAAGAATACAGCATAAATATTGTGTACAGAGATTTTTTTTACAGACTTTATGCTATCTGCTGGGACAGGGTAGGGTCAGGGATATATATGGTTAGCTGTGATCTGTCAGTCAGACTTGACAGACTGTTTATATTCGATTATGTTTTTCCCTTCTGGGGACCTGTTTTATCAAAATGTCTACTTAAATTGGCACTGAAGGGTAAGGATTCTTCTGCTCATTTCATGTAGCAACATTGTAAATGCATTTATGTGGATTTTCACTACCATTATTACTCGTGGATTTAATAAATGCATCTCAATCAGCATGTTTACAATTTTGCTAGAAACTTTCACACACATTTCTGATGTTGCCACACATAGTAACACACAGAATGCTTGCACCTTTGTGTTCATAAAGGCAAAGTGTTCTATTGGTACTGCAGTGTTATCTGATACATATCAACATCAAGGGAGAATATGAAGAAGAGGACTGATTTTATACCAGTTTGATAATGAGATGAGAATGAGAATGCGTCATGCCTCTCATTTTTTTTGTTGCTATTCTGGCCATTGCCAGATAGAAGAGCGGACCACAAAATACTGAATCCCTAAAGTCATCGAGGTGAAATTGGCCTCGGGCGGTAGAACGGAATGAGCGATGGTGAATCGGCTGTCTGTTTTACACCTCATCGATTTCAATGGAAAAGAAAAATCGGGCGGGGTGTAAAATGGACTGCCGATTCGTTATCGCCTTTTTTGCGCTACAGCCCAAAACCAATATCACTCCCTTAAAAACATTGAAAGAGTCACAGAACCTTATAACAACAACAACTTACATTTATATAGCGCCTTTAACATAATCAAACATCCCAAGGCGCTTCACAGGAATGTTATCAAAAATCAAAATTTGACTCCGAACTACATGAGATATTAGTACAGATGGCCAAAAGCTTGGTCAAAGAGGTAGGTTTTAAGGAGCATCTTAAAGGAAGAAAGAGAGGTAGAGAGGCAAAGAAGTTAAGGGAGAGCTTAGGACCTAGGTAGCTGAAGGCACACCTGCCAATAGTGGAGCAATTAAAATCGGGGGATGTTCAAGAGGCCAGAATTAGCGGAGCGCAGAGATCTCAAGGGAATGTAGTGTCGGAGGAGATGACAGACATAAGGAGGGGCAAGCCCATGGAGGGATTTGAAAACAAGGGTGAGAATTTTAAAATCCAGCGATTGCTTAACAGGGAGCCAATGTAGGTCAGCAAGCACAGGGGAGATGGGTGAGCGGGACTTGGTGCGAGTTAGGACGGGCGGCAGAGTTTTGAATGACTTCAAGTTTATGGAGGGCCGGCCAGGAGAGCATTGGAATAGTCAAGTCTAGAGGTAACGAAGGCACGGGTGAGGGTTTCAGCAGCGGATAAGCTGAAGTAAGGGCGGAGACGGGCGATGTTACAGAGGTGGAAATGGGCAGTCTTAGTGATGGAGAGAATAGGAGGTAGGAAGATCAATTCGTGATCAAATATGACACCAAGGTTACAAACAGACTTGGTCAGCCTCAGACAGTTGCCAAGGACACGGTTGGAATCATTGGCAAGGGAAGGGAGTTTGTGACGTGGACCGAAGACAATGGCTTCAGTTTTCTCGATATTTAATTGGAGGAAATTTCTACTCATCCTGTGCTGGACGTCGGATAAGCAGTCTGACAGTATCGAGACTGCACAGAAGAGGTCCATTCGGCCCATAGTGCCTGTGCCGACTCTTTGAAAGAGCTATCCAATTAGTCCCATTCCCCAGCTGTTTCCCCATAGCCCTGTAAATTGTTCCTTTTCAAGCATATATCCAATTCCCTTTTGAAAGTTACTGTTAAATCTGCTTCCTCCACCCTTTCAGGCAGTGTATTCCAGATCATAATAACTTGCTGCTTAAAAAAAAAACCTCCTCATCTCCCCCCTGGTTCTTTTGCCAATTATCTTAAAGTTAGACATTTGGGCCTAGAAATTCGGTGGCGCCCCGTTTGGGGCGCCAGTCTCACCAGGGCGCCGGAAGTACTGCCCCGGAAGGAGTCGCGAGCACCCGCCGGAAATTCAGTTTGAGCGCCCCAAACGGAAGCGTGGCGCTATTCAAGGCGCCCCGCATCCGTCTTGGGGCGCTGCAACAGAAAATCGCAGCGCAACGTGCCGCAGTGCCACACGCTGCGGCATGGTGCGCTGCGGTTTTGCAGGCCTTCCTCCCCTTCTTAAAGGGGAGGGGCCTGCTGCAGCGTGATCTGAGATCGCAAGTGCCGGCAAAAGAGTCCGGCACCGAGGAGAAGTGCCGGGCTCTTGGGAGACAGCTGGCACAACGCGGGGGGGGGGGGGGGCTCAGGAGCCCGGGGACGGCAGCGCGAAGAGGTGGTGGCAGGCGGCCAGCAAAAAAATGGCCGCTCAGCGCCTCTACCGCCGCAGGTAGGCCCCCCTGAACCGGTTGCAAATTGCGACCGGCGATACAGCGGGGGGCGCTACCAAATTTGGCGATCGGGGCGGTAGCGGGGCGCTGCGCACACCGATGACGTCATCGGTGGCGGCGCAGCACTATCGGCTAACGCTGCCATTAGCGCCCCGCTAAATTTCGCGGGAGGCGTGGCCAGTGGCGCTAAACCCACTAAGTGCCCTCTTTGGGCGCTAACTGGTGGCGCAGCCCACCGGATTTCTAGGCCTTGAACTTTACGAAGATATAGATGACTACCACCTTCAAAAAAACATTCTGAAGGAATCATCCAACGTTCCCATAAATAATGCTACTCTTGCCACAGGTACATAGTGCTACATACTCACAAGTGTCAACAGTTAATAAGGTCATTTCAAGTGTAGATGTAAAATAAGATCTGAAAGCACACCTGTCTGCTACATCATTCACATGAAAAGCATTTAGTTAGGGCTGTTTATGATTTGATATCTTTGCTGCCAAAGACAATAATCACAGTGTCAGCTAAGCTTTCAAGGCTGAGCCAGCAGATCAGAAATCTCCAGGCTGACTATCTGGTTTGTGCTGGCTTAGCTGATCTCGGTCAGGCAGAGTACAGCATCCCAGTTGGGGAGGGGAAGATCAGCTAATGTTCTTGCTCCTAAATGTTATCTAGGGACTCCTGCTGGAAGTGGTTGGGCCTGGAGATCAGGAGAAGACGAGATAGGGCTTGAGTGATTAGTCAAATAGTCTGCTTGTACTCATTTTTCAAGCCTCCAAAATGAATAATGGGCATTTGGGTGAGTTACTAGACTGCACCCAGCACCATTGGAACTGTATCCAGCAAGAAGTGAATACCTTCATGAGTTGAGGGGATGGGAGGAAGAAAGCTGGTGATTGTTATGTTCATTAATAAATAGACATTCTTATTATGAACACAGCTAGCTTTTGCTAGTTATTTTATTGAGCACACGTGGACTTGTACAGCATCTTGTAGAGGCTTCCATCTCGACTGCTGCCTTGTGGGTAGCCTAGCCTCATGGGTAATGTAGTCTTAATATAATATATAGCTGGGTGGTGTAGTCTTATACATACAGCTATATACAGCTCTACGGCTCCACCTAGTGTCCACTATAGAATGACATGCTATTGATCACTACAGTGATGAGGGAAACAAAAGGAAGAACATATAATAATTCTGTGCCAGGTGTGAATAACTGACTACTACTTGGACATACACTGCCTTAAAATATGCTTCAATGGATAGACATTTCTTCTGGTTTGACATAATGTTGATGGCTATTCACATAATGTTGATGGCTATTCAAAGTACTGTACATTAAATGGGGATCGTGATTTAATTTTGCCAGCTTTAGTAGTGAAACCATATTTTGATCTGTATAAGTGGGGAGTTATATGAATAAGGCACAAAA
The DNA here is from genome assembly GCF_052327205.1 of Somniosus microcephalus. Lineage (NCBI taxonomy): Eukaryota > Metazoa > Chordata > Chondrichthyes > Squaliformes > Somniosidae > Somniosus > Somniosus microcephalus. Next base: position 142,728,253 of record NC_140989.1, on the reverse strand, counting down.
AGTACTTAGCATATTCAGTGCAGATTAATTTCTCTTGGGTGTTGGCACTTCTATCTGGACCTGACAGATTAACTGAGAAACGACTGACCCTTGACTCAAATCATGTGCACTGTGGCCGTGTGCTCTTGCCTTAATCAGAGGACAATGAATAGTACTGCCCTCAATAAATCATCTTTTCCTGGCCAGGTTAGTTGTATCTTTAATTAATTATCCGTAGATGCTCATACACTCTTTATTTTGCTGCAATAAGGGCTCCACGCAGCACATGCAGCTCAAACCTCTCCATGAGCCAACAATTAATTCAGTAAAGATAATGTCAATCTCTTTCTCTCATGTCTCTTAGGGCTCCACGTAAGTGACTGAAATCAGTTTCGGCAACCATGGGGGGAATTTTAGCCTAAATAAATGGGTGGGTTGGGGGTGTGGGGGTAGTTGAAATGTTAAAAATCGGAATCCCGACCTGAACCCACCTCCTACCCACCCACTTCCAGTTTGAACAGAGGCGGGATGGGTGGGTGGGGGGTGGGCAGCCAATCAGCTGCCAGGAGGCAGTTTGTCTATTTAAATATTATAATGAGGCTGGAAGCCTCTGCTTTAAGTTCTATTTTGAATTTAAATTTAGCTGGTTGGGTTTTGCACACCTCGTGAAACCCGCCAGCTAAAGCAAGGCGGGGATTGCTGGATCCAGGAGGTAAGAGCCTTTGCACTTACCTCCTGGATACAGCGTCCCTGCCTAGCACACCTCTGCGATTGGAGACCACCCACGAAGCCACCAACCACTCCCCCTCCCAGGCCTCCGATCAACCCCCCCCCTTCCAGGCCTTCCCCCCCACCCCCCCCCCCCCCCACACACAGGCACCCGCCCCCCATCCCTGCAGGCCTCCAATCCCTCCCCCACCAACCCCCCAGGCCACCGATCCCCCACAAGGACTCCCTCCCCACCCCCCGCTACTCCGGCCCTCCCCATGCTGCTCCCAGCCCACGATCCCTTCAGACCATCACCCCCCGCTGCTGCTACTGCCCCACGGCCCCAATGCTCATCGGACCCGACCCCCTGACCCCTGCTGCTGCTGCTGCTGCCCCTATGCAATCCCTCCCTCCTCTCTGCGGCCTAGTGCCACAGGCCTAACTGCCCGGAGCCAGCCAGCCTCTCAATCTGGCTGGCTGCGGGTGGGAAACAGGCTTCCCATTCATATCAGGCCCTGCCGCTAAATTCAGCAGGGCCTGCGGGAAACCCGTTCTCCCAGGTTTCCCAACCGCCTCGGAGCCACCCCCGCCCCCAACCCGCCTTCCCCATTAAAATTCAGCCGCATGTCTCTCAATGGCCTCCTTCTGTGCAGAAGTTTCTATGATATTAATATTGTATGTTCATTTTAACAAGTTGGTTGTCCGCATACCTTTTTGGTTATTTGGTTTTGCTAGCTATGAAATTGCAAAAGTAGTTATAGAACTATATGACTTGCATAGAATAAATCCTACATCTAATGTTTTCAAATTCATGGCTACAATTACACAAAGCTAACAACTGACCATTGTGCTGCCTTGTGTAATTCTAATATAGATGTCTGAACTTGGAAAAATTCAACTGCAGTTGTGCAGGTGCTGAGTATGCACCTGTGTTACATGTATGTCATCCCGCCCTTTCAAATACACTGGCAGTGCAATAAACTTTTTTAGAACTAAAAATGCCATGCAATTTTTATAACAACATTAATTGTAATTATTGATTATTATTCATATCAGCTGCGCACAATGCCAGTAACTGCCTTCGTCCAGTCTCTGATTGTGACAAATTTGAAATTATGATTAAAATACAGGAACAGTTTGGAATATAGACTAATAATATAGCTGTAAAATGTCAACGTCCTGCAGTAAAAGATGTAAAAATGGCATGATCCTTTTGATCCTCTCAAGAGCTGAGTGGGTACTACAATTAAATGCTATTGTTGTGTAGGAGATAAAAGCAATTGAGTGTTCTTCAGGAGATCAAGGTTGAAGTTCATTTTTATTCTGCACAGATTCTGAACTATGCAACAGTATTTAACCCATTCAATCGTGTAACATTTTATAGATCACAGTTGCATTTCTAATCACGTCACTATTAGAAGATGGAAAGGCATTTAAAACATGAATGAAAGTATTACTATATGATCCCTAATCAAAAATGATGCACCCATGAGGGCATTTTATTCATTAGCATGGAATTACAATGCATGCATAGTAAAAATAGTTAAATATAAGGGAGTAGATCCAAAGTTTTTCTATTGACATTAAATTGAATTTTCATTGTGTAATACAATACTGTACAAATGCATTATTGCAATGTTAAGTAACACACTGGTAATGTATTCAAACAACTTAAATTATGGGGCAATTCAAAATGGCCCTAAAATTCCTCGGTTCACAATCCTGGCTCTTACTCCTTCAGTGTACCCATCTCCACTAATACCCCAGGTACCTGTGCAGCCTGAGGAGTGGGAATTCCCATCTTCAGGAGTCCCTACCCCAGGCTCTGCCCCATGTTCATTACTTGCCTTCTAAGGGGCAGATGGAGGTTCTGCCCCTTACAGGGCAACCAAAAAATGTAACCAGTTCTCTGTCATTTTCCTGGGAGCTATGGTAGAAGACAGGCAGAATATTTTGGAATTTTGAAGCCAACGTATTGTGGAAATGGTGCATTTTAGGCTTTTGTGATGTGGCAAAAATGCTATGTATCAAATTCCATCAAAAAATCTGCAACTGCCTAAGTGAAAAGACCAGTTAATGGAACAAGACCACTTGATCATGTCCTTCCACATTTTCATTTAAATAAAGAAAAAATAATATTAGCAGGAGTGGTCATTGCATTTAACTGCCATTCTACCCATTCTTGAGACCAGACCTTACTGGGGTCATCTATATTTTGCCAGTTGCAAGATTGATACCTACATTGAACAGAAGATTAAATATTGGAATGATAGTAATGATCCAGTGTAAAGGAACATAAGTAAGGTATCTGCGTTCCAGCACAGAGGAGAAATTGGGTCACAAGCACCAATGCAAATTCCATTTTACAACCAAGAGTTTAATTAAATAAAACATTATTCTATTCCTATTTAATTTGCTGCTTGTTTCTAATCTAAAGGAATTATAATATATGATTAGCATTTAAACCGATATCTCTCACACCATTCAGCATCACTAACAGCTAACAGAATGCAGGCCATAATCTCCCTGTTCTAAGCAACCCTATAGGTAAAAGCTCATAATTGGAGAATGACGCCTGAAACTCCCTACCTAACAGCACTGTGGGATTACCCTCACCACACGGACTGCAGCGGCTCAAGAAGGTGGCTCACTACCACCTTCTCAAGGGCAATTAGGGATGGGCAATAAATGCTGGCCCGGCCAGCGACGCCCATATTCTGTGAATGATTAAATTTTAAAAAAGATAACTCATTAAAATGTTGTTACATATTTGCACATTTACCTCGTAACCTTGCGTAAACCAAAAACTTACTCCTTCACCTGCTCCTAGGCTCGGGTCAAAGGTGGGTCCCAGACCCTCAACTATGCTGTTCTGGTGGTACGCTTTATTATGGGTGACACTCTCCTCCAAATACAGCCACCCTTAGCTGTGACACCACCTGAAACATGACCTACAAAGCCTGGTTGTGTCCTCAACCAACTTGCAGCCTAAAGAGATATAAATCTTTAAGGGTAGCCAGCAGCACTTGACAAAATCAACAACAACTTACATTTATGTACCGCATTTAACATAGCAAAACGTCCCAAGGCTTAACAAGAGTGCTATCAATAAAAATATTTTTGACACTGAGCCACAGAAAGCGGTATCAGGACAGATGACCAAAAGCTTGGTCAAAAAGGTAGGTTTTTAATGAGCATCTTAAATGAGGAGAGATAGGTAGCAAGGCGGAGAGCTTTAGGGAGGGAATCCCAGAGTTTAGGGCCTAGACAGCTGAAAGCACGGCCACCAATGGTGGAGCAATTAAAATCGGGGATGCTCAAGAGTCCAGAATTGAAGGGGCGCAGAGATCTCGTAGGCTTGTAGGGCTGGTGGGGTTAAAGAGATACAACAACAACTTGTATTTATATAGCACCTTTAACAAAGTAAAAGTCCCAAGTCCTAGGAGTGTTACAAAAACAATTTGATACTGAGCTACATAAGGAGAAATTAGGGCAGATGACCAAAAGCTTGGTCAAAGGGGTAGGTTTTAAGGAGCATCTTAAAGGAGGAAAAAGAGGTAGAGGGGTTTAGGGAGGGAATTCCAGAGCTTAGGGCCTAGGCAGCTGAATGGTGGAGCGATTAAAATCGGGGATGCTCAAGAGGCCAGGTTTAGAGGAGTGCAGATATATCAGGGGGTTGTGGGGCTGGAGGAGATTCGAGAGATAGGGAGGGACGAGGCCATGGAGGGATTTGAAAATAAGGATGAGAATTTTAAAATTGAGGCGTTGCTTAACCGGGAGCCAATGTAGGTCAGCGAGCACAGGGGTGATGGTTGAACGGGACTTAGTGCAAGTTAGGACACGGGCAGCTGAGTTTTGGATGACCTCAAGTTTACGTAGGGTAGAACGTGGGAGGCCAGCCAGGAGTGCATTGAAATAGTCAAGTCTAGAGGTAACAAAGGCATGGATGAGGGTTTCAGCAGCAGATGAGCTGAGGCAAGGGCGGAAATGGGCGATGTTACGGTGGTGGAAATAGGCGGTCTTAGTTATGCTGCGGATATGTGGTCGGAAACTCATTTCAGGGTCAAATATGACACCAAGGTTGCAAACAGTTTGGTTCAGCCTCAGACAGATGCTAGGGAGAGGGATGGAGTCAGTGGCTAGGGAATGGAATTTTTGGCAGGGACTGAAAACAATGGCTTCGGTCTTCCCAATATTTAATTGGAGAAAATTTCTGTTCATCCAGTACTGGATGTCGGACAAGCAGTCTGACAAGTTAGAGACAGTGGAGGGGTCGAGAGAAGTGGTGGTGAGGTAGAGCTGGGTGTCGTCAGCATACATGTGGAAACTGATGCTGTGTTTTCGGATGATGTTGCCGAGGGGCAGCATGTAGATGAGAAATAGGTGACCAAGGATAAATCCTTGGGGAACACCAGAGGTAACTATGTGGGAGCATGAAGAGAAACCATTGCAGGTGATTCTCTGGCTCTGAGTAGATAGAAAAGATTGGAACCAGGTGAGTGCAGTCCCACCCAGCTGAGCGACAGTGGAGAGGGGTTGGAGGAGGATGGAGTGGTCAACAGTGTCAAAGATGCAGGCAGGTCGAGAAGGATGAGGAGGGATAGTTTACCTTTGTCACAGTCACAAAGGACGTCATTTGTGAATTTGATCAGAGCCGTTTCGGTACTATGGCAGGGGTGAAAACCTGATTAGAGGGATTCAAACATGGAGTTCCGGGAAAAGATGGACACGGATTTGGGAGGCGGCAATACGTTCAAGGACTTTGGAGAGAAAAGGGAGGTTGGAGATGGGGCGGTAGTTTGCAGGATGGAGGGGTCAAGGGTTGTTTTTTTGAGGAGAGGGGTGATGACAGCAGATATGAAGGAGAGGGGGAGAGAGCTGCTAGCACAGAAATTTCCATCCCCTGACTATGGCGCACTCCCAGCGCATCATGTATTGTATGTTGCAGCGCTGGCAAAATGTGCTGAATGAACTAACCTCACCTTACTAGGCATGGTCAGTCTTTTGGGGTACCGCTACATTGAGACCATTGTTGGCCCCAGTGTTAAATTAAATCAGATGATGTCAAATCTGAAGGTCTGAAATACACCTAAAAAGCCTTGTTCAGTTAAGTGGATTTGATTTTCCTGTCCTAAAAGAGGGTTATAGTTTCTTCAATTGTTTACCCAGCGACGATGAAGGAACAGCAATATATTTCCAAGTCAGGATGCTGTGCGACTTGGAGGGGAACTTGGAGGTGGTGATGTTCCCATGCACCTGCTGCCCTTGTCCTTCTAGGTGATAGAGGTCACTGGTTTGGGAGGTGCTGTCGAAGAAGCCTTGGCAAGTTGCTGCAAAGCATCTTGTAGATGGTGCACACTACAGACACAGTGGGGTCGATTTTCGCGAAGCTGTCGAGAAGAAGTCGGGGCTACAACTTTCAGCAGGCCAATTAAGGGCCACCCGGCAACAGGTGACGTCACAGACTGCAATTTCATCTGTCAAGAGTTCTTGACAGATGAAATATCAGTGTTTCACAGCTGTTTGAAGCTGTCAAACACTGACGCTCTGAGTTCTAACCTGAGTCCTTCTGCACAGACTCAGTTAGAACTCTCAGCAGCACTCAAAGCTGAAGGCTGTCACTTTTCACAGATCGCAGCTATTCTGCTTTAAGTGCCGGCTGAGTGATGGGCTCCCAACGCCTGCAGGAAGAAAGGCTGTTAAGGTAAGTAAAAGTTCTTTACACACTTTAGACACACCAAACACGCTTACCTTTGCACTCATGCACCCATCACTCACCTGAGCGCCGACATCGCGACCCCTCCAACTCCTTCAACCCGACTAGAGCCTGCTCTAACCTGGTGTGGTTTGGAGCCGTCGGGAAACCCACACGAAACCCGTCAAAATAGGGATTAGGCTAAAAACTGCCTGTTAACTACCTGTTAACAGGCAGTTAATTGGCACTAATCCCTTCCCGCCTGAGGTCGGCGGATCCCATTGTGGGGCAGGTACCCGCCGCCTCTGAAAGTTGCGTGGAGCGGGGTTTTCGGCGGGATGGTGTCGGGACCCCCAAATTCGGGATTTCCCCCCCCCCCCCCCCCCCAACATGCCTGAAACCCCGCCTGACGGCTCCACGAAAATCGACCCCAGTGCGTCGGTGGTGGAGGGAGTGAATGTTTAAGATGGCGGATGGGGTGCCAATCAAGCGGACTGCTTTGTCTTGGATGGTGTCGAGCTTCTTGAGTGTTGGTGGAGCCGCACTCACCCAGGCAAGTGGAGAATATTCCATCACACTCCTGGCTTGTGCCTTGTAGATGGTGGAAAGGCTTTGGGGAGTCAGGAGGTGAGTCACTCGCTACAGAATATCCAGCCTCTCACCTGCTCTTGTTGCCACATTATTTATGTGGCTGGTCCAGTTATGTTTCTGGTCAATGGTGACCCCCAAGATGTTCATGGTGGGGGATTTAACTATGGTAATGCCATTGAGTGTCAAGGGGCGGTGGTCAGACTCTCTCTTGTTGGAAATGGTCATTGCCCGGCACTTGTGTGACGCAAATGTTACTTGTCACTTATCAGCCCAAGTCTGGATGTTGTCCAGGTCTTGCTGCATGCGGGCACGGATTGCTTCATTATCTGAGGAGTTGCGAATGGAACTGAACCCTGAGCAATCATCAGTGAACATCCCCACTTCTCACCTTATGATGTAGGGAAGGTCATTGATAAAGCAGCTGAAGATCATAGAGTCATTACAGCACAGAAGGAGGCCATTCAGCCCATCGAGTCCATGCCGGCTCTCTGTAGAGCAATCCAGTCAGTCCCATTCCCCCGCTCTATCCCTGTAGCTCTGCAAGTTTATTTCCCTCAAGTGCCTATCCAATTTCCTTTTGAAATCATTGATCGTCTCCGCTTCCACCACCCTCGTCAGCAGCGAGTTCCAGGTTCTTACCCCTCGCTGCGTAAAACAGTTCTTCCTCACATCCTCCCTGTATCTCTTGCCCAAAACCTTAAATCTGTGTCCCCTAGTCCTTGTACCATCATCTAATGGGAACAGCCTTTCTCTGTCTACCTTATCCAAACCCGTCATAATCTTGTACACCTCTATCAAATCTCCCCTTAACCTCCTTTGCTCCAAGGAGAACAATTCCAGCTTCTCCAACCTAACTTTGTAGCTAAAATCCCTCATCCCTGGAACCATTCTGGTAAATCTCCTCTGCACCCTCTCAAGGGCCTTCACACCCTTCCTAAAGTGTGGTGACCAGAACTTGTGGCCTAACCAGAGCTTTATAAATGTTCAGCATAACTTCCCTGCTTTTGTACTCAATACCTCCATTTATGAAACCCAAGATCCCGTACTGCCACCTTCAAAGATCTATGCACATTAACTCCCAGGTCCCTCTGTCCCTGCACACTCTTTAGAACTGTGCCATTAAGTCTATATCCCTTCTGCCAAAATGCATCACCTCACACTTCTCTGTATTAAATTCCATCTGCCACTTGCCTGCCCATTCTGCTAGCCTATCTGTGTCCTGTTGCAGTCGATTGGTATCACCTTCACTGTTTGCCCCACCTCCAAGTTTGGTGTCATCAGCAAATTTTGAAATTTTACTCTGTATTCCAATATCCAAGTCATTTATATATATCAAAAAAAGCAGTGGTCCTAGCACTGACCCTTGAGGAACACCACTGTCTACCATCCTCCAGTCTGAAAAACAACCATTTACCACACAACTCGTTTTCTGTCATTAAGCCAATTTCTTATCCAAGCTGACACTGACCCTCCTATTCCATGAGCCTCAATTTTGTTAACCAGCCTTTTATGTGGTACTTTGTCAAACGCGTTCATAAAATCCATATAGAAAACATCAAAAAATTCGATTAGATTAGGCAAACACAGTCTGCCTTTTAAAAATCCATGCTGGCTCTCCTTAATTAATTTAAACCTCTCCAAGTGCCTGTTAATTTTTTCCCTGATTATTGTTTCTACAACCTTAATTCCCAGGTCCCTCTGTCCCTGCACACTCTTTAGAACTGCCATTAAGTCTATATCCCTTCTGCCAGAATGCATCACCTCACACTTCTCTGTATTAAATTCCATCTGCCACTTGTCTGCCCATTCTGCTAGCCTATCTATGTCCTGTTGCAGTCGATTGGTATCACCTTCACTGTTTGCCCCACCTCCAAGTTTGGTATCATCAGCTAGGACCACTGCTTTTTTTGATATATATAAATGACTTGGATATTGGAATACAGAGTAAAATTTTAAAATTTGCTGATGATACCAAACTTGGAGGTGGGGCAAACAGTGAGGATGATACCAATCGACTGCAACAGGACATAGATAGGCTAGCAGAATGGGCAGGCAAGTGGCAGATGGAATTTAATACAGAGAAGTGTGAGGTGATCAATTACCTCTACCATTTCCGCTTCTACCGATACTTTGTCAGCATCCTCTTCATTGTTAAACACCGATACAAAGTATTCATTAAGTATTCTAGCCTTGCCCTGCACCTCCCACCTCCTACTACCCGCTTACTATTTACATGCCATTAGAAGATTTTTGGGTTCCCTTTTATGTTAACTGCCATTCTATTCGCATATTCTCTCTTTGACAGTCTTATTTTCCTCTTCACTTCCGCTCTCAACTTATTGTATTTGGCCTGGTTCTCACTTGAAGTATTCACCTGACATGCATCATACACCCTCTTTTTTTGTTTCATCATATTCTCTATCTCCCTCATCATCCAAGGTCCCACAAACAGCAATGTGATAATGACCAGGTAATCTGTTTTTGGTATGTTGGTTGAGGGAGATAAATTGGCCAGGACACCAGGGATAACTCCCCTGCTCCTCTTCAAAGTAGTGCCATGGGATCTTTTACGTCCACGTGAGAGGGCAGACGGGACCTCGGTTTAACGTCTCATCCGAAAGACGGCAGTGCAGCACTCCCTCAGCCTAGCTTTATGTGCTCAAGTCCCTAGAGTGGGACTTGAACCCACAACCTTCTGTCTCAGCAGCGAGTGTGCTACCAACTGAGCCACAGCTGACACCAATGTTAAACTGACCGGCCTGTAGTTACTAGATATGTCCTTACATCCTTTCTTGAACAAGGATGTCACATTTGCCATTTTCCAATCCTCTGGCACCTCCCCCGTATCGAGAGAAGATTGGAAGATTATGGCAAACCCTTCCGTTATCTCCACCCCACTTCCCTTAGCAACCTGGGATGCAAGCCATCCGGACTAGGTGACTTATCCACTCTAAGCATATCCAGCCTTTCCAGTACATCCTGCCTATCAATTTTCACCCCATCCATTACCTCTACCATTTCTGCTTCTACCGATACTTTGTCAGCATCCTCTTCATTGGTAAACACCAATACAAAGTATTCATTAAGTATTCTAGCCTTGCCCTGCACCTCCCACCTCTTACTATTTACATGCCAGTAGAAGATTTTTGGGTTCCCTTTTATGTTAACTGCCATTCTATTCTCATATTCTCTCTTTGCCAGTCTTATTTTCCTCTTCACTTCCCCTCTCAACTTATTGTATTTGGCCTGGTTCTCACTTGAAGTATTCACCTGACATGCATCATACACCCTCTTTTTTTGTTTCATCATATTCTCTATCTCCCTCGTCATCCAAGGAGCCCTGGCTTTGCTTCCCCTACCTTTCCCTCTTGTTGGAATGTACCTAGCCTGTACCTGAAACATCTCCTCCTTAAAGACCACCCATTGTTCTGTTACAGTTTTTCCTGTCAATCTTTAGTTCCATTTTACCCTGGCCCGATCCCCTCTCATCCCATTCAAGTTAGCCCTCTTCCAATTTTGAAGCTCTACTTTAGATTGTTCCTTGCTCTTCTCCATTACTGACCTAAACCTTATGACACAATGATCACTCTTACCCAAGTGTTCTCCCACAGCCACTTGGCCCACCTCATTTCCTAGCACCAGATCCAGCAATGCCTCCTTCCTAGTTGGACCGAGAACATACTGGTCAAGGAAGTACTGTAGTACAAAGGGATCTGGGGGTCCTGGTGCACGAAACTCAAAAAGTTAGTATGCAGGTGCAGCAAGTGATCAAGAAGGCCAATGGAATGTTGGCTTTTATTGCTAGGGGGATAGAATATAAAAACAGGGAGGTATTGCTGCAGTTATACAAGGTATTGGTGAGACCGCACCTGGAATACTGCATACAGTTTTGGTGTCCATACTTAAGAAAAGACATACTTGCTCTCGAGTCAGTACAAAGAAGGTTCACTCGGTTAATCCCGGGGATGAGGGGGTGGTCATATGAGGAGAGGTTGAGTAGATTGGGACTCTACTCATTGGAGTTCAGAAAGATGAGAGGCGATCTTATTGAAACATATAAGATTGTGAAGGGGCTTGATCGGGTGGATGCGGTGAGGATGTTCCCAATGATGGGTGAAACTAGAACTAGGGGGCATAATCTTAGAATAAGGGGCTGCTCTTTCAAAACTGAGATGAGGAGAAACTTCTTCACTCAGAGGGTGGTAGGTTTGTGGAATTTGCTGCCCCAGAAAGCTGTGGAAGCTACATCATTAAATAAATTTAAAACAGAAATAGATAGTTTCCTAGAAGTAAAGGGAATTAAGGGTTACGGGGAGCGGGCAGGAAATTGGACATGAGTCTAGGTTCGGAACGGTCATGGCCCTGTGGGTAGTGGAGCGGGCCCAGGGGCCGTGTAGCCTGGTTCGGCTCCTACTTCTTGTGTTCTAATTCTGTGTTAGATTTCAGGAGATGGTTTTATTCCTGTTCCTGGCTGGGGTGGAGATCGCCTTTACAGAAGGTAAGTACTGTAGAAAATATAGGGACAGAGTGATCTCCTGGAAGAGTTTCGATCGCCTAGATGGGTCGGAGAGGAATTTCCCAGATTTTTTCTCCCAAATTGGCCATTGGGTTTTTTATCTGGTTTTTCGCCTCTCCCGGGAGATCACATGGGTTCGGGTGGGATGGAGAGTGAAAGAAGATTTGAGGTTAGGATCAGATCAGCCATGATCTTATTGAATGGTGGAGCAGGCTCGAGGGGCCGATTGGCCTACTCCTGCTCCTATTTCTTATGTTCTTATGTTCTCCTGAACACATTTCAGAAATTCCTCCCCCTCCTTTCCCTTTACCCTAGCATTATCCCAATCGATATTTGGGTAATTAAAGTCCCCCAATATCACCACTCTATAGCTCTTGCATATCTCTGCAATTTCCCTGCAGATTTGCTCCTCTATCTCATTCTCTCTCACTATTTGGAGGCCTATAGAATACCCCCAATAGCGCGATTGTATCCTTTTTGCTTCTCAACTCTAACCAAATGGATTCTGTCCTTGCCCCCCGAAGGACATCCTCTCTTTCCAACACTACAATATCTTCCCTAATCAGTACTGCCACTCCACCTGCCTTTTTTCCTTCCCTATCTTTTCTGAACACCTTGTATCTGTGAATATTAAGCACCCAGTCCTCACCATTTTTAAGTCACGTTTCTGTTATTGCCACTACATCATATTCCCACATGGCTGATTGTGTTTGTAGCTCACCAACTTTATTCATTACATACATGCATTCCAAACCTGTCTTTGTATTCTTCATAGTCCTTCTTAGTCTGCTCCTATATGGTACTACTTCCTTCTCTAGTACAATCCAACACTCTCCCTCCTCTATGCACCTTAGTCCTCTTTTCTACTTCTATATGCTGGTGCCCACCCCCCTGCCAATTTAGTTTAAACCCTCCCCAACCACCTGATTGGGCCTAGCTCCTTTATTGCTCTTCCCTGTAATCTTGGTGCACCAACCCTAAGGGAGAATGCAGGAAACATTTCCAAATGCTGATCTTTGTAAATGCACAGGCTTGCACAAGTTCTACCTTTTCACTAGCATCTTGCAATATCACAGCATCGCACCTATTGTCCATTAAAGGGATCAAGTATCAGGTGCCAGTGCAATGCCAGGATAAGGTTCCTTAGAGCTGCATATTCACACACTCACATAAGGTGGCAGCTGCCCAGGCACATAGGTAGAATTCATCTCACTTATGTATGTTCCTTTCATATCTGCTTGCAAGAGAAGACTGCACATAACAAGAATCAATGCTTGAAGATGTTGGGTGAAAATAAATTCACATCTAATCTGTGGTAAAGTAAAAGGTGCAGTTTATTGAAAACAGAGCTCTGGGAGAAGCGTCTCAGACCCCGCGGTCTGTGCGAGCACCTTCTCCCCGATCAACAAAATTCACAAGCTTATATACAGTACAAGACTGGAGCACATCGATAGCCTTGATTACATTACTTATTCCTTGGCCAGTCTGGCTTCGTGGCAACAGCCGCCCCCCTCCCCAATTATATTCCTTCAAAAACAACCTAATTATAACTTTACATCGTTAGCTAAGCCCCTTCTTTTAGTTCTGTCTTTTATCTAAGTTTGTCCAGTTATCTGGACAGCAGGGTCCTTTCTTACTTCATTGTGGCTTCGGCCGATCAGTGACTCGTGATTGGACATGGCTCAAAGGTTAATCAGCTTCTCATATCTCCACATGCTTAATCACTTTTGTAGTTCAGTCCATTGTGTTTTTAAACTAGTCTCGACTGAAACTAGGTTGTCATGCTGTGTCGCTCGACTGCAACATTCAACTGGTTCAAATCCCAATCCTTCAAAGACAAGGAAGGGGTTTATCAATGCTACATCCCTTGACTCCTTATGAGGTGAGGGCGATTGAGATTATGGGTGTGGAGGTAATGGAGGGAAGTGTGGAATCAAAGGATCCCCAAGCTTATGTCTAGTATCCTTTGCCTTTCATTTTTTATCTTCTTATCACTTACTCCCGCACACAGCCCCACAATGAAGCATTTCAGAGGTGTCTTACTGCAAACATTGTAAGCTATGTTCCTCTGGTTCTCTAGGTGCCCAAGAGTAAGAGACAGTCAAGCCAACTGTGCAACCTCAACCTAGCAGTTAACAGCACATAACGTAGTCTACTCCTACTTTGATGAACACCAACACAGATATATCAACTTCAGGATCTGTTAGCAAGTTGCAGGAGGGAGGGCTTGGTGAAGCACTGTGCACAAGTGAGGAGGGGGAAATGCAGGTGAAATCACAGGTGACACAACCTGTTGGCCAGATGGCCAGTTCAGTACCTTGTTTAGCTGCTGAGCTCAGATATCTGAGCCTCAGAGCCTGCCTATAAACATTCATTGGTAGCACAACATCTACACTTCATGGAGTTATTTGACACTGTGCTTTGAAACCTGAATAGTTTGACTGTGTCCATGGAAGAGTCTACAACCTGCATCTGTGCAGTGCTACATGACTGCTTGACCGACCTGCAGAGCATCATAGATAATGACCACTTCAGGGCCCTCTTCAGCAGAGCTCCCTCAGGTTTTGAGCTGAGGCTTAGCTTGACTGTTTTGACGTGCTATGGAGACCATGGGGTAAAAATTGGGTAGCGCCCCCTTTGGAGAGGGGCAGCTGGAAGCGCCCCCGCCTCCCTCTTGGGACGCTGTGAGCCAATATCGCGGCACTAAACTGCGGCACGTCGCGCCGTGGCACTGCAGGCCTTCCTCCCCTTATTAAAGGGGAGGGGCCTGGCGCAGCGCGTTTGGGCGCCCAGCTGGGCCACCAGGGATCGGGAGTGCCAGCAATTGAGCCCAGCACTCAAGCGGAGTGCCGGGCTCATGAAGAGCAGCCAGCACCTCGCGGGGGGGCTTCACGGTGGCCGGGGACAGGAACGGGGGCTGGTGCTGGCAGGCAGCCAGCAACAAAAATGGCCGCCCGCTACCTCCCCTTTAACTAGCGCTGCCCCGGCTGCAGGTAGGTCCCCCTGACCCCGGCGGACATAGTGTCCGGCGGTAAGTCGGGGGGCGCCACCCAATATTACAGTCGGGGGACGAGCGGGGCACTGCGCACAGCGATGATGTTAGCGCCGGTGACGAACAGACACTATTCTGCCCTGATTGGCCTTGTTAAGCCCGCCCGCGGGCTTGCTGGCCAATTAAGGGAAAGCCGGTGTCAGATGATGTCAGTTGATGACACTTCATCTGCCGGTTTTCTTAAAGGCATATGCACCACACTTGTTTGACAGATGATTTGACAGTGTTTGACAGCATTGAGGTGCATAAATCGGGGACCCGACTCCCAGGAAGATTGGTCAGAGGCCGGTTGGGAGCGGGTTTGGGACCCGCTCCCATTTTTGGGGATTTTCCAGCAGTCCTGCCTCCAGACCTGCCTCCTCAGGGCTGGTAAACTGCAGCCCAGAGAGTTGGCATGCAGGTACAGCAAGCAATAAGGAAGGCAAATGGCATGTTGGCCTTTATTGCAAGACGGTTGGAGTACAAGGGTAAGGAAGTCTTGTTACAATTGTACAGGACTCTGGTGAGACCACACCTGGAGTACTGTGTACAGTTTTGGTCTCTTTATCTAAGGAAGGATATACTTGCCTAAGAGGCGGTACAACCAAGGATCACTAGATTGATTCCTGGGATGAGAGGGTTGTCCTATGAGGAGAGATTGAGTAGATTGGGCCTATACTCTCTGGAGTTTCAAAGAATGAGAGGAGATCTCATTGAAACATACAGCCCTCTGGGGTAGAGAATTCCAAAGATTCCGAGGGTTGTGAATCTTTGGAATTGTCTGCTCCAAAGAGCTGTGGATGCTGAGTCATTGAGTATGTTCAAGGCTGAGATAGAAAGATTTTTGGACTCTAGAAGAATCAAGCGATATGGGGATATGGCAGGAAAGTGGAGTTGAGGTCAAAAATCAGCCATGAACTTATTGAATGGCGGAGCACGCTCGAGGGGCCATCCGGCCTTGCACCTGTTGTTGGAGAAGAGGGTAGACAGGGCAGGGTGTAATGTATTATCACATGGTTTGTCACATGGTTTAGTATGAGCATGCTCAGTTCGCTCTGGCCTAATAAAGCAAGCACATTGACTAGAAACTCATAGGGGTCGATTTTCCTGGAGCCGCCAGGCGGGGTTTCAGGCGTGTGGGGGGGGGAAATCCCGAATTTGGGGGTCCCGACACCATCCCATCCAAAACCCCGCCCCACGCAAGTTTCAGGGGCGGCGGGTACCATCAGTGAGTACATTGTAGCTCTTAAAAACCTGTCTTTGCATTGTAACTTCAGCACATTTTTAGATTGTGCGTTGCGAGATAAGTTTGTGTGTGGACTGGTGGATGAGTGTGCACAGTCCAAGCTACTGAACACTCCGAACCTAATGTTTGACATAGCATGCAAAATTGTCCTATCTATGGAGATGGCATCTAAGAATGCTAGGGAGCTAGTGAAGCTGAAAGAGAACGGAGTGCTAGTAAAAACTGACAAAAGTGAATGAGCTACCCCGATCGTGGTAGCGCCCAAGCAGACAAAACTGTACGCTTGTGCAGTGACTACAAAGTTACTATCAACCAAGCAGTTAACGGTGAGCAGTACCCGTTACCTACATCACAAGATTTGTATGCAGCACTCTCTGGGTCAAAGGTTTTCTCCAAGCTTGACCTGTCACACGCTTACGCTCAGCTGAATGTTGACAAAGAGAGTCAACAGTATCTCAACATCAACACACACAAGGGACTGTACTCATTCACCAAGCTGCCATATGGTGTAAAGTCCTCCCCCAAAATCTTCCAGGCTACGATGGATAAGATTTTGCAAGGAGTTCCAAATTGCTTATGCAATCAAAACGATGTGCTGATCGCAACAAGCAGCAAGGAAGAAAATCTAGAAGTGTTAGATTTAGTGTTTCAAAGGTTGAATTCCCACAATGTCAAATTGAAAAGGATCAAATGTGCTTTTGTGCAGCCTGAGGTTGTGTACCTTGGTCTGAAAGTTTATGCAAATGGCTTGCAACCAATTAAGGAAAAGGTTGATGCTGTCATCAGTGCGCCAGAGCAACAGAACGTGTCTGAGATAAGATCTTTCTTTGGAATGGTTCAGTACTACGCATGTTTCTTACCTGAATTAACAACCATGTTAGCTCCATTGCACGAGCTCCTCAAGAAGGATGTCCAGTGGAAGTTGATGAAAGGGCAACAGGAAGCTTATGACACTTGTAAGAGAAGTCTCTCTAGCGATGCTCTACTTGTGCACTACGACACAGAACATGAGCTTAAGTTAGCGTGTGATGCTTCTAGCTATGGTGAGGGAGCTGTCAGAAGACGCGATAATGGATGACGGCCAAGAGAAACCAATTGCGTTTGCATCGCGAACCCTCACAAAGAGTGAAAGAAACTACGCACAAATTGAAAAGGAAGCACTCACCATAGTGTTTGGATCAAGAAATTCAAACAGTTCCTGATCGGCAAAAAGTTTACCCTGATAACCAATCACAAACCGCTCCTAGCAATATTATGGGCCCAAATCTGCCATCCCTGCAATGGCCGCATCAAGAAGGCAACGTTGGGCAGTGTTGTTGTCACAATATGACTACGCGATTGAATATTGCACTTCAAAGTAAAACACAATCGCAGATGCCTTGTCCAGGTTGTCACATAAGGACTCATGTTGGGAATGAAGGTATGAAATCAATTTGCAAGAAGCTTTGTTTACTGGCCTAGGTTAGACAGTGATCTTGAATCACTTGTCAGCAAAGTGGATTGAAGTGAAACATATTAGGTTCAAACAAATCTAAGATAGAAACAGGATCATCTTTGAGTTCGGAACCAAAACAAAACAGGCTGAAAATTGGTTCAACGCCAAAACCTTCAGTAAGGAGATCAGTAAGATCAGGAAGGCTCTGCAAACCTGTTATTAAACTTGATTTGTAGTTCATCTGTAGCATTGGTAGTTCACTTAAAAGAATAAAAGCCAGGAGTTTTTGTTATGTGGTTCATGTAATGCTGGGAAAGGTGGGACCATAGTTTTGTTGTATTTGAGAGGGGAACACATACATTTTTTTAAGGGGATAGCAGTGATGTAAAAAGACTACTGAGCGCTTGGTCTGAGTATAAAACAAGGCTTTAATCAACTGTTTCAAAACCATGAGATTTCTAATTACATCACTAGTTCCTGGTTACAGAAACATCCTGAGCAAGCTGGGCCCACGACCGAGTATTTATACTCCTTGGACAGCGCCACCAGCTGGCCGCCCAGTGTTACTTCATGAGTCATGATAAGATTCATGACAAGCAGTGTAATGTATTATCACATGGTTTGTTACATGGTTTAGTATGAGCATGCTCAGTTTGCTTTGGCCTAGTAAAGCAAGTACATGGACTAGCAACTCATCGTGTCTCTGTCCTTCATTTGTTCTACCTACATATATTACACAAGGGAGAGGAGTTTAAGGAGACGGTTGTTTTATTTTAATGCATTCATGTGATGTGGGCGTCGCAGGCAAGGCCAGCATTTATTGCCCATCCCTAATTGCCCTTGAGAAGATGGTTGTGAGCCACCTTCTTGAACCGCTGCAATCTGTGTGGTGAAGGTGCTCCCACAGTGCTGTTAGGGAGGGAGTTCCAGGATTTTGACCCAGCAACGACGAAGGAATGACAATATACTTCCAAGTCAGGATGGTGTGTGAATTGGAAGGGGACTTGGAAGTGGTGGTGTTCCCATACACCTGCTGCCCTTGTCCTTCTAGGTGAAAGAGGTCGCGGGTTTGGGAGGTGCTGCCGAAGAAGCCTTGGCGAGTTGCTGCAGTGCATCTTGTAGATAGTACACACTGCAGCCACGGTATGCTGGTGGTGGAGGGAGTGAATGTTTAAGGTGATGGATGGGGTGCCAGTCAAGTGGGCTGCTTTGTCCTGGATGGTGTCGAGCTTCTTGAGTGTTGTTGGAGCTGCACTCATCCAGGCAAGTGGAGAGTATTCCATCAAACTGCTGACTTGTGCCTTGTAGATGGTGGAAAGGCTTTGGGGAGTCAGGAGGTGAGACACTCGCTGCAGAATACCCAGCCTCTGACCTGCTCTTGTAGCCACAGTATTTATGTGGCTGGTCCAGTTAAGTTTCTAGTCAATGGTAACCCCCAGAATGTTGATGGTGGTGGATTCGGCGATGGTAATGCCGTTGAATGTCAAGGGGCGGTGGTTAGACTCTCTCTTGTTGGTAGTGGAGAAAAGAACCCGGGGGTTTTCTTTGTTCTCCAGTCAGATCTGGTGATGGATGGCTAAACTAGTTCTACACCAAATTTGGACGAGGGAACGAGGGAACAAGGATGGGGGGCCACACCAGGGGACATGACCAAGATGGGAGATATTAAAGATTTTACTGGGGACAGGGGGATCAAAGGTGGAGGTGAGGGAGTGGTTGAGCAGATCGAGAGCTACAGAAGTATCGTGGCAAATGGAAGACCAAGGGCTTGGCAACTGGTAACTTAAAAGTACAATTGTAAGTGATTTGGAATCGGACATCTGTATAATACAGAATACCAGCCATGATTCTCATCAGTGTTTTATGGGCTCATTACAATTACGTTTTATCAATCCACTTCAGCTGGCATTGTGATGCCGTCACATAATGAACTATGCACTACATTTTTGTAGGTAATTGTGCAAGGGTTTAAAGAAGACTCATGCTTCAGTGCAATGAATCTATCTGATCCTCAAGTTACTCGTAAATTAGGAAGGCAAACCCAGTAGGTAGTTTTCCTCCTTAGGAACTAAATATCTGGTTATAGAGTTTCTCTCCAGAGTAGTCAGCTATAAAATTAAAAAATTCTTAACCATTTGGCATTTTGCTTGGCAGTTTCAGTTTGTGTAAATATTGTAAAGCTACAAAAAGCACTTGTATTTATGCTGCAGATCACCTGCCCTTTACAGAACCTGTATGATTTTCATTCCGTTGGGGGATGTGATGGGTTCTATGAAGGATGAACAGCCCACTCCACCAAGTTACTGCCTAGGCGATGAAGACGAAATTCTAGCCCCTAGTGTCTTGATCCACACAGAAGGAACTGTATCGTAGTCTCTTCACAGAGGGTGGTCGTACACCAGATTTATTGGGTTCCTTTTGACCACCATCCTCTATCTGCACTGTGGGGTTTCTGTGATTCTGTGATTCCTGCTAATCCTCCTGCTAATCCTTGGATTAAGTCTGCGGCCAGAACTGTTCTGGATCCTGTAAGGGGCCGAACACTACCATTGATGAACAATCTGATTCAGGCAATGAAATGCACTCCAATTGCATTTTATGACATGCAAGATCTTCTGTCACCAGCATTTATCAGGTATTACCTCAGACTTCCCAGTGAGATTACTAGAAATTCCACTATGAAAACTCCTGAAGCAAAAATGCTGAAGAGGTGCTGATATTTAAAAAACGCACCAGCGGAACCTCAAAACCATCCGAGATGGCCCAACAAATGGGCATAATTTTACACTTCACAGAAGCACAGAGAAGGTTTGTACCAGCTTTTCTGTCAGAGCACCTCCATGGCCCCCGCATGCTTGGTTTCAAGAGGGATTGTTAATATGGGGGTAGGAATAAAACACATACAGTATTCTTAAATCCCCAACTACCAAAATCCCTCTTGTAATCATCTATTATTGTATGGGAACAAGTTGGTAGTTGTGCAAAGCAATGGAAATGCATTAAAATATATGCATGGATCTGGGATGCAAACTGATAAACACACCTCATCATCCAAGAGTTTGTCAGGGAAATGTTTCAACATTTAAAAGGGTTATTTGCTTAGATCAGTCAGATAGTATTGTTTTGACATTTGGAAGTTAAGGCTTTGCTTTATTTATATTTCATAGAGGGGTTCTCCAATGCTTAGTAAAACAAAGATTAGCAGACCCTAGATGGGATAGGGAAATGGGCCCGAATGTGACAGATTACTTTTTAAATATAGGTAAACGTAGCATGATGCACTTGGGTAGAGACAATTCCAAGCAGGAATATACCATGCAGAGCTGCATGCTCAAGGCTGCGGAGCAAGAAAAGGACCTGGGGGTTATTGGGCCCAAATCATTGAATGTCCATGACCAATGCCGCGAGGCTATTGCAAAAGCAGGACAATTTATTGCCAGGACAATTAAATATAAAGTTAAAAACACTATCCTTTCTCTGTACAAGGCCTTGGCCAGGTCACGTCTAGAATACTGTGTGCAGTTTCGGTCCCCTCCATGGTGAGAGATGTAGAAGCCCTGGAGAAAGTTCAGAGAAGGGCCTCTAGAATGATATCTAGTTTATGAGCTATCAGGAGATGGGCTTAGAAAGCTGAGGCTTTTTACATTGGAAAAGCGTAGTATTCAAGGAGATTTAATTGCGGTCTTTAACATAATGAAAGGATTAGACTGATTCTAAGTGGATAGGCTATTCGAACTGGTTAGACTAGGCTGGACCAGGGGACCCAAGTGTACATTACAAAATCAGAGAAATTAGATTAAACAGTGACTACAGTTCAAAAGTACTTCATTGGCTGTAAAGTGTTTGGGATGTCCTGAGGTTGTGAAAGGCGCTATAAAAATGCAAGTCTCATAAATGCTAGGAGGTACTTCTTTTCACAGAGAGTTGTCAACCTCTGGAATAAGTTACTACTGTACCATGAGCAGTGAGTGCAGATTCGCTCATTTAAAAGGGAGCTGGTGGATTCCTGAGAGTGGCTAATATATTTACATTTAGAAGGTAGCTGAATCATTGGGCGTTGTCAGCCAGTCACTCTGATCGCCTAGAACTTTCAGATCCCCTTCAGGAGTGAGAAAGGAACTTCCCAGAGTTTTTTTTCCCCTAAATTGTCCTACGCTATTTTTCCCCTGATTTTTTTTGCCTCTCCCAAGAGATTGTGCGGCTGTGTGTGGGTGGAGGAAAGGGGCGATAGTGTACAGAAGTCACACCATGCCAAGATGGAACATGCTCGATAGACCAGCTGGTCTTTACCTGTCCTTTATCATTTGTTTGAATGTGGATCATTATCTGCAGGAACATAAGGACTGTGAGAATGAATAGTTGAACAGGAGGTAAAAGAGATAGTTGTCTAATAGAAGCTAATTAGTTATAGGAAGATTAATAGATAGCTGATACAAAATAATGATTTTGTGTGTATACACATCAATGTGGGAACTCTTTACTGTACTTTGCTTCTGACATGAGGCAGAATAAGGAGCACGTGTGTTATTATTGACAGCTGGATACACTAGCAATAGCACATATCAAATATTATGGGAACAGCAAAAATGGCAATAAAGAAACTAATCTCAGTTGTAGCTCTAAGGCAATCAACAGAGTATTTCACATTTTATGTTCCTAAACTTATTAGTGAGCATAAAGTATTGTCATTTTTAACTGCTTTTAATCTCATAGGAAACAATGAATTAGGAACTAAAACCCATTCATTAAATACAGGATCTGAAATGATTTAACTTGAACTAATCTCCAATTCTGTCCAAGCTTTTGTGTGTTCTGAACAAACCTATATTTTAAATGGACTAGATTTAAGAAGGAATGTCAAGAAGGGGATTAAAGGATTAGAGGAACACGTGACATCATTCAGGGAATTGAAAGTCAATGTTTGTTATTTCGAACAAATGGCTAACAATATAAAAAAGATTAAAAACACTAGAACCCTACATTTTTATACAATAGGAAAAAGTTGAAGTGAATAAACTGTGATGTGGTTGTAAATATTTCCAATATGCCCCCGCTTTGCCAATCAGTAAACATTTCAAATACCCCTTACACCAATCATTTAGCAAAGGAAATCAAATCATCAATAAATATTACGTCACCATGACTTAAAGCTCATTTCTGTCAGCAAAGTAGCACCTTGCTTTATGATAACTTTATTAAAATAAAGGAAGTGTAACATGCTACTGCAGAACTGCTGGGATCTCTGATGCTAATCCATGGTTGTAATACCAGGAGTTGAGCTTCAGTGATACTGATGTACCAACAGATGGCACCCTAGTAATTCAAAATCATATTTTTAAACATTTTGGGGCATTTCTGTTCAGAGATTGAACATTGCATTGGCTTGAATTTCATAGCCATTAAGGTTTAAAAAAAACACTTTGCCAACTGTGTTTGAACTTCAAGTGCACTTGCGCATGTAGTTAATGTTTAATAGGCTCTGAGCTTTATCTGAGGCAATGAAACAGCTGTCGTATTACTTACAGAGCCAAAATGAAGCCATTCAGAGTGGTGTGGTTTAGCTATTTGAAATTGGCATCTTAAAGTTATACAGTCTGAAATAATGAAAGTTCATAATATATTTTAGAGATGTGTTTGAAATTACCACTTTAATGCTCTATATTATGCAAAACTATTTAACATGTTTCTCCGTGCAGGTTTTGTAGCAAGGTAATTAATATGTGTTTTCAATCAATTTCTATGATGTTTCTATTATAAATATTATTTTCATTCTCCCCATTTTGCTGCAGTATTTGCAAGACATTGAGGCAGAATACTCTGAAAAAAATGTTGCTCTTGAGTAATACCCCCCAGAGCTCTGTGTGTTACTTTCCCTGTAAGTACAGACAAAGACAAAAATCATTGTGCACAAAATTCAATCATTACTCCTTTTTTAAAAATTATTGGTTCATCAATTTGTTTTCTAAATTTATTGTGTCTTGATTCCTCTAGCTCTCGTGAAAATAACAGTTGAATCATCAATGCCGGCATGCATCTAAATTTGTTACCACGATTCAACAGAAAAAAAATGATTTTCATTGCCAATCACTGACCCCATTAGCCTGATCGGAGCATAATATTCGGTTTCTTGAAAACAGGAAGTTCAGTAGACTGCTTAGCAACAGAAAATGGTAATAATTCAGGGTTGGCTAAAGAGCCGTATTGCTAATGGGCGTGATCTAGTACTGCCACCAATGGGAATGATTTTGTTGCCTTAGTAACTTGCTTGTCCCCTGGCATTGTGAGGACTAGCTCAATTACAGGCTGCGGTTACTCATTCCACTAGCAGCTAGTTTTAAAATATCAGTTGTACAATATATGTTTGAGCTTGATCTTAGACATTAGATAAAGCAGTCTGTCTGTTCGTACAAGTCGGGGGAACATTAGTAGGTTCTAGCATTGTGTTAGGGACGGATTTGTTATAAAACTCACTTTTCTTATTCAGGAAATAGATGCAGAGTTTTATTTTCTTACGTAGTTATAACTTAGTTAATGATTAGCTAGGGACTTAACACTGCAGCATATTTTTCAAGTTGGTGTCATTGTGCAATAAATTGTAACAGGCATGTTTTAGTTTGAGTTGATATTAGTAGATCTTTCAGTTTTGGGAGTTGTATGCTGATTAAGGTTTTGGGATGTAACACTTTTTTGTCTTTGCACCTACTGAGAGTGTCAAATCATCACAGCAGATGCAGTACATTTTGATGGAGTATAACACTTCATGCCAATTGTCCTAATGTATAACAGTGCCTGCCATAAAAGAGCACTCCTATTGCATTATGAAAGGTGTGTATATATACTCTAGGCCCTTTAATGGCCTTTTTTTCAAGTTTCTTTACAGACAATATAAACCTCCGATTAAAAATTTAGGAAGCATTATTCTTACGGCTTTTAAAACAATACTTTTGCCTGTGACATGACAGAAGTTGGAGCACATTCAGGAATATAAAATGTTAATACAAAGTTAATGTATTAGAAAGAAATCCAGTGTAAAAATGAGGCCCACGTGGGTGGTGAGGGAGGTAGTGGAAGGAGTAATAAACAGTGGCAATGTAAACTAAATGGTATTATTTTACAGGGAGGAACACCAGAGAGGCATTTGAGGGTACAGATGGATATATTGCTGAGGCCATCAGCACTGTATTCAGCAACAATATAGAGAGCAAATAGAATATTAGACTGTATAGCTGAAGGAATAGTGCACAAATGTGAAGAAGTGAGTGAATTTATACAGAGCGCTGGTATGACTCCACATGTGTGTGACTCTGGTCACCATAATATGAGAAAGTCATTCAGGCATTTAGGAGAGGGTGCAGCAAAAGGCAACTAAATGATATCTGGGATTAGGCACTCGTGGTATGAGGAGAGGCTGCAGAAGCTGAGAATATTTATACTGGAGAATCTTATTGAAGAATTCAAAATCGTAAAGGGTATAAATAAGATACATGTCAGCGACTCTGAAATCCCACAGGATTTCTAACGGACTCCTGCCACAACTACCACGGTTTTTCATCTGGAGTTATTGTGGGATCCCCTGCAAGCTTTTAGGCCCAATGCGGGAGAAATTGAGTATAGCCCCGTTTGGGACGCCAGCCTCGCCAGGGCGCTAAAAGTAGCGCCTCGGAAGCATTCGCGGCCGCCCGCCGGAAATTGAGTGGTAGCGCCCAAAAGGGATGCGCGGCGCTACTGGAGGCGCCCCGCATCCCTCTTGGGGCGCTGCGACTGAATATCGTGGCGCAACGTGCCGCAGCGCCACACGCTGCGATACGTCGTGCTGCGGTATTGCAGGCCTTCCTCCCCTTCTTAAAGGGGAGGGGCCTTGTGCAGCACGATCTGGGGCCCAGCTGGGCCCCCGAGGATCGCAAGTGCAGGCAAAAGAGCCCGGCACCGAGGAGAAGTGCCGAGCTCTTGGAACGCAGCCGGCACTCCATGGGGGGGGGGGGGATTCAGGAGGCCGGGGACGGGAGCACAGGCAGGTGCTGGCAGGCGGCCAACAACAAAAATGGCCGCCCCGCACCTCTCCTTTAATTTGCGCCTCCCCGGCCGCAGGTAGGCCCCCCTGAACCGGTCGGACATAGCGTCCGGCGGTAAATCAGGGGGCGCTTCCAAATATCGCGGCCGGGGCGTCAGCGGGGCGCTGCGCACACCGATGACATCATCAGTAGCGGCGCAGCGCTAACGGCTAGCGCCACCACTAGCGTCCCGTGGAATTTAGCGGGAGGCACGGACAGTGCCGCGCCTGGGCGCCAGTTGGCTTGCGACCCACTTAGCGCCCTCTTAAGGCGCTAACGGGTGGTGCAGCCAACTGAATTTCTCCCCTATTTTTAATGTAGTCATAGATTTTGTAACATAAGAACATAAGAAATAGGAGCAGCAGTAGGCCATTC
Organism: Somniosus microcephalus; assembly: GCF_052327205.1. NCBI lineage: Eukaryota > Metazoa > Chordata > Chondrichthyes > Squaliformes > Somniosidae > Somniosus > Somniosus microcephalus. The sequence continues at coordinate 142,702,626 of NC_140989.1, read as the reverse complement.
AATAAGATCACGGCTGATCTTCTACCTCATCTCCACTTTCCTGAACTATCCCCATATCCCTTGATTCCCTTAATATTCAAAAATCTATCGATCTCTGTCTTGAATATACTCAATGACTGAGCCTCCACAGCCCTCTGGGGTAGAGAATTCCAAAGATTCACCACCCTCTGAGTGAAGAAATGTCTCCTCATCTCAGTCCTAAATGGCCGACCCCTTATTCTGAGGCTGTCACTCCTGGTTCTAGACTCCCCAGCCAGGGGAAACATCCTCCCTGCATCTACCCTGTCAATCCATGTAAGAATTTTGTATGTTTCAATGAGATCATCTCTCATTCTTCTAAACTCTAGAGAATATGGGCCTAGTCTACTCAATCTCTCCTCATAGGACATTCCCCCCATCCCAGGAACCAGTCTGGTGAGCCTTCATTGCACTCCCTCTATGGCAAGTATATCCTTCCTTAGGTAAGGAGACCAAAATTGTACACAATACTCCAGGTGTGGTCTCATCAAGGCCCTATATAATTGCAGTAAGACTTCTTTACTCTTATACTCAAATCCTCTTGTAATAAAGGCCAAAATACCATTTGCTTTCCTAATTGCTTGCTGTACCTGCATCTTAACTTGCAGTGATTTGTGTACAACGACACCCAGGTCCCTCTGAACACCAACATTTCCCAATCTTTCACCATTTAAAAAATACTCTGTTTTTCCTACCAAAGTGGATAACTTCACATTTCTCCACATTATATTCCATTTGCCATGTTCTTGCCCACTCGCTTAGCCTGTCTATATTCCCTTGAAGCCTCCTTGCATCCTCCTCACAACTTACATTCCCACCCAGCTTTGTATCATCAGCAAACTTGGATATATTACATTTGGTCCCCTCATTCAAATCATTGATGTAGATTGTGAATAGCTGAGGCCCAAGCACTGATCCTTGTGGTACCCCACTAGTTACAGCCTGCCAACCCGAAAATGATCCGTTTATTCCTACTCTCTGTTTTCTGTCCGTTAACCAATCCTCAATCCATGCTACTATATTACCCCCAATCCCATGAGCCCTAATTTTGTTTAATAACCTCTTGTGTGGCACCTTATCGAATGCCTTCTGAAAATCCAAATACACCACAACCACAGGTTCCCCCTTAGCTATTCTGTAACAAGAGGGCATAGACTCATATTTAGAAGAAGGAGTCCAGATTGAACTACTATACACAGAGGGTGGTGAATGGATGGAATGGACATCCATGGGAGGCAGTGGTTAGCTGACTGCATCAGAAAATTCACGAAAGAGTTGGATAAGTACCTAATGAAAAATTTGATAGAAGACAAGTGGCATAGTGGGATATGATATTTGTTAGATAGTGGGACTAGCTAGATGGACTGCAGTGGTCATTTCTAGTCCTATATATGACTAATTCCCTGAGACTTGTACCCTGAATTGACCAGTAATAGTTGATATCCTATGGTAGTCTGGGATCTGAAACGAGGTTGTGATATATAGCAAGGTCCCATTCTGAGCCTGGGAGAATTGCACAGTGAGGGTGAGGTGTGCTGTAAGGTGAAGAATTTTGAAGTTAAAAGTATTGGATCGCAAGAGAAGGGGAGGCTTGTTATGGCATTCCTTCAGATAACTATTAACTTGAAAATAAACTTATAACTCAATAGAGCAGTAGAAAACATCTAGTTTATGCAGTACGGTTATACACCCAGTTCTGAATGATCTCCATTCAAAAGACCCCAAGCGGTACCCATATTAAACACTAACCGCTGTCTGTCAGGAGTCCAAACACGGCCGGCTGATCCACTTTACTACAGGCCTTACCTTTTTAATAGCACTGCAGATTTGGTAAACTGTGATGAGCGCTTTTCTGAGAGAATATTTCTTTCTGGATCCGATTAAATCGGGAGGGCGTACTCAAGAGAAATAAAAATGTTGTTTGTTCAATTAAAAAGCAGAATGTGTCTTTAAGGCTCTAAGGGTGTGATTGTCCCTTTGGGCACGGAAGGAACACTGGCGATTGCAGATCTGCTGCCCGTTATACACCCAGCCTGCTTCAGGTAGGGTGCTTAGTGAGTGAGTGGCCGATCCACAAGCACCATCGATATGAATAGCAAGAGTCTCAGGATTAATCTCCAAGGGACTCCTCTGGTCCCAGCTTCTCAACCAGAACTTTACCAATTACTATTTATAACTATTACTCCTTTTTTCGTATTATCTGGTTTACAACTTCAGTTTTGATACATTCTTGACATGAATCTCCCATCAGAGACCTTATCAGAAGATTTCTTAAAAATCAAGATGTATAATGATCGTAACTTTTCTTACATCCTCAAAGAATTCCAGTGAATTTATTCGGCATGATTTACCTTTCATGAATCTGTGTTACCGTGGAAATAGTCCCTTTACGCTTATTAAATGCTCTTGAATATCTTCCTTAATAATAGACCAGTACTTTTTCCACTCAAGATGCCAAATTGATAGATCCATAGTTCTCAGGATCTTGCTTCTGACCTCTTAATGCAAAGCAAAGGAAGTCAGCAGCTAAAATAAAACCTTCAAAGGAGGCAGATTATTTGTCTATAGTTCAGCAACTTCAGTAGTTTTATTGCATTTCATTCATCTGTTTTCTAGATTACAAGTAGAAATCTAAAGAAGAAACCAATGCTTACCTTTAGATAGCATTATTATCACCATGGTCGAGACTTTCCTCTCGCTGTGTGGTGCTGAGTTACTGCTGGCCATAAATCCATATACCTTTGTTACTTTTTTTAAAATTTTCCATCACTGCTGGTAACTGACAGATTAAAAATATGTAAATGACTGCTCCATAGCATCATGGGCATGTTTCATCCAGCAGTGGCCTCTCCCACCAGTAAGCTAGGGAGAAAATCTGGCCAAGGAGTTAATAGAAACCCCTTTCCCGAGAATGTTGCTTAAATTCATAATTGGAAGTGCTGCCTAGTAAGAACAGGAATCTTTTCTGCTGTGAAAATAAGATCTCATGGTCATTATCTCCATTTTGTCTCTTTTTTTTGTTGCTGTTCAATTAATTTTGCTCCCACCACCTCCCTCTGCCATTGCACAACTTTCTCTGGTTACTGAAGCCCTGCTCCCATGCCTACACTAATACTGATGTACAGCTTTTTCAAACACCCTGACAGACTACCACACCTGACTCATTGAAAGGTATGAGAATGCTCCAGGATGTATACCTGGGTTTCCCGCACTCCACCTGGGAAACTGCACACCTTCCAGAGCGAATCTCCTGCAATGGCTTCTCTTCCCACCCCCGCACCTTTACTTCTGGAGTCCCCCATCCTTGACCCTCCTATTTTTCATCTACATGCTGCCCGTTGGCGATATCACCCAAGACATTACATCAGGTTCCACATGTACACGGACGACACCCAGCTCTACCTCACCACTACCTCTCTCGACCTCTCCACTGCCTCTGTATTGTCAGACAGCTTGTCCGACAACCAATCCTGGATGAACCAAAATTTCTTCCAATTAAATATTGTGAAGACTGAAGCTTATTGACTTTGGCCCCTGCCACAAACTCCAATCCTTAGGTGGCGATTCCATCCCCCTCCCTGGTGACTGTCTCAGGCTGAACCAGATTGTTCGCAACCTCGGTGTTATATTTGACCCTAAGCTAAGCTTCCGACCCCATAGCCACTCCAGCACAAAGACCGCCTACTTCCACTTCCATAATATCGCCATCTCCGCCCCTGTCTCAGCTCATCTGCTGCTGAAATGCTGCCTTTGTTACCTCTAGACTCGACTATTCCAATGCTCTCCTAACCGGCCAGCCCTCCATAAACTTGAGTTCATCCAAAACTCTGCTTCCCGTATCCAAGTCCTGTTCTCCCATACCCCTGTGCTCGTTGACACACATTGGCTCCCGGTCCGACAATGCCTCGATTTAAAAATTCTCAACCTGTTCAAATCCCTCCATGGCTCTTGCCCCTCCCTATCTCTGTAACCTCCTCCAACCCTACAACTTTCTGAGAACTCAGCGTTCCTCCAACCATGGCCTCTTGTGCACCCCCCACTTCCTTCACCCCACTATCGATGGATGTGCCTTCAGCCGTCTAGGCCCGAAGATCTGGAATTCCCTATATAAACCGCTCCACCTCTCTCTGCTCCCTTAAAACGCTCTTTAAAACCTAACTCTTTCACCAAGCTTTTGGTCACCTGTCCTAATGTCGCCTTCTTTGGCTTGGTGCCAGTTTTTGTCATTGACTGCTACTTTAAAGAGGTAATTGAAGTCCATCATTTCATTCCTTCATTTATTTAATAGGCTTTTACAGCTCTATTTTATATTACTGGCTGTTCCTTATAAGTATGTCAAACAACTGGTTTAACTCAATGTGTTAGCTAATTATTAACTGCCTATTGATAGTGTGATTAGCTAACAAATCAACTTGTTTTGAGTGTGTCCTTAAATACTTCTATGAAAACAATAATAAGTTAAAGAGAGCAAGTATTTCGGACTTATTCAATTTGCCATCCATTCACTTTCATTTGGTATTCTTACACTGATAAATAGGGATCAATTAATTACTCAGATATGAAAAAATAAAACTGATAGCTAAACATCCATAACCAATTCATTTCAAATGGACAGTAGTTCCGACAAAATCCCTTCAATGCTGCCATCTGACATTACTTGATAATCATACAGCATTGTCACGGAGTCAGAATTGCATATACTTTGATAAATCTCGCAGTATTTCTTAGCAGCCATTAAAGGGTGGTAGAGAACGTTACAAAAATATTATCATTCTTAAAATAGCTTTTTATGGACCAAAGGTCAACAGTAAGCTCCATTAAAATGGCGGACATATCTTTCAATCAATACATCCTCAATTCAGTTTCTGCAGCTGAACCTGAACATAATAGAGCTGATTTTACAAATGTGCACTCCGAGTGGGGAGCCTTGCTCACCGGGAACACAGATCAGAAAATTACAGGCATCCTGTCCACAATTGTCCACCAATGAATGGAATATCATGGAGAGCACGCCCGCAATGTCCCGATATGTGCTCCTGGAGGCTTGTGATTCCCATGGGCTGCACACATTTGTAAAATCAGACCCAGTGCGCTTTCCGAAAGGATAAAAGTTACACTGTTGCAAATTTCAATCAACGTAGGATCATTAAATGTGCTATCCAATTATGTACTAAAGACCTGTCATTCTCGGCTTACCACTGTGACTGTCCACCTCATTCTAATCTCAGGAACCATGCTGCTGTACTGTGCTGGGAGCAGATGGGTCAGATATTCAGACTCGGCAAGTCAAGCACACCAACTATGTAGCAAAATTAAAATTTTAATCAAAGGCTTCATGCGCTTTGCTAGGAACTAAGCAAGCAGATTGTTAGCTTTGTAAGTAGGTCACACATTGTGTTGAGCAATCTTGCTTTGTCCTTAGCCATCTGGTATCATGAATCAATGTCAGATGGATGAAAATATAACTAAGAAGGTGACCTTGGTAAGTGTACTGGTCCAGTGAGCTTAGACCACAAGAGGTTTATCTGCTTCTGCAAGTATATTTTAAGGGCAACTCGAGTAGTAATAGTAACTCTGGGAACATGGTACTTTTCAGGTACTGTATTAAATCTTTTTATAAAGCACAGCTCTTAACTTATTTAAGGCAACACCATTACACTCAGAAATTTAATGTAAAACCATATCCTGCCACACTCTGGCGAGGAAATCAGTCTACCTCTGTGCCACCTTAAATTTGTCATTAAGAGAGGAAAACTTGCATTTAGAAAGCACCTTATCACATCCCACAAAAACAATTTAAAGAACGTCAGTCGTGTATTATTTTAAGTGCAGTTATATAGGAAAACACCAAATTCACACAGTTAAACAACATAATACTGCTTATAATCAAAAGTAATTCTTTTGAGTATTTTTTTTCGGAATTTCAGTGTATTCCAGGTATGCTCTGAATATAGGTTAATGCACATTAAAAGGCAACAGTTGCCTTTTAACAGTAGTTATGTAGAGATGTAAAGGTAATATTAGGAATAAGCAGAAGGCTTTGAAAACATACAAAGAATCTAGTAGCAGGGGATTTACATAAATTTTGAAGTTAAGTAAAAGCAGGTGACCTGAGAAGTCAAGAGAAACAGCAAGTGTAAGGTTACTGGGAATACCCTAAGCAACAATGAAGTGTTGTTCAATTTCAAGGGTGGGAAAAAGTATTGGTCCACTTAAAATGACCGTAGGAAATTGGAATCCAGAGTTATTAAATACCTACTTCACATCTATTTTTACTCAAGGAATGGAGGAAAATATGCCTAATTCTCATGAATAGCAGAGGAGGACCTAGCAAGTCCTAGAATATGATGATGGGTGTGGTGAAAAATGTTTAGATGCTCATAAAAGTTTGATGCTTTTAAAATACATGGTGGAAAAAGCTTGACTTTTAATGTGATGGGAACTTGAAACGACTGAAGTTTATCTGACTAAATTGTGGAGAGAATCCTGAGAATTGTGAAGTGGAAAACCTAACTCATTATTTGTTTTAAAAAAAAGTGAAGAGACATACGTTGAAACTGTAGACCATAAGTTCAAAATGACTTGTTGGATAAGTCTTTGAAATGATTTTGAGATCTAGTGCATGGACAGTTGGAAAAAAATAACTTTTTAATGTACTGGATTCAGGAAAGAGGAGGCCATGTTTAACTGGCCTGCATTTTTTAAAAGATATTACTGCACGGTTAACAGGGTAGTTAATATATATTAGGACTTTCAGTGTCAGCTGTGGTTCAGTTGGTAGCATCCTCGCATCCTGAGTCAGAAGGTTGTGGGTTCAAGTCCCACTCCAGAGACTTGAGCACAATGATCTAGGCTGACACTCCAGTGCAGTACTGAGGGAGTGCTGTACTGTTGAAGGTGTCGCCTTTCGGATGAGACGTTAAACCAAGGCCTCATCTGCTCTCTCAGGCGGATGTAAAAGATCTATTTTGAAGAAGAGCATGGGAGTTATTGCTGGTGTCCTGGCCAATATTTATCCCTCAACAGCATCACTAAAAACAGATTATTATCACATTGCTGTTTGTGGGGAGCTTGCTGTGTGCAAATTGGTTGCCGTGTTTCCTACATCACAACAGTGATTACACTTCAAAAAGTACTTCATTGGCTGTAAAGCGCTTTGCGACATCTGGTGGTCGTGAATGGCGCTATATAAATGCAAGTCTTTATTTTTTTCAGAAAGCTGATACAAATGCCTTTGGGTATCTGGATCATTCCAAGGGTACACCCTTAATTGCTTAAGGAAAATGGGAGAAAGTAGGCAGATCTGTGCTAAGATATTAGGAGCCCCACAAATATATGTGCTGTACCTTAGGAATTGAGGATAACAAGTTTTATCTCAATAATCATAAAAATAGTATGGCATGAATCTGAGAATTATAGACCATCTGTAGTAGGGGAAAATACAACAAAACATTTTACACGGGCTATCAGTATTAACCTAAAGAAAGCAATGTGGATTAGAAGCAATCGGTTCCACCTCAGTAATCTATTGGGATTCTTTGAGGATGTAAGTAAATTAGCAGATGAGGGCTATTCAGTTGATATTAGGGTAAATTGATGGGTAAGATCCTGTATTCCCAGCAGTGAACCATGCCCAAAGGGAGTGTAGGTCAGTAAATTGGGGCAACTGTTTCAAAGACCTGCCACTAAGTCTCTTCCAGAGCGCGAGAGCAATGACATTTCCCAATAACTTAGTTGGATTTTATAAAGTTGGAAGTATGGGGCATTTACAGAAAATCGCAGCTCATAAAAGTAATGGTAAATTAGCTAGTCGGATTGACAATAGGAAGCACAAGGTGATGATAAATGGAAAATGTTTTGACTGGAAGCTATTAGGTTCCACAGAGATTCCTGCGGCCCTGCTGTTGACAATAGTAGTAAACAATTGACACAGTCGAACTACACAGTCAGAAGGCAACATGGTCAGCTGTGCTGCATTATTTCATAAAAAAGCTGGTGAACAAAGGAGGCAGAGCCCGCTGGTGCAGGAAAACACGCACAGCCAAGAGACAATGGAAAATGGCAGCGTGCAGGACGACAAAGGGGAGCATTGTACCAGAAGACTGGGGTGAGCAGAACAAACAAAGGTAAAGAAGACACTAAAGGGGGCAGGCTTTAACTCTCGGTTGGCTGTCCCATCATGCCGGCGGGACGCCAGATCCATTTTGAGGGCCGAGCTTCATTAGCATGCTGCCAGCGAGCTGCATGGTCCAAACAGGTGTCTTGCTGCAGCTTGCTGGCTTCATGCCGGCGCAATAATGGGCAGCCCAGAGGCCGACCTAGCCATAGGTCACGGGGGGCAGGGTTAGGTCATGGGGGAAGGGGGGGCGCGTGGGTCTGGATGGCAGCGGCCCACATTATTCTTGTGGAAACCGGAGAACCACTCCTGCTTGTCCTGACCTTGTGATAGTAATTTTTCGCTTACTTTTTTGGGGGCTCTTCCTTTTCATCACCTGGTACATTTGGACGGAGCATGCACATAGGGCCCCCAATTAGCATACAGTTATAAGGCACTGGCCGATTCAGACAGGCACCTGGGCTGCCCAGCGGAAGGCCCCAGTAAATATGGTATGGAGGAGGAACGGGGCACCACAGCTACTTAAACTCCGCTGCCACCCTGTTTATGTCGGGCAGGCCGAGCTGAAATTGGCCCCTAAGAGTGAGAAAGTGACCATAGGAAAGCAAGATATAAAAGCAGGCCTGGGAGCCACCCAGAGAGGGAGACCTCTCATTTGAGCAGCCAGTGTTAGTAGAGGGAGACCAGCAATGAAAAGGAAGAGGCAAACCTGATCAGCCCTGCCAGACTTGTCCAAATTTGATCAAGACATTGATAATCAAATCTGGTCAGGACATTGTCAGTCAGTGGGGTTAATCTATCCACGTGAGACCTGCAAGCACCAAAATGGGGTTAGTCCAGGCCTGGCACTAGAGATGCAGAATTATATTGAACTTGTAAATTGTAAGGTTGTATGATACACTGTTAAGTGAACTGTGTTATCATAGATGGAGAGCTCAACCTGTAACTGTGAAGTGGAGTAAGATAGTCAAGACCACCTATGGACCACTCAATGGCCTTGCTCCACCTTACAGTTAGTAACGTTTTAATATTTCCACTACATGGTTCCTAACCAGTAGATATTTAAGCACACCATATGAATAGCCATTGGTGCAGGTAAGTGAAACTGAGAAGGTGAAGGAGAGTATTTATATAAAACTTGCTGATTACACAGAGCTGTGTGACCAGATGATGAATATATATTCAAAGTAATCTTGACAGATTAAATGGGTTTGCTAAGGAATAGCAGATGGATAATACTGCAAATAAATGTTAGGTATTGCACATTGAAAAAGGTAGCATAAAATGTGTGTGCTCAGTGAATGGATATCATTTAACAAATACAAAACAAGAAAAAATGTAGATAGAATTGTCTGCGAACATAAGGCTGTTATTAACGAGGAAGATCATGTGCTGGGATGTTTTTAAATATATGTTCTTGATACTAAAAAGGCTGCATTTATTGCCCATCTCTAGTTGTGAGAAAGTAGAGGTGAGCCGTCACCTTCAATTGCAGTAATCTTTGTGACGATGGTGCCTTTACAATGGTGTTAGTTTAGGAATTCCAGGATATTGATCCAGCAACAATGAAGGAATGGCTGTATTTTCCAAGTCAGAATGGTGTGTGACTTGGAAGGAAACTTGAAGATGGTGGTGTTCTCATAACATTGTTGCTATTGTCCTTTGTGGTGGTAGAGGTAACAGGGAAAGGAGGTGTGGTTGAAGTAACTTTCGTGAGTTACTGCAGTGCGTCCTGCAGCTCATACGTGTTGCAGCCATAGTGTGTTGCTGATGGAGGGATGGATATTCAGTCCAGTGTCAGGGGCACTGATTAAGCAAACTGCTCTGCCCTGGATGGTGGTGAGCTTCTTGAGCCTTGTTGGGACTGCACCAATCCAGGTGAGAGATGAGTCTTCCATCACACTCCTGACTTGAGCCTTGCAGATGATGGAGAGGCTTTGAGGTCTCAGGAGGTGAGCCACTCATCACAGAGTATCCAGTCTCTGCTATGTTCTTGTAGCCATGGTGTTGTTATAGCTGGTCTGGTTCAGCTTCTAATCAATGGTGACCCCTAGGATGTTGATGATTGTGAACTCTGTGATGGTAGTGCCATTGAGGGTCAAGGGAAGATGGCTGGGCTTTCTCTTGTTCGAGATTGTCATTACCTGGCACTTAAGTGGTGTGAATATTACCCTCCACTTGTGAGCCCAATTCTGGTCCTGCTGTAGACTGGCATAGGCTCTTCATTATTAGAGGTGAACACTTTGGAATCATAAGCAAACAATCCCACTCCTGACCTTATGATGGAGGGAAGTTCATTGGTGAAACAGCTGAAGATAGTTGAACCTAGGACGCTTCCCTGAGGAACTCCTGCAGCGATGTCCTGGGGCTGCGATGATTGGCCTCCAACAACCACAAACATCTATCTTCCTTTGCATCAGGTGTGACTCCAGCCAGTGGAGGTTTTTCCCCCTTGACTCCAATAGACATAAATTTTTCTAGAGCTATACTTGGTCAAATGTAACCTTGATGTCAAGGATGGCTATATCTCCTCTGTGCTATTGCCTGGGTCAAGACTGTGATGAGGTCTAGAACTGAGTGGATCTGTCAGAACCTGAACTGAGTGTCGTGAGCAGGTAATTGGTGAGTAGGTGTTTCTTGATGGTGCCTCCTTTCACACTTTACTGATGAATGGAAGGAGACTGATATGGTGGTAATGGCTGGGTTAGGTTTATCCTGTGTTTTATGGATAGGACATACCAGAGCAATCTTCCAGTTATGTCCTATCCACAAAAAATGTAATTCAACAACATTTAAACTACACAAAAATTAAAGCAGATTATTTAACTCTACATTTGCAATATATTATGCAATTTTAAGCACCTACCCCTCACAAAAGCACTGTTGCATAAAAAAAAGAGCACTGTTGCAATAGGAAATATTTTGTAGAGGGACAAGAATGATTCGGGAACTTAAAACGTTTTTGTGAGGAAATTCAAGAAAGAAAACTTGTTCTCAGTGGAGAAAAGAAGATTCAGGACAAACATGATCCAGAGCTATAAAATGCCGAGAGACTTAGATAATGTAGATGTAAGAATTATATTTTCATTAAGCTGTGATCATTAAACTAAAAGACATGAGTGCAAAATGAATTTTAAAAATCTAGCAAGTTTACTGATGGGAAGAAGTCTTTTTTCAAAAGGTGGTAGATATGGGAAGAAGTCTCCTATCCAAAGTAATTAATGTTGTGTTGCATCCTTTTAATTATGGGTTCTTGAGGAGTCTGCAAATTTACACAGTGAATAGCTGGCCAATGCAGACTAGGAAATTACCAAATTCAGTCCCAATTTATCCTGCGTTATCTGATCTCAGCTGGGACGGTGATAGAGGTGCTATAATTGGGGGGGGATCCTCCATGGTTACCAGTGATCCCTACAATAGGTGGACACGTGTGCACAGTAGGTGAGAGCAGGAACATGCCGAATTGTGATGCATGAAAAAATAGCCTGCCAACACTGTAAATGGGTCACATATAAATAATGGTCACTGAGATGAGGTAATACCTTACCCCCTGCGAGAAATTAACACCTTCAGGACAGAGGCAGGGAGAAAATTGGTAAGGAAAATAAACTTCTTCAAAAAGAGTTAGATGAATAGTTGCTTAAAGATGAGGGTACCAGCTGCAAGGATAAGCTGAGTATGGACATGATCAATGCAGCTCGAGAGTCAAGGAGACCTTCAGAGATCTGCAAGGATTCTTTTGTTGCCTCTCACTTTCTGTTTTTTTTTTAACCTCTGTGTTTCTTTTTCTTTTGTTCTGTATTTCCTCTGCTCACTTTCACTTTGACTCACGCCCTCCAGTGTACTGCCTAATGTGTCAGTAAATTGCTGTAAAAATGGACCCTGTTAAAAGTTGTGCATTTTCTCAATAATCTCAATGGTAATCTTGAAAACAGTCAGGAAAGTACAGTGTAAATTAGTGGGGTTTGTTGTCATACATGTTTGAGCTTTTTATCCCCCATTGATTTTTGTTTTGAATTTCAGTAGAGATGGGTATTGTATATATGAGAGTTTCCCTGCAAATTACATATTGAAGTCTCCGATACTTTCCACTATCTAAGTACAGCATATTCTTTGCTCTCAGAATAAGCTCTCTGAAATACCGCTGACTTCACTAACTTATCTTTCAGTCAACTGTTCGATATGGAAGTAGCAAAGAACCATATTTAGCTCTGTGCCTTAATTTCACCAAAATGTAAACCTGCGTAAACAGGGGTGCAATATCGGTAGAAAGCAGTAATGGAATATTCATCCACTTTTACCACCAGTCCTTTCATCTTAATAGGTTCACAGAAATTAGCAAAAGAAAAACAAAACATATTTTTGCTTGTTAAGGCCTTGTTAAAGACCAGTCACAATAAGCTCATGCAGAATTACACAGTATGGTGGGGGCTAAAAATTAAAAGGCGAAGTTTGAACTCCAGGAGTGACCCCAGCATTAAACAGCACAACCAAGATTTTGAAGTATTGCCATAGCACTTACAGTGCAGAGGGGATTTTAGGGCATGTGTGCTATTACCATGCATGTCTTTCTACCAGCAGCAGTACCAGGCATACCTAAGAATGAGGTGCTAACCTGGTGAAGCTACAGCACAGGACTACATGCATGCTAAACAGCGGAAGCAGCATGCTATAGACAGATCTAAACAATCCCACGACCAACAGATCAGATCAAAGCTCTGCAGTCCGGCCACATCCAGTCGTGAATGGCGGTGGACAATTAAACAACTAACTGGAGGAAGAGGCTCCATGAACATCCCCATCCTCAATGATGGCGGAGCCCTGCGCATGAGTGCAAAAGAGAAGGCTGATATGTTGATGGCAAAGTGGTATTTCACAAACTTCCCTTTACATACTCTGAAGACATGTCAGAACCCAAGTTAAGAGATTTTCAGGACTGGAGAATTTTAGCTATGAGGAAAGATTGGAAAGGCTGGGATTGTTTTCTTTGAAATGGAGGAGGCTGAGGGGAGACTTAATTGAGGTGCCAAAATTATGAGGGGCCTAGATAGAGTGGATAGGAAGGACCTATTTCCCTTAGCAGAGAGGTCAATAACCAAGGGGCATAGATATAAAGTAATTGGTAGAAGGATTAGAGGGGAGTTGAGGAGAACTGTTTTCACCCAGAGGGTGGTGGGGGCCTGGAACTCACTGCCTGAAGAGTGGTGGAGGCAGAAACCCTCATCACATTTAAAAAGTACTTGGATATGCACTTGAAGTGCTGTAACCTGCAAGGCTACAGACCAAGAGCTGGAAAGTGGGATTAGGCTGGATAGCTCTTTTTCAGCCGGCGCAAACAAATCTCCTGTGCCATAAATTTCTATTTCTATGAAGCATTTGCAACTACCATTAGCCAGAAGTGCTGAGTGGATGACCCATATTAGCCTCCTCCTGAGGTCCCCACCATCACAGAAACCAGTCTTCAGCCAATTCGATTCACTCTACATGATATCAAGAAATGGCTGAGCGCATTGGATACAGCAAAGGCTACGGGTCCCGACAACATCCTGGCTGTAGTGCTGAAGACTTGTGCTCCAAAACTTGCCAAGCTGTTCCAGTACAGCTACAACACTGGCATCTACCCAACAAAGTGGAAAACTGCCCAGATATGTCCTGTCCACAAAAAGCAGGATGAATCCAATCCGACCAATTACCGCCCCATCAGTCTACTCTCAATCATCAGCAAAGCGATGGAAGGTGTCATCAATGATGGCCCTGAAATTGTGGTCAGTGGTGTAGTTAAGGAGTACACCACCGACCTCCAAATGAAGTCCGCACTTACCTGCTGCGAGGCCCCAAACGAAAACTTGCTTTGAAATGCTGCAGAGTTGTGCACAACCTAGTGGCCCACGGATCCCGGGGGCGCGCCGTTATGTGTAAGCGTACCTGGATCACGTGGGGCGGTGCTCCTTTCGCTAGCCAATCAGGAAACAGAAAGCCTCATGGAATCCAGCCTACAACAGAGTTAAGCATAGCAATCTGACAGCCTCATTATAAATATTGGCTGGCCTTCACACTTAGATTTATTTGTCTTTCAACACAATTGCAAGCTTAGATTAATACATATCTGTAAATGACCTGACAAAAAGTTGTAATCTAGTTTGACACCATAAACTTGATAACATTATTTTATATATACAAATAATACACAAATGCAAAACCCTGTCACCTCAGAATTGTGACGACCAAACCCTTTTATGGCCCAGAAATTGCAATTTTCTCATCCCACACCCCCTCCCCTTATGCTGTGCAAACAGGCTCCTGTGCCAGTTTGCACCAGCCATATCATTTTCCAGCGTAATTGATGCGCAGTTGATGGGCAATTAGCCCAACTTTTCACCAGCAAGGAGGATTTGAAAGTTGCAGCGGATCATCTTTCTATTTGTAATTTGACCGGTTACAAGTCAGGATTATGTGCATGCGTAAATCCCAAACTTGCGGTCAATTTCAAAGGCGGTATGACGGCGTACTCTGAGAATGCGCCATTATACTGACAGCAAATTCAGGGCCAGCGCTAACAAGTGCCACTTACTCACAAATAACCTGCTCACCGATAATCAGTTTGGGTTCTGGCAGGACCACTCGGCTCCAGTCCTCATTACAGCCTTGGTCTAAACATGAACAAAAGAGCTGAATTTCAGGTAAAAGTGACTGCCCTTGACATCACGGCAGAATTTAACCGAGTGTGGCATCAAGGAGCCCTAGTAAAATTGAAGTCAATGGGAATCTGGGGGAAAACTCTCCACTGCCTGGAGTCATACCTAGCACAAAGGAAGATGGTTGTGGTTGTTGGAGGCCATTCATCTCAGCCCCAGGACATCACTGCAGGAGTTCTTCAGGGCAGTGTCCTAGACCCAACCATCTTCAGCTGCTTCATCAATGACCTTCTCGCCATCATAAGGTCAGAAATGGGAATGTTCGCTGATGATTGCACAGTGTTCAGTTCCATTCGCAACTCCTCTGATAATGAAGCAGTCCGTGCTCGCATGCAACAAGACCTGGACAAAATTCAGGCTTGGGCTGATAAGTGACAAATAACATTCGCACCACACAAGTGCCAGGCAATGACCATCTCCAACAAGAGAATGTCTAACTACCTCCCCATGGCATTCAATGGCATTACCATCGTCGAATCCACCACCATCAACATCCTGGGAATCAGCATTGACGAGAAACTTAACTGGACCAGCCACATAAATACTGTGGTTACAAGAGCAGGTCAGAGGCTGGGTATTCTGCGGCGAGTGACTCACCTCCTGACTCCCCAAAGCCTGTCTAACGTCTACAAGGCACAAGTCAGGAATGTGATGGTATTTTCTCCACTTGACTGGATGAGTGCAGCTCCAACAACACTCATGAAACTCAACACCATCCAGGACAAAGCAACCCACTTGATCGGCACCCCATCCACCATCTTAAACATTCACTTACTCCACCACCGGCGCACCGTGTCTGCAGTGTGTACCATCTACAAGATGCACTGCAGCAACTCGCCAAGGCTTCTTCAACAGCACCTCCCAAACCCATGACCACTACGACTTAGAATTACAAGGGCAGCAGGAACACCACCATCTCTAAGTTCCTCTCCAAGTCACACACCATCCTGACTTGGAAATCTATTGCTGTTTCCTCATTGTCGCTGGGTCAAAATCTTGGAACTCCCGACCTAACAACACTGTGGGAGTACCTTCACCACACGGACTGCAGCAGTTCAAGAGGGTGGCTCACTGTAGTGTATGTACCTTTAAGAGGAGAACTACTTTTACAGCTCCTGTATACTGTAGTACCGGCAGTGACCACACCTGTATATAAACCCTGAGTAGGGATCTGTACTGTTAGTTTTTAGACTACCCTCATCCAGTAAACACCTGTTGATTGTTAATCTGCAGTCTCCGTCTATTTATTGAAGAACACCATACCTTAAGATTCACGGATTTAACAGTGGCGACGAGGCCGATTTGAACCTACCTGCAACTCTGCATTTCCTCCCAGGGATTTGCTCCTGGAGGACAGTGGAAGAAAGTCGAGGCCAAAAGCACGGGCGTCGACCACGAGCAACTGCCCAGTCATCCGGCAGAGAGTGAGCATCGCAGGGGAGGCTGTTGAGAGCTGGGCTTGGTTCTCCAGCCACGACGATCCAGCAACAGGCTGGCAACAGGTACAGCGCAGACCCTTCCCGGACAGCGGTGGCTGGAGCCGACCGACGGCACAGAAAAGGCCGAGCAGCATCGACGGGGTAAGAGAGAGGGTAAAGCGCACAGGGTGCAGCCGGGGATTGAAGACCGAGCGGCATCGACGGAAAACAAAAAGAGAGAGAGGGTAAAGCACAGCCGGGGTTCAGGACCGAGCGGCAGCAACGAGAGAGGCGCGCAGGAAAACGCGCAGAGCGCAGCCAGTGCTCAAGGGCTGAGCAACGTCCGCGGGCGAAGAAAGGAAGCGCGGGACACGCCATTTGAGCCACGGAGAAGAAGGGAGAGCGCGGGAGATGCCATTTTTGAAGCCGCAGCGGAGAAGAAGGGCAAGCGCGGGAAGAAAGGGAAGCGCGGGAGACGCCATTTTGAGCCAGCGGAGAAGAAGGGAGAGCGCGGGAGACACCATTTTAGCCAGTCTAACCAAACCCAGGGATGCCGACGAGTGGCAGTGTCACAGCGTTCGACAATGAAGTCGAAGATTGGGTGACATATGTGGAATGCATTGAAGTGTACTGCAAGGCGAATGAAGTGCCAGATGCCAGGAAAGCACTGGTATTGTTGAATTCCATGGGTGCAAAAACGTATGGCTTACTGCGAAACCTAGTAACCCCAGAGAAGCCAGTGGATAAGGATTTCGAAAGCATAGTGGCAATCCTACAGGACCACTTAAACCCCACACCGCTGCTGATAGCAGAAAGATTTAAGTTTCACAAAAGAAACCAGCATAAAGACGAAAGTAATGCTGAGTATTTAACGGAACTGTGCAAGCTATCGAAACACTGCCAGTTTGGAATGGGACTAGCAGATACGTTAAGGGATAAGTTTGTGTGTGGGCTTCAAAGTGAAGGAACCCAGAAACGGCTTCTATCAGAAAAGGATCTTACGCTGGACAAGGCTTTCAGCATGGCAGTATCACACAAAGCAGCCGCACGGGGCGCTGCAGAGATACAACGGAGACTGCAAGAATATGGCACCAATGAAATGTCATATGGAGCAGTGACGTGTTATCGCTGTGGCAGAACAACACACAACCAGAAGGATTGTTGGTTCAAGGACCAAGTGTGCAGACAGTGTGGAAAAGCAGGACACATAGCAAGAGTCTGCAGGTCAGGAAAGAAAACCAGCAGCAAGAAATCTCCACAGGAGAAGTACAAAAAGGTACATAAGGTGACGGAGAGTAGTTCAGACGAACAGAAAAGTGATACAGACTCCGGAAGCAAGGAGCTGGGTTGTCTGAAACTACATAAGGTAATCAAAATGGAGGATCACCAAACTATCTGGGTCACGCTCAAGATAGCAGGAGTCCAAGTGAAAATGGAATTGGACACAGGATCAGCCCTAACAGTCATAAACCGAAGGGACTACAAGCGGCTATTCTCACATATACCCTTGAGAGATACAGAGATTGTCTTGAAGACGTACACGGGACAAAAAGTCTACCCCAAAGGAAAAATAAGGGTGAACGTGATATACAACGGCAAGGAAACACCAAAAATGGACCTATATGTATTGCCAGATGGAGGACCACCACTACTAGGACGTGAATGGATCCGGAAGATACAGCTAGATTGGCATTCCATACAGGCACTGACGGTAGAGGCCAAAAAGGATGACGACGTCACACCTGGACGACTGTCAAAAATGCTAACTGACGCACAAGAATTGTTCCAGCAGGGACTCGGAACACTAAAAGGCATAACAGCGACGATCAAAATAGAGGAAAATGCAAGCCCAAAGTTTTTAAAGGCCAGACCGGTGCCTTATGCGATCCGCCCAGCCGTCGAAGCAGAGCTGGAAGGCTTGGAACGTTCAGGAGCACTGTCCAAAGTGGACTGGAGCGAGTGGGCTACACCCATCGTTCCTGTAATGAAGAGGTCATTGAGTAATACGCCTGGGGGACCAAAGAAGGTTCGCATCTGTGGGGACTTTAAGGTGAGAGTGAACCCAGTCCTTCACACGGTACAATATCCGCTTCCGCGGATTGAAGATATTTTTGCCTCGCTATCTGGAGGAAAACGCTTCACTAAGATTGATCTGGCCCAGGCGTACCTGCAAATGGAGGTAGAAGAAGCCTCGAAACAATACCTCACGATCAACACTCACAAAGGTCTCTACCAATACAACTGGCTGGTGTTCGGGGTAGCATCAGCTCCGGCTATTTGGCAAAGGGCAATGGATCAAGTCCTGCAAGGGATTCCTATTATGCCCGTGTATAATTGAGACACGGACTGCAGGAGTTGATTATAACAAGTCTTTACTGAATGGAGACAACCTGGAAACTGAAACTACAGAAGCCTGCTAGGGCCTTTTATACAGGGGTGGTCACTGCCGGTACTGCAGTCTGAGACCAGTTATTCCCTTAAAGGTACATACACAACAATTCCTCCCCTTTTCGATAAACAGTACATAACATTCATTTAACGACTAAATAAAAACTAATTACAATTACAATTACGGTTGCTAGATACATTGGTTAAAGTTAAGCAATTATAAGTTCAGTCTTTGAGAAGGCTTCCTGATTCTGTCTGGATAACGCCTCGTTGGGATATCAGGTTCTTCTGGCAAGGTTGCGTCGGGATCAATGTCGTTGTTTGGTTCGTCTGCTTCCAATATCACCGATTCTGCGGTAGATGCAATTGGTACTTCGGCTTCATCGCCAGGTGTATCAGATCGTGGTGTGGAGTTGAGGTTTTCCAGTGACTCTAGAATCTGGTCAGCATGGCGTCTTACAATGCTCTCTCCAACGTCCACGGTATACATTAGAGGTCCTTGCCGTGTACAGATCGTTCCTGGCTGCCATTTCTCTGTGCGGTAGTCCCGGGCCAAAACTGGTTGACCTATCTTAAAACTCCTGGTCGGCCTTTCATTCATATTCTGAAACTGCCTGTTCTCCACATCTCTTCTGACGTTTGGCTTAACCAAATCCAAGCGGCATCGTAGTCTTCGATTGAAGAACATCATGGCTGGAGTTTGGTTGGTAACCGCATGTGTCGCATTCCGGTAGGCAAACAAGAAGTTATCCACCTTGTGTTGTGGGGTATATCTTCATTACACATTGCCTTGATAGCCTTCTTGAATGTTTGAACAAACCTCTCGGTCAATCCATTAGTGGCTGGATGATATGGGGCGGATGTGTAATGCTTAACACCATTGTTCTTTAAGAACCTCCGGAACTCTTCAGACACAAACTGTGGTCCATTGTCAGAGCAAATCTGTTCAGGCAGCCCATTCCTGGCGAATATGGTTCGTAAGACTGTGATAGTTTTTTCCGTGGTGGTTGAGGACATTTTTATTACCTCTGGCCACTTTGAATGTGCATCCACCGCAATTAAAAACATCGAGTCCATAAAGGGACTGGCAAAATCAATGTGCACCCTTTGCCATGGAGATGAGGGCCACTCCCATGGATGTAGAGGGGCTTGTGGTGGGGCGTTTTGGACCTTCTGGCATCCTGTACAGCTCTTGGTCATCTCTTCGATTTCTCTATCGATTCCCAGCCACCACACAAACGCTCTGGCTAAGTTCTTCATTTTTACCCCTCCCAGATGACCCTCATGAAGCTCATTGAGCACTCTATCCTTCAATTTGGGTGGAATTACTACTCTGGATCCACACATCAAGGTTCCTCTGCACACTGACAGCTGTTCTCTTCTCGGCGAGAATGCTGGCAGCAGTGGTTCGCCATGTGCTGGCCATCCCTTCACCATTAAATCATAGACCCAGGAGAGTGTCGGGTCATTTCGTGTTTCCTTTTCTATGTTTGCATTCGTCACAGGGAGACATTCGACTATAGTCGAGTGGAATAACTCCACTGGATCCACTGCCAGTTCTTCTTCCACCGTCGGCAACGGTAGGCGCGACAATCCATCAGCATTCCCATGCTGTTTAGTTCCTTTGTACTCGATGTCATATTGGTGTGCCCCTAGGAAAAGGGACCACTTCTGCAGCCGTTGTGCCGTCATTATCGGTACGCCCTTCTGAGGGTTGACAATGGAGACGAGAGGTTGATGATCAGTTAGTAGAGTAAATTTCTGACCGTGCAGGTAGTGATTGAACTTCTTCACCCCCCACACCAGGTTGAGGGCCTCTCTGTCAATCTGGGCGTAGTCACGCTCGGCTGAAGTTAACGAGCGTGACGCAAAAGCTATCGGCCTCTCTGAACCATCAAGGAATTTATGTGACAGTACCGCCCCAATGCCGTAGGGAGACGCATCACACGCCAGACTTATCGGTAGTGATGGGTTGTAGTGAGCCAATACTTCCCTTGAAGTGATTAGGTCCTTACTCTTCTGAAAGGCCCGCTTACATTCATCGCTCCATTTGCATGCTACTCCCGTTCGTAGTAGGGCGTTCAGTGGATGCAGAATTGTGGACAAATTCGGCAAAAACTTATGGTAGTAATTCACCAATCCGAGGAATGACCTCAGTTGCGACACATTTTCAGGCGCTGGAGCCTTAACTACCGCTTCAATTTTGTCAGGGAACTTATGCAACCCCTCTTCATCAATCACGTGGCCACAATACGATATCTGTTTCTTATAAAACTCGCACTTGGGGCGATTGGCTCGTAGCCCATGTTCACGTAGTTTAGTGAGCACCTGCTCTAGGTTGGCAAGGTGTTCGCTGTCATCTTCACCTGTCACTAGGATGTCGTCCAAGTAACACTGAGTCCCCGGAATCCCTTGCAGGGCTTGTTCCATCGCTCTTTGCCATATCGCCGGAGCTGATGCTACTCCGAATACCAGTCGATTATACTGGTAAAGACCTTTGTGAGTGTTTATCATGAGATACTTCCTAGAGGATTCTTCAACCTCCATCTGCAAATATGCTTGTGCTAGGTCAATTTTTGTAAAACGCATCCCTCCAGATAGTGAGGCGAAGATGTCTTCTATCCTTGGAAGAGGATATTGTACTGTGTGAAGGACTGGGTTCACCATCACCTTGAAGTCCCCACAGATGCGAACTTTCCTTGGCTCCTCAGACTTATTGTTTAACGTTTTCTTCATGACAGGAACAATGGGTGTTGCCCACTCGCTCCAGTCTACCTTAGATAACACGCCTGCATTCTCCAGATTCTCCAGCTCTGCCTCGACGGCTGGGCGAATTGCATATGGTACCGGTCTTGCTTTGAAAAACTTGGGAATTGCATTCTCCTCTATTTTTATCGAGGCGGTTACGCCTTTAAGAGTGCCCAGTTCTTGTTGAAATACCTCTTTGGTGTCAGCTAAGATTGTTGACAATCGTCCAAGAGTGACGTCGTCATCCTTTTTACCAGCCACCGTCAGTGCCTGAATGGAGTGCCAGTCTAAACTTATCTTTCTGATCCATTCACGTCCCAATAACGGTGGTCCACCATCTTGCAGAATGTAGAGATACAATTTCCATATTTTCTTGCCGTTGTATTCGACAGGCACCCTTATTTTTCCTCTGGGGTATACTTTTTGCCCCGTATACGTCCTCAAGACAATGGATGTCTCTCTCAAGGGTATGTGTGAGAATAGCCGCTCGTAGTCTCGTCGATTCATGACGATTAGAGCTGATCCTGTATCCAATTCCATTTTGACTTGGGACCCTGCTATCGTGAGGGTGACCCAAATGGTTCTGTGATCCTCTTTTGCGATTACGTTGTGAAGTTTGAGACAGCTTAGTCTCTTGTTCCCGGATTCACTGTCGCTCATCTGGTCTTCGGAACTACTGTCCGTCATCTTTTGTACTTTCCTCTACAGTTCCTTAGTTGCCTTTTTGTTGTCGTTGGTCTTCTTCCCAGACCTGCAAACTCGTGCAATGTGTCCCATCTTTCTGCATTGCCTGCATATTTTGTCCTTGGACCAGCAGTCCTTCTGGTCATGGTTTGTTCTGCCACAGCGATAACATTTTGCAAATCCCCGTGTCATTTCGTGGGTGCCGTATTGCTGTGGCTTTTGTTGTATTTCCGCAGCTCCCCTTGCTGCTGCTTCGTACGATACTGCCACGCTGCAAGCCTTATCTAGCGTCAGCTCTTTCTCTGAGAGTAACCTCATCTGGGTTCCTTCACTCAGGAGTCCACAGACAAATTTGTCCCGTAAGGTATCTGCCAGTCCTGCTCCGAACTGGCAGTGCTTTGATAGCTTGCGTAGTTCCGTAAGGTAATCAGCATTGCTCTCATTTTTATGCTGATTTCTCCTGTGGAATTTAAATCTTTCTGCTATCAGCAGCGGTGTAGGATTTAGGTGTTCCTGTAGGATAGCAACAATTTCGTTAAAACTCTTCGCCTTCAGTTTGGCTGGAGTAATCAGGTCCCGCAATAGGCCGTACGTTCTTGCGCCCATTAAATTTAGCAATACCGATGCCTTTTTCTCATCGGCTATTTCGTTTGCCTCGCAATATACCTCGACTCTTTCCACATACGTGGTCCAGTCTTCTATTGCATTATCGAAGGCAGTGATATCGCCAGTCTTTGGCATCTTGAAAATCTAAGATGGCGCCTCCCGCGCTTTGCCTTCGTCTCCGATGGATCAAAATGGCGCCTCCCGCGCTTTTGCTTCTTCCCCGCCGAGTTAAGATGGCCCCTCACGCGCTTTCCTGCCGCTGCCGCTTCTCTCTGCGGTATTTTTATTTTTCTATCGCGCTTCAATATTTGCTCTGTTAATTGAAGAACCGTTCCCGTCGTGGAGCGGACCCTCTGGGACACTTCCCTCCCTCTTCTTAGGTCCGAACGCTGCCCGGCTTCGAAGCACCGGCCGTGCCCTGTGTGCTCCACCCTCTCTCTCCTTGCTTCCCGACTCGCTGCCCGGCCCCGTTGCAGAGCCACCCGATCGAGCCCTAGCCCGCCGCAGCCCAGG
Source organism: Somniosus microcephalus (assembly GCF_052327205.1). Classification (NCBI taxonomy): domain Eukaryota; kingdom Metazoa; phylum Chordata; class Chondrichthyes; order Squaliformes; family Somniosidae; genus Somniosus; species Somniosus microcephalus. The sequence goes on along the minus strand of NC_140989.1, from coordinate 142,679,440 downwards.
AAGAATCAGTGCACTACCTGCCACCAGCCCGACCAGCTGGGAAACCACAGACTGGAGAACCAAGCCTGGCTCTCGACAGTCTCTCCTGCACTCCCCAACTCGATGATTTGGAGGGCGGTTGCCCTCGGTCGACGCCCATTTCTCGAGTTTCTTTGGATTATTTTTTTTCTTTCTTCTGGCTTCGACCTTCAATAACGTCGTCTGAGGTGCTGCCGAGTTGCAGGTAAGTTCGTTTCTTACTCGTCGCCAGTATTATGTCCGTGTATAATTGAGACACGGACTGCAGGAGTTGATTATAACACGTCTTTACTGAATGGAGACAACCTGGAAACTGAAACTACAGAAGCCTGCTAGGGCCTTTTATACAGGGGTGGTCACTGCCGGTACTGCAGTCTGAGACCAGTTATTCCCTTAAAGGTACATACACAACAATTCCAGGGCCCAGTGTTATTTGGACGACATCCTGGTCACGGGCGAAAATGACAGTGATCACCTCGCCAACCCAGGGCAGGTGCTCACTAGATTGAAGGAATATGGGCTACGAGCTAATCGCCACAAATGCGAGTTTTTCCAGAAGCAGATCTCGTATTGTGGCCACGTTATTGATGAAGAGGGGTTACATAAGTCCCCTGAAAAGATTGAGGCAGTGGTCAAGGCTCCAGCACCGGAAAATGTGTCACAATTGAGGTCGTTCCTCGGGCTGGTGAACTACTACCATAAGTTCTTATCAAATTTGTCGACAGTATTACACCCACTGAACACTCTACTGCAAACGGGGGTACCATGGAAGTGGAATGACGAATGTAAATGAGCTTTCCAGAAGTGCAAAGAATTGATCACATCAAAAGAGGTGTTGGCTCATTTCAACCCAGCACTACCAATTCGGTTGGCGTGTGATGCATCACCCTATGGTATTGGAGCGGTGCTGTCGCACAAATTCCCAGACGGGTTGGAGAGGCCAGTAGCCTTTGCGTCTCGGTCACTAACCTCAGCCGAGCGCAACTGCGCCCAGATTGACAGGGAGGCCCTCAGCCTAGTGTGGGGAGTGAAAAAGTTCAACCACTATTTGCACGGGCAAAAGTTCACCTTGCTGACTGACCAACCACTTGTCTCCATCTTTAATCCAAAGAAGGGCGTTCCGGTGATGACTGCGCAACGGCTACAAAGATGGTCCCTTTTTCTAGGGGCGAACCAATATGAAATAGCGTATAAGGGCACGAAACAGCATGGAAACGCTGATGGGCTATCTCACCTGCCACTGCCTACTGCGGAGGAAGTACCAGCAGTGGACCCTGTCAAAATATTTTATTCAACTATAATTGAACGCTTGCCAGTAACTAACGCGGATATAGAGAAGGAGACCCGAAATGATCCGACACTGTCTCGGGTACATGATTTGACGGTGAAGGGATGGCCAACACATGGCGACTCACTGTTGCCAGCATTCTCATCCAGAAGAGAACAGCTGTCAGTATGCCAGGGGACAGTGATGTGTGGATCCCGAGTGGTAATTCCACCCAAGTTAAGGGAGAGAGTGCTCAATGAGCTTCACGAAGGCCATCTGGGAGGGGTGAAAATGAAAAGCCTTGCTAGGGCTTATGTGTGGTGGCCGGGGATCGATCAACAAATCAAGGACCTAACAAAGAGCTGCTCAGGATGCCAGAAGGTCCAAAATGCACCACCACATGCCGCTCTACACCCATGGGAGTGGCCCTCCTCTCCATGACAACGGGTGCATATTGATTTTGCTGGTCCATTCATGGACTCAATGTTCTTAATAGCAGTGGATGCGCACTCGAAATGGCCTGAGGTGATAAAAATGCCCTCCACCACTACGGAGAAAACGATTGCAGTCCTACGGACCATATTTGCCAGGAACGGCTTGCCAGAGCAGATTTGCTCTGATAATGGACCACAGTTTGTGTCCGAAGAGTTTCGGAAATTTATGAGAAGGAATGGGGTAAGGCATTACACATCCGCCTCGTATCATCCAGCCACAAATGGATTGGCTGAGAGGTTCGTACAAACCTTTAAAAAGGCAGTAAGGGCCATGTGCGATGACGACATTCCACTGCAGCATGAGGTGGACAATTTCCTGTTAGCCTATAGAAATGCGACACATGCAGTTACCAACCAGACCCCGGCCATGATGTTCTTTAACCGAAGGTTGAGATCTCGTCTGGATTTGCTCAGACCAAATGTACGAAGAAATGTTGGCCTAGAAATTCGGTAGGCTTAGCGCCGCATTTGAGGCGCTAGAGGGCCTAGCGCCGGAGTTATGGCCAGTTGAGAAATTCCCTGGGGCCCTAAATCGGCGTTGCACCGGTAGCGCTGCGCCGGCACCGATGACGTCATCGGTGTGCGCAGCGTCCCGGTTGCCGTGGTAACCCGGCCCCAAGCCGAAATTCAGTTGCGCCCGCCTCGCCCGTGGCAGGCGCAACTAAGACTCTGGCAACAGAGTCTTCCCCCAGTGTGCGCCGGCGCATAAAGGTGGAGCGGCGGCCGGCCGCGTTCCCGGCGGCCGCCTGCCCGCACCTCCCTTCCCGGACTCCTGCATTCCCCCCCCGCGGCCCTGATCAGTGTCTCATGCGAGCCCGGCACTTCCCCGAGGTGCCGGGCTCAGATGTCGGGTCAATCCGCTGGACAGTTGTCGGCTGCAGGCAGCTCCTCCTTAACAGGAGGAGGAGGCCTGCAGTTCCCCCGCCTGCCGCACCGCATCGGGTGCCGCAGCGGGTGATTAGCGCCGGGAAACCCAAGTTCACGCCCGTTTTGAGGCGCTAAAGGAGGGTTTTAGCGCCCGCCACCGTCTGGGCCCGGCGCACCCGAATTTTCGTCGCGCGCTGCCGCATTACCGCTGGCGCAAACTTTCTGGCGCTACAGCCCTGGCAAGACCAGAACCCAATTTCTAGGCCGTTGAGAATAAGCAATTCCAGCACATCAATGAGAAGCCGACAAGGAGCTTCAATGCAGGACAACCAGTCTTGGCCCGTGACTACCGAACAGAGAAATGGCAACCAGGAACGATATGCACACGGCAGGGGCCACTAATGTACACAGTGGAGGTTGGGGAGAACATTGTGAGGCGCCATGTCGACCAGATCCTAGCGTCACAGGAACGAGTCAACCCCATGTCTCGCATACCTGGTGATGAACCGACATACCGGTAGCATCTACATCAGAAACGGTAGCATCGGAAGCTGATGAACTAACCGACGACAGGGGGCCAGAATCGCCTCCGCACCAAGAGCAAGACACTCGGGAAAGGCGCTATCCAGAAAGGATCAGGAAGCCGCCCCAAAGACTGAATCTATAAATGGACTATTTCAGTTAATGTGCATATTAAAAGTGTTAACTGTTAATTGAATGTTATGGTACTGTTAATCTAAAAGGGGAGGAATTGTAGTGTATGTACCTTTAAGAGGAGAACTACTTTTACAGCTCCTGTATACTATAGTACCGGCAGTGACCACACCTGTATATAAACCCTGAGTAGGGATCTGTACTGTTAGTTTTTAGACTACCCTCATCCAGTAAACACCTGTTGATTGTTAATCTGCAGTCTCCATCTATTTATTGAAGAACACCATACCTTAAGATTCACGGATTTAAAACTCACCACCACTTTTTAAGGGCAATTAGCAATGGGCATTCAATCATGGCTTTGCCAGCGACGCCCACATCCCATGAATGAATAAAAAAAGGTCTGCGGGTAAAACTGCTGCTACCATACTAATGGCAGCTCCAACCAATGCATGTGTAGTAAATGCCTTCAGCTTGTGTCCCAAGGGTGTAGGCCCACAAAGGTGAGGCGTCATTGATAGCATTTGCAATGGAACATCCAGTGCTACAGATGACTCTTACAGCGCTACAAATTACTGCCAACCTTTACACACAATTTAACTAGTGCATGATCATACTAGAATTCCATGCCTGGCATCTCCTATATGCTTAGTGATCAAGAAATTGTTGGGAAAAAATTATCTTCATTTTGCTCCAGGGCTAGTCATGTATGCTAGATCTATTTCCACCTGCATTTATGAGAGATGCACTTACTACAAAGCCAATGCCTCATTTGACTAAGGTTATCACTGCAGCTTTCACTGGTGTTGCTTCCTGCTCAGTAGAAGATTGCAGTGCAGATTACTATGGGGTCAAAGGTCTGGCCCTTTCAGTCCTACTGTAACTCTGGTGGTATTACAGGAGAAGGGCCACAAATTAGGCCAGGACCCAGTACAAAAGAAAAGAAAGATTTACATTTATATAGTGCCTTTCACGATGACCGGACGTCTCAAAGCGCATTACAGCCAATGAAGTACTTTTTTCAAGTGGAGTCACTTTTGTAATGTAGGAAACGCGGCAGCCAATTTGCGCACAGCAAGGTCCCACAAACAGCAATGTGATAATGACCAGATAATCTGTTTTTGTTACGTTGGTTGAGAGATAAATATTGGCCAGGACACCTGGGATAACTCCCCTGCTCTTCTTCGAAATAGTGCCATGGGATCTTTTATATCCACCTGAGAGAGCAGATGGGGCCTCGGTTTAACGTCTCATCCAAAAGTATATCCTCATGAACCAAAATGATCATTTGTTTTTCTTTTACACAGTTCACAAATCCTGTCAGATCTGGTCAAGCAATATGAGCTTTACAACCTTGTGCTAACCATTACACTGAAATATTGCACATTCACAGTTTGATTGACAAATCTTTGTCTATTATATTGATTAAATGACTTGTTAAGTCATTTGAGAGGTATTAAAGGATTCATTATTATAGGCACATTGTGATTGGCTGTTTTTCTTTTGTTCCTTGCATACAAATAATAGAAGCTTTGGGACGGGAAGAAAGTATCGACAACAAATTCAGACTTCATAATGGAGAGCAGCAGGCATCAAAAACAAAGCACGACCACATTAGGAACAATGTACCGATGGGATGAAAGGAGTGCCTGATCAAACAACATGTAATTTCACAAATCACAGTGGAGTAAAGCGTTACCATTCCAAATTAAACCCTGTACCTCTTGCAATTAATAATCTATAAAACCTCTACCTCTATTGCAATTAATAGACAGTCTATTTCTGATGAGGTCAATAGGGGCCCTAATTGCTTGTAGCATATACAGCGTGCTGTCAAAAGTTAGTAGAAAGGCCAAATTAATTTTTTGATTTGTTAAATTAAAAAAGATACTATTTTATTATCAGATATGGCATTGCTTCTAATTAAGCATGCTTAAAAATCACTCCTAAAGGATAGCTAACTTGCTGGGTAACAAATTTACTTGTAACGTGCAACTCCTTCCCCAACAATTTTTTTTAAACAAGTAAAACCATTGTTGCTAGAGAATTGTACTCTGACTACATGGTCAATAGTTGAAACCAAGCAAATAACCTGAGGTGCAAATGAAGCAACTAATATCTGACATGTAACAGTGTAAGAGTCAAAGGGTGACCCAAGACTGCCTGTTTCCAGTTATTAATTCTTTATGGATACCCAAAGATTTCCTTGTTTTTTCTATAACAGAATAGTAGATTGAGTGATCTCAGGGAGGGGCAACAGCCAGCAATTTATATGTTCAGATCAATCACCAGATTTTGCTGGTTAAAGATAAGTTCCTTTTGTTTTACCAGACACTTTTCAGATTTATGTATGGTAAGATATCTTTAAATTAGGAGAAAAGCCTTGCCCCTTTAAAAGAAATATCCTTGAAGACTAGCAGAAACCCTCATAGCAGGCACAGTGACTTGAGAAAGTGGATTTGAGTGAAGAAGGTGCTTAGGTGTTTGGAGAGGATGCTCTTGGAATTGAGAGGAGGAATATGATAGATAAAGAGGTGAGTGAAGCTGCCTGCGTAGTTGTTGTTTTTGTATCTTCACGCTCTTTGGCGAATAGTATAAAATAGTGGAAAGGATTCGCCAGCTAATTAACAGTCCTTCCATAGCCATCATCATCTTTATACCAGTCAATAGGGTGGTTAAGGCGGAAGGATTTTATGAACTCCCACAACCCATATGATCAGGGGGTGGGCCTCACACCTACCAGGCACGACTATCCCACTGGATGTCAACCCAGAATTCAGAGCTGTAACTCGCCAGGAGTGTCTGGAGCGGGGTTTGAACCTTGCACCTTCTGGCTCAGAGGCGGGAATGCTACCACAAAGTCAACGGCTCGCTCTGCCTGAGTGTTGGACGATATAAATCGGCACCAGAACCTTGACCATCCTTGTGAGGTCATTGAAGCTCTTTCTGCCTGTGTGGCAGTTCTTGGGGTGCTGGAACTTGCACTGACTGCCTCTGCCACCTCCCTCCAGATAGCCTGCACCACCCTCCTATACGGCTTCATGCCCTCAGTGTCCATCAGACAGTCCCTCCTGACCCTCACTTCTGTCAGCAGCACCTCCACTGACTCTATGGAAAGTCTGGAGGGCCTCCCAGCTGCTGAAACCTCCCGAAACTGCTGCTCCTTCTGCCATCCTGCTGAGAAGTGCCCTTTAACTGGCTGCAGCCTTTTAAATCAGAACTGCAGTCTTCCATCTCCCAGTGGCGGTAAGCCAATCAAGGGCAGTCATCTCCAAACTGCCCTGCATGGCTAATGACGATTCTGGGAGAAAATTGCAGTGGCTAAATGGCAGTTTCACATTGGGGGGTTGTTAGGACCGCCCTATCGCAAATCCTGCAAAAGGGAGGAGAATTCAGGCCCAAAAGGGCAGCACGGTGGCATAGTGGTTAGCACTGTTGCCTCACAGCACCAGGGACCCGGGTTCAAATCCAGCCTCGGGTGACTGTCTGTGTGGAGTTTGCACATTCTCCCCGTGTTTGCGTGGGTTTCCTCCGGGTGCTCCGGTTTCCTCCCACAGTCCAAAGATGTGCGGGTTAGGTTGATTGGCCATGATAAAAATTGGCCCTTAGTGTTAGGGGGGATTAAATACGTGGGGTTACGGGGATAGGGCTTGGGTGGGATGGCTGTCGGTGTAGGGACCGGGTGCTAGGGTTTGGATGATCAGCCATGATCTCGTTGAATGGCGGAGCAGGCTCGAAGGGCCGAATGGCCTACTCCTGCTCCTAGTTTCTATGTTTCTATCTCTATCCAGCACTTCCCTTCTCTTTAATCAAAACTGAAAATGCTGGAAACACTCAGTAGGTCAGGTGACATCTGCTGAGAGAGACCTTTCGTAATAGAATCATAGAATGATACAGCACAGAAGGAGGCCATTTGGCCTATCGTGCCTATGCTGGCTCTTTGGTAGAGTCCAATCTCTTTCCTTTTGCTTCTCAACTAACCCATGGGAAAAACTCAGCAAAACTTGGTGTAAAATTAAAATGAGGTTTTATGGTTGGTGTATGTGCAGAATAATGTTTTGGTGTTTAGTGACAGGTGCTGGATGCACTCCCAAAGGATCCCGTGTTTCACAATAATAAACTTCAGCATTAGGAAACTGTCAGTTAACACAGCTCCACCAAGGATTCCTTTAGAATAGGCTTTTCTTAGAACACAAAAGCTTTTCTTTTTCTTTAACCTATCCTTGAAAAACATAAAGAGGGATAAGTAGTTTATATTAAAATAGTTTTTTTTATTCATTCATGAGATGTGGGCGTCGCTGGCAAGGCCAGCATTTATTGCCCATCCCTAATTTCCCTTGAGAAGGTGGTGGTGAGCTGCCTTCTCCCATTGTCTTCTTTAAGAGCTGTTTCTATACTTTCATTTCAATTAAAAGATTTGCATTTTTACCTTCTCACATCTCTCAGAAATGTCCTACAGCACTACATATACAAAGAATATTTTTTGAAGTGGAGTGACTATTGTTTTGCAGATAAACAAACGTTATCTAATAATGTTAGTTGTGTAGTATCCTATCTCTGATGCAGAAAGATATAGTGGATTTAGTCTGTTGTATACTTATTATATGCTGCACCTTACTGTTAGACAATTCCATGGAAAATTATTAGCTCAGTATTTCATATTCAGATTTTTGCATCTAGCCTTTTCTAACATGAGACTTAAGGTCATAGATTTGACAGGACACAGAAGCCTGAGAAAATTTACATTCTGGGGAGATGGCCTAATCTACCTCGACAATGAAATGAAGGGATAAATGGTGTTTAGTGTATGCTGATTTGAAAACCTTTAATTGATGACATTACACTGCAGAATCAAATTTGAAGTTTGGTAGTCTCCTCGGGCAAGAGTATTGTGAACTGCCAACATAAGTGCAACAGCAATTAATTATCGGGGTATTTTCAGGTCAGGACGTGAAAGCACAAAAACCAGTTGATACTCATTTCATTTACCTTTACATATAAGAGGCTTATTCATTGTAGCAGAATTTCAAATAGGCAAGTTGCATCCTGAGACTAATGTTTGAATTGTTTCCAGTTACTACGCATATGTATGTGCATCTGTCTGTGTGTGATTGCTGGGCTCCACTTAATAATTATACTGCATCATGAAGAACACAAACACTTTATCAAGACTAAAAGCCAAATACTGCAGATGCTAGGAATTTGAAGTAAATACAGAAAATGCTGGAAACACTCAGCAGATCAGGCAGCATCTGTGGAGAAAGGAAAAAGGTTAGGTTAACGTTTCAAGTCTATGACCATTCATCAGAACCCCAACAAAGGTGTTAGGGTTGTGATGGAGGGTCATCGAGCTGAAACGTTAACTCTGTTTCTCTCTCCACTGATGCTGCCTGACCTGCTGAGTGTCTCCAGCATTTTCTGTATTTACTTCCTTAGGTTAAGACTTGGATTTGGCATTACTGAGTAACCAACAATTGTTATTTCTCCAACATTAAGACATTTTGTATAGTGTCATTAGGTTCTTATTTTATAAAGAGGAAAAAGTTGTATTAATGGGACGAAATCTGTGGTTGGAGGTGTACCTCCAGAGTACACCTTGGGCCTGAAAAAAATCCGAACCTACCTGCTGGCTCCCGGGCTTCGGAGTCTTCGGGTCCTGGGCCGGCATAAAGGCCCACGAATCCCAGGGACCCAGGTGGTTCGGAAGCTTCCCTCTGATCAAGTGGGCCAGGCCAGGCCAGGCCAACCAATTAGAAAGGGGGAATTCCTCATATGCTTACGGGGATTCCATTTATGAACGGAACCCCCATAAGCTTATGAGGAAGCCCCAGATAAATAAATAATGAATACAGCTTAAATAAAAATAATGTTCCCACATTCAAAATTAATTAAAAGTCTCTTTTAATTAAGCATATAAAATAAAAATGTAATTTTTTTGAAAAATAATTTTAAACATTTTTAATCCAGGCCAAAATTTACATAACTAATTTTAAATGTTTTTGTATGTTTTAATCATTTTTTAATTTAACATTTATTTTAACCTTTAAGCAGGCCCTACGCTTTTACCAGGCGTAAGGGTTTTGTGGGCAGCGGCCCAATTCTGTGCCAGCGAAAGTGCGCATCCTAAAAGGGCGCATGCGGACGATCTGTCAAGGCGAACATAGAAACATAGAAGATAGGAGCAGGAGTAGGCCATTCGGCCCCTCGAGCCTGCTCTGCCATTTAATGAGATCATAGCTGATCATCCAAATTCAATGTCCTGTCCCTGCTTTCTCCCCATATCCCTTGATCCCTTTAGCCTTAAGAAATATATCTAACTCCTTCTTGAATATATTTAATGAACTGGCCTCAACTGCCTTCTGTGGTAGAGAATTCCACAGGTTCACCACTCTCTGGGTGAAGAAATTCCTCCTCATCTCTGTCCTAAATGGCTTACCGCTTATCCTTAGACTGTGACCCCTGGTTCTGGACTCCCCCGCCATCGGGAACATCCCTCCTGCATCTAGTCTGTCTAGTCCTGCTGGAATTTTATAAGTTTGAATGAGATCCCTCTCATTCTTCTAAACTCCAGCGAATATAAGCCCAATCGACCCAATCTCTCCTCATACATCATCCCTGCCATCCCAGGTATCAGTCTGGTGAATCTTCGCTGCACTCCCTCCATGGCAAGGACATCCTTCCTCAGATAAGGCGACCAAAACTGCATACAATACTCAAGGTGTGGTCTCACCAAGGCCCTGTACAACTGCAGCAAGACATCCTTGCTCCTGTACTCGACTCCTCTCGCTATGAAGGCCAACATACCATTTGCCTTCTTAACCACCTGCTGCACCTGCATGCTTACCTTCAGCGACTGGTGCACAAGGACACCCAGGTCTCGTTGCACTTCCCCTTCTCCCAATCTATTGCCGTTCAGCTGCCTTCCTGTTTTTGCCACCAAAGTGGATAACCTCGCATTTATCCACATTATACTGCATCTGCCATGCATCTGCCCATTCACCCAACCTGTCCAAATCATACTTGAGTTTCTCTGCATCCTCCTCACAGCACACACGCCCACCCAGCTTTGTGTCGTCTGCAAACTTGGAGATATTACATCTAGTTCCCTCGTCTAGATCATTAATATATATTGTGAATAGCTGGGGTCCTAGCACCGATCCCTGCGGTACCCCACTAGTCACTGCCTGCCACTCGGAAAAAGACCCGTTTATTCCAACTCTTTGCTTCCTGTCTGCCAACCAGTTTTCTATCCAAGTCAGTACCTTACCCCCAATCCCATGTGCTTTATCTTTGCACGCTAATCTCTTATGTGGGACCTTATCGAAAGCCTTCTGAAAGTCCGATTACACCACATCCACTGGTTCTCCCTTATCTATTCTACCAGTTACATCCTCAAAAAATTCCAGTAGATTAGTCAAGCACGATTTACCTTTTGTAAATCCATGTTGACTTTGTCCGATCCTGTCATTGTTTTCCAAGTGCTCTGCTATTATATCTTTGTAGAACCTTGACAGATCGCAAGTTCCGGGGATTTGCGCATGCACAGTGCATGCGAAACCTTGCGGGACCTTTTACAAGACTTCCAGCAGCGTCTTCTTCCTTCTTGGGCAGTCCCTCGGAACCGAGGATGACTTGCTTCCACATTAAAAATGGGTTCGCAGGTGACTGATGAGTCCAATGCGGGACCTACAGTCTCTGTTACAGGTGGGGCAGACGGTGGTTGAAGGGGCGGGTGGGTGCGCTCCTTGCGCTGCCTGCACTTGGCTTCCGCTTGCTTCCGGCGAAGAGACTCGAGGTGTTCGGCGCCTTCCGGGATGCTTCTCCTCCACTTTGTGCGGTCTTGGGCCAGGGATTCCCAGGTGTCGGTGGGGATGTTACACTTTTTCAAGGAGGCTTTGAGGGTGTCCTTGAAGCGTTTCCTCTGCCCACCTGGGGCTCTCTTGCCGTGCCGGAGCTCCAAGTAGAGCTATTGTTTTGGGAGTCTCGTATCGGGCATGCGGACAATGTGACCCGTCCATCGGAGCTGATTGAGCGTGGTCAAAGCTTCGATGCTGGGGATGTTGGCCTGAGCAAGAACACTGACGTTGGTGCGCCTATCCTGCCAATGGATTTGCAGGATCTTGTGGAAGCAGCGTTGGTGGTACCTCTCCAGTGCTTTGAGGTGCCTGCTGTACATGGTCCATGTCTCTGAGGCATACAGCAGGGCAGGTATTACAGCTGCCTTGTAAACCATGAGCTTAGTGCCGGGTTTGAGGTCCTGGTCTTCAAACATTCTCTTCCTCAGGTGACCGAAGGCTGCTCTGGCACACTGAAGGCAGTGTTGGACTTCGTCATCGACGTCTGCCCTTGTTGACAGTAGGCTCCCGAGGTATGGAAAGTGGTCCACGTTGTCCAAAGCCTTGTCGTGGATTTTGATAATCGGGGGGCAGTACTGTGTGGCGGGGGCAGGTTGGTAGAGGACCTTTGTCTTACGGATGTTTAGTGTAAGGCCCATGCTCTCGTACGCTTCGGTGAAGGTGTTGACGATGGTTTGGAGTTTGACCTCCGAGTGAGCGCAGACGCAAGCATCTTCTGCATATTGTAATTCGACGACAGAGGATGGGACGACCTTGGATCTGGACTGGAGGCGATGGAGGTCTTTTACAAGACTTCCGGCAGCGTACGCCGCTATTGGCACCCTGATTTCAGGCCCATTATGTACATTTCAGAAAATCATAGCACATACCCATATTTTATGAGGTCAGTATACCATTTGTATGGTATTTATGGAAGATTGCACTGCTACCTGGATTTTCCTGGGAATTATGCATGCTTAGGGATCAGAATAATTTGGTAACATCTTGCTTACATTGACTACTGGTCATCCTGGATTAGATCACTGGGTTAGATGCTGGTGTGTAATGTTTGTAATATTATGACATGTAGGATACCATGCTAATAAGTTAATTATCCTTTTAAGAATTTTGAGTTAAATATGCTTGCATTAGCAATTATAATCCTACTTTATATGCATTTAAAAAAACCTAGTACATTCATTTAAATGTTGCATATTTAATCTGTGAAGCACTACTATGAAATGGCATTTTATTATTATTTCTGTGAGTTTATGTTTCCACGTTGTGTAACATTTGTTTTTTGTTTTTGCTGCTTGCCAATATTCTCCCCTCCCTTCTTCTCCTGTAAGCATTGGTGTAAAAATTCGTCTGGGGCCGTTTTCAGGCCCAGGCCCAGGACCGAGCGCTGTGCAGGCAGCAGGCACCCGAGCCAAGAGGCCCAAGGGTCAATGGAAATTGGAACTCGGGCCTCATCAACATATTTGGGATGAGCTGCCCGCACCGGCCGCGCCTCCACAGGCAGCTCGGAGGAGGACACCAATGTCAGGCCGCTTGCCTCGCCAGCAGCGGTCCTCAGCTAAATCCCGGGAAGGGGGCGGGGGGGGGTTAGAGTGGGTTCCAGAGGGGAGGGGGTGATTGCCATGCCTGTGGATTCGGCAGATCAGTCCTGTTCCTCCTGGCTCCACAGGAAAGGTTTTTTAAAAAGTAAAATAATTCTAAAACTTACCTTTCGCCGGTGGCCGCTGACCAATTCCGATGCAGGCCACGCTCTTTCTGACTAATTCCAGCGAAGGCTCCTTCACTAGGCATTAGGCCCCTAATTATATTCAAGAGGCCGAATGTCTGTTTTAGGCATCCACCCTGGATTGGGCGCAGGCCGTCCCACTGCTAAATTGGTATGTTTTACGCCCACAAAATGGGGGCAACACATACCAATTTCTACCCCGTTAACATTTTGCTGGGGTACCGTGGGCCTCGGTCGCCATTCAGAATCTTGCCTCATATGTGAGGTTTGATAGTGGCCACGGGAACCATTACAGCCAAGCCCATTCGTGTCCGCGTGCACACGCCCACACGCATACACTTTCAGCAGGGCATATTGGGATCAGGAGGAGGAACCCTGACTGACCACCTCCACTCCCTAGCCTGGAAATACTGAGCCCAACTGTAGCTCACCTACACCTGCCCTTGCTGAGATCAGCAAACTCCGCACAGCCAGGAGAACAAACCCGGAAACTTTACGCTCACTGGATAAAAGCCCTGACGCATTGGAGGGTCACTCACAATTTCAATTCACAGCTTGTGTCCAAGATAGACCGAACGATGTAATGTCTAAATCCTAAACTTGCTCAATGGGGAGTTTCAATAGTTGTTGCACTGCACCTTATTAAAGAACATGAGAAATAGGAGCAGGAGTAGGCCATATGGCCCGTCGAGCCTGCTCCGCCATTCAATAAGATCTAATTTCAAAGTGGCTGACCCCTTATTCTGAGACTGTGACCCCTAGTTCTAGACTCTCCAGTCAGGGGAAACAGCCTCTCAGCATTTACCCTGTCAAGCCCTCTCAGAATCTTATGGGGGAAAAATTGGGCCGCACCCCCTTTGGGGTGCTAACTTTGCTGGGGTGCTACTTTTAGCGCCCCGGAAAAATTAGCGCCCCCCCACAGCTGAAATTCATCGGTAGAGCCCCAAAAGGGAAGCGGAGCGCTACTGGAAGCACCCCGCCTCCCTCTTGGGGCGCTACTGAAAGCGTCCCGCCTCCCTCTTGGGGTGCTGCGAGAGAATACATCGCGCCGCGGTACTGCAGGCCTTCCTCCCCTTCTTAAAAGGGAGGGGCCTTGTGCAGCATGACCCGGGGCACAGCTGGGCCACCAGGCATCGGAGTGCCGGCAAAAGAACCCGGCACTCGAGAAGTGCCGGGCTCACGGAGCGCAGCCGGCACTCCATGGGGGGGGCTAAAGAGGAGGCTGTTAAGTCTGTGTGTTATAATGAGAATTATTACACAGACCACAAGAGTAACTTTTAACAGGTCTTTACTAGTTGAAGGTCAGGGCGGAACTGCCCAATAAATCATTACACAGCACTTATATACCGGTGTGGTCACCACCGGTATTACAGTATACAGCAGCCAAGATAAAGTAGTGCAACCCTTAAAATAGTTCTCTTAAAGGTGGAACGGTTACATACACTACAATCCTCCCTTTTTAGGTTAACAGTATATATACCCATTAAACATAACATCATAACATATATACACAACTTCATGTAAAAACAGTTCACAGATTCAGTCTCTCTGGAGGCTTCCAGACTCGGTCCGGATAATGCCTCAGTGGTGTAGTAGTTTTCGGTGGTGTAGTAGGTTCTTTTGGCAAGGTCGATTCGGCTTGAATGTCAGTGTCGGGTTCATCTGGTTCTAGTATCACCGGATCGGAGGTAGATACTATGGGTATCTCTGCTTCATCATTAGGCGTATAGAGTTGTGGTGTAGGTTGTCCCTTTTCGGATGACGCTATGATCTGGTCAGCATGGCGCCTTATTATGCTTTCACCAATGTCCACGGTATACATCAGCAGTCCTAGTCGTGTGCAAATAGTTCCAGGCTGCCATTTCTCGGTACGGTAGTCCCGGGCCAAAACTTGTTGACCTATCTGGAAGGTTCTAGTTGGCCTTTCATTCATGCCTTGAAATTGCCGGTTCTCTACGTCCCTTCTGATGTTTGGCTTGATCAAATCCAGCCGGCATCTTAGTCTTCTATTGAAAAACATCATGGCGGGGGTTTGGTTTGTGACCGCATGTGTTGCATTCCTGTGCGCCAACAAGAAGTTATCTACCTTATGTTGTAGATTTATGTCTTCATTACCCATGGCCTTTATGGCCTTCTTGAAGGTCTGGACAAACCTTTCAGCTAATCCATTGGTGGCGGGATGGTATGGGGCGGACGTGTAGTGCTTAACCCCATTGTTTTTTAAGAACTTCCTGAATTCTTCGGACACAAATTGCGGTCCATTATCAGAACAGATCTGTTCCGGCAGCCCATTCCTGGCAAATATGGTCCTTAATACTGTGATGGTTTTTTCCGTGGTGGTGGAGGACATCTTTATTACCTCCGGCCACTTGGAGTGTGCATCCACCGCGATTAAGAACATTGAGTCCATAAATGGACCAGCAAAGTCGATATGTACCCTTTGCCATGGAGATGAGGGCCACTCCCATGGATGCAGAGGAGCATGTGGTGGGGCGTTTTGGACCTTCTGGCATCCTAGACAGCTCTTGGTCATTTCTTCGATGTCTCCATCGATACCTGGCCACCACACGAACGCTCTGGCTAGGTTCTTCATTTTCACTCCACCCAGATGCCCCTCGTGAAGCTCCTTTAGCACTTTATGCTGGAGTTTGGGTGGAATCACCACTCTGGATCCACACATCAAAGTTCCTCGGCACACTGACAGCTGTACTCTTCTTTGCGAGAATGCTGGCAACAGTGGTTCGCCATGTGCTGGCCATCCTTTCACCGTTAAATCGTAGACTCGTGAGAGAGTCGGGTCATTTCTTGTTTCCTTTTCGATCGTAGAATTTGTTACTGGTAGACATTCCACTATGGTTGAGTGGAACACCTCCACTGGGTCCACTGTAGGCGCCTCTTCTACCGTTGGCAACGGTAGGCGTGATAAACCGTCAGCATTCCCATGCTGTTTTGATCCTGTGTGGAGTTTGCACATTCTCCCCGTGTTTGCGTGGGTTTCCTCCGGGTGCTCCGGTTTCCTCCCACAGTCCAAAGATGTGCGGGTTAGGTTGATTGGCTATGATAAATTGACCCTTAGTGTTAGGGGGATTAAATACGGGGGGTTACGGGGATAGGGTGGGATATGTGTAGGTGTTACGGGGATCGGGTGGGATATGTGTCGGTGCAGGCTCGATGGGCCGAAATGGCCTCTATCTGCACTGTGGGGTTTCTGTGATTTCTGTGATTCTTTGTATTCTATGTCATATTGGTGTGCCCCTAGGAAAAGGGACCACCGCTGTAGCCTTTGCGCTGTCATAATGGAAACGCCCTTTTTAGGGTTGAATATGGATACCAACGGCTGGTGGTCTGTCAGCAGTGTAAACTTCTGGCCCTGCAGGTAATGATTAAACTTCTTTACTCCCCACACCAGGCTGAGAGCCTCTCTATCTATCTGAGCATAGTTGCGCTCAGCGGAGGTCAATGATCTGGATGCAAATGCGACTGGCCTTTCCGAGCCATTTGGCAACTTGTGTGAGAGTACTGCTCCAATACCATAAGGAGAAGCATCACAAGCTAAACGAATAGGTAGCGTTGGGTTGAAGTGAGCCAACACTTCCTCTGAGGTGATCAATGTCTTGCTTTTGCGAAAGGCCTTCTTACAGTCCTCGCTCCACTTCCATGGTACTTCTTTCTGCAAAAGAGCATTCAGCGGGTGCAGCACCGTGGATAGATTTGGCAGAAACTTATGGTAATAGTTAATCAACCCTAGGAACGATCTCAACTGGGATACATTTTCCGGAGCGGGAGCCTTCACAACAGCTTCGATCTTGTCAGGTGACTTGTGCAGCCCCTCCTGGTCAATGACATGACCACAGTACGAGATCCGTTTCTGAAAGAACTCACATTTCTGGCGATTAACTCGAAGGCCATACTCCTTCAACCTGGTGAGCACCAGTTTCAAATTTGCAAGGTGTTCCTCATCGTCATCTCCTGTAATCAGGATATCGTCCAAGTAACATTGAGTGCTTGGAATTCCCTGTAATACCTGCTCCATGGCCCTCTGCCAAATTGCCGGAGCTGAAGCCACTCCAAAAACCAGTCTATTATATCAATACAAGCCTCTGTGCGTGCTGATTGTGAGATACTGGTGCGACTCTTCCTCAACTTCCATCTGTAAGTACGCTTGCGCCAGGTCTATCTTGGTGAAGCATTTCCCGCCAGACAATGAAGCAAAGATATCCTCAATCCGCGGAAGCGGATATTGCACCGTGTGAAGCACTGGATTAACTGTGATCTTGAAGTCTCCACAGATGCGGACCTTCCCCGGTTCCCCTGGCTTGTTACTCGATGAACGCTTCATGACGGGAACAATGGGCGTGGCCCACTCACTCCAGTCCACCTTAGACAGTACTCCTGAACGTCCCAGCCCTTCCAGCTCAGCTTCCACAGCAGGTCGTATCGCATACGGTACCGGTCTGGCTTCGAAAAATTTTGGGTTTGCATGTTCTGCAATCTTGATTTTTGCCTTAATTCCTCTCAGTGTTCCCAGTCCCTGTTGGAACACCTCTTTAGCCTCATCCAATATTCTGGACAATCGTTCAGGTTTGACATCTTTTTTTCCGGAATCTACCGTTATTGCGTTTAGGGAGTGCCAGTCCATATTTATTTTTCTGATCCACTCCCGTCCCAGAAGTGGTGGACCTCCCTCAGGTAGTACATATAAGTCCATTCCTTGGTGTTCTTTGCCCTTGTGTATCACCTTGACTTTTATCTTTCCGATGGGGTATACTTTTTGCCCCGTGTATGTCTGCAATACTATCTCCGTATCCCGTAGGGGAATATGTTTGAATAACTTTTTGTAATCTTGCTTATTCATGACCGTCAACGCCGATCCGGTGTCCAATTCCATCTTCACTTGGACTCCTGCTATCTACAGTGTGACCCAGATAGTTTGTCGGTCAGCTTCCTTACTCACGTTGTGAATTCTCAGACTACCCAGTTCCTTGCTGTTGGAGTCTGAATCCGAATTCTGTTCATCCGAACTCTTCTCAGCCACCTTATGTACCTTTCTGCACTTTTCCTGTGGTGACTTTTTGTTGCTGGTCTTCTTTCCTGACCGGCATACTTTAGCTATGTGACCAAGCTTGCCACATTTTCTACATTCCTGGTTTTTAAACCAGCATTGGTTCTGATCGTGTGTTGTCTTTCCACAACGATAACATTTCTTTGTACCCAAAGCCATTTGATCTACGCTGAGTACCACTGCCTTCAGCTGCATTTCCGCAGTGCCTCTCGCTGCGGCTTCGTGCGATGCTGCAATAGTGACAGCCTTATCAAGTGTAAGATCATTCTCTTCAAGTAGCCGCTTTTGTGTTCCTTCTTTCGACAACCCACACACGAATTTGTCTCTCAGTGCCTCTGTCAGGCTTTCCCCAAACTGGCAGTATTTCGCTAGCTTACGCAGTTCAATTAAATACTCCGCGTTGCTTTCCTCTTTCAGTTGCGTTCTCGCATAAAATTTAAATCGTTCCGCTAACATCAGCAGTGTGGGGTTCAAATGATTCTTCAGGACAGCAACAATTTTAGCGAAAGTCTGATCCGCCGGTTTAGCTGGTGATAGAAGATGCTTCAATAACCCGTATGTCTTCGCACCCATTGAGTTTAGTAAGGTTAGTGCTTTATCTTCCTCTGATATTTTATTTGCCTTACAATATATCTCTATGCGTTCTACATACGTGGCCCAATCTTCAACATCGGGATCGAAATCGTTGATGTTACCACGCTTAGGCATCCTCGCGATCTTCTTGAGAAACAAAAGAATTTTTTTTTTTCTTTTACAAAATGGCGGTTTTCCGCGCTTGTCTTCTTCCCCCGCCTCCGAAAATGGCGGCTTCCCGCATTTGCCTTTCTCCCCCACTGGCTGTAATGGCGATTGCCGTATTGCTGCGTTCGCCCTCCCCCAGCGGTTTTCAAATCGTGCCTCCCAGCCCCTCTTGCAGTCCGGTCCTTTCCCCCCGGCTGCGGATGAGTTCTCCGCGGTTTTTTTTTTAATTTTCTCCCGCGCCTTACGCTGACCCGGTCGCTGCGCCTCGCGGCTTCGGTAGCTGCCCGGCCTTTTTCACCGGTCGCGGTCGAGCTCTCTCTCGACGCTGTTGCGTCTCCCAGCCCGCTTGCAGTCCGGTCTTTCACACCGGCTGCGTTTGCATTCACCGCGGCTTCCGTGCCTTACTCTGCCCCAGTCTCAGCGCCTCTGGCCCCGACTTCTGTCCGGCTCTTTTCCCCGGCCGTGGTCGAGTTCTCCGCCCTTATATCCTCCGTTTTTTTTGTTATTTTCTCCCCTACTCACAGTCAACGTGGCCGACTTGCTGCTCGTCGCTGATCGGCTTACCCACCACCGTGATAGAAGGGATGATCACTGCCTGTTGCTGATGGAAGGCTTCGTGTCAGAATTCTTCCTTTGCTCTGCAGACCCGAGTCTTTTCTCAGCAGAATGATGAGGGCGGATGCCTCCTCTCGACGCCCGTTAAACTGCCTTGGATGTATCTCTGCCGCAGGGTAAGATCGTACTCGTCGCCACTGTTAAGTCTGTGTGTTATATTGAGAATTATTACACAGACCACAAGAGTAACTTTTAACAGGTCTTTACTAGTTGAAGGTCAGGGCGGAACTGCCCAATAAATCATTACACAGCACTTATATACCGGTGTGGTCACCACCGGTATTACAGTATACAGCAGCCAAGATAAAGTAGTGCAACCCTTAAAATAGTTCTCTTAAAGGTGGAACGGTTACATACACTACAGAGGCCAGGGACAGCAACGGGGGCAGGTGCTGGCAGGTGACCAGCAACAAAAATGACCGCCCGGCACCTCGCCTTTAATTAGCGCCGTCCCAGCCGCAGATAGGCCCCCCCTGACCCTGTCGAACATAGCGTCTGGCGGTAAGCCAGGGGGCGTTACCGAAGATCGCGCTGGGGCGCAAGTGGGGCACTGCACACGGCAATGACGTCATTGCCAGCGGCACAGCGCCACGGGGCGCGAACGGTTACTGCCACTGCTAACCTCCTGCTGAATTTCGCGGGAGGCGTTGGTGACGACGTGCCCTGGCGCTAGTTGCTTTGAGCCGCGTTGCTAACGGGAGGCGCAAAGCAACCAAATTTTTCCCTCTATATGTTTCAATGAGATTACCTCGTTCTTCTAAACTCCAGGGAGTATAAAAACAAAAAAGAAAGACTTGCACTTATGTAGCACTTTTCACGACCACCGGATGTCCCAAAGTGCTTTACAGCCAATGAAGTACTTTTGAAATGAAGTCACTGTTGTAAATGCAGCAGCCAATTTGCTCCCACAAACAGCAATGTGATAACAACCAGATAATCTGTTTTTGTTAAGTTGGTTGAGGGATAAATATTGGCTGGCATACCGGGGATAACTCCCCTGCTCTTCTTCGAAATAGTGCCATGGGATCTTTTACGTCCACCTGAGAGAGAAGACGGGGCCTCAGTTTAACGTCTCATCCACAAGACGGTACCTCCGACAGTGCAGCACTCCCTCAGCACTGCACTGAAGTGTCAGCTTAGATTTTTGTGCTCAAGTCTCTGGACTGGGACTTGAACCAACAATCTTCTGACTCAGAAGCAAGAGTGCTACCAACTGAGCCACGGCTAACGCTGTGGCCCATTCTACTCCATCTCTCCTCATAGGAAAACCCTTTCATCACAGGACTCTTTGCTACAAGATTTTGGACAGCAAAAATTTTACCATTTTACAGTAGCTGTAGGAAAAAAAAATTTTTTATATTCGTTCATGGGATGTGGGCATCGCTGGTAAGGCCAGCATTTATTGCCCATCCCTAATTGCCCTTGAGAAGGCGGTAGTGAGCCGCCTTATTGAACCGCTGCAGTCCGTGTGGTGAAGATATTCCCACAGTGCTGCTAGGGAGGGAGTTCCAGGAATTTGACCCAGCGACGATGAAGGAATGGCGATAGACTTCCAAGTCAGGATAATGTGTGACTTGGAGGGGAACTTGAAGGTGCTGGTGTTCCCATGTGCCTGCTGGCCTTGTCCTTCTAGGTGGTAGAGGTCGCCGGTTTGGGAGGTGCTGCCGAAGAAGTCTTGGTGAGTTGCTGCAGTGAATCTTGTAGATGGTACACACTGCAGCCACGGTACGCCGGTGGTGGAATGAGTGACTGTTTAAGGTGCTGGATGAGGTGCCAATCAAGCGGGCTGTTTTGTCTTGGATGGTATCGAGTTTCTTGAGTGTTGTTGGAGCTGCACTCATCCAGGCAAGTGGAGATTATTCCATCACACTCCTGACTTGTACCTTGTAGATGATGGAAAGTCTTTGGGGAGTCAGGTGATGAGACACTCGCTACAGAATACCTAGCCTCTGACCTGCTCTTGTTGCCACAGTATTTATGCGGCTGGTCCAGTTAAGTTTCTGGTCAATGGTGACCCCCAGGATATTGATGGTGGGGGATTCGGCGATGGTAATGCCGTTGAATGTCAAGGGCGGTGGTTAGACGCTCGCTTGTTGGAGATAGTCATTGCCTGGCACTTGCGTGGCGCGAATGTTACCTGCCACTTATCAGCCCAAGCCTGAATGTCATCCAGGTCATGCTGCATGCGGGCATAGACTGCTTCATTATCTGAGGAGTTGCGAATCAAACTGAACACTGTGCAGTCATCAGCAAACATCCCCACTTCTGACCTTATTGATGAAGCAGCTGAGGTTGGTTGGGCCTAGGACACTGCCCTGAGAAACTCCTGCAGCGATGCCCTGGGCCTGTGATGATTGACCTCCAACCACCACAACCATCTTCCTTTGTGCAAGGATGAGAACTGCTCTTCATTTACGCCTCTCTCTCAAGAACACATGGCAGAAGTCCATCACCCCCTTCCCTCAGCACAACGACACACTGCATCACTTCTCATTCTCATTACAAGCACGCATTCATCTCTTCCTCACTCTCTTCACACCAGCCACTAGCATCACTCTCCTCTGATTTGCTAGTCTTTATACAATCACCAACTTCTCTCAGGACTCCTTCCTCACGTCACACTCCACGCACTTGCTGCCCATTCAGCACCTCCTCATCCTGCTTGCATCTTGCTTCTCCTCCTTCTCAGCATATGCACAACCAGCAGAAGCCCCACATAGTGGCACTCTCCTTTCAGTAGCCACTAACTCTTGCCCTCTCTTTCTGCAGGACTAAACGATGACAATATTCATGAGAGGAGCAAGGGGAGGACCAGCTAACCCCATGATCCTGAGCGAGCTGGAGCAGCATGCCATGGAAATATGTGGGCCTGCCAGTGCCATGCGCATCGGGCATTTCGAGGTTGTGGGGCTTCATTAAGCAGGGTCTCTGAAAATTACTTGTACCCCTTCAGTAAGCACTGGTGAAACACACATTCAGCCAGCTTGACTACATCAAATTACATTGTGATACATGTTTTCTGCAACTGTGCAGCCTCCCATTGCCATCCTAACACTTGTCCCTTTTCTCTTCTTCTAGGTCCTTCTTAACAGCCAAAGCCCCCTCCCCTCCGCAAAGAAGACACCTCAGTGGAGGAGAATCCTTCTGAGGAGCCACTGCCATGTGCTCCATCACTCCCAAACACCAGCACAGAGATTAGCACCGTGGCTGAATTAGTGAGTGATGTAGAGGGGTCTGCACATAGCACTTGTGCACAGGAGCAGGTATTGGTAACAGGGACAGCCCAGGAGACAGCTTGTGAGGTCCTCTCCCAGCTTTGCTGAGGAGGACAGAGATACGAACTTCATGGGCCCAGCAATGAGAAAAAAAGTGCTGGCCTCACACAAGCAGTTGTACAAGGTATTGAAAGTCCTGCTAAGAAGTTTTACCACCAAGGCAGAAAGTATAGAGAAGCCTGCTTCCAGCCTGACTGGTGTCATCTCACATGGCTTCAGCACTCTGCAGTGTCAGCCTTTGCTCAGTGACTAGCACTCTCACCTGAGTCAGAAGTTTGTGGGTTCAAGCCCCACTCCAAGATTTGAGCCCATAATCTAGGCTGACTCTTCTGTGCAGTGCTGAGGGTGTGCTGCACTGTCAGAGGTGCCATCTTTCAGGTGAGATGTTAAACCAAGACAAGCAACGTCTGACCTCTCAGGTGGACATAAAAGATCCCACGACACGATTCAAAGGAGAGCAGGAGAATGTTCTGTCCAACATTTATCCCTCAACCAGCACCTAAGAACGATGATCTGGTCATTTATTTCATTGCTGTTTGTAAGCCCTTGCTGTGGGTGAATTGGAAGCCACCTTTCCCTACATTACACCAGTGGCTACACTTTAAAAATACTTCATTGGCTGTAAAGTGCTTTGGGATGTCCTGAGGTTGTGATATGTGCTTTATAAATGCAAGTCCTTTCTTTTACCTTGGAGATTGTGGCCACCTCCAGTGATGTTGCAGCCGGGCCCTCAGAACAGAAGTAAATGTTCACAAGATATGCAGCTCGAATGGTTACCAGGCAGACTCTGGGCTCACACCTGCGTTGTGCCTTGGAGAGACAGACTGGTGGATAGGTGCTTTCAAGGAGTCACTCATCTTCTGCTCTCGGCCCTCCTGCAGATCAGTGGATGTGTTGAGCCCCAGCCCCCTGGGAGTGACAGTGGCTCAGCGGGAGTGGCACATGTTACCCTCTCTCAGGATGTAAATAGGTTTGCTCCCTCGCCACCCCCTCAACTAGTACCCAGTATGGTGCCAGAAAGCCAGCTGGGCCAGACTGCCCTGGCAGAAGTCGAAGTGCCACAGTCTACAGCCGGGCCCGCTCAGGCTCGAGCACCCAGTCGTTTCCGGATAGGAGTCGCAAGGGTCCCTACATGAGCATCAGCAGCATTCCACCTGCTGAAGCCACTGCGGAAGCATCTCGTAGGGGTAGTAGAATGAGGAAAGCTTCTGTTTAGATAAGCACTCTGGGTTGAGCACTTCAATCTTCTCTTTCTGAATAAATTCATCAGCTTTTTCACATTTGGGAGTTTGGTGTATGGTCTCTTTTCATTGCAGCTTGTTAGTCTGCATTGTCAGAACATCACTGCTAAAGAGGTTGGCTGAATGGTTTCACTGTTCTTCAATGCAGAATGAAGGGAGTGGTGAAGGGGGTAACAAGGACTGTTAATGCAGAGCAGCTTTTTGTCACTTTCTAGGTGAGTGGATTAAAAAGGTCAACAAGACAGTTTCTGTATCAACTGATCCCTGGCCTCTCTGGCTTCCCCCTCACCTGCTATACTTTGACATGCCCAGTTGCTGCTTGACCTGAATTGATGAGGCTGCTGTTGCTGCTCCTGTTCAGCCAACTGTCCCTCTAATCAGAGTACATAAGCAATACAGGCACCCATGACAAGCAGAGAGGCCTAGAAATTCGGTGGGCTACGCCACCAGTTAGCGCCTAAAGAGGGCACTCAGTGGCTTTAGCGCTACTGGCCACGCCTCCCGCGATATTTAGCGGGGCGCTAATGGCGGCGTTAGCCTGTAGCGCTGCGCCGCCACCGATGACGTCATCGGTGTGCACAGTGCCCCGCTACTGCCCCGATCGCGATATTTAGTCGCACCCGCCTCTGTAACGCCGGTCGCAAATCGCGCCCGGTTCACGGGGCCTACCTGTGGCGGTAGTGGTGCAAATTAAGGTGCAGGTGCGGGTCGGACATTTTTTCGGTGGCCGCCTGCCAGCACCTCCGTCCCCGGCCTCCTGATCCCCCCCCCCCCCCCCCCGCCCCGGCAGTGCCGGCTGTGTCCGGAGAGCCCGGCACTTCTCCTCGTTGCCGGGCTCTTTTGCCGGCACTCGCGATCGGTCATCGCGCTGGTGCAGGCCCCTCCCCCTTAAGAAGGGGAGGAAGGCCTGCAGTACTGCAGCGCGCCGTGCCGCAGCATGTGGCGCTGTGGCATGTTGCGCTGCGATATTCAGTTTCAGCGCCCCAAGAGGGACGCGGGGCGCCTCGAGCAGCGCCCCGCATCCATCTTGGGGCGCTCAAAATGAATTTCCGGCGGGCGCAACAGCTCTGATCGCAGCGGTAATTCCGGCGCCCAGGGGCGCCACCGAATTTCTAGGCCAGAGTGCTTAGTCAGGGTGAGTGAAGCCACAAAAATGAGAAAACGTTAATGTGGTAGCTTACCAATGCCTTGGGAATCGAATAAGTTCTACAGCACGGGCATCTCTGTAAACCTCTGCCTTCAGGTAAGTTCGCCGTTAAATTCTTTAGTAGTTCTGGTCAGTCAGTTTCTGAGACCAGTCAGGTTTTACTGAGCGGGTTGGCCCCTGGGCAGGACTTCCGCCCAGCCCATTTAAAATAGCATCAAGGCCCCAATGACATCATGGGACCCCGACTTGCATATATTTATTAGGTACCCACCATTTTCCAGGTAAGGCAAGTTTCACAATTTTAACCACTCACCTTCCCTGTTCCCGCTGGGTGCGTAGGGTTAAAATCAGGGCCATATTGTCTGCTCCTGATGGTGTAATAATTCATTCAAAAAGCTATCCGAAGGGTTCTCTGATGACTTAGTTGGTAAAGTCAGTTGTATCTTGTGCCATTCAGACCAGAAGGTCCCAAATTCCTAGAAATAGTAGATGCATTACTGGTCATCTTTTAAATTCTATAGGCTCTGGAACAGTTCCCATGGATTGGAGGATAGCTAATGTAACCTCACTATTTAAAAAAGGTGGTAGAGAGAAAACAGGGAATTATAGACCGGTAAGTCTGACATCGGTAGTGGGGAAAATGCTAGAGTCCATTATAAAAGATGCACTTGGAAAACAGTGACAGGATCGGACAAAGTCAACATGGATTTACAAAAGGTAAATCATGCTTGACTAATCTACTGGAATTTTTTGAGGATGTAACTGGTAGAATAGATAAGGGAGAACCAGTGGATGTGGTGTATTTGGACTTTCAGAAGGCTTTTGATAAGGTCCCGCATAAGAGATTAACGTGCAAAGTTAAAGCACACGGGATTGGGGGTAAGGTACTGTCTTGGATAGAGAACTGGTTGGCAGACAGGGAGCAAAAAGTTGGAATAAACGGGTCTTTTTCCGAGTGGCAGGCAGTGACTAGTGTGGTACTGCAGGGATTGGTGCTAGGACCCCAGCTATTCACTATATATATAAATGATCTAGACAAGGGAACTAGATGTAATATAGAAAACATAGAAACATAGAAGATAGGAGCAGGAGTAGGCCATTCGGCCCCTCGAGCCTGTTCCGCCATTTAATGAGATCATGGCTGATCATCCAAATTCAGTACCCTGTCCCTGCTTTCTCCCCATATCCCTTGATCCCTTTAGCCTTAAGAAATATATCTAACACCTTCTTAAATATATTTAATAAGTTGGCCTCAACTGCCTTCTGTGGTAGAGAATTCCACAAGTTCACCACTTTCTAGGTGAAGAAATTCCTCCTCATCTCAGTCCTAAATGGCTTACCCCTTATCCTTAGACTGTGACCCCTGGTTCTGGACTCCCCCGACATCGGGAACATCCTCCCTGCATCTAGTCTATCTAGTCCTGTTAGAATTTTACATCTCCAAGTTTGCAGACGACACAAAGCTGGGTGGGCATGTGTGCTGTGAGGAGGATGCAGAGAAACTCCAGTATGATTTGGACAGGTTGGGTGATTGGACAGATGCATGGCAAATGCAGTATAATGTGGATAAATGCGAGGTTATCCACTTCGGTGGCAAAAAGAGGAAGACAGATTATTATCTGAACGGCAATAGATTGGGAAAAGGGGAAGTGCAACGAGACCTGGGTGTCCTTGTGCACCAGCCGCTGAAGGTAAACATGCAGGTGCAGCAGGCGGTTAAGAAGGCAAATGGTATGTTGGCCTTCATAGCGAGAGGATTCGAGTACAGAAGCAAGGATGTCTTGCTGCAGTTATACAGGGCCTTGGTGAGACCACACCTTGAGTATTGTATGCAGTTTTGGTCCCCTTATCTGAGGAAGGATGTTCTTGCCATGGAGAGAGTGCAGCGAAGATTCACTAGACTGATACCTGGGATGGCAGGAATGACGTATGAGGAGAGATTGGGTTGATTAGGCTTATATTCGCTAGAGTTTAGAAGAATGAGAGGGGATCTCATTGAAACTTATAAAATTCTAATAGGACTAGACAGACTAGATGCAGGAAGGTTGTTCCCGATGGTGGGGGAGTCCAGAACCAGGGGTCACAGTCTAAGGATAAGGGGTAAGCCATTTAGGACTGAGATGAGGAGGAATTTCTTCACCCAGAGAATGGTGAACCTGTGGAATTCTCTACTACACAAAGCAGTTGAGGCCAATTCATTAAATATATTCAAGAAGGAGTTAGATATATTTCTTAAGGCTAAAGGGATATGGGGAGAAAGCAGGGACAGGGTACTGATTTTGGATGATCAGCCATGATCTCATTAAATGGCGGAACAGGCTCGAGGGGCCGAATGGCCTACTTCTGCTCCTATGTTCTATGTTTCGATTTGATTCCTAGTCTGTGCTCAGTTAACTGAAGTTAGCCCAGGCAGCTATTTTAATGCTACAGTTAGACTTAGCACTCCGTTGGATAGCAAGAGGAAAAATCAGGCAGGGTTTCGACTCCTGATCATTATCTAATGATCCCTGCTGAAAAGTGCGTGTGTATGTGGACAGTGGGTGAAGACAAGATTGGGCCCTGTGGTCAAAGAGCCTCCCACACTCATTGTGTAAGCTCAGACATGAAGACTGGCTATTGAACAAGGTATGAAAGGATGCCTGGCATCCTTGAAACAATGCTCCAGCAGTCAAGAATGAGGGAAGAGAATTGGCAAAGAAAAACATGTTTTGGGGTCTTGATTTCATTATGCATATAGCACCATAAGATGAGAACTGATCACTGGTCTGTCTTCCTACCGGACCAGTTACCAAAAAACATCAACAAATTTTTAGGCTTAACTAAAAGGATTAACATGACCTAGAAAAACAAATGTGTTCTTTATATCGGAGTGCACTTGTGTGGGACAAAAAGGAACAAAGTTTGTTGGTTCGGAGAATTTATTACACTACAGTTTTTCTGTTGTTTGCAGCTACAGAGTGATCTCGATCAAGAATACCAAGACAAGTTTAAGAGGCTGCCTCTGGAAATCCAAGAATTTGTACAGGATACACTGAAAGGAAAATTCAGTGAAGATGGAGACCACAGCGCTCCACCTCCCTCCCTAGCTCCAGATAATGGGAAATTGAACCACAAGTCATGCTCAACTGATGATGATTTAGAAGACACTAAGTCAGATAAAGTGTTTGATACCTCATTTTAATAGGCAGATCCCATCTTTAAACTGCATTGATCTATTGTATTTATGGGCTGCTACACAAAGGATGTAGACAGGAGAATAACTGCTTGAGTACATGTTTGTGCTCTGGAAGACCTATTCAAACATACAGTACAGTGTCAGGATCATGTGTGTGTACATTCTGTTCAAGTGCCAGTGCGAAACTAATTGTACAGTGCCACACATTACATTTGAAAACCATCAAAGAGGAACTTGAGATCCACAGTACTTAATAGGCGAAGCTCAACAGCCATGTATTCATAACATTGCATGTTTGCACTGTGTTGTAAGAAACCTTTGCTTTAGCTGCAAGCACAGGTGTGCCATTGTCTGTGCTTTATACATAAGTACACTTACCTAAGTAATTGTACATTGCTGCATACTTTAACGTCGGCATTGCTGAATTAAGAATGCTGCTTAATATAATGGGAGTTTTGGTTGTGCAATTCTAAAACTTTCTGTATCAGCTTTGTTCAGTATATTAAAGGGAAACAAGTTTCAGGGATGCATGCATGATGGAAGTATTGTGGTTATCACTGTGGATACTTTAAAATATAATTGTAAGGAGCAGTTTTGTTGTGGAGTTCGTGCTGTAATGTACTTTGATAGCTTTGCAGGGTAAAAAAAGCGTATTTGACTTGTGTGTACAAAGTAGAGTTACATTGATATCACAGTTTTTCTAAACCAAGGTTATTATTACAAGTTAATGTGAGTGACGTAACAGAAAGTCCTTATATCCAACTGCACAAGTAATATATTGTAACTTGTTACACATCTAAGACATTTGTAAGATTTTTTTTGTACAATACAAGTGGTTGTAAATATCTTGAAGGGAGAAATGCAAGCAAGTCATTGTATTGATGTGTATGTATGCACTTTGTGAATGAAATTTTAATTTCAAAATTAAACACTGAAAATGCGATATTGTTGATGGTTAATCAACACTGGTAACTTTAGCAAGCATTGGTATAATGAATAGTCACCTAAACAAATTGTGCAACCTGAGTTCTTTGACATTATTCACTCTTTGCCATATATCCAGTACATAACAGATACAGGTATTGCAGCAGTTGAATTGACAGGAAAAATAGTTCAAGGTTTAAGGAACTATTTTATGGTAAGAACCTTTCAATGTCATAATGGTTGCTCAAAAAATGAAATGCATAAATCTAAAGACTCTTGTATTTCCATTGCATTCAGTACGTATAATTATTCTGAGTGAAAACATTTCATTGCCATTATTTGGTGCAGTATTTGTCTAATAAGATGTTTCAGTAAAACATTCAAACATCTCTTTATTTTTATACGACTTAACATGCTATTTTAATGAAAACCCTACCAGTGTTGGGTCTAGCCATTTAAATGCTCATTATTTATAATGGGGCATTTCTCATTTTTTACTTTTCATTGCTTTTAACAGCGTGACAGATTATTGCAAAAATAGAAATTCATAGTTTTATTCAGTCTGTATCACACCCTATAGTTTTCAACAGTTGCAACAGAAAAGATATATAATATACACATACAAACATACCCATTATATTTGTTGTTTAACGTTACTTGAATTAGATTTGTTGAATCTAACAAAACTAAGAAGGGGTCTATATGGTGTGAGAGTCTTGTGCCTTTAAAGTGTTTGCCTTGTTCTGTATCTGTCTAAGTAGAATATTCAAAGTACTTATTGTGGAAATCTGTATTTATGGACTTCTGTACTGAACTAGGTTGTATGTGCACTTCATGTAACAACTGCAAACACTACTGCTTGTGTTCAGCATTAAATGCGGGTCATTTTTGGATTAGGACGTTTAATGGTGTTTCACGAACTTTAGCTCGTACATCAGATCTAGACAAATCATAAAGTGTGTAGTAACATCGAGTGAAACGTAACCCTGTTTATCTCATGAATCATATTAAATGGATGGTCTGTGCTCTAATATTGTTAAATTGTTTTGATTTAAAGTTGACTGTAGAATAACAAAACGTGACAAAGGGAATACTTAACATAAAAAGGATGTAAATAATATTGTCTTTAACAATGATAATGTGTTCTGAAATGCATATTCAAATTTTGTATGAATTCTATGCAATTTTCTGGCATGATGTTTCTTCCACGAGTAATTTTATGTGCATTCATCAGTTACAATGGAGAAATAAACATTCTTTAAACATGAATTTCTCTGTGTCAGCTGCTATTTAGCATTCTTTAAAAAAAGACAAATCCATTTAGTTTGAGAAAATACACTGCCAAACACAGTAATAAATAGCATGTGTACAAGCAGCTACTGTGTCAGCTCCTTACAACAATGCAAATTTGGGAGATAATAGCATGAAAACATAGGTTACTTGTTTTTGTAACAAATGTTTCACAAAATATAGCATGCAGAAATTGGGCCCTTTGGTGAAGTTATAAAACCGTGTCAGATTTAACACTTTAGTTACTTCCATAGCACTCTGCAATGTTTGCAAATTGAGCAAGAACTAAATGCAGTAGGCTTTGAGCACATCGGATCCCCACTGAATCTCCCAGAATTACTTAATTATGTAAGTGCAGCGAGGAACCCAGTATGTAATACACCAGTCACTAGGGGTCAAGTTTTGGGGACAGAACATCTAGTGCTGCTCAACAGATTTTAAAGGCCTACAGCGGCAGTTTAAATGGGAGAAGGTTTTTGGTGGATCTAAGTTTGACCATTTTAGAAATCATTGCCACTTGTAATACCCCAGTTTGCTGCTGCATCATCAGAGGTGCTGATGGAAGAGGTTCAGAAAAGAGGGGAGGGACTGCTTGGCAGTGCAAGGCACCATCCACAAGAGGAGTCATACAGATTGCATGAGAAGAGGTAGGAGTCCAAGTCAGTACTGCTTCCATCATGCAAAGGACCTGGCTGCAATTATTGAAGAAGTTTAAAGACGTCAGCAAATCAGTCAAGGTAAATCTATTCACCATGATCTTATAACATGTAGATTGGCAAAGTATGCATGGCTTGCCCTCTCATTCAGACTATCTCAGATGCTTACCATGCATGCCCATCTACTGCAAGGGTGTACTTTGCAATAACAAGCTGTAACTCTTGCCATGCTGATATACTTAAAGGGTTTCCCTCCAAAAATATTAACAACAGAATCTAGCTGCAGGGTGCATATACATGTACTCACCTCTACAATGGGATACAGGATGGCTACTTGAGGGTCGCTATCTGCCCTAATATTTCCAACCTTTCAACACTGCTTGTTGTACAAGATGCAGATAACAAGAGGAAACATCTGGAAAGAGCTTTTTATTATGGGATGAGGGCCCTGTAATGCAAAGCTTTTTCAGTTCCTTCAAAGGAGGTCACAGTGGAAATCATTGGCTTGAGTGGAAT
The DNA here is from genome assembly GCF_052327205.1 of Somniosus microcephalus. Lineage (NCBI taxonomy): Eukaryota > Metazoa > Chordata > Chondrichthyes > Squaliformes > Somniosidae > Somniosus > Somniosus microcephalus. Next base: position 142,647,919 of record NC_140989.1, on the reverse strand, counting down.
GGGGAAGGGTGAAGTCAGAGGACTCGTCAAACTCAAGAGCCAGTTCGATTCTCCTGTTCATTTCACCCTACTCACTTTCATTAACTTACTAACTCACTGCACTCCAAGCATGCGCTCAATCACAATGGATATGATCCAGTATGGCCCAGATTTTGCAGGAGCAGGGCATCTCGCGGCGTGCCCCGTTAGTTAAACTTGTTTGTGCACGTTTAGATTTTAAAAATCTTTACCTGCAAAGTTGCTGGAAGTGCGAGCTGATAACAGCGCAGCGAGGTCAACAGGGAATCTGGGACATTGGTGAACAACGGGACATACAGTCTATCTCCTTAACCAATGAGATTTAAGGATTGAGAAATCAACAGGTGAAGGAGGGTGAATTAGAGTGGGTGAATTCAATGTCAAATTAGGTACAGAAAGAGAAATAAAGAGAGGGAAATAAAGATTGGATTAAGAGAGAGAGAGAGAAAAGACAAATGAAAAGTAAGAAAAACAATTAATTTAAAATTTGACATTTTTAAAATCTCCAACAATTCACACCCTGATGGAATGAGACTCCACACTTATAATTGTTCACTTTCTGGGCAAGAGAGTCATTGGCAGCCATTAACAATTATGTAATTTAAAGGGTACTTATACCATTAATTACTAGACTTAACTTTCAGTGGCAAGTTTAATGGACAATTAACGTGCAAGTGCAGCAACTTCATGAAAATCACAGGGAGGTTAAGTGTAAGATGTAATTTTCATGAAGCTAACGGCAGAGCAGCACAAGTCACCCAGCAACTTGTGGCGATTTGTAATTCACGGGGTAGCTCTCCCTCACCATAAGTTGCTGAACAATTTGCGCATTAATAACGGCGTGTATCGTTCAGACACCCTTACTTTCTCGGCAAATTCTGGGCCATTGTTGCCACATAAGCAATTGGATGGGGTGTTATACAGGCAACATTATAATATATGTTCCTGTTCTCTTTCTATAGCTGTGAAATAAGAAGCTAGTGCCAAGTCTCAGTGTTGCAACATGGGACATGTTGGAACATGGAGAAGGAAGAGGCAGAGAGGTTGACGGGAAATTAAGGCTAGCTTAGCATTAGCTTATGAGGCAAATGAACTAGCTTGGTGTTTAAATTAGTATTTCCTTACAGCTAGACTAGTCATTAGTTTCAAGGTCTCCATTAACTGTTGAATAAAGAAAGTTTGTAGGAAGCTAAAAACAAAGATTAGGGAACCTAAGCCTTGTTTCTGTCTAATTAGAATAGGACTAGGCACAATGGGGCACCATCATAATAATACATAGGTAGTGTGTGTGTAAGCTGGTTAGCAATAGTTAATTGAACAAAAGGCATTGTGCCTGGATCTTAAAAAAAAACTTGCCAAATAAGAGCTTTTTAGATAGTTGCCTAAAAACTAGATTGGACATACAGCTGCAAAACAGTATAATAACTGAGACTCCCATGTTCACACAGAAAAGCTGGCCAATTAAGAGTTGGCAGCAAATGAGATAAGGGACCAGTTACATGCCATGAAGCTTATTCTTTGGGCTAGGCTGGCTGTAATGGAAATGTACTGGAGGGGAGTGGCCACGTTAAGTCAGGTGACAGAAGAAATCCAATCAAGGGAAAAGAGGCAGATTTGAGTTCATTACAGGCACAGAATGATATAAAAACAGACATTTGGGCCCCGATTTTCCCCCAGCCACTAGGCGGGGTTTCAGGCGTGTGGGGGGGAAAATCCCGAATTTGGGGGTCCCGACACCATCCCGGCCAAAACCCCGCCCCACGTAAGTTTCAGGGGCGGCGGGTACCCGCCCTGCACTGGGACCCGCCGAAACCAGGCGGAAAGGGATTAGTGCCAATTAACTGCCTGTTAACAGGTATTTTTCAGGCAGTTTTTAGCCTAATCCCTATTTTGAGGGGTTTCGTGTGGGTTTCCCGATGGCTCCAAACCACGCCAGGTTAGAGCAATCGGGCCGTCGGGTTGAAGGAGTTGGAGGGGTTGCGATGTTGGCGCTCAGGTGTGTGATGGGTGCATGAGTGTAAAGGTAAGTGTGTTTGGTGTGTCTAAAGTGTGTGTAACCCCTTCACGGTTCTCTAGATATATGTGAGATGTGGTCTCTGTTGTAGACAGTATTCTATAGTCCAGTAAGGAGATCACTACTACAATGGCTTAATTCTAATTATCTTACTTTATAGTTTTAACGTCAGACAGTATAAGAAGATTACGGGTCAATGACCTAAATTAGACATTTGCATACATTAGAATGAATCTAGACATAATAAACATACATTCTCCATTTATATGGATTCAAAGGAGAATCTGTCCCTGTGTCCAAATTCGAGTGCACTCTTTCGTTGGCGCGCTTAAGTTGGAGCCCATGGTATGTATAATGTCTGCAAGACTTACGACTCCGAACCCCTTCGTTGAATTCTCTTCACGAGCACTGAATCCCACTTTGAGTTCTGGATGCAGAGCTACTAATACGAAGGGCGGCGGCCGAGTTTGGAAGCCTGGGACGGGATGCGGCAGCCATTTGCCTCCTGAGCCCTCTTTTCAGAGCTCCTGCCCTCTTTTCTTCCAGTCGCTCCCGTTTTTGGGCTTCGCTCTTTTAAACTGCCGGGCTCTGCTCCCGCTCTCGCTCTTTTAAAAAAAACCGACTCCACCCCTTTCTCCTGGGGTTTCTGCCTGGAGACTGCGCAGCCTCACTGTCTGCAACAGTTGATACTGGTGCAGAATTATGGAAAGTCTGCTCTTAGTCACATTGTGTCCTTAAAAGTTCTTGCCGTACCTTCACATGGGCAACTTTAACCCAGGGATTTATAACAATGATAATACAGTGTCTAAGTTAAAGATTGATAACCATACTTAGCGTACATAACATTTCCAGTGGGTATTACATGTGTAAAGAACTTTTACTTACCTGTGCTTACCTTCACAGCCTTTCTTCCTGTAGCCGTCGGGAGCGCATCACTCAGCCGGAACTGAAAGCTGAACGGCTGCGATCTGTCAAAAGTGACAGCCTTCAGCTTTGAGTGCCGGTAAGAGTTCTAACTGAGTCTGTGCAGAATGACTCATGTCAGAACTCAGACTGTCAGTGTTTGACAGCTTCAAACAGCTGTCAAACACTGATATTTCATCTGTCAAAAACTCTTGACAGATGAAATTGCAGTCTGTGACGTCACCTGTTGCCGGGTGGCCCTTAATTGGCCTGCTGAGCCCGCTGGGTGGGCTCAGCAAGGTCAATCAAGGGAAAATCGCACGGATTGGCCGGACGTCGAAGTAGGCGGGTCAAAAACCCGAAAGGGGAAGTCCCGCCTTCTTCCCGACAGGTTCGGGAAAATCTACCCGTTTGTGTTTTATAGAGTTGAGTACAATGTTAGGATGCATGCTTACATCTGTTGTACTCTGTCAATCTACTCCGCTTGTAAATTGCTTTGCATGCTGAAGGAAGAAATAAAGATACTGAACCTGAAGCAACAACTTTTTTCATTACTACTCAAGTAAAGAGACAACGTGGGTCTCTTTACTAACTTTATTTACTTCACCCAGTTCCACAGAAGAAGCCAACACCTCACAGCATCCCGAGTTACTCACTCCTCCTGGTGTAACCACCAGGATAGGTACATCCACCTGTCGAAGACGGGTAGTGAGGAGGGATTTAGGATTTAGGAGTGAAGCACTGGGAATTGAGTGAGGAGGAGCAAGTGTAGGTAACAGTGGAAAAGCAGGACCCTGATAGCCACAGAACCAGTTCATGTCATTCCTCAGCTGCACAGCCTCAGGATTTAAAACTAGGATGCAGTCTGAGCACCAAAATGTTATGCAGTCATTAGAAGATGTATGAAACAACACCCTGTAAGATCTAATTGTAATGGGAAGGAGTCGATTAGCTGCCTTTGTGCACAGAATGCAAGTACTGCAGACTACCACAGAGCACAAGGCATCTCCAGGGCCACCTGCAACAGAGACCCAGTGACAACCGTTTTAAGCCTGGTCAGAATGTCAATGTTCAGATTGCTACTATGGAGGCCTTGGGTTTCAACCTATAACAGGGTCTCTCATCTGGTTTCACTATGCTGGGGGATCAGATAGAATGTGCTATTATGAAGAGAATCGCTGCCCAGAGGTCAGCTCCTGAGCAGATTTGCAACCCCTCCCTCGCTTCCCTTCGCTCTCCTACAAGCAATGCACCATACTTCATAAACATCCTTCTCCTACTGCCACACTCTGCAGCTCCTGCTCTCCTCACTGGCTCAGTTCCCCACACCTCTGTCATCTTTCACACAAAATCTACACTATTCTACCTGGCAACACACATTCTCAGAACAAGACTACAACTAGCAGACATCCTTCTGTCTTGCAGGAGAAGCTGGTCGGCAATATGTGGGTGCAGGCAGCGACTGGAGGAAGCCAAGGTCACATCCATGTCCTGTCCTTAGTCAAGGAGGAGGTGCTGGGCGTTGTGGGTAGGAGCAAGTCATGGACGTGGAGACTGGACCATCTGGAGGAGAATTCCCACAGGGTCTCTTCACATTTTACCCTTTGTTTCCCTTATCACTTGTATCTCACCCTACAAACTCTGCGTGACAAAGTGCAGCTACTTCAAGCAGCCAATTATCTCTCTCTGCTTACCCTTGACACTAAAAGCTCACCCTTGTCCCTCTCTTCCATTTCAGGTGCAGAAAATGAGGGAACACAGGAAGAGGAGAGCAGCACCTATAATGAAGAACCGTCACCTACTTTGAGCAAGCACCAGCTCAGAGAATGGCACCACTCGTAGTTTAGAGTGTAGGCTAGAGGGGTCTTCATGTGGCCAGCACACATTAGTTGGGGCGAGAGGATCTGATGGCACAGGAAGCAGCTCGCCAGAGGGCAATCTCACATCCTAGCCCTGCTGCAAAGGACTCAGATGCTCACCTCAGGGTCCCAAAGTGTAGAAGAAGGCTGATGGCTGTACTCCAGGTACAGCTGAATGGTCTTCTCCTGTCCTATGTTCCTGTGTATTTTAGACCACAGCATAGTTTTGCTTGCTAGGGACTGAGAAGTTAGGCAAAAGTTATTTTAAAGGGCATGGTACAGTAATATAAACAAAAGTGTTTTATATCATACTTAACCAATGTTGTGTTTTGGGGGTATTACATGAGCTACACCTTTCCAACATTTGCTCCTTTTCAGCCATTGTAGACCAGGACTAGCAGCCTTCTACCACTACTAATAACCCAGAGTAAGACAACATATCACAGCACCTTGCATCCATCTTACCAGCACATCTACATAATCCCAGAGGATGCAGTTAGTAAGCATTATGGGCTGGCATCAGTTGAGGCAGAGTGCACTGGTGAGGTAGACAGGAGTAGGAACCTGCTCACTGAATGGCCACAGGGTTTCCAACAATATCCCTGTATTTTGTCAAACGCAGAAGTGTGGTGAAATTGGACAGCCATGTCATGCTTCTGTTGTTTGTTAGCGAGAAAGGAAATTAAAGTGCTGGCCATGCTGATCAATGCATTAGCCAGCTGTTTGATGATTGTTATGGCCATCACATTACCTTAGTGCTAGCCCAGAATAAGCCAGATGCAGATAGGTTGAGGGTGGTGGTGACCTACACTGCTACAGGAAGTGCCTGTGTTGCAGGTTGGCTGCAGATAGCCTTGCAGCAGATGGCAAAGCTCTGCAACTAGAGCCATCTTTTGTTTCTTAACGTCCCATTACCATCTCCTTTTGCCTTGTACCATCATCCCTTTTGTCTCTTAATCTCTCCTGCCTTCCATCCTATCACAGGCCTTCCCTTTTGTTCTTTCCTCCCCTCCCCCCTTTCCCTGCCCCTACACTTGCTAAAAAACCTGTTCCATCTCCAGCTTTTTCCAGTTCTGACGAAGGGTCATCGACCTGAAACGTTAACTCTGTTTCTCTCTCCACAGATGCTGCCTGACCTGCTGAGTGTTTCCAACATTTTCTGTTTTTATCTCTACAACTAGATTCTAGCCAACCCAGAAGCTGTGGAGGTAGTTGTTCTCAGTCATTGTCAGGTAAGTATCCCAAGGGCTCATTGATGGCATTATGACAGGAGTAGCCAGTATAGCTCAGGGGCCTGCTGGTATCCCTAACATGCCTTCTTTCATCATGTACCACGTTAACCATGAAATAAAATATCTTTAGGGAATTTTAACCCAGCTTTAACTTTAACTTGACTTGTCAACTACCACAGAACTCTGTCGCCTCCCCATGAAACTATCGGAATGTCGTAAAAACCCATCTGGTTCACTGATGTCCTGTAGGGAAGGAAATCTGCCGTCCTTAGCCGGTCTGGCTTATATGTGACTCTAGACCTACAGCAATGTGGTTGGCTCTTAACTGCCCTCTGAAATGGCCTAGCAAGCCACTCAGTTGTACACAACCGCTACGATGAACAACAATAAGAATAAAACCGGACGGACCACCCGGCATCGACCTCGGCACTGGCATCAGACACGACAATGGTACACACAGCCCAGCCGACCCTGCAAAGTCCCCCTCACTAACATCTGGGGACTTGTACCAAAATTGGGAGAGCAACAGCCTGACATAGTCATACTCACAGAATCATACCTTTCAGCCACTGTCCCAGATTCCTCCATTACCATCCCTGGATATGTCCAGTCCCACCGGCAGGACAGACTTACCAGAGGTGGCAGCACACTGGTATACAGTCGGGAGGGAGTGGCCCTGGGAGTCCTCAACATTGACTCTGGACCCCGTGAAGTCTCATGGCTTCAGGTCAAGCACAGGCAAGGAAACCTCCTGCTGATTACCACTTACCGCACTCCCTCAGCTGATGAATCAGTACTCCTCCATGTTGAACACCACTTCACACTTAGGACACCTTCCATCGTGTTGTGTAGCACTACTACCGTGCTAAATGAGATAGATTCAGAACAGATCTAGCAGCTCAAAACTGGGCATCAATGAGGTGCTGTGGGCCATCAGTGGCAGCAGAATTGTACTCCACCACAATCTGTAACCTCATGGCCCGGCATATCCCTCACTCTACCATTACCATCAAGCCAGGGGACCAACCCTGGTTCAATGAGGAGTGCAGAAGAGCATGCCAGGAGCAGCACAATGCGTACTTAAAAATGAGGTGCCAACCTGGGGAAGCTGCATCACAGGGCTACATGCATGCTAAACAGCTGAAGCAGCATGCTATAGACAGAGCTAAGCGATCCCACAATCAACGGATCAGATCAAAGCTCTGCAGTCCTGCCACATCCAGTCATGAATGGTGGTGGACAATTAAACAACTAACGGGAGGTGGAGGCTCCAGGAATATCCCCGAGTGCAAAAGACAAGGCTGAAGCTTTTGCCGAGTGGATGATCCATATTGGTCTCATCCTGAGGTCCCCACCATCACAGAAGCCAGTCTTCAGCCAATTCGATTCGCTCCACATGCTATCAAGAAACGGCTGAGTGCACTGGATACAGCAAAAGCTATAGGCCCTGACAACATCCCGGCTGTCGTGCTGAAGACTTGTGCTCCAGAACTAGCCGCGCCTTTAGCAAAGTTGTTCCAGTACAGCTACAACACTGGCATTTACCTGACAATGTGGAAAACTGCACAAGTAGGTCCTATCCACAAAAAGCAGGACAAATCCAATCCGGCTAATTACCGCCCCATCAGTCTACTCTCAATCATCAGCAAAGTGATGGAATGTGTCTTCGACAGTGTTATCAAGCGGCACTTACTGAACAATAACCTGCTCACCAATTCTCAGTTTGGGTTCCGCCAGGACCACATGGCTCCAGACCTCATTACAGCCTTGGTCCAAACATGGACAAAAGAGCTGAATTCCAGAGGTGAGGGAAGAGTGACTGCCCTTGACATCAAGACAGCATTTGACCAAGTGTGGCATCAAGGAGCTCTAGTGAAATTGAAGTCAGTGGAAATCAGGGGGCAAACTCTCCACTGGCTGGAGTCATACCTAACACAAAGGAAGATGGTTGTAGTTGTTGCAGGTCAATCATCTCAGCCCCAGGACATCAGTGCAGGAGTTCCTCAGGGCAGTATCCTAGGCCCAACCATCTTCAGCTGCTTCACCAATGACCTTCCCTCCATCATAAGGTCAGAAATGATGATTGCACAGTGTTCAGTTCCATTCGCAACTCCTCAGATAATGAAGCAGTCCATGCCTGAATGCAGCAAGACCTGCATGACATTCAGGATTGGGCTGATAAGTGGCAGGTAGCATTGGCGCCACACAAGTGCCAGGCAATGGCTATCTCCAACAAGCGAGAGTCTAATTACCGCCCCTTGACATTCAACGGCATTACCATTGCCGAATCCCCCACTACCAACATCCTGGGGGTCACCATTCATCAGAAACTTAACTGGACCAGCCGCATAAATATTGTGGCTACAAGAGCAGGTCAAAGGCTGGGTATTCTGCGGAGAGTGTTTCACTGCCTGCCTCCCCAAAGCCTTTCCACCATCTACAAGGCACAAGTCAGCAGTGTGATAGAATACTCTCCACTTGCCTGGATAAGTGCAGCTCCAACAACACTCAAGAAGCTCGACCCCATCCAGGACAAAGCAGCCCGCTTGATTGTCACCCCATCCACCACCTTAAACATTGCCTCCCTGCACCACCAGCGTACCGTGGCTGCAGTGTGTACCATCTACAAGATGCACTGCAGCAACTCGCCAAGTCTTCTTTGGCAGCACCTCCCAAACCCGCGACTTCTACCATCCAGAAGGACAAGGGCAGCAGACACATGGGAACATCACTACCCCCAAGTTACACACCATTCTGACTTGGAAATATATCACCGATCCTTCATCATCACTGGGTCAAAATCCTGGAACTCCCTCCCTAACAGCACTGTAGGAGTACCTTCACCACACAGACTGCAGCGGTTCAAGAAGGCGGCTCACCACCACCTTCTCAAGGGCAATTAGGGATGGGCAATAAATGCTGGTGCCCACATCCCAGGAACAAATAAAAAAAAGTCTTGTCACTTCTGTGCTCCATTAAAAGATTGTATTGTAAGAGTTCCCTTTCATGTCCTTTCTTCTTGTTCTGCTGAAATCTTGTAAATGCATCATTTACATTTTACCTTGCGATGATTTTTCCGGACAATATTTGGCTATTTTTGTTTCCAACCGAAATATTCCTTACTTGTTCCAATAGCAAATTTAAAATAAAAAGCGGAAACACAGAAGAACCCAAAGGCCATCAGCAGTAAGATACTGTTACAGCGAACATAAAAAAATCTCTGCCCCTTTAAGAGCTTTGTGAAGGGAGCCTACCTTTACACCCACTCCAGATGAGTGAGCACAGCACACAGAATGATCCCAACCAATACAGGCGAGGAATTGTGCTGTCCTATATTTGCACGCTTGAAAGCCGTCTTAATTTCAAGTGAAGCTCTTGTACATTTTGTGCTTTAGGCTAGCCTGAAAGATCACTGGAAGATCACGTACTGCACTAATTCAGTGGGTTCTGATTTCCTGGTATCCACTCTCTTGTTCCACACTGGTGGACCTGAAATTTTTTGTCAATGGTTGTAATGTATGTACCTTTAAGGGAGAGAACTACTTTTTACAGCTACTGTATACTGTACTACCGGCAGTGACCACGCCTGTATATAAACCCTGAGTAGTGATCTGTATAGTTAGTTCTAGAGTAACCCTCATTCAGTAAACACCTGTTGTACCGTTTCTCCTGCAGTCTGTGTCTTATTATACACAGACACAACATTGGCAACGAGCAGATTCGAACCTACCTGCAACTCTGCATCACCTCCAAGGGATTCGCTCCAGGAGAACAGTGGAAGGAGGTCGAGTCCAGAAGCACGGGCGTCGACCACGGGCAACCGCCCAGTCATCCAGCGGAGATTTGAGCATCGCAGGGGAGGCTGTCGAGAGCCAAGCTTGGCTTTACAGTCACGGTGGTCCAGCGAAACGGGCTGGCAACAGGTACTGCGCAGACCCTTCCCAGACAGCGGCGGCTAGAGCCGACCGAGCGGCACAGAAAAAGGCCGAGCAGCGTCGACGGGGGAGAGAGAGAGAGGGCAGAGCGCACAGATCGCAGCCAGCGTTCAGGACCAAGCGGCGTCAACGGGGAGAGAGACGAGAGAGAGCAGAGTGCAGCCGGTGTTCAAGGGCCGAGCAGCGTCAACGGGGGAGAGAGGCGCGCAGGAAAACGCGAGGCGCTGCCATTGCCACGAGGACCGCAGAGAGCGGCATTGGCAGCAGCGCAGGAGCAGCGCACGAAACCTACAGGGCGTCGCCATTTGCCACGAGGACCGCCGAGAGCGGCGTTGGCAGCAGCGCGGGAGACGCCATTTTAAGCCGCAGCGGGGAAGAAAGGAAAGTGCGGGAGACGCCATTTTAAGCCAGTCTAACCACACCCAAAAATGCCGAAGAGTGGCAGTATCACAGCGTTCAACAATGAAGTCGAAGATTGGATGACATATGTCGAACGCATAGAAGTATATGCAAGGCGAATGAAGTGCCAGATGACAAGAAAGCGCTGGTATTGTTGAATTCAATGGGTGCAAAAACGTATGGCTTACTACGAAACCTAGTAACCCCAGAGAAGCCAGTAGAAAAGGATTTTGAAAACATAGTGTCAATCCTACAGGACCACTTAAACCCCACACCGCTGCTGATAGCAGAAAGATTTAAGTTTCACAAAAGGAACCAGCATAAAGATGAAAGTAATGCTGAGTATTTAACGGAACTGCGCAAGCTATCGAAACACTGCAAGTTTGGAACGGGACTAGCAGATACTTTAAGGGACAAGTTTGTGTGTGGGCTTCAAAGTGAACGAACCCAGAAACGGCTTCTATCAGAAAAGGATCTTACGCTGGACAAGGCTTTCAGCATTGCAGTATCACACGAAGCAGCAGCACGGGGTGCTGCAGAGATACAACGGAGGCCGCAAGAATATGGCACAAATGAAATGTCATACGGAACAGTGGAGTGCTATCGTTGTGGCAGAACAACACACGACCATAATGATTGCTGGTTCAAGGACAAAGTGTGCAGACAGTGTGAAAAAGTAGGACACATAGCAAGAGTCTGCAGGTTGGGAAAGGAAACCAGCAGCAAGAAATCTCCACAGGAGAAGTACAAGAAGGTACATAAGGTGACGGAGAGTAGTTCAGACGAACAGAAAAGTGATACAGACTCCGGAAGCAAGGAGCTGGGTTGTCTGAAACTACATAATGTGATCAAAATGGAGGATCACCAAACTATCTGGGTCACGCTCAAGATAGCAGGAGTCCAAGTGAAAATGGAATTGGACACAGGATCAGCCCTAACAGTCATAAACCGAAGGGACTACAAGCGGCTATTCTCACATATACCCTTGAGAGATACAAAGATTGTCTTGAAGATGTACACGGGGCAAAAAGTCTACCCCAAAGGAAAAATAAGGGTGAACGTTATATATAATGGCAAGGAAACACCAAAAATGGACCTATATGTATTGCCAGATGGAGGACCACCACTACTAGGACATGAATGGATCCGGAAGATACAGCTAGATTTGCATTCCATACAAGCACTGACTGTAGATGCCAAAAAGGATGACAACGTCACACCTGGACGACTATCAAAAATGCTAACTGATGCACAAGAATTGTTCCAGCAGGGACTCGGAACACTAAAAGGCATAACAGTGACGATCAAAATAGAGGAAAATGCAAGCCCAAAGTTTTTTAAGGCCAGACCGGTACCTTATGCGATCCGTCCAGCCGTCGAAGCAGAGCTGGAAGGTTTGGAACGTTCAGGAGTACTGTCCAAAGTGGACTGGAGTGAATGGGCTACACCCATCGTTCCTGTAATGAAGAGGTCGTTGAGTAATACGCCTGGGGAACCAAAGAAGGTTCGCATCTGTGGGGACTTTAAGGTGACAGTGAACCCAGTCCTTCACACTGTATAATATCCACTTCCGCGGATTGAAGATATTTTCGCCTCGCTTACTGCAGGGAAACCCTTCACTAAGATTGATCTGGCCCAGGCGTACCTGCAAATGGAGGTAGAAGAAGCCTCGAAACAGTACCTCACGATCAACACTCATAAAGGTCTCTACCAATACAACTGGCTGGTGTTCGGGGTAACATCAGCTCCGGCTATTTGGCAAAGGACAATGGAACAAGTCCTGCAAGGGATTCCAGGGACCCAGTGTTATTTGGACGACATCCTGGTCACGGGCGAAAATGACAGTGATCACCTCACCAACCTGGAGCAGGTGCTCACTAGATTGAAGGAATATGGGCTCTGAGCTAATCGCCACAAATGCAAGTTTTTCCAGAAGCAGATCTCGTATTGTGGCCACGTTATTGATAAAGAGGGGTTACATAAGTCCCCTGAAAAGATTGAGGTAGTAGTCAAGACTCCAGCACCGGAAAATGTGTCACAACTGAGGTCGTTCCTCGGGCTGGTGAACTACTACCATAAGTTCTTGCCGAATTTGTCTACCGTACTACACCCACTGAACACCCTACTGCAAACGGGGGTACCATGGAAGTGGAGTGACGAATGTAAACGAGCTTTCCAGAAGAGCAAAGCATTGATCACATCAAAAGAGGTGTTGGCTCATTTCAACCCAGCACTACCAATTTGGTTGGCGTGTGATGCATCACCCTATGGCATTGGAGCGGTGCTGTCGCACAAATTCCCAGACGGCTCGGAGAGGCCAGTAGCCTTTGCGTCTCGGTCACTAACCTCAGCCGAGCGTAACTATGCCCAGATTGACAGGGAGGCCCTCAGCCTAGTGTGGGGAGTGAAAAAGTTCAATCACTATCTGCACGGGCAGAAGTTCACCTTGCTGACTGACCACCAACCATTTGTCTCCATCTTTAATCCAAAGAAGGGCGTTCCGGTGATGACTGCGCAACGGCTACAAAGATGGTCCCTTTTTCTAGGGGCGCACCAATATGAAATCGAGTATAAGGGCACGAAACAGCATGGAAATGCTGATGGGCTATCACGCCTGCCACTGCCTACTGCGGAGGAAGCACCAGCAGTGGATCCTGTCGAAATATTTCATTCGACTATAATTGAAGGCTTGCCAGTAACTAACGCTGGTATAGAGAAGGAGACCCGAAATGACCCGACACTGTCTCGGGTATATGATTTGACGGTGAAGGGATGGCCAGCACATGGCGACTCACTGTTGCCAGCATTCTCATCCAGAAGAGAACAGCTGTCAGTATGCCAGGGGACAGTGATGTGTGGATCCCGAGTGGTAATTCCACCCAAGTTAAGGGAGAGAGTGCTCAATCAGCTTCACGAAGGTCATCTGGGAGGGGTGAAAATGAAAAGCCTTGCTAGGGCTTATGTGTGGTGGCCGGGGATCGATCAGCAAATCGAGGACCTGACAAAGAGCTGCTCAGGATGCCAGAAGGTCCAAAATGCACCACCACATGCCCCTCTACACCCATGGGAGTGGCCCTCATCTCCATGGCAATGGGTGCATATTGATTTTGCTGGTCCATTCATGGACTCAATGTTTTTAATAGCCGTGGATGCGCACTCGAAATGGCCTGAGGTGATCAAAATGTCCTCCACCACCACGGAGAAAACTATTGCAGTACTACAGACTATTTTTGCCAGGAACAGCTTGCCAGAGCAGATTTGCTCTGATAACGGACCACAGTTTGTGTCCGAAGAGTTTCGAAGATTTATGAAAAGGAGTCGGGTAAGGCATTACACATTCGCCCCGTATCATCCAGCCACAAATGGATTGGCTGAGAGATTCGTACAAACCTTTAAAAAAGCAGTAAAGGCCATGTGCGATGATAACATTCCACTGCAGCATAAGGTGGACAATTTCCTGTTAGCCTACAGAAATGCGACACATGCAGTCACCAACCAGGCCCCGGCCATGATGTTCTTTAACCGAAGGTTGAGATCTCGTCTGGATTTGCTCAGACTAAATGTACGAAGAGATGTTGAGAGTAAGCAATTCCAGCACATCAATGAGAAGCCGACAAGGAGCTGCAATGTAGGGCAACCAGTCTTGGCCCGCGACTACCGAACAGAGAAATGGCAACCAGGAACGATATGCACACGGCAGGGGCCACTAATGTACACAGTGGATGTTGGGGAGAACATTGTGAGACGCCATGCTGACCAGATCCGAGAGTCACAGGAACGAGTCAACCCCATGTCTCGGCCATACGTACCTGGTGAGGAACCCGACGTACAGGTCGCAGCTACCTCAGAAACAATAGCATTGGAAGCTGATGAATCAACTGACGACAGGTTGCTAGAATCACCTCCGCACCAAGAGCAAGACACTCGGGAAAGGCGTTATCCAGAAAGAATCAGGGAGCCTCCCCAAAGACTGAATTTATAAATAGACTATTTTCAGCTAATGTTGCATGTTAAAAGTGTTAATTGTAATTAGTTTGATATTTAATTGTTAAATGAGTGTTATGGTACTGTTAATCTAAAAGGGGAGGAATTGTAATGTATGTACCTTTAAGGGAGAGAACGACTTTTTACAGCTCCTGTATACTGTAGTACCGGCAGTGACCACACCTGTATATAAACCCTGAGTAGTGATCTGTAAGTTAGTTCTAGAGTAACTCTCATTCAGTAAACACCTGTTGTACCGTTTCTCCTGCAGTCTGTGTCTTATTATACACTGACACAACAATGGTGCTCATAATGACTTAAGAATGAGCTGAACAATAGTCTATTATCTAGATTTGTAGTTTGCATTCCCCTTCATGCCACTAATGTAAGTTGAGAAATGATTGTTGGTGATATAAGCAGAGAAATCCATAACACACTCATGAAATTTCTTTGTCCATTAAGCATTAAATTGGTTAATACCTCTGCTAATGTCATGGATTGAACAATCATCCAATAATATCAGCAACAGTAATTTTGAGGCTCTAGTTTTTTAAGAGGAATCTCAACTTCATCATTGCAATGGTTCACTCACAAACATTTTCTACCCATTAGGAACTATGTGTGAATCTGTTGTCCAACAGATAAAATTGGATTTTTCATTTTCTAAGCCGTGACATTTTGTTTACCTTCAGTTAATAGGCTCATGTCACTGTGAGTAGATTTCCTGGAAAAATCATCCTATTAATAGTATACATTGTTCTAAATGATGTTTTGTATAATATATCCCATCTGGAACCCTTTTTGCAAGGAAATTTGTTCACAATTAATTCAATAGAGAAGCCAAAATGGTACCCACCCATATGATAAAAATTCAATGCTACCAGCTTGATAGTTCCACAATGTAGCGGCATACAATTGGCACATTTCATGATTTTTTGTGACCATTTTTCCATAGAAACGATTTGAAAATAAGGGTTACTTTTATTTTTTTTAAGCAATGCATATTCCCACACGTTTAAAAATGCCACCTAAATGAAAGGTGGTTAATATGCCAAATAGAAATTGTTTTCCACACTGACTAAACAATAAACAATCTGCTAGCTTGTCTCTCATTGTGTTGAAAATCCCTCTGATCTTTGTCTGTGAAAAGGGGGACAAAATAAAGACACGGAGACAGGAAAAGAGTTTTTGAAAAGGAAGGCTATGAAGGCAGTCAGGTTTGGTAAGTAGATAAGCTGTTGAAGCAGAGGGGCTCCATAAAAAGGCAGTCTCAGAAAAAGACGGGCGACTGCAGGGAGAGAAGGTTCTGAACTGGGCCGGAGGCCACAAAACAGCTGGGTTATTCTATTTAAGTTAAATAAAATGACCCACTGATGTGGGGAAGCATAGTATGTTAATTGCTTTATATTGTTGCATAAAGACACGTTGTATTCATTGAAATAAGTGAATTGGATTATAACTGGATGTTTACCTGACATGAAATAAAGCAGTTTAACAATTCCTATCAAGCCTCATCTTACCAAATGTTTGCTCGATCCACCTTTGGAGAGATTGAAGAAATATATGTATGAAAGACACAGGGATCCGGTTCAGGTCAGAAAGGTGTACTGTTGTTACACCCCCCACCGGGGCCATACAAGTACATGTACAGTAAGGTGGGTCAACTCCCATAAAAGTGAGATGCACAGACTGCTTAAGGGAACAACTTGACACCGCTGACTCTGAGAAAGTATCTGCAGCGGACCCAAATTGGCAACAACAATCATTAGGAAGAAACAAACTTTTCTTTTAAACAGAGCTGAAACATGAAATGCAAGCTGCAGCCACCAAACTGTTCAAAGTGTAGAACACTGTCTTATTTCATCTCAAATCAATAAAGCAATTATAAGATGCAATAGTGGCTAAAGTTGAGCTCATTTCTTTAATTAATGGAGAATACTTTGGAGGAAACTAATACCCTAAACTGCATCCTCGTTAACATGATGAAAGATATTTGCTTTAAACATCTCCAGCATGAGCTGAGGTATTTCTGTTAAACGTGTCAAATACAACATTTGGGAATACAGTCCCTACCACTTACAACCTCCAAGCTTATCGCGGGCAGGTGCTATGTCAGGCAAATGGCACTAACCATTTGGCATTACCATAGGAGTCAATTACAAAGGCACCATTGATAACATATTAAGCATGCTGACTATTTCAGGTAGTTTAATAGGCACTTACCCTGTACCAACTGATTTAAACAGCTCTGCTGATTTCAGGCAAAGTCGGGTCTTCAAGCAGTTTCAATCAGCTGTTCGCACCTTGTTAAAGTGTGATTACATTAGTGATGAGATTCTGGGTCCAACTGCTGACAATTAGGAGAGGCAGTAGCTAAGTGGAGATTGCCTGTTTTAAAAAATGTTGGTTACTTACATTTGGTTTACCATCCACTGCGTATTGCGGGCAAATCATGTCAACACATATAACATGCTATAAGCGGCGGGGCTGCTTTAGATTTTAAAAAATTCCCCTCGAATATTGGAAATACTCAGCAGGTCAGGCAGCCTTTGTGGAGAAAGAAACAGAGTTAATGGCCCTGAAATTCGGGTCTCCACGGGTGAGTACGCACGGGGTACTCACCCGTAGGCCCAATGGAAGTGCCGGTTTCCTGCATGCACTGCGCATGCGCGGGAAACCGGCACTTCCGTTCCCCTGAAAGCAGGGGTTCAGAGGTCGAACGCGTGCGCAGGAGAGGCTGCGCGTGCGCATCGAACTTCGTTTTTTTTTACAGGTTTTCCCGGGAGGGTAAGTCTCCAGACGTTAGACATGTGAAAAGCAGGCGTAAGGCCTGCTTTTTACAAGGTAAGTGGTGAATTAATTAAAATTAAAACATTTTTTCCACAGGTTTATTATTTTTAAATACTTTAAAGCAAGGTAAGTTTATTTTTAGCCCTGTTAGAAAATCAAATTATTTTTTCAAAAATTTAAATTGTTTAAAATAGTTATTTCATGTAATTTATAGTTTATTTAAAAAATGTGATTTAAAAAAAAATTTCTTTGAAGATTTAGTGCTGTTTTGGGGCCGTAGTATTTATAAGTTTTGACAGCACTTCCTGTCAGACTTATAAATGGAGCATTCCCTGCTACCATTGGCTCCCCATGGCCCACGTGATCCCAGGGGACGCATCGAACTAACTGCACCCCTGGGATACGCAAGCACTGCACGTCGGCAGCTGGACCAGGCCCCAGATCGGAATTCCACGGGGGCCCACAGCTCAATGGCCGGCGCACAAAGTAAGTGCAGGTCGGGGGCTTACACCCACGGGAAGCCCCCGACCCGAATTTCTGGGCCAATGTTTCAGGTCGATGACCCTTCGTCAGAACTTGAAAAAATTAGAGATGTAACAGATTTTTAAGCAAGTGCAGGGGCAGGGAAAACGGGGAGGGGAGGAAAGAACAAAAAGGAAGGTCTGTGATAGGATGGAAGGAATGAGAAAGTAAAAGACAAAAGGGATGATGGTGCAAGGCAAAAGGAGATGGTAATGGGACAAGTTAAGGAACAAAAGATGATTCTAGATCAGGTGTAAATGGGAATGGCAGAATCATCAACAGCTGCCATGTGAAAAAGGTTAGGGGCCGAGGTTATGGTCTGAAATTGTTGAATTCGATGGTGGGTCCAGAAGGCTGTAAAGCGCCTAATAGAGAGATGAGGTGCTGTTCCTCGAGCTTCGTTGAGCTTCGTTGGAACAGTGTAGGAGGCCGAGGACGGAGCGGTCAGAGTGGGAGTGGAGCGGAGAATTAAAGTGACAGGTGACCGGAAGCTCGGGGTCACGCTTACGGACTGAACGGAGATGTTTCACAAAGCGATCACCCAATCTGCATTTGACCTCCCCAATGTAGAGGAGACCGCATTGTGAGCAGCAAATACTGTAAATTAAATTGCAAGAAGTACAAGTAAATCACTGTTTCACCTGGAAGGAGTGTTTGGGGCCCTGAACGGTGAGAAAGGAGGAGGTAAAAGGGAAGGTGTTGCAACTCCTGCACTTGCATGAGAAGGTGCCCTGGGTAGGGGAAGGGGTGTTGGGGGTGATTGAGGAGTGGACCAGGGTGTCGTGGAGGGAGCGGTCCCTTTGGAATGCTGAAACTGGAGGGGAGGGGAAGACGAGTTTGGTGGTGGGATCACGCTGGAGGTGGCGGAAATGGCGGAGGATGATACGTTGAATGTGGAAGCTGGTGGGGTGAAAGGTGCGGACAAGGGGATCCATATCGTGGTTCCAGGAGGGAGGGGAAGGGGTGAGAGCAGAAGTGGGGGAAATAGAACGGACACAATCGAGGACCATGTCAACCACGGTAGAGGGGAATGCTCGGTTGAGGAAAAAGGAAGTCATATCGGAAGCACTAGCATGGAAGTTGGCATTGTCAGAGCAGATGCGACGGAGACAGAGAAACTGGGAGAATGGAATAGAGTCCTTCCAGGAAGCGGGGTGGGAGGAAGTGTAGTCAAGGTAGCTGTGGGAGTCAGTAGGCTTATAGTGAATGCTTGTCAATAGCCTATCCCCAGAGATGGAGACAGAGAAGTCGAGGAAAGGAAGGGAAGAATCGGAGATGGGCCATGTGAAGGTGAGGGAAGGGTAGAAATTGGAAGCAAAGTGAATGACATTTTCTAGTTCAGGGCAAGAGCAGCAAACTGTACTGGAAAAAGAGGTGAGGGAGGGGGCCTGAATAGGACTGGAACAAAGAATATTCCACATATCTCACATAAGGGCAGGCATAGCTAGGGCCCATGCGGGTTCCCATAGCAACACCATGGGGGAGAAATTTGGTATCGCCCCGCTTGGGGCGCAATTATCGACCGGCGCAAAGTTTAGCGCATGGCACTAATTATCGCCTCCGACTGCAAACTTGGCTTCTATCACACCTGGAGGTGATTGGAGCGCTAAATCAGGCGCTACACACCTCTCTTAAGGCGCTAACGCCGAGGAGCGAGGCGCTACCTCAGAGTGCTGGCGAAGCTCAGGTGATGTCAGTTAGCAGTGGAACACAGACACACTGGCGTCGGCCAGTTCTTAAAGGGGAGGGTCGATCTTGCTCTCCATCCACACACTGCTCATTGCAGCCTTGCATCTCGGCCTGGAGAGACCTGTACATCAATTCTGCTGGAAAGAACAATGGAGAGGCCCAGGGAAAGAGCTCAGAGTGCAGCCCCCAAGTCTCTTCTAAATCAATGCAAGGAAGGTCAAATCAAAATGAACCTGCAAAGTGCTGCTCACTACCCAAAACCCCTTCACACAGAAGTCTCTCTCTCTCAGAATGCGTGGTGTAAAAATGTCTCCGACAAAAAAAGGCAGGAAGAGGCTGCCTTTAAATAGCGCTCCCCCAGCCCCTTCTCGACTGCAAAACGTTCCCCTCTACCTGTCGTTGCTAGCGGCAGGTGGAGAGGAAGGGGGTGCCACTCAATATCCGGTCCGGGGTGTTGCATGCTCGACTAATGTCACGATCTGCGGGCGCAGGAGATTGTGGCGGTAGAGTTTAGCACCGCCGCAAAAACTCTGGTCAATTTCACAAGCGGCGCAAACATCATCACGCCCGGGCGCTAGTTGCTTTGCGCCCCGTTAAGCGCCCTCTTAGGACACAAATGGGAGGTGCTAATCAACCGAATTTTTCCCCCATCAATTTGGAGGAAGTGAGTGGAGTCAAAGGAGAAGTTGTTCAATGTGAGAACAAGTCCAGGCGGAGGAGGGTGGTAGTGGATAGGGACTGGTTGGGCCTCTATTCAAGGAAGAAGCGGAGGGCCCTCAGGCCGTCCTGGTGGAGGATGGAGGTGTAAAGGGATTGAACATCCATAGTGAAAAGGAGACGGTTGGGGCCAGGAAACTGGAAACTGTTAAAGTGGAGGAGGGCGTCGGAAGAGTCGCGGATGTTGGTGGGAAGAGACTGGACAAAGGGAGAAAAAAATAGAGTTGCGATAGGAAGAAATCAGTTCCATGGGGCACGAGCAGGCTGAAACGATGGGTCTACCAGGGCAGCCCTGTTTGTGGATCTTGGAAGGAGGTAGAAGTGTGCTTTGCAGGGTTGGGAAACAATGAGGTTGGCGGCCATGGAGGGAAAATCTCCAGAGGAGATAAGGTCATTGACAATCTTGGAAATTATGGCTTGATGTTCAGTAGTGAGGGGGAGGTAGGAAGAGGTGTCAGAGAGTTGACGTTCAGCCTCCACAAGGTAGAGGTCGGTTCGCCAAACAACAACGGTGCCACCCTTGTCAGCAGGTTTAATGACAATGTTGGGGTTGGATCTGAGAGAACGGAGTGCTGCCCTTTTACTTCCTCCCTTCCCAATGTCCAGGGCCCCAAACACTCCTTCCAGGTGAAACAGCAATTTACTTGTACTCCTTAAAATTTAGTATACTGTATTCGCTGCTCACGATGCGGTCTCCTCTACATTGGGGAGACCAAACGCTGATTGGGTGACCGCTTTGCGAAACACCTCCATTCAGTCCGTAAGTGTGACCCCGAGCTTCTTGTCGCCTGTCACTTTAATTCTCCGCTCCACTCTCACTCTGACCTCACCGTCCGCGGCCTCTTACACTGTTCCAATGAAGCTCACTGTAAGCTCGAGGAACAGCACCTCAGCTTTCGATTAGACACTTTACAGCCTTCGGGACTCAACATCGAGTTCAACAATTTCAGACCATAACCTCTGCCCCTATTTTCTTTTTCACATAGCAGCTGTTGATGATTCTTCCATTCCCATTTCCACCTCATCTAGAATCATCTTTTGTTTCTTAACTTGTCCCGTTACCGTCTCCTTTTGCCTTGCACCATCATCCCTTTTACCTTTTAATCTCTCCTGCCTTCCAGCCTATCACACACCTTCCCTTTTGTTCTTTCCTCCCCTCCCTCCCTTTCCCTTCCCCTGCATTTGCTTAAAAATCTGGTACATCTCTAATTTTTTCCAGTTCTAACGAAGGGTCATCGACCTGAAACGTTAACTCTGTTCCTCTCCCCACAGAAGCTGCCTGACCTGCTGAGTGTTTCCAGCATTTTCGGTTTTTATTTCAGATTGCCAGCATCCGCATTATTTTGCTTTTGTGTCCCCTCGAATTTTGTTTTCCTGTAACTGAAAACATAGACATATGGACCGGCCCCTGACTGGGGCAGAGACTGCATCATATAGACTGCAGCGGCCCGGTGGAGGCGAGGGCGGCCGAGGTAACAGTGGGACCAAGACGCAAATTCACCTTTGAGGTGTAAAGCTGCATCCTGCATTTCCGCAGCAGTGTTGAAGACCCTGTCCTGTGAAGTTTGCCATACCTTTATCACCGAAGAGACAAATTTGGAGACTCTCAGACCTATGGTTACTATTTACTGTCCTCCTGTGGTACTACCAAAGGGTATCAATGGAACTTCATCACCGCCCAGCCTTCATTACACGCACAGGCACTGCAACAGTCAGGATGCTGGACTTCGGGCACCCGGGCTTACTCAATACCAATCCAGTTGTTAAAGATGAAACTCAGCTCCTCATTGAAGAATATCTTTCTCCATCCAAATTGAGTACACATTGAATCATACAGCACAGGAGAAGGCCATTCCCGCTACAAATGCTGTGCATCAGCGCTGATGAGTTCGGCGGGCAGGCAGCAGAAGCAGTGATGGAGACCACGACGACCCGCTGTAGCACGGCGGCCGACAGCTCCTCGGCGGGAGGCTCGGAGGTCGAACCGGTAGGAGGGGAGGCGGCCAGCGGACCGAGGGCAGGAAAAGCAGGCGCTGGAAGGTCGGACACCGCAGGAGGCTCGGAGGTCAGACCGGGTGGAAGGAGAGCCAGGGAGAAGCAGGCCCCGAGACGTCAGTACCACGGCAGCTGAAGATTGTCGGGCAGGAGTGCGGGAAAGGCGGAGTGAGGCGAGAGCGGACCCTATTGTGATGGCGCCGATGAAGATGGCTGCCGTCCTTGCGGGCTCCGTGCGTACCAGGCAGCTAAGTGTCCTTTGCTGCTTGGTGCGCTCGGCTCGGTAAGAAAAAAGCATTTCATTGACTGGATTTCACTTGTTGTATTTGGTTATGTGACAAATAAAATTGAAATTGAAATTGAAATATAAAAGTGTCTTTATAGATAACACATGGTCCATGTGATCTCCTGGACAGGGTTTCGATCGTCTGAGGGGGTCAGAGAGGAATTTTCCAGAGTATTTTTTTCCCTTAATGGCCCTGAATTTTTTGCTTCTACCAGTAGATTACAGGGCTGTGGGGCTGGATGGAAGCTGAGGGCAGAGGCAAGAAGTGTTTAGCCATGATGTTCCAGTTATAATGGTGTGGGGAAGGCTTGATGGATTCCCTGGCCTTTTCCTGCCCATCAATTTTGTATGTTTGCATGTTTTTATGTGCTACAAATTTAATGTTCCCACGCAGTGCTGAACTTCATTTTATGGTAGCACTTGCTCATGCCTTGGATTCTCACCGATTTCTGGCCTCCTTTGTGCGTCTTGTTAAATGGTGGACTTTTGGGCCAAACAGGTGGGTCTAGCTTCCAATGTTTAAATGCTACAATTAGAAGGAAATATCCTCATTTGCATCCCATTATCATATGGCCACCCATGTATGGATAGGTTGGTGGTGGTGCTGCAGACCAGCCCCTGGAAAACAGGGGAGGAGGGAAGCAGACTGAGGCAGGAAGGCAGCAGGGCAATTCCTTGAGCACAGTTCCCCCTCGGCCCACCCCAGATCTCCAGGAAAATTGGCGGGTCGGACAGTCTTTGAAAAAGTAAAACCTTCTGAAAGTCTTCTGGGCAGATCGCCTAATACTCTGCCCATAGAGTGGGTCTGTCCCAGTGCCAGCAAGGATTACTGATTGCAGATTAGGCTTTACATCAAGCTGAGAGATTGATCATGCTGACAACTGGAATGTTTCCAACCACATGGAAAAGAGAGGGGCCAGATGGGCCAAGGCTGGCGCAAGCTGCACTTGACCAGTGATTAAATTTACGTCATTACTTGTTAGTTACCATCATGAAGAACTATTGACATGTTAAAAAGTGTTTTTCTAAAATTGTAAATAGTATTTAATATAATTCTGATATCAAAGCAAACATATTCAATTATGGCATGTGGGAGGAATTGCTTTCATCAATATGTGTAACAACATTGTAAATGTGCTCAAAGTATTTCTAAAGGTCAGTTTTTCTTGGCAACTCTTAAATGCACTGAAAAATAACACATTTTTAATTTTGTCAGAAAGACCATAAGAAATCTGAATGAATGTATTTACAGTCACAATACACAGCAGCCAACTGCTTCCATAGTTCTTTGTGCGCTATATGCATCAGTACCTTCATTTTGAACTCCTACACTTGAGATTAACCACATGACCGAAATTAAACCTTTTTTATTTATTTTGCCAGCAGTTTGGTGCACAGCATGATATCTGCATCAAATAAATCCATCATGCAAACAAACATTTGAGTTTGGAGTTAGCCTATCAATTAACAATCAGAAGATTATACTGAGGTGGACGGAGTTGGTCTTGCTGTAACTTGTAATGCCTATGGAGTTTTAGGATGCCTCTGTTCAACTTCATCCACCCCAAGGGTGGATTGTGCCCTTTTTCAGTGATAACGACATAGTACTGCAATTTTATTTTATAAACACATCATTAATTTGTTTTTATGACAACATATGATAATGGCCTTGAAAACAAGCATTTTAAATGTAATGTTTTCAAGAACAAAGTTAACAAACATAGCATGAAACATTAATAGTTATAACACAAGTTTAGAATTACTGTTACGTACAAGGTCAGATTAGGTCATTACTGTCAGTTAAGAACATAAGAACATAAGAAATAGGAGCAGGAGTAGGTCATTCGGCCCTTCGAGCCTGCTCCGTCATTCAATGAGATCATGGCTGATCATCTGCCTCAACTCATTTCACCGGCCCTATCGCCGTATCCCTTGAGGCCTTTACTAGTCAGAAATCTATCGACTTCTGTTTTGAATATACCCAATGACTGAGCCTCCTAGCCCTCTGGGGTAGAGAATTCCAAACATTCACCACCCTCAGTGTAGAAATTTCTTCTCATCTCTGTCCTGAATGGCCTACCCTTTATCTTGAGGCTGTGGTCCCTGGTTCTAGACTCCCCAGCTAAGGGAAACATTCTCCCAGCATCCACCCTATCAAGCCCTGTAATAATTTTGTATGCTTCAATGAGATCTCCTCTCATTCTTCTGAATTCAAGAGAATACAGGCCTAGTTTACTCGATCTCTTCTCATACGACAGTCCCACCATCCCAGGAATCAATCTCGTGAACCTTCATTGCACTCACAGAAACATAGAAACATAGAAGATAGGAGCAGGAGTAGGCCATTCGGCCCCTCGAGCCTGCTCCGCCATTCAATGAGATCATGGTCATTTCCCTGCCTTCTCCCCATATCCCTCGATCCCTTTAGCCTTAAGAAATATATCTAACTCCTTCTTGAATATATTTAATGAATTGGCCTGCACTGCCTTCTGTGGTAGGGAATTCTACAGGTTCACCACTCTCTGGGTGAAGAAATTCCTCCTCATCTCTGTCCTAAATGGCTTACCCCTTATCCTTAGACTGTGACCCCTGGTTCTGGACTCCCCGGCCATCGGGAATATCCTTCCTGCATCTAGTCTGCTTAGTCCTGTTAGAATTTTATAAGTTTCAAACAGATCCCCTCTCATTCTTCTAAACTCCAGCGAGTATAAGCCCAATCAACCCAATCTCTCCTCATACGTCATTCCTGCCATCCCAGGTATCAGTCTGGTGAATCTTAGCTGCACTCCATCCATGGCAAGAACATCCTTCCTCAGATAAGGCGACCAAAACTGCACACAATACTCAAGGTGTGGTCTCACCAAGGCCCTGTACAACTGCAGCAAGACATCCTTGTTCCTGTACTCAAACCCTCTCGCTACGAAGGCCAACATACCATTTGCCTTCTTAACCGCCTGCTGCACCTGCATGCTTACCTTCAGCGACTGATGCACAAGGACACCCAGGTCTCGTTGCACTTCCCCTTCTCCCAATCTATTGCCGTTCAGATAATAATCTGCCTTCCTGTTTTTGCCACCAAAGTGGATAAGCTTGCATTTATCCACATTATACTGCATCTGCCATGCATCTGCCCAATCACCCAACCTGTCCAAATCATACTGGAGTTTCTCGGCATCCTCCTCACAGCACACATGCCCACCCAGCTTTGTGTCGTCTGCAAACTTGGAGATATTACATCAAGTTCCCGCATCTAGAGCATTAATATATATTGTGAATAGCTGTGGTCCTAGGACCGATGCCTGCGGTACCCCACTAGTCACTGCCTGCCACTTGGAAAAAGATCCGTTTATTCCAACTCTTTGCTTCCTGTCTGCCAACCAGTTCTCTATCCAAGTCAGTACATTGCCCCCAATCCCATGTGCCTTAACTTTACACGCTAATCTCTTATGCGGGACCTTATCGAAAGCCTTCTGAAAGTCCAAATACACCACATCCACTGGTTCTCCCTTATCTATTCTACCAGTTACATCCTCAAAAAATTCCAGTAGATTAGTCAAGCACAATTTACCTTTTGTAAATCCATGTTGGCTTTGTCCGATCCTGTCACTGTTTTCCAAGTGCTCTGCTATTACATCTTTTATAATGGACTCTAGCATTTTCCCCACTACTGATGTCTATAATTCCCCGTTTTCTCTCTACCACCTTTTTTGAACTCCCTCTATGGCAAGTATATCCTTCCTTAGGTAAGGAGACCAAAATTGTACACAGTACTTCAGGTGTGGTCTCAACAAAGCCCTATATAATTGGAGTAAGACGTCTTTACTCCTGTACTCAAATCCTCTTGTAATGAAGACCAGCATACCATTTGCCTTCCTAATGGCTTGCTGCACCTGCACATTCACTTTCAGTGACTCATGTACAAGGATACCCAGGTCCCTTTGAGCATCTGCATTCCCCAATCTTTCACCATTTAGGAAATACTCTGCCTTTCTGTTTTTTCTACCAAAGTGAATAACTTCACATTTATCCACATTATATTCCATCTGCCATGTTCTCGCCCACTCACTGAGCCTGTCGAGATCCCCTTGAAGCCTCTTCACATCCTCTTCACAACTGACACTGCCACCTAGCTTTGTATCATCAGCAAATTTGAAAATGTTACATTTAGTCCCCTCATCCAAATCATTGATATAGATTGTGAATAGCTGGGGCCCAAGCACCGATCCTTGTGGTACCCCACTAGTCACAGCCTACCATCCTGAAAAAGACCCGTTTATCCCTACTCTTTGTTTTCTGTCTGTTAACCAATTCTCAATCCATGCTAGTATATTACCCCCAATTCCATGTGCCCTAATTTTGTTCATCAACCTCTTCTTTGGGACCTTGTCGAAGGCCTTCTGAAAATCCAGATACACCACATCTACCGGTTCCCCTTTGTCTACTCCACTAGTTACATCCTCAAAGAACTCCAATAGGTTTGTCAAACAGGATTTCCCTTTTATAAATTCACGTTGACTCTGCCCAATCTTACTATTAGTTTCTAAGTGCCCAGTTATTGCATCCTTTCCCAACTACTGATGTGAGGCTTACAGGTCTGTAGTTCCCCATTTTCTCTTTCCCTCCTTTCTTAAATAGCGGGGTTACATTTGCTATCCTCTAATCTGCAGGAACCATCCCAGAATCTATAAAATTTTGGAAGATGATAACCAATGCGTCCACTATTCCAATGGCCACCTCTTTCAAAACCCTAGGATGGAGGTCATCCGGTCCTTGGGATTTGTTGACTTTTAGTCCCATTAATTTTGCTAGTACTGTTTTTTCACTAATAATAATTTCTTTAAGTTCCTCATTCGCGTCACACCCTTGGTTTTCTCGTATTTCTGGGAGGTTTTTTGTGTCTTCCTCCATGAAGACACACGGTTAACTATGTTCAGTAGACTTTTGTGCTGTAGTTTGGATGTATATCCAAAGTCTGTCTTTTAAAATTATTTGTTCCTGAAATGTGGGTGCCACTGGCAAGGCCGCATTTATTGCCCATCCCCAGTTGCCCTGCGAAGGTGCTGGTGGACCTGCTCCTTGAATTGCTGCAATCATTGTGGTGATGGTGCTTCCACGATGGTGGGTAGTGGTGTTCCACAAGGATCAGTGCTGGGACCACTGTTGTTCACAATTTATATTAACGATTTAAACTTTGGGATCAAAAACACAATTTCTAAATTTGCAGATTGCACCAAATTGGGGGGATAGTCAATACTGAGGAGGACTGCAACAAATTACAGGAGGACATTAATAAACTTGCAGAATGGGCATATAATTGGCAAATGAAATTCAACACAGATAAATGTGAGGTATTACATTTTGGTAGGAAGAATAGGGAGGTCACTTACCACTTGGAGGGTGCGAGTCTAGGTGGGGTAGAGGAACAAAGGGATCTCGGAGTACAAATACACAAATCACTAAAAGTTGCGACACAGGTTAGCAAGGCCATAAAAAAAGCAAATCAAGCACTAAGGTTTATTTCTAGAGGGATAGAATTGAAAAGTAGGGAAGTTATGCTAAACCTGTATCAAACCTT
The DNA here is from genome assembly GCF_052327205.1 of Somniosus microcephalus. Classification (NCBI taxonomy): domain Eukaryota; kingdom Metazoa; phylum Chordata; class Chondrichthyes; order Squaliformes; family Somniosidae; genus Somniosus; species Somniosus microcephalus. The sequence continues at coordinate 142,620,001 of NC_140989.1, read as the reverse complement.
GGTCAGACCACACTTAAAGTACTGCATACAGTTCTGGTTGCCATATTATAAAAAGGATAGAGAGGCATCGAGAGGGTGCAGCGAAGATATACTAGGATGATACTAGAAATGCGAGGGTATACATATCAGGAAAGGATGAACAGGCTGTGTCTCTTTTCTCTTGAAAAAAGAAGGCTGAGGGGTGACCTAATAGAGGTCTTTAAAATTATGAAAGGTTTTGATAGGGTGGATACAGAGAGAATGGGCTCGAATTTTCAAGCCCCGTGGAGGCGGCTTTGGAGGCGGGAGTGGGGGGAAAATTGCAGAATCGGGGACACAAACCCTTCCCGCCCCAACCTGCCTCCATGCCCGTTTCCCAGGAGGCGGGTACCCGACCTGTGCTGGGAGCCACCTCCCCGAGGCAGGAAAGGGATTAGTGCCAATTAACTGCCTGTTAACAGGTAGTTAACAGGCAATTTTTGGCCTAATCCCTATTTTTAGCCCTGAAGTGTGGGCAGCCCGACGGCTCCAAATCATGCCAAGTTAACGAGGCGGACCATCGGGCTGAAGGGCTTGGAGGGTTCAAGATGTCCGGTGTTCAGGTGAGTGATGGGTGCATGAGTGCAGAGGTAAGTGTGTTTGGTGTGTGTAAAGTGTTTAAATATGTTTTACTTACCTTTACTTACTAATGCAGGCTTCCTTCCGTCAGGACTTGGGAGTCCCTCATCTCACCGGCACAGAAAGCAGAATGGCCGCGAGCTGTCAAAAGTTGCAACATTCTGCTTTCTGTTCTGGAGAGATTTCTAACAGAGTCTGTGGAGAAGAACTCAAGTTAGAAGTCAGATTGTCAGTGTTTGACAGCTTCACAGAGCTGTCAAATGCTGATATTTGATCTGTCAAAAGCTCTTGACAGATGAAATGTCAATCCCTGATGTCACCTGTAACCTGGTGTCCCTTAATTGGCCTGCTGAGCCCGCTGGGCGGGCTCAACAAGGTCAATCAAGGGAACATCACGTGGGTTGGCCACAAATCGATGGAGGCGGGACTACAACCCAAAAAGTGGGAGTCCCGCCTCCATCACGTCCCCATTGACAAAATCCAGCCCAAATGTTTCCACTTCTGGGGAAGAGCATAACTAGAGGCCATCAATATAAGAAAGTCACCAAGAAATCCAACAGGGAATTCAGAAGAAACTTCGTTACCCAAAGAGTAGTGAGAATGTGGAACTCGCTACCACAGGGAGAGGTTGAAGCAAATAGTATAGATGCATTTAAGGGGAGGCTGGACAAGCATATGAAGGAGAAGGAAATAGAGGGTTATGTTGATAGATTTAGATGAGGAAAGACAGGAGGAGACTCGAGTGGAGCATAAACGCCGTCATGGAATGGTTGGGCCGAATGGCCTGTTTCTGTGCCGTATATCCTATGTAATCTTTTGTAGATGGAGAGCTTTTGTCTGCTGCTGCATTCCCTGGCAATTAGCTGTTTCTGTCCATCAAACATTAATGTGCCCGAAATTTCAAAAGGTTAACAAAAGGTAGCACATTTTTAATTCATTAAAAAATTTAATAATAGTATATCTGGCACTATTAATCAATATAAAAATCAATTTGATAGTATAAGTAGTGCACATTACTGCTTCTGAAGTTATGAGATCACTTGACCTCAGTGAAGGGATGAGTGCTGCACTATAGCACCTTGGTCATTTCTCTGCCAATGTGCTTATTTATTAATCAGTTCAGAATTTGTGTCAGACATGTAGGGGTAGAAATTGGTATGAATTGTGCTTGTTTTTCAGGCATAAAACAGGCACAAAATGAGTCAGCAGCCCGTTTTATATCTCTCCTGATTTTTATTTCCATTGACTTCACCAATGTCATTGGCAGGTATCATGGACACACCACCTGCTCAATAAAAGCACCCCCAGTGTCCTGAGGAAATTTGATACAACAGAATACAAACATTATAAGTTCCAGTTATGATTACTATCAATAAATTCCCATGCTGCAATCCTAGTTAAAATCTGTTTAACTTGACATAATGGAATCGATTTTAACCGCCCCCTCCCCCCACCAAGGTGGGAGGGAGAGGGTGAGGCGGGGCACTTCAGTATAATATTTAAATCAGGCTACTGTAGTGCAGTTGGGAGCCTGGTTTAAATTTAATGGCTGTGGGCCCTGGTTTGCCAGGGCTCGGGAAACCCGGCAGCTAAATGGAGACAGGTGCAGCTGGCTGCAGATGGAAAATGCTTTTTGGAGCACTGCTTGTGGGCCAATTGGAGCAGGACTGCTCCCCCCGTCCACTCAAGCAAACCTTTGCCGATCGCAGCCTCTCTCCTGTGATCTGCCGACCCCACCACCTCCAAACCTGTGATGCTGAGCCTCTGCCCCATGATCTTTCTCTCCCTCCCGATTGCTGGTCCGCCCCCACCCCCCACTTCTGCTCCGCGATCTTTCCCGATTGCTGGGAACCGTCCTCAACAGCCTTCTGCCACTGGCTTTCCTGTTCGGCAACAGGCAACAGAATGTTAAATTCGGCAGGACCTCCGCGTCCCTGGAATTTACTGTTCTACCTCCCACAATCGCCCTCCCCTGCTCCACCCACCCCACCCCCGTATCATTTTTCAGTGGTCGCTGAACTTCACACACTTTTCAGTGAAATGGTGCTGCTTAAAGGAATTTAAACTAGCCAGAATAATAGTGTAATGATCTACTGTCCTGAAATTACTCACATGCTCATAAATCTACAGAGTCTTTAGTGCCTTCCAGCAGTTCCATGTTCAGAACAACTGAATAATCTGTCTATTAAAGATATCTTGTTACAAAAAGTGAACACTTTACAACATAGTGGGGGAGAAATTGGGTGGAGCCGCAAACGGGGCGCCAAGCTCGCCTGGGCGCTGGATTTAGCGCAGCGTTTGGAGCAGTAGCGACCACCGGAAATTCAGCTTGAGCGCCCCAAGAGGGACACGGGGCGAGGCTCGAGGCGCTCCGCGTCCCTCTTAGGGTGCTGAAACTGAATATCGCAGCGCAACGTGCCGCAGCGCCAAAAGCTGCGGCACGGCGCGCTGCGGTACTGCAGGCCTTCCTCCCATTCTTAAGGGGGAGGGGCCTGCACCAGCGCGATCAGAGATCGCGAGTGCCGGCAAAAGAGCCCGGCACCGAGGAGAAGTGCCGGGCTCTCGGAAAACAGCTGGCAATGCCGCGGGGGGCGATCAGGAGGCCGGGGACGGAGGTGCTGGCAGGCGCCTGCCGAAAAAAACGGCCGCCCCGCACCTCCACCTTAATTTGCGCCACTGCCGCCACAAGAAGGCCCTGTGAACTGGGTGCCATTTGCGAACGGCGCTACAGAGGCGGTCGATGCCAAATACCGAGATCGGGGCGGTAGCGGGGCGCTGCGCACACCGATGATGTCATCGGAGGCGGCACAGCGCAACAGGTTAACGCCACCATTAGCGCCCCAGCTAAATATCGCGGGAGGCACGGCCAGTGGCGCTAAAGCCACTGAGTGCCCTCTTTAGGCACTAACTGGTGGCACAGCCCACCACATTTCTAGGCCAGTGTTAAAATCTTTTATATAGAATGAAGTTCATTGAAAAGCTGATAGCATTGATGAAGAAAGTCCAAAACCTATTACTGCTGAGCCTAGTTATTTATAATATTTGTCAGTGGGCGATAATGTAGTTATGTATAATCATGGAATAAGAGTCACAGGACGATTAGTGACAATATTCTATCAGCTGTGAAATTCGGTTTGTTTGCGTCGACCGTTAAGGCCGGTTTGGATGAAAAAATGGCTGCTGCCTCGCTTCCGCCCACTTCCGGCGCAGAACACGGTGGCCGCCATTTTGGGTAGGTCGGCAGCGCTCCCGTTGCCTGTGCAGATATGGAAATTAGTCAGATCGTGCGGTCAATCAGCGTGCAACACTGAATTGACAAATGACCTGCTATTTTGGACGTTACCGCTCCTTTTAATGCCCTCTCCACAGCATGCACAGCAGAACTTGCATGCAGCTGTATGACGGACCCCCCACCAGTGCTTCTTAAAGGGACACTTGCAACTTTCAGGTAAGTTTAGATGTTTGCTTTTTTTACTGGTTTCTTTACATTTTATTGGAGGACTGGAATGATATAAGACATTTAAAAAGTCTTTAAAGTGTGAAGGGAGTGCCGGGAGTGCTGCTGGACATTTTCAAGGCTTTGACTCTTAAAGGAAGGCCTCTGAGAACACCACTTGCTCCCAGTCCTGTGGGCTCTAGTTGCAGTCCCCCTTGGGCTGCAGCATGACATGGAGATAGGACAGAGGCAGCAAAGGGGACAAGCTGCTCTCAGAGGGAAGATGAGGAGGAAGAGGAAGAAGCAGAAGAGGAAGAAGCAGAAGAGGAGGAAGCCGAAGATAAGGAAGCAGAAGGAAAGAGGCAACAAAGGCAGCCCCTTTCTGGCCGGGATATCCGGAATCGAATCACCCGCCTGCAGTACCAATGGACACAACCCCAATTCCCCTTTCAACATTAGTCCCACACCTTACCTTCCCTCCATTACTGAACATCACAGCGTCCTATTGGTCACAATGCTGAAATAAAAACCACCACAAAGCAAACTTTGCAATTCAACTTTATCCATATATGCATCCAATATGACATCAATAAATCAATGAATCACCCTTTTTCATTCCGATAGTGACTGTCTTGTGTGTGCCTTTGCTTATCCTAGTGATGTCACGCAGTGCTACCCCAGTGGCTGCAGCATGGCTGGTGGAAGGCTGCTGAATCTCAGCGGGGGACACTGCAGGTGGCCTTGCAGGACAACCTGTAGGAGCTGGTAGCTGAGAGTGTCAAATCGAATGATGGTGTTTCTTCTTCTTCTTCTTCACTCTCTTCTTGGTCAACCATTGGCTCGGCTAGCTAGATTTCTTGGGTGTGTGAAATGAGGAAGGCATAAGGGTGGAGTTGTGGTGAGGGGAAGGCAGGAATGCAAGAGGTGCATACTTACACTATGTGCACCTTGTCAATCAGAAGATATTGTGGGATGAGGGGTTAGTGGGATGTGAGAAGGAGGATAATGTATGAGGATACCGGCATCTTGTATTCTTTAAGCCCCACCGCTGGCCAAGGGCTCAGCCATGCCGCTGCCAAGAATCCAAGGGGGCGAGGTGAAGCTAGGAATGTGAGGTGTACCTCGTGTGTGGTAGAGATTGTTGGTGGGTAAGTGATAGGGGGTCGTGCATTGAGCAGTGTGTGAGGCTGGTGGTGCAGTTGGTAAGAAATGGCTTTTGAAGATGCATTTACTAACCTTGACCACTGGTCTGAGGTATGAATGGGTGGAGATAAGGCAGAAAACACTGGTAGGAGTAGTGTATAGGCCCCCTAACAGTAGCTATACCGTTGGATAGAATATTAATCAAGAAATAGTAGGAGCTTGCAACAAAGGTAATGCAATAATCTTGGGGGAATTTAATCTTCATATAGACTGGACAAATCAAATTGGCAAAGGTGGTCTGGAGGACAAGTTCATGGAATGCATTCGGGACAGTTTCCTAGAACAATATGCCATGGAACCAACCAGGGAACAGGCTATTTTAGATCTTGTATTGTGTAATGAGACAGGGTGAATTAGCAATCTTATAGTAAAGGATCCTCTGGGGCAGAGTGATCATAATATGATAGAATTTCACGTTAATTTTGAAAGTGACTTGCCTAAGTCCGAAACTAGAGTCTTAAACTTAAATAAAGCCAATTATATAAGTATGAGGGGCAAGTTGGCTAAGGCAGTTTGGAAAAAGAGATTAAATGGTATGGCGGTAGATAAGCAGTGGCTAGCATTTAAAGAAATATTTCATAATTCTCAACAAAAATATATTCCATTGAGAAACAAAAACTCCACGGGAAAAGTGATCCAACCGTGGCTAACTAAAGAAGTTAGCATCAGATTGAAAGAAGAAGCTTATAATGTTGCAAAGAATAATAGTAAGCCTGAGGATTGGGAGAGTTTCAGAAACCAGCAAAGGTTGACCAAAAAATTGATAAAAAGGGAAAAAATAGAATATGAGGGAAAACTAGCAAGAAATATAAAAGCAGATTGTAAGAGTTTCTACAAGTATGTAAAAAGGAAAAGAGTAGCTAAAGTAAACATTGGTCCCTTAGAGACTGAGACAGGAGAAATTATTATGGGGAATAAGGAAATGGCAGAAATATTTTGTATCTGTCTTCACAGTAGAAAACACAAAAAGCATACCAAAAATGGTGGGGAACCAAGGGTCTAATGAGGGTGAGTAAATTAACGTAATTAATATAAGTAGAGAAAAAGTACAAGAGAAACTAATGGAACTAAAAGCTGACAAATCCCCTGGACCTGACGACCTACATCCTAGGGTCCTAAAAGAGGTGGCTGAAGAGATATTGGATGCATTGGTTTTGATTTTCCAAAATTCCCTAGATTCTAGAATGGTCCCAGTGGATTGGAAGGTCGCAAATATAACACCGCTATTCAAGAAAGGAGGGAGAGAAAAAACAAGGCACTACGGGTCAGTTAGCCTGACATCAGTCGTTGGGAAAATGCTGGAATCCATTGTTAAGGAAGTGGTATCAAGTCACTTAGAAAATCATAACATCATTAGGCAGAGTCAACATGGTTTTATGAAAGGGAAATTGTGTTTGACAAATTTATTCGAGTTTTTTGAGGATGTAACTAGCAGGGTAGATAAAGGGGAACCAGTGGATGTAGTATATTTGGATTTCCAAAAGGCATTCGATAAGGTGCCACACAAGATTAGGGCTCATGGGGTTGGGGGTAATATAGTTGCATGGATAGAGGATTGGTTAATGGACAGAAAACAGAGTAGGGATAAATGGATCTTTTTCAGGTTGGCAGGCTATAGCTAGTGGGGTGTCGCAAGGATCAGTGCTGGGGCCTCAGCTATTTACAATCTATATTAATGACCTAGATGAAGGGACCGAGTGTAATGTATCCAAGTTTAGAATCATAGAAAGAAAGAAAGTTATAGCACGGAAGGAGGCCATTTCGGCCCATCGTGTCCGCGCCGGCCAACAAAGAGCTATCCAGCCTAATCCCACTTCCCAGCTCTTGGTCCGTAGCCCTGCAGGTTACAGCATCCCACGTGCACATCCAAGTACTTTTTAAATGTGGTTTGGGTTCCTGCCTCTACCACCCTTTCAGGCAGTGAGTTCCAGACCCCCACAACCCTCTGGGTGAAGAAATATCCCCTCAAATCCCCTCTAAACCTTCCTCCAATTACGTAAAATCTGTGCCCCCTGGTTTTGATCTCTCTGCTAAGGGAAGTAGTTCCTTTCTATCCACTTTATCTATGCCCCTCATAATTTCATACACCTCAATAAGGCCTTCCCTCAGCCTCCTCTGTTCCAAGGAAAACAGACCCAGCCTATCCAATCTTTCATAGAAACATAGAAACATAGAAGATAGGAGCAGGAGTAGGCCATTCGGCCCTTCGAGCCTGCTCCGCCATTCAATGAGATCATGGCTGATCATCCAAATTCAGTACCCTGTCCCTGCCTTCTCCCCATATCCCTTGATCCCTTTAGCCTCAAGAAATATATCCAACTCCTTCTTGAATATATTTAATGACCTGGCCTCCACCGCCCTCTGTGGCAGAGAATTCCACAGGTTCACCACTCTCTGGGTGAAGAAATTCCTCCTCATTTCGGTCCTAAATGGCTTACCCCTTATCCTTAAACTATGACCCTTGGTTCTGGACTCCCCGGCCATCAGAAACAGCCTTCCTGCATCTAGTCTGTCCAGGCCTGACAGAATTTTATAGGTTTCGATGAGATCCCCTCTCAATCTTCTAAACTCCAATGAGTATAAGCCCAATCGACACAATCTCTCCTCATACGTCATTCCTGCCATCCCAGGTATCAGCCTGGTGAATCTTCGCTGCACTCCTTCCATGGCAAGAACGTCCTTCCTCAGATAAGGCGACCAAAACTGCACACAATACTCAAGGTGAGATCTCATCAAGGCCCTGTACAACTGTAGCAAGACATCCTTGTTCCTGTACTCGAACCCTCGTGCTACGAAGGCTAACATACCATTTGCCTTCTTAACCGCCTGCTGCACCTGCATGCTTACCTTCAGCGACTGGTGCACAAGAACACCCAGGTCTCGTTGCACTTCCCCTTCTCCCAATCTATTGCCATTCAAATAATAATCTGCCTTCCTGTTTTTGCCACCAAAGTGGATAACCTCACATTATGTAGATTAAAGTCACCCATGATGACTGCTGTGCCCGTATTGCACGCTTCTTTAATTTCCCTTTTAATGCCATCCCCAACCTCCGCCTTACTGTTTGGAGGTCTATATACCACTCCCACTAATGTTTTTTTCCCCTTAGTATTTCTCAATTCTACCCATACAGATTCCATATCATCAGAGCTAATATCCTTCATTGCAATTGTATTATCAATCAATCAATCAATCAACTTTATTGTCATTGTTAGTGCACAAGTGCAGTACAACGAAATGTAGGCTTGCGGCTCCCGAGAGTGTACATTTAGATTAAGACATTTAAACATTTAACATTCATTTGGCTTGTAATACATTAACATAAACATAATAAAGTGCATTGGCAGATGTGCAGGCTTTAGAGTTTATTTGTGGAGTTCAGTAGGATGACAGCCCTGGGAAAGAAGCTGTTCCTAAATCTGGTCGTTCGGGTGCAAATGCATCTGTAGCATCTCCCAGATGGCAGGAGGGCAAACAGACTGTGGCTGGGGTGGGTAGGGCCTTTGATGATGGTCCGTGACCTCCATAAACAGTGTTTCTGGTATATGTGCTCTATGGTCGGTAGCTGGGTGCCGGTAATGCGTTGGGCAGTTTTGACTACCCGCTGCAGGGCTTTCCGGTCATAATAGCTACAGCTGCCATACCATACTGTGATACAGTTCGTCAGGATGCTCTCTATTGTGCAGCGGTAAAAGTTAGAGAGGATCAGGGGTGACAGGTTACATCCCTTCAGCCTCCTTATGAAATATAGGCGCTGCTGGGCCTTCTTCACCAGAGAGGAGGTATTGAGGGACCAGGAGAGGTCTTTAACCAGTAATGCTACCCCACCTCCCTTTCCTTTTTGCCTATCTTTCCTGAATATCTAATACCCCTGGATGTTGAGTTCCCAGTCTTGGCCATCCTTGAGCAACGTTTCCGTAATCCCAACCAAATCATATTCGTTTACCTCTATTTGCGCAGCCAATTCATCCACCTTATTACAAATGCTCCTCGCATTAAGACACATAGGGCTAGATTTTCAGTTGCTTGCGCCAGCAGTTAGCGCCTTAAGAGAAGTGATTTTCGGGCGCTATGCGTGTAGCGCCTGGGCGCAGCGCAGTTTGCGCCCCGCCCCAAATTAAGTTGCCCGTTAGCGCCGGCGCAAAGTTTAGCGGCCGCCCGGATGCGCGCGCGGAAAATGACGTCACATCCTCGTGCAACGCCCTTTGGCCGCCCCGAATCCAAACTTCAGTCGGACCGCCCCATTGTGCGGCTGGCGTCCAGAGCGTTTGTAAAATGGAACGCAACACACCCTGGGGAGCGCAAATTAAAGGGCACTCATATAAAAGGCACTCTGCATGTGTTGTGTGGAAGTAACCAGTGTGTTGTTGTGAACGGTGTATTTATGTTTCCGGCCATACATCATCATCATCATTCCTCCTCCTCCTCCTCCTCCTCCTCCTCCTCCTCCTCCTCCTCCTCCTCCTCCTCCTCCTCCTCCTCCTCCTCCTCCTCCTCCTCCTCCTCCTCCTCATCATCATCATCATCATCATCATCATCATCATCATCATCATCATCCCAGACTTTGCATTTGAAAAAAACACATGCACCCTTCCCCTTTAAGAGCTCACTGGCACCAGAGTGTCTGCCGTGCGCTGCGCCCGAGCTCGGGTGTTGCGCTCTCCACCGCCGGCTTAGCGCCTAAAGATACTAGTGGAACGCCTGTTTTAGCGCTCCACCAACCTCTTAGGGCGAAGCCACTGAATTTCCGGCAACGGGGCGCTACTTTGGGGCGGGCGATAACTTCGGGCGGGCGCTAAGCTTAGCGCCCCAAAACTGTCTATACTGAAAATCTAGCCCAAAGCCTTCAGGCTTGTTTTTTTAACGCTCTTAGACCTATTAGAATTATTATTTACTGTGGCCACGTTTGATTTAAACCGTTGATTTCTCTGACTGCCACTTTTGTTTTTCTCCTTCCTATCTTTTGCTTTTATCCCTGTTTTCCTTTCCTCTGTCTCCCTGCTCAGGTTCCCAACCCCCTGCCATTTTAGTTTAAACCCCCCGAACAGTGCTAGCAAACCTCCCCGCAAGGATATTTGTCCCGCTCTGGTTCAGGTGCAACCCGTCCGACTTGTACAAGTCCCACCTTCCCCAGAAGCAGGCCCAGTGATCCAGGAAACTAAAGCCCTCCCTCCTGCACCAACTCATTAGCCACGCATTCATCTGTTCTATCCTCCTATTCCTATACTCACTAGCACGTGGCACCGGGAGTAATCCAGAGATTACAACCTTTGAGGTCCTACTCTTTAATCTGCTACCTAGCTTCCTAAATTCTTGCTGCAGGACCTCATCCCTCTTCCTACCTATGTCGTTGGTCCCAATGTGAACCACGACCTCTGCCTGTTCACCCTCCCCCTTCAGAATGCCCTGCAGCCGTTCAGTGACATCCTTGACCCTGGCACCAGGGAGGCAACAAACCATCCTGGAGTCACGTCTACGGCCACAGAAACGCCTATCTGTTTCCCTTACGATAGAATCCCCTACCACTATTGCTCGCCCACTCTTTTTTCTCCCTCATAGCTAAGATTCTCTACTCCCGGCAACATCCTTATAAATCTCCTCTGTACCCTCCCTAGTGCAATCACATCTTTTCTGTAATGTGGTGACCAGAACTGCACGCAGTACTCTAGCTGAAGCTTTTTTATACAGTTGAAGCATAACCCCCCTGCTCTTGTATTCTATGCCACGGCTAATAAAGGCAAGCATTCCATATGCCTTCTTAACCACCTTATCTACCTGGCCTGCTACCTTCAGGGTTCATTGGACATGCCCCTTTGTTCCTCTACACTACTCAGTGTCCTACCATTTAATGTGTATTCCCTTTTCTTGTTAGCACTCCCCAAATGCATTACCTCACACTTCTCCGGATTGAATTCCATTTGCCACTTTTCTGCCCACCTGACCAATTTATTGATATCTTCCTGCAGTCTACAGCTTCCTGCTTCAGTATCAACCACACAGCCGATTTTAGCATCATCTGCAAACTTCTTAATCATACCCGCTATATTCAAGTCTCTTCTTCTTAGGCAGTCCCTCGGAACCGAGGATGACTTGCTTCCACATTGAAAGTGAGCTCGCAGGTGACTGATTAGACCAATGCGGGACCTACAGTCTCTGTCACAGGTGGGGCAGATGATGGTTGAAGGGGCGGGTGGGTGGGGTGCTTGGGTTGACGTGCGCTCCTTGCGCTGCCTGCGCTTGGCTTCCGCTTGCTCCCGGCGAAGAGACTCGAGGTGTTCGGCGCATTCCCGGATGCTTCTCCTCCACTTTGTGCGGTCTTGAGCCAGGGATTCCCAGGTGTCGGTGGGGATGTTACACTTTTTCAAGGAGGCTTTGAGGGTGTCCTTGGAGCATTTCCTCTGCTCACCTGGGGCTCTCTTGCCGTGCCGGTGCTCAGAGTAGAGCGCTTGTTTTGGGAGTCTCGTATTGGGCATGCGGACAATGTGACCCGTCCATCGGAGCTGATTGAGCGTGGTCAGAGCTTCGATGCTGGGGATGTTGGCCTGAGCAAGTACACTGATGTTGGTGCGCCTATCCTGCCAATGGATTTGCAGGATCTTGTGGAAGCAGCGTTGGTGGTACCTCTCCAGTGCTTTGAAGTGCCTGCTGTACATGGTCCATGTCTCTGAGGCAAGTCTAGATCATTGATATATACCACAAAAGCAAGGGATCTAGTACTGAGCCCTGCGGAACCCCACTGGAAACAGCCTTCCAGTCATAAAAACACCCATCAACCATTACCTTCTGCTTCCTGTCTTTGAGCCAGTTTTGAATCTAACTTGACATTTTGCCCTGGATTCCATGGGCTTTTAACTTCATGACCAGTCTGCCATGTGGAACCTTATCAAAAGCCTTGTTAAAGTCCATATACACTACATTAAATGCATGACCCTCATCTATCCTCCTTGTTACCTCCTCAAAAAATTCAATCAAGTTTGTCAGACACGACCTTCCCTTAACAAATCCGTGCTGACTATCCTTGATTAACCTGTGTCTTTCTAAATGAAGATTTATCCTGTCCTTCGGAATTCTTTCCAAATAATTTTCCCACCACCGAGGTTAGGCTGACTGGCCTGTACTTACTCGGTCTATCCTTTTCTCCCTTTTTAAACAAAGGTACCACATTAGCAGTCCTCCAGTCCTCCGGCACCACACCTGAAGCCAGAGAGGATTGGAAAATGATGGTTAGGGCCTCTGCTATTTCCTCTTTTGCTTCGCTTAACAGCCTGGGATACATTTCATCCGGACCTGGGGATTTATCCACTTTTAAAGCTGCTAAATTCCTTAATACTTCCTGTCTCACTATGTTTCTTTCATCTAATATTTCACATTCCTCCCCCTGATATCAATGTCTGCTTCGCCCCTCTCCTTTGTAAAAACAGATGCAAAGTATTCATTAAGAACCCTACCGACGTCTCCCGCCTCCACACACAGATTACCCTCATGATCTCTAATAGGCCCTACCCTTTCTTTAGTTATCCTCTTACTCTTAATAAAGTTATAAAACATCTTTGGGTTTTCCTTGATTTTACTTGCCAAGAATGTTTCATGCTCTCTCTTTGCTTTCCTAATATCCTTTTTAATTGCACTCCTGCACTTTCTGTACTCCTCTAAAGATTTTGGAGTATTTAGCCCTCGGTATCTGTCATACGCCTCCCTTTTTTTCTTTATCCTACCCTGTATATCCCTAGACATCCAGGGGGCTCTAGATATGTTAGACCCACCTCTTTTCTTTAAGGGCACATACTTGGTCTGAACCCTCCGGATCTCCTCCTTGAATGCCTCCCACTGCTCTGACACTGATTTACCTTCAAGTAGCTGTTTCCAGTCCACTATGGCTAAATCCGCTCTGAGCTTAGCAAAATTTGCTTTTCCCCAATTTAGAATTTTTATCCCTGTTCCATCCTTGTCCTTTTCCATAACTACGTTAAATCTAACAGAATTATGGTCACTAGAACCAAAATGCTCTCCCATTGATACGCCTTCTACCTGCCTAGCTTCATTCCCTAAAACTAAGGCCAGAACCGCCCCCTCCCTTGTTGGGCTTGCAACACACTGGCTAAAAAAGTTCTCCTGGATGCATTTTAGGAATTCCGTACCCTCTATACCCTTCACACTAATTTTATCCCAGTTTATATTGGGGTAGTTGAAATCCCCTACTATTACTGCCCTATAGTTTTTGCACTTCTCAGAAATTTGTCTACATATTTGCTCTTCTAACTCCCTCTCATTGTTTGGGGGTCTGTAGTACACTCCCAGCAGTGTGATCGCTCCTTTTTTGTTTTCCAATTCGACCCATATGGCCTCGTTTGATGATTCCTCCAACATATCATCCCTCCTCACAGCTGTAATAGTTTCTTTAATCAATACCGCGACCCCCCTCCCTTTTTACCTCCCTCTCTATCCCGTCTGAAGTTCCTGTAACCAGGAATGTTGAGCTGCCATACCTGCCCCTCTTTCAACCACGTCTCTATAATAACTATAGGCCTAGAAATTCGGTTGGTAGCGCCAGCGATTAGCGCCTAAAGAGCCCGAGAATTGGGGCGTTACCCAATTTTCGGGCGGGCGCAGTGAATATAGCGCCACCTCCTATATTGAGTATCCTTTTAGCGCCGGCGCTAACTCTTTTCACTCGCCCGCGGGCGCAGGCAGATCATGACGTCATTTCAGTGTGCAACGCCTTTTTGGCGCCCCGGACCGGATATTCGGTGGCGCCCGCAACCTTTTCACCTGGCGCTATTAGTGACAGTTGGATGGAGCGTTCCCAGGCCCTTCTCGGACTCGGGGGGCGCCATTTAAAGGGGACAGCACTAGTATAAAAGCTGCAGCCATTTGGACTGGCCATTCTGATCGTTGCTGGAGAGAGTTGCTGACCTTCTGTTGGACTGTAATTTTCTCATTGAGCCTTCGGAGGCACTGGCACTGGCAGCTTGAGGGCCCGGCTCCCGAGCTGGTAATGCAGCATCTGAAAGCAGGGAGGTGGAAGAGTGGCTTTAGCAAAAGGACAGCTTGGCAGCAAGGGATGCCAGATTGCGGCAAGGCTATGACATGGGTCCACAGTGAGAAAGCATGCTGGCGGGGGGAACAAGTGGAAGGAGACAGTTGTAAAAGGTGAGAACCTTACCATCGCTGTCGACAATGGGGTCGGCAGCTGCAGTGGTTACAGGACCACTCAGACGTCCTCCAAGAATCTGGTGGACTCTCTCCTCGAGATCCGTGAGAGTGATCACTTGTGGAGGTCCTCCACCGGTGCGAAGCTGGTCTTTGCCAATCCTCGCCAGCTTGGACTGCAGGGGAAAGGAGGGGAAGTTATGTTACATGATGCCCTGAGTGATCATCTCATGCCCCCCATGGTGCAAGAGTCCTTGCATGACGCCTTGAGTCAAATGTGCATGTGTGTGCCCAGAAAGGGCCATGGGTGCTTGCTGGTAGATGGCCAATGGGGCACAGCCCACCCTGTAGCCATAAAGTCAGGTGCAAATGAAGGGATGCAGAAGTTTGCAGAAACAACACTCACCCTCACGACCCGAGTGAGGTCGTTGAATTTCTTTCTGCGTTGGACAGGGCTCCTAGTCACCATGCTGCTGGAGTTGACCCTCTGGCATACATCCCTCCAAGCTCATCGGTAGTCCTTATGATTCGGCCTCGTGCCATTGTTTGGGTAGAGAACATCTCGCCGGCGCTCCACTGCGGCCAGCAATTGCTCCAGAGCCTCATTGGTGAAGCGCTCTGCTCTCTGTCTCACCTTCTCCATCTGTTCCAAGTTTTTAGCACCAGAGAAAGGCCTGCGCCGATTCTGAGGCCTGCAAGGTGAAGAGTGTGGATGCTGAAGCTGACTGACCCACCCCTTTAAGAGCTGGCTGGCGCCTGGAAGTCTCGTGGTCATCAGTAATTGAGAGCACCTGCGCTGCGCCCGTCCGCTCCGATATTGGGTTGCGCCAGAAGTTTAGCGCCTTAGGAGTCCCGTGTAATGCCTGAATTCACGCCTCAATCCCCTTTAGGGGCAATGCAACCCAATATCGCGCCAGGCGGCGATAAGTTTCGTCTGGCTATAAACTTTGCGCAGCGCCAGTTCTAACGCCTCAAGCGGGGCTATACCCAATTTCTAGGCCATAATGTCATAGTCCCAAATATTTACCTGTGCCCTCAGCTCATCTGCTTTGTTCGCTATACTCCTTGCATTGAAGTATATACCATTTAGTACAGGCTGTAAGATTAGGATCACAGGCTCACACACAGATTACCGAACAGGGCTTTAGAAGTTGTAAGGCTTTTATTAAAGAGCTACAGTTTTAAAGTATAATCAGATATTACAGACGGTTTAAGCTGAGTATAATAGACATACAACCCGTGACAGTAGGAGTGATCTACGACTCCCGAATCGGAATGCCACGACCGGACAGACGAGGAGGCAGTATGGTGGTCTTGGATTGTGTAGATTCCTGCAGTCTGCTGCAGTGGTCACTTCCTTTGGGTCATCTCTCAAGCTGTTGGAAGTGTGAGACCATCAGCCACCTCAGAGGCTAAACTTGACCAAGGTGTTAGGCCGTAGCCACCCTGGGGAAGCCGTCGTCCCCTGACTGCCTGATTTCCTCTCTCAGTCGTCTATATTTATAGTTATTTCGGTGGGCTGGTAATCACCTGGTGTCAATCATTTGATCCCCATCCTATTGTCCAGTTGTGAAGCGGGAAGGCAACCCTCGCCGTCCCTTTCTGCATGACTGACAAGGCCGCCCTTGTCAAGTTTCTTCAAGGGCATTTTATGGCTTTGTGGCTCCTTGTTATCTAGCAGGTGCTATCCTCCCTGTTTCCTTGCATTTTACGACCTTCTTGTCATTTTGGTGTTTGTTAATTGGCTTTGCTGACCCTCCCCGCTTCTGTTCCTGGCTGCAGTTTTAATTTCTGTTCTAAGAGTCAAACTCATCTATGAATCTAATAGCTGTTTCTTACAATTCCCTTCTTTGAGAAAGAAATATCCTTATTGACTTCTCACAATCGGCTCTTGACTAATCTAGCTAGCTCTTATTGCTCCCTTAACTTGGGCGTTAGTTAGTAGGGAGTCTTGAAGATTTCTCCCTTCCTTACAGTCCATTCCTTTGAGGAGAAGGAGCAACCTCTGACCCCCTACTCAAATTCAATTCACTGTTCCGGTGTTTCAATTCTGTCCTGCCTGGGGAATCCACTGTTTCTTCTATCCTTCCTGATCTTACCCCGCCTGGGGCCTCCTCTACGTTGCTTTGAATCGCCTCTTTCAGTGTGCTCAATTAATTTGTTAGTGCTAGTTAGTCCTGGGCATGAGTACCCAATTGGCTTATGTATCAAAGTCTTACTACATAGTGTATACATATATCAAATACACTATCATTACAAGTTGGATAACTAGCAGAGCATGTGAAATAATATGAACCTAAAGGTGTGCTGATATATTAAGCCCAGTATCTCACCAGTGTGAGTTGTCCCCTATGCTGTCAATTTCAATATCCATTCTCGAGTTGTCTTGCTCCAAAACATAAAAATGCTTTAGGGAGGAGTTCAGTCACATCATGAGCTCACTGAAACCCTCAGACAACAGGGGAATGTCGTACCTGAATTGTGCCACATAATTGTGCAGCTCATACTTAAGTATCTCATTTACTGTCAGTTTCACTTGAGCATAGGTTTTGATATTGAGTAAAACGTGTTGGTTGATGGGACAGGTCCTGTTAGACCTGTAAAGCATGGTAGCTGCGGTAGTAGTGACACAGGAGGCACCACCAAAATCACCACATACTGGATTTGTACTGGTTTTTCCCATGCTCTGTTACCTACAAAACACAATTATTATAGTCACAGTTAAATTCAGTCTTACAATCATTTTAAGTGACAATACAGTTTAACATCTAATCAACAAATCATGGACTTAAAAGATTCTCTAGATCTCTCTTTTTTACTCATATCCATCTTGTGGATAATTCTTATTAAACATGATTTCTCCTTAGCCCTAGATTGTCCCAATCCAGATTCCATGTAACTCTCCACTTCAACTTCAATTTCAATCCCTCTAACAGGTACCAGTGTATTTAACTCTATTCTGATTATTTCATAAATTAGATAGTTTCTCGATGGAGTACGTGTCAGTGCTTTAAAAGTTGTCTCGCTCTCCTGAACCACATTAACCATTTCATGTTTTGCTGTTGTCAAGTAACTGAGCATGTCTGAGACCCGTTCTTCAGTGCAAATTCACCATACATTCCCGGATGATAATTACCTCATACGTAACAAATCACATTTGCACACTCATACCGGTATCTCAATATCGTGCCACACGTGCCATCTGTTACAAGCCTTTCTCGGGCTTTCAGGTGTCTTAACAGAAGATTGTCTGGAGATTTTTGTTCATCTTCCTCTGCATGGTCCCGATGTCTTGGATAGTGACCAGACTATCAAATTCAGTTTTCTTAAAAAGTTCATTATAGGCAGGGACACAAATGACTCCAAGAGAAAGCTATCAATTTACTATTCTTAACTACACTTTCCTGACTTTCACTAGAACATTTTGAAAATTCCCATTCAGTAGTGTAATTCTCCTGTTTCAATTTAAACCCTCAATCACTTTCCTTTAATTACCATTCATATCTCATTCATGAGTCCTGGAGAAACTTTACTGTGCAGTACAACATTTAAGATAGAAAACATAGATCAAAGGTTCTCACTTGATCCAAGTTATTAACACTTTTTATTTATCATTATTTTAGAGGATCTTTTCTTTTCCCAAAAGTAACTCAATATATAGTACCTGAGTCCATTTTGTTATTACAAAATTATCTCAAAATCCAAACGGCAGTACAGTTGAACTGACAGGTTTTGTCAATGTTTAATTTCATTTCTATCAATTTATCTTCCATTTCCAATTTCAGAAACAAGTGTTTCTCAGGCTAGGTGGCGTACACAGTGTTTTAACATTAGAGTCAGAAGTGCTGCAATTAGTTTACAAGGTAACTTCCATATAACAAAAGAAAGAAGCAAATCCATTGTGACTCTGCTTAAGAGCCCAAGGGGTTAATTTATCAAATCATAAATTTCCTTCTGTCACTGTGGGGAAATATTAACTTAAAATTAAGAACTTAAATTTAATAATGTCCAATATCTTTAAATTTCATACTAAAGTTGTTGCTTGGTGAATTAAACAGCTGTCAGTGGAAAGGGTTAACTCCTTTGCAGGTTTATAGAAGGTGGAGCAATACATTGTCAGGCTCACGCAATTGCATCACTTCACATACATTTTTTAAAAACTTTCCCGATCGAAAAAGACGGTTTGTATTTTCAAACTTTAACTAAACATGAACAGAACAGATAAAACAAAACAAAATAGTACATGCTTGCAGAAAACCATAAATTACATCATATTTCTTATTGTCCTTTCTTCAGATGCCTTTTCAAAATACTGTTAAAACATTGAATATAACTGGAGAAAAATTTGTTTTTCACATTTAAACAAATCAAATCAAACTGCTTTGGAAAATTTCACCATAGCAACCGCAACTTCAAGGTTAAATGTTAGACTGAAACTTAACCTTTTGTTAAACAAACTTTTTGTTGCTCTTCTCAGTTTTTACA
Source organism: Somniosus microcephalus (assembly GCF_052327205.1). NCBI lineage: Eukaryota > Metazoa > Chordata > Chondrichthyes > Squaliformes > Somniosidae > Somniosus > Somniosus microcephalus. The sequence continues at coordinate 142,601,130 of NC_140989.1, read as the reverse complement.
CACCAGCTTAACTTAAATTAGTTCAAAGTTTTTTTTCCCAATTCTTGGGGCACAATCTTATTCGCACATTCTTAAAACTTCCAAAATCCAAGACAAGACAAAAGTTTACAGGAACAAGGATGTCTTGCTGCAGTTGTACAGGGCCTTGGTGAGACCGCACCTTGAGTATTGTGTGCAGTTTTGGTCACCTTATCTGAGGAAGGATGTTCTTGCCATGGAAGGAGTGCAGCGAAGATTCACCAGGCTGATACCTGGGATGACAGGAATGATGTATGAGGAGAGATTGTGTCGATTGGGCTTATACTCACTGGAGTTTAGAAGATTGAGAGGGGATCTCATCGAAACCTATAAAATTCTGTCAGGCCTGGACAGACTAGATGCAGGAAGGATGTTCCCGATGGCCGGAGAGTTCAGAACCAGGGGTCATAGTCTAAGGATAAGGGGTAAGCCATTTAGGACTGAGATGAGGAGGAATTTCTTCACCCAGAGAGTGATGAACCTGTGGAATTCTCTGCCACAGAGGGCGGTGGAGGCCAGTTCATTAAATATATTCAAGAAGGAGTTGGATATATTTCTTAAGGCTAAAGGGATCAAGGGATATGGGGAGAAGGCAGGGACAGGGTACTGAATTTGGATGATCAGCCATGTTCTCACTGAATGGTGGAGCAGGCTCAAGGGGCCGAATGGCCTACTCCTGCTCCTATCTTCTATGTTTCTATGTTTAAACGCTTTTAACAGAGAAGTGGGTGGAGCTTAAACAAACATAACAGAATCTTTCTTTTAAAAAGAGACTTTCAGACAAAAGAAATACTGTAACTTCTTAAACATTCATAGTCAGGAAAACTTTCACACTTTAACACACACTTTCACACAAACTGAAATTCCGGCATTTTTTAAGGTTCCTTTCACTCAGCAATCTTGTGTTTTATTTGTCTCGGCACAGACATTAATAACTTCCATGTCGGTAAAACTTTAAATTTATCTTTTTTTTCCCTTTTTAAATCGGTGACTCAGCAGCTTTGCCTGGCTTTCCAAATCCCTGTTTTTTCCCTTCCTTTGCTGAGTTTTCAGATTGGTTAGCCTGCAAATTAGATCTTTTTCCTTCTTTATCTCTCCCTCTCTCTCCTGCACTTTATGCTTTACCTCCTTCAGGCTACCTATCAACTGTTCCCGGTGATATGCCAACGCCATTGTATTTCTGGTTTTACCTTTCAACAAGCTCTTTACCGCTCCCTTCTTTCAGAGTGAAAAAAAAACACTATACACTGTCTAAGCAACAATCACGTGTGTTCGACCGGACCGCTCCCTTCTTTCAGAGAGAAAAAAACACTATACACAGCCTAAGCAACGATCACGTGCGTTCGACTGGTCCCTCCAGTCATCCCAACCGGAACCTTACAACTCCTAACTCTGTGATCTCACTTCTGACACCACTGTAAGATTGGGATCACAGGCTCACACACAGATTACCCAACAGGGCTTTAGAAGTTGTAAGGCTTTTATTAAAGAGCTACAGTTTTAAAGTATAATCAGATATTACAGACGGTTTAAGCTGAGTATAATAGACATACAACCCGTGACAGTAGGAGTGATCTACGACTCCCGAATCGGAATGCCACGACTGGACAGACGAGGAGGCAGTATGGTGGTCTCGGATTTTCCTGCAGTCTGCTGCAGTGGTCACTTCCTTTGGGTCATCTCTCAAGCTGTTGGAAGTGTGAGGCCATCAGCCACCTCAGAGGTTAAACTTGACCAAGGTGTTAGGCCGTAGCCACCCTGGGGAAGCCTTCGTCCCTGACTGCCTGATTTCCTCTCTCGGTCGTCTATATTTATAGTTATTTCGGTGGGCTGGTAATCACCTGGTGTCAATCATTTGATCCCCATCCTATTGTCCAATTGTGAAGCAGGAAGGCAACCCTCACCATCCCTTTCTGCATGACTGACAAGGCCTCCCTTGTCAAGTTTCTTCAAGGGCATTTTATGGCTTTGTGGCTCCTTGTTATCTAGCAGGTGCTATCCTCCCTGTTTCCTTGCATTTTACGACCTTCTTATCATTTTGGTGTTTGTTAATTGGCTTTGCTGACCCTCCCCCCATCTGTTCCTGGCTGCTGTTTTAATTTCTGTTCTAAGAGTCAAACTCATCTATGAATCTAATAGCTGTTTCTTACAAGGCAAACCTCCTTGTTGACTACTATCGAGCCCTTGATTCCTCAGTCCTTCCAATTTACTTTCTACGTTTTTGTTTTCCAATTCCAGTTTTTCTTCCCTCCCTATTGACTCTATACTTATGTTCCCATTCCCCTGCCAAGCTAGTTTAAACCCTCCCCATGTGTGCGGGAAATGCATCCAGCTGCAGCTACTTGCAGACCGCATTGCGGCGCTCGAGCTGCAGGTGGATGAATTTTGGAGCATGCGCGATGCTGAGAGGCTCGTGGATAGCACGTTTAGCGAGTTGTTCACGCCTCAGGGCAGGGCGGCACAGGGGGTGACCATCAGGCGGAGCAACAAAGGCAGGCAGGTAGTGCAGGGAACCCCTGCGGGCATCCCCCTTTCAAACAAGTATACCGCTTTGGATACTGTTGAGGGGGATGACTCACCAGGGGAAGGCAGCAGCAGCCAACTTCCTGGCACTGGGGGTGCTCCTGCTGCCCAGGAAGGGGGGAAAAAGAGTGGGAGAGCAATAGTGGTAGGGGATTCTATAGTAAGGGGAACAGATAGGCGTTTCTGTGGCCGTAGACGTGAATCCAGGATGGTTTGTTGCCTCCCTGGTGCCAGGGTCAAGGATGTCACTGAGCGGCTGCAGGGCATTCTGGAGGGGGAGGGTGAACAGGCAATGGTCGTGGTCCACATTGGTACCAACGACATAGGTAAAAAGAGGGATGAGGTCCTGCATCAAGAATTTAGGGAGCTAGGTAACAGATTAAAGAGCAGGACCTCAAAGGTTGTAATCTCTGGATTACTCCCAGTGCCACGTGCTAGTAAGTATAGGAATGGGAGGATAGAGCAGATGAATGCGTGGCTAAAGAGTTGGTGTAGGGGGGAGGGTTTTACTTTCCTGGATCACTGGGCCTGCTTCTGGGAAAGGTGGGACTTGTACAAGTCGGACGGGTTGCACCTGAACCAGAGCGGGACAAATATCCTTGCGGGGAGGTTTGCTAGCACTGTTGGGGGGGGTTTAAACTAACTTGGCAGGGGGATGGGATACAGAGGGGAGCTGAAATAGGGGGGGATGTGCTGCCAATTATAGAGAAAAAAACAAGTCAGCTTGGTAGACAGGGCAAATATATAAGGGCAAGGCTGGATGGCATCTATTTTAATGCAAGGAGTCTTGCGAATAAGGTGGATGAACTGAAGGTGTTGATAAACACATGGGAGTATGATATTGTTGCTATCACGGAGACATGGTTGAGGGAAGGGCAAGACTGGCAGCTCAATATTCCGGGGTACAGAATCTTCAGGCGAGACAGAGGGGGAGGTATAAGAGGAGGGGGTGTCGCAATATTAATTAAGGAGTCAATTACTGCAGTAAGGAGGGATGATATATTAGCAGGGTCCTCCAATGAGGCCATATGGGTGGAGCTTAAAAACAAAAAGGGGGCAAGCACTTTGCTGGGAGTGTACTATAGGCCTCCAAACAGTCAGGGGGAGATAGAGGAACAGATATGTAGGCAAATCTCAGAGAAATGTGCAAATGATAGGGTAATAATAATGGGGGATTTCAACTTCCCCAATATTAACTGGGATAGTCAGAGTGTGAAAGGCTCAGAGGGTGTAGAATTCTTAAAGTGCATCCAGGAGAGCTTTTTGAGCCAGCATGTAGAAAGTCCTACAAGAGAGGGGGCGGTACTGGACCTAATTCTAGGGAATGTGGCCGGCCAAGTGGAAAAAGTGCTAGTAGGTGAGCACTTTGGTGATAGTGACCATAATATGGTAAGATTTAAGGTGGCCATGGAAAAGGACAGGGATGGGCCGGAAATAAAGGTTCTAAATTGGGGGAAGGCCGATTTTAATAGGATAAGGCAGGATCTGGCCAAAATGGACTGGGATCAGCTACTTGTAGGAAAATCCGCATCGGAGCAATGGGAGGCTTTCAGAAGGGAGATTGAGATCATACAATGGCAACATGTTCCCGTAAAGGTCAAGGGTGGTTCCAAAAACCACAGGGAACCTTGGATGTCAGGGGATATACGGGAATGGATTAGGAAAAAAAGGAGGGCTTTTGGTAGATACAAAAGGCTAAAGACGGAGGAAGCCCTAGAGGAGTACAAAAAGTGCAGGGGGATACTTAAAAAAGAAATTAGGAGATCAAGGAGGGGCCATGAAATAACACTGGCGAGCAAAATAAAGGAAAATCCGAAGATGTTTTATAAGTATATTAAGGGTAAGAGGATAACTAGGGAAAAAATAGGGCCCATTAGGGACAAAAGTGGCAATCTGTGTGTGGAGCCGGAAGATGTAGGAGGGGTTCTGAATGAATTTTTTGCGTCTGTTTTCACTATGGAGAAGGACGATGTAGACATAGAAATAGGGCGGGGGGACTGTGATATGCTCGAACATATTAACATCGAGCGGGGGGAGGTATTGGCGGTTTTAGCTGGCCTAAAAATGGATAAATCCCCAGGCCCGGATGAAATGTATCCCAGGCTGCTGTGTGAGGCAAAGGAGGAGATTGCGGGGGCTCTAACACATATATTCAGGACCTCTCTGGCCACAGGGGATGTGCCAGAGGACTGGAGAACCGCTAATGTAGTACCATTATTCAAGAAGGGTAGTAGGGAAAAACCGGGGAACTACAGGCCAGTGAGCCTAACATCAGTGGTAGGAAAATTATTGGAAAAAATCCTGAGGGACAAAATTTGTCTCCACTTGGAGAGGCAAGGATTAATCAGGGATAGTCAACATGGCTTTGTCAAGGGAAGATCATGTCTGACTAATTTGATTGAATTTTTTGAGGGGGTGACTAGGTGTGTGGATGAGGGTAACGCAGTGGATGTGGTATACATGGATTTCAGTAAGGCCTTCGATAAAGTCCCGCACAGGAGACTGGTCAAGAAGGTAAGAGCCCATGGAATCCAGGGTGCCTTGGCACATTGGATACAAAACTGGCTTAGTGGCAGAAGGCAGAGGGTGATGGTCGAAGGTTGTTTTTGTGACTGGAAGCCTGTGGCCAGTGGGGTACCACAGGGATCGGTGCTGGGTCCCTTGCTGTTTGTGGTCTACATTAATGACTTGGATATGAATGTAAAGGGTATGATCAGTAAGTTCGCGGATGATACAAAAATTGGTAGGGTGGTAAATAGCGAGGAGGGTAGCCTCAGTCTGCAGGACGATATAGATGGGTTGGTCAGATGGGCGGAACAGTGGCAAATGGAATTTAACCCGGAAAAGTGCGAGGTGATGCACTTTGGGGGGACTAACAAGGCAAAGGAATACACAATGAATGGAAAGACCCTAGGCAAGACGGAGGGTCAGAGGGATCTGGGTGTGCAAGTACACAGATCCCTGAAGGCGGCGGAACAGGTGGATAAGGTGGTAAAAAAGGCATATGGGATACTTGCCTTCATTAGCCGAGGCATTGAATATAAGAGCAAGGAGGTTATGATGGAGCTGTATAAAACACTGGTTAGGCCACAGCTGGAATATTGTGTGCAGTTCTGGTCGCCACACTACAGGAAGGATGTGATCGCGTTAGAGAGGGTGCAGAGGAGGTTCACCAGGATGTTACCAGGGCTGGAGCACTTCAGCTATGAAGAGAGACTGGGCAGGTTGGGTTTGTTTTCCTTGGAGCTGAGGAGGCTGAGGGGGGACATGATTGAGGTGTACAAAATTATGAGGGGCATAGATAGGATGGATGCTGAGGAGCTTTTTCCCTTAGTAGAGGGGTCGATAACTAGGGGGCATAGATTCAAGGTAAAGGGCGGGAGGTTTAGAGGGGATTTGAGAAAGAACTTTTTCACCCAGAGGGTGGTTGGAGTCTGGAACTCACTGCCTGAAAGGGTTGTGGAGGCAGAAACCCTCACAACATTTAAGAAGCATTTGGATGTGCACTTGAAATGCCATAGCATACAAGGCTACGGGCCAAATGCTGGAATATGGGATTAGATTAGACAGGGCTTGATGGCCGGCGCGGACACGATGGGCCGAAGGGCCTCTATCCGTGCTGTATTACTCTATGACTCTATGACTAAAAGCACTAGCAAAGCCTCCTGCGAGGATATTTGTCCCGTTCCCATTGAGGTGCAACCCGTCTGGATTGTAAAGGTCCCACCTCCCACAGAAACGGTTCCAATTCCTCAGGAATCTAAAGTCCTCACTCCAACACCCTCTCTCCAGCCACGCATTCATCTGCTCTATCTTCCTATTTCTGAACTCACTAGCATGTGGCACTGGTAGTAATCCGGAGATTACTACCTTTGAGGTCCTGCTTTTTAACCTCTTTCCTAGCTCCCTAAACTCTGCCTGCAGGACCTCATCCCTCTTCCTAACTGTCGTTGGTACCGATATGGACCATGACCTCTGGCTGTTGACCCTTCCTCCTCAGAATACCCTACAGCCGTTCAATGACATCCTTGACCCTGGAACCAGGGAGGCAACATACCATCCTGGAGTCACGCCTGCGGCTGCAGAAACACCTGTCTGCTCCCCTAACTATTGAATCCCCTATTACTATTGCTCGCCCTCTCCACTTCCCCCCACCCCCCCCCCCCCGCCTGTGCAGCTGAGCCTTCCATGGTGCTGTGGACTTGGCACTGGCTGCACTCCCCAGAATAACCATCGCTCTCACCAGTACTCAGCACCGAATACTGGTTGATGAGCAAGATGGGCTCAGGGGACTTCTGCACTACCTGCCTGGTCCTCCTCTTCTGTTTGATGGTCACCCATTCCCTCTCTGCCTGCAAACTCTTAAGCTGCGGGGTGACCACCTTCCGAAACATGCTATCCACGTAGCTCTCAGCCTCACGGATGCAAAGCAGTGACTGCAGCCTCCGCTCAAGCTCCGTAACCCGGTGATCGAGCTGCTGTAGCTGGCGACACTTCCCGTACATGTGGTCATCCAGACCGTGAGAGGTGTCCAGGACTTCCCACATGGCACAGGATGTGCATTCCATGGGTGTGAGCTGCCCTGCCATACCTCTAATTAACAGATTATTTACTAACCTAGCTGGTGATACAAAGCTAGGTGGGACAGTAAGCTGTGAGGAGAGCACAAAGGGCAGGATTTTCATTGGGCCGTGGAGGCAGGGTTGGAGGCGTGTGGGGAGTTAAAATCGCGAAATCGGGGGGGCACGGACCCATCCCGTCCCCAACCCGCCTCCATGCCAGTTTTAAAGGAGGCGGATACCCGACCTGTGCTGGGAGCTGCCTCCCTGAGGCGGGAAGGGGATTAGTGCCAATTAACTGCCTGTTAACAGGCAGTTTTTAGCCTAATCACTATTTTTATTCCTGAAGTGTGGGATTCCCAACGGCTCCAAACCACACCAAGTTAGCGAGGCGGACCGATGGGCTGAAAGGCTTGGAGGGTTCGAGATGTCCGGTGTTCAGGTGAGTGATGGGTGCATGAGTCAGAGGTAAGTGTGTTTGGTGTGTGTAAAGTGTTTGAAGAAGTTTAATTACCTTTACTTACCTTTCCAGCCTTCCTTCCTTCAGGTCTCGGGAGTCCCTCATCTCACCGGCACAGAAAGCAGAATGGCCGCGAGCTGTCAAAAGTTGCAGCATTCAGCTTTCTGTTCTGGAGAGATCTCTGAATCAGCCTGAGAGGAAGGAATTAACTTAGTGTACAGATTGTCAGTGTTTGACAGCTTCAAAGAGCTGTCAAACGCTGATATTTCATCTGTCAAAAGCTCTTGACGGATGAAATATCAATCTGTGACATCACCTGTTGCCGGGTGGCCCTTAATTGGCCTTCTGAACCCGCTGGGCAGGCTCAACAAGGTCAATCAAGTGAAAATCGCGTGGGTTGGCCACAACTCGGTGGAGGCGGGACTACAACCCCAAAAGTTGTAGTCCCGCCTCCTACGCGCCTCCAGAATCAAAATCCAGCCCAAAGAGTCTGCAAAAGGATATAGATAGACGAAGTGAGTGGGCAGTAAGGTGGCAGATGGAGTATAATGTAGGGAAATGTGAGGTTATTCACTTTGGTAGGAAGAATAGAAAAACAGAATATTTTTTAAATGGTGAGAAACTTTCAAATGTTGGTGTTCAGAGAGATTTGGGTGTCCTCGTGCAAGAAACACAGAAAGCTAGCATGCAGCACAGCAAGCAATAAGGAAAGCAAATGGCATGTTGCCCTTTATTGCAAAGTGGTTGGAGTACAAGAGTAAGGAAGTCTTGCTACAATTGTACAGGGCCTTGGTGAGACCACACCTGGAGTACTGTGCACAGTTTTGGTCTCCTTATCTAAGGAAGGATTTACTTGCCTTGGAGGCGGTGCAGCGAAGGTTCACTAGATTGATTCCTGGGATGAGAGGGCTGTCCTATGATGAGAGATTGTGTAGAATGGACCTATACTCTCTGGAGTTTAGAAGAATGAGAGGTGATCTCATTGAAACATGTAAGATTCTGAAGGGGATTGACAGGGTAGATGCTGAGAGGTTGTTTCCCCTGGCTGGAGTGTCTAGAACTAGGGGGCATAGCCTCAGGATAAGGGGTTGGCCATTTATAACTGAGATGAGGAGGAATTTCTTCACTCAGAGGGTTGTGAATCTTAGGAATTCTCTGCCCCAGAGGTCTATGGATGCTGAGTCTTTGAGTATATTCAAGGCTGAGATATAGATTTTTGGACTCTAGGGGAATCAAGGGATATGGAGATCAGGCGGGAAAGTGGAGTTGAGGTCGATGATCAGCCATGATTTTATTGAATGGCGGAGCAGGCTCGAGGGGCGATAGGGCCTACTCCTGCTCCTATTTCTTATGTTTTTATGAAACTTCTTTGGGGACTGGAGACAGGTCCTGGGGCCGACACTGCTGGCAGTAACCACCCTGGCGATCTGGTTCCACATCCTTCTTTCTGGAGTGCCTCCTAGCCCCTGTGGGTAGGGATGCTCTCTTGCAGTGTTGACCCCCTGCACAAAGCTGGAGTGCTCCGTCCGAGACCCCCGGTGCCCTTTCCCTGACCTGTTGAGCCATTTCTGTTAGTGTTGGAGCACTTTTACCATTTTTCATCTGCTGAAGGCAGCTCAGCTTTAAGAGATGCAGACTGCCTTTAAGAGGCACAGGCTAGCTTTAAGTAAAGTAAAGCCAGCCTCACTCGAACATCTCAAATTTCAGCCCCCTGCTGAGTGTACAGCCTGTCAGCAGCACGTTCAGCACTAAGCTGTGCGCTGCAATCGTTATAATTAGCATTCCTTCAATGGGCACGGGCATATCATGTATCATGGTGCAGGTATGCTGAAAATAGCACTTGTATGTGAATCTGAGATAACCTGTTCAATGGTTGCAAATTTTGACAAGTTTGATCTTTAAATAAAAAATTCCTTTCAAATCTACTGTTACGGTAAAGGATTATTATCACCGATACAGTCGCTTATTTATAATCACAGTTGGACTTCTCAAAATAAGAAACATTTTTTTATTCATTCACGGGATGTGGGCGTCGTTGGCAAGGCCAGCATTTATTGCCCATCCCTAATTGCCCTTGAGAAGGTGGTGTTGAGCCGCCTTCCTGAACCGCTGCAGTCCGTGTGGTGAAGTTACTCCCACAGTGCTGTTAGATAGGGAATTACAGGATTTTGACCCAGCAACGATGAAGGAACAGCAATATATTTCTAAGTCATGATGGTGTGTGACTTGGAGGGGAACTTGGAGGTGCTGGTGTTCCCATGCGCCTGCTGCCCTTGTCTTTCTCGATGGTAGAGGTCGCGGGTTTGGGAGGTGATATCAAAGAAGCCTTGGCAAGTTGCTGCAGTGCATCTTGTAGATGGTACACACTGCAGCCACGGTGCGCCGGTGGTGGAGGGAGTGAATGTTTAAGGTGGTAGATGGGGTGCCAATCAAGTGAGCTGCTTTGTCCTGGATGGTGTCGAGCTTCTTGAGCGTTGTTGGAGCTGCACTCATCCAGGCAAGTGGAGAGTATTCCATCACACTCCTAACTCTAACAACAATGCACTGTTAGCAACTTCATTGACAGTTGAAGATAATCAGTGACAGCACAAACAGTAATACAATATCCTTCAAGCATTCAGCAGTGAAGTGGGTTAGCACTTTGGCCTTGTACTGGCCAGGTGTCAGCTGTGGCTCAGTGGGTAGCGCTCTCTAGCTGGGAGGGGCTAGGAGTGAGCAAGTGCTGCTGGGTGCTTGATTACTGCAGGGAGTTGGTTTGAGTCTGTAAAAAGTTGGTGGTGGGGTGATTTCAGGTTTTAGGACCTTTTTGGTTCTTAAACAGCAGCCAGATGGCTGCTGAGGGGCCCGGAGTGCCGGATCCCTCAGAGGACAATGCTCCCAGGATGAATTTAATCAGGGGAGAAAGTGTTGGGTTAAGGGAGAAAAAAAGGCCCAAAGATTTGGGCCGGGACCCAAGGAGGTTTGGAAATGAAAACACAGTGGTGATTCAGTGCGAGGATGAGGAGATATGAGCTTGAGATATTATCCAGGTAGTACATGAAGACTGGGGGGAGGGAAGCTGCTTTGCCTGCCAACCAAAGCCGAATGCTGGGTTCGAGGTGACGGTCAGTTGCCGAGAGGAGGTGGAAATACTTTTACTGAGTTTGAAGTTTGGACATAAGTTCTTGGAGGTATCTCTGCTATATTCTGGTGGTCTCATTCTTAAACCTGCCAGTACTTCCAGGTACTGCATGATAACCAGGTGAAGGTTTATTATTATTGTCTTGGACATGACCATCTTGTAAGAAGCTGTCCAGACTTGTACTGTTATAACTGCGGCGAGTCTGGATACATCGCTTGGAGCTGCAAGGCGGAGAGCTGTGGGGTGTGTCACGAAGACCCCACCCACTGTGAGTGTGAGGCAGAAGGAAGCCCCTTGAGTGACAAGGAGATGGGAGAAGGAGCAGGAGGTGTGAGTGGAGCGGCCAGAGAAGCGGAACAGGCAGAGGACACAGCCGGCGAATGGAAGGAGAAAAGAGCACAGGAAGAGGCAGAAAATTGTGGACGAGAGAACAGGATGGAGATGGTGGAAAACATACCAAGTACAGTGGAAAAGGAAAAGACAGCAACGGGCAGCATGGTCAAGGGCAGAGTCGAGCCATAATATGGAGCGGGTGCAAGAGGCAGGAGCCTTAAAGGGGCAGCAGGACAGGAGCGGGGAGACAAAGACGCCAGAAGGGAGCAAGATGGCTGCAGATGTGCCATTGTCCCAGAGAGAGAAGAAACGGGGAGCAAGGGTCAGCGGTGGAGATGAAGCCAAAGGGAGTGGCACTATTGGAGAAACCGTGATAGCAGGAAGACTCTCTAAGGGAGATTATGTATCTGACGGGGAGCAGGGACGGGAGGTTACAGAAGAGCTTGAAAGTGAGGAGTCAGATGGGGTCAGAGACATGGAAGTGGGGGGTGGGGTGACATTGTGTGGAAAGGGAAAGGTTAGTGAGGGGCACAAGGAGGGAGAAGGGGCAGCTCTTCAGCCCAAACCTAATGTAAGGAAGAGACTGAAACTGCAGGGAAAGTTCAAACAGGAGGTGAAAAAGAGCAGGAGGCTGCAGGAGAAAGCAACAGCAGCCCGAAATGTTGGGAAGGAGCATGAGAGGAGGGAAGAGCCGGAGATTAAATGATGGGGGCATTATCAGGCACACTTCCCTTATTTGGAACCATGATTGGTCTCGATTAATGTGAACGGACTAAGGGATGAGAAGAAATTGCAGCAGTTGTAACAGTGTTTTAAAGGCACTGACTTGCTGGCCGCAATTTTGCCGGCGCTCAGAGGGCAGGTTTGCAGGCAGGTCAGAGGTTAAAGTCGTTTTGATTGATGGCGGGTTCCACACCCGCCGTCAACCCACCTCCACACAACCTTCCCAAGTGTCGGGTCCCTGATTTGCAAATGGACCCGATACCTAGCGTCGGGAAACGGATTAATGGCAATTAACTGCCTATTAAGAGGTACTTGTGAGCAGTTTTGCAGGCTCTTTTTCGATTTTCCAGCTTCTGGGTCGGGTTTCATGACGTCCGGACAACACGCTAGGCAAGTGTGCCGTGTTGTGAATCTGGTCTGATGTTTGTGAAAAGATGACAGCTGCAGAAGTGGTGTCAAGGATGCAATGTTGCACATGGTGAGTTTCAGAGCAAAGAAAATGTTGGTTACTACATTTTTAAAACATATGCAGGTTTCTTTAGCTTACAAGTTTTTTAATCCAACTGTATGTCCAGTGCCACCTCATTGGGAGAACCTCTCTCACCAGTGACAGATCGCTTCTGTCATCTCATCTGCAGCTGCCATCTATTCCAGCAACATCAGAGCCAATGAAATAATCAGACTTTGGTCCTCCGTATCCTTCCACAATCATCCCCAACACCAACATCACCAACCTCATCAGCAACCTTCGCCGCCATCACCTGATGCTGCACTGGACACAGGGCATCAGCTCCTGACAAAATTGCTGGCCGGGAGGCATCACCATGGCCAGACTTTCTTCACTTGATGCTGTAAACCCTGGCTGCCACATGATGCGCCAGCTTGACACCATCCCACACCGGCACCATGAAGCATCCCTTTAATGTCCAAGCCATTCCATGCACATACATCACTATAGCGGGACGGGGGGAGGGGAGTTATGACTGAACAATCACTGGAACTCAGTAAGACACTTCTCAAGGTGCGCTCAGATCTGTCCAATGAGGGACACTTTACCAGAAACTTCACATGGACATTGCCTAAACCTTTCAAGTGTCCACCGTTGTGTGTTGTTAGTTGGTATGCTTGCAGTAGAATGAGGGTGAGTGTGAGGGGTGGCTAGTGAGATGGGGAAGTGATAAAGTAGATAGAGAGGGTTGGGTGGAGGTGCAAAGTAAGTTGGTGTCCTGGGGAGGTCTCTTCCACCATTGGAAGAAAGAGAACTTCCCTGCATGCTGTGACTCCCTCCATAAGCAATCTCCCTCATTGCAGGAAAAGAGAGCTCACAATAAAAGGGAAAGAGCCAGGACAGGAGGAGGCCCACCATCATTAGCCCAGCTCACCTTCTGGGAGGAAGCCGTCCTGGAAATTGTCGGGGTTGAAAAAGACGTGCACGTTGGGGACGGACAGACGGGTGCATCACAGCAAGCTGGTGACAGAATAGATTTCCATCTCTCTCATTGAAATTGCATGAGTCGCTGACAATGATTCTGAAGCTATAACAGATGGACTTATGATCATCTGCAATATGCAATGTGCATGTAACCGTGACCTCACATCTCTAACTCTTTCCTTTACTCCCCCACAGGACCATCGAGAGCCCCCGTCCCCACTGTCCAGGAGGAAGAGCCTGAGCTTCCAGACTCCTCAGAGGAATCTGCAACCTCTGAGGGCGCAGCGTCAGCAGAAATAAGTGCACCCAGCACCATCGCAGACACTCACACCTCGGTGGGACCTTCGGGACATAGAGTAGTGTTGTCACCTGGCGTATCACAGCTCACAAGTGAGCATCAGCAGATTGTGGAGTCAGGGACAGCAGTGGAGAGTGTTATGTCTGACATTTGGTGATAGGTACTCGATTGCCTTGGCCTGAACACATGGGGCTAGATTTTCAGTATAGGCAGTTTTGGGGCGCTAACCTTAGCGCCCGCCCGAAGTTAGCGCCCGCCCCAAAGTAGCGCCCCGTTGCCGGGAATTCAGTGGCTTCGCCCTAAGAGGTTGGTGGAGCGCTAAAAGAGGCGTTCCACTACTCTCTTTAGGCGCTAAGCCGGCGGTCCAGAGGGATAGCGCCCAGGCGGGGCGCAGCACGGGTGCGGTCATTTTTGCACTGACAGCAGACCCCGTGGTGCCGACCAGCTCTTAAAGGGGGAAGGGACGAATTGGTCTGCTGCCACGCCCTGCACACTGCAGCCTTGCAAAGAGGCCTCAACACTACTGCTCAGCCCCAGGGAGTCATGGCAACGCCAGAGAAGGCCCGTCAGCGTGCCCTGCGCTTCTCAGAGGGTGATCTGGACATAATGGTCACAGCTCTGGAGGTGAGGCGCAAGATCTTGTTTCCAGAGAGTGGGAGGAATCCAACCCACCACGACTACACCAAAGCCTGGAAGCAGATCGCCCAGAGGGTGACGTTCACCGGCGAGGCCCCCAGGACCCACAAACAATGCCGTAAGAAATACAACGATCTGACCAGGATTGTGAGGGTGAGTAGCCTTTCCAGTCTCCTCCTCATTCTTGCATGTACACCTGACATGATGGGCAAAGGGACCTGAAAGTCCTATTGGCCAGCCCTCAGCCAGCAGCATTGGGACAGTCATGAGCATCAAATGGCCATTCGGCACTCTACACTTTGGCCAAGCTATTCCACCATGGGAGGCAGTGGACAGTACATCAGGGCTTCACTCTGTCCAAGCTATTCCACCATGGGAGGCAGTGCACACTACATCAGGGCTTCACTGCGCACTTACAGCCCGTCCTTTCTCTTGCAGGCTAAAGTAGCGTTTAATCGCCAGGCCCGTGCCAGGGGTGGCCGCGCCAAGCTGCAGAAGCTCACTCGGCTGGAGGAGCGCGTGTGTGTGCTCATGGGAGCACGTGTGATTGTCCCCACAGCGTGCGGTGTATCCGACCCTCCACTGCCCGGCAATGGTAAGGACCTCGCCTTTTGGCCCTCTCGCGTCGCACTGGCCCATCCGAGCTACCTCCTTTGCCACTGTCCCACCAATGCGCTGAATCCCACCAGTCCTAACTCCCTCGCTGACGCCGTCTCCTCACTCTGAAGCTACTCTTGTGCATTCCTGCTTTCAGCTGGTGACGACCAGGACCCTGAGGCTGCCAGTGACAGCACCTCCAACCAGGAGGAGGAGGAGGAGCAAGCCGGACCTTCGGGGGAACAGTCACGTCCCGCAGGAGAGGAGGAAATGCTCGACACCTCCTCACTGGACGAGTGCCTGGAGGAACTGTCGCAGGGCAATGCAGCTTCTGGGACCAGTGGCGTCCAGCCACCCAGCAGCCGTGCGCGTGGCCCGCGGCCTTCCCCCCAAAGGGGGGAAGGATCAGAGGGGAGTGCTGCTGCTCGGCACACTCGCCGTCACCAACGCGGCAAGGGTCCCCTAGTTCGGCCCCCTCCTCCCCAGCGGGAGAGTCGCGACTCCAGTCCGGACACCTTCACTTCGGAGGAGGTGCGGAAGCTCGATCAGATGGCCGACGACTCGGACCGGCGCCACACGGAGCTCATGAGCGTGGTGGGGCGCATGCCTGAGGCCATCGAGTCGCTGGCGACCAGTGTGCGCGAGTTCGGGGCAGCAACTGCCGCGACTGGCCGCATGCTAACTGATGCCGTCAAGACCCTGGCGGATGTGATGCGCGCGCACACCAGGACCACAGGGCCACTCACTGCTGCCACACGCGCTGTCTCAGGCAGGCATCGCCAGGGCAGGCGCCGCGCTGGACCATCCCAGCAAGCCGGCCGTCGGCTGATTGCTGCGGATCCTGCAGTGCGGGCCCGGCCGAGTGCCACCGCGCCACAGCACCAGCCAGCGCATCCCAGACGCCAGCTGGCCCACATTGCGCCATCCGTCGCCGCCATTCCCCCTCTGGGCCGTCAAGGGCAAGCGGCTGCAGCTGATGGTGGCCAGGCTCAGGTGCGCCACTCAGGAGACGGCCCCTCGAGGCCCAAACGCCGTGTAGGCCGCCCCCCAGCGGCATCTGGCGGAAGGGCATCTGAGCCTCAGGCGCCTTCCCCCAGCCTCGCAGCAGCCACTGGGCAGAGCTTGCGAAGGAGCAGCAGGCAGGGCAGGGGAGGCAAAATGCTGGCCAAGGTCTCGCCCTCGCGGGCCACTCAGTAGAGGGTGTGGCCAGCTTTCCTTTAATATGGCGGTGGCCATCTTTATTTTGCCCATGGTTGTGCTTTTGGAGGGCTTTTTTTTTGCGTTAGGCCGACGTTGAGGCCCGGTTTCAATAAAGGTGGAGTGGCTCCTCCCCAGTTTGTGGGAGTGAGTCGTTTGTTGGGCTTTTTGTGGGGCCCGTTTATTGTTTTTGGGGATTCATGTGGGAAGGGCTTTTCATTTTTGTTTAATAAAAAATTATCTTTATTCATGCAGTCTCCATGGTTGTTCTTCTTAGTGTTTGTTGGCTTCGCCGGCTGAGGGCTTGCGGAGCGGCTGCATTCATCTTCCCTCATGGCCCCTGGCCATTCCCTGACAGGGGGCTTAGAAGTACCGTGTAATAAGGTGGCGTCGTGCGGCCCTTGGCCCTGGTCGCTCCCTCCTGGGAACGTACTCCTGCTCCTCCTCCTCCTCCTCCTCCTCCTCCTCATGCTCCTCCTGCTCCTCCTCCTGAGGTGCTGGTCCAACGTCAGGTGGCAGTGCCTGAGTCCTGCGGATAGCCAGGTTGTGTAGCATGCAGCAAACCACCACAAATTGGGAGACCCGGTCCGGCGAATACTGGAGAGCTCCTCCGGAGCGATCAAGGCAGCGGAACCGCTGCTTGAGGACCCCAATAGTTAGCTCGATGATGTTGCGGGTGGTTTGATGGCTCTCGTTGTAGGCCTCTTCAGCAGCGGTCCTGGGCGCGCGGAGCGGGGTCATGAGCCAGGTGCACAAAGGATAGCCTTTGTCCCCGAGTAGCCATCCTCTTGGGGGAGGCTGTGCCTGGAACATGTCATGCACAGTACTCTGCCGCAGGATAAAGGCATCGTGGCTGCTGCCTGGGAAGCTGGCATTGACTGCCATGATGCGCTGCTTGTGGTCACAGACCAGCTGCACATTCAGAGAATGGTAGCCCTTCCTGTTGCGATACTGCTCGCCATGCTCCAGAGGGGCCCGCAAAGCCACATGCGTACAGTCAATGGCGCCCTGCACCAAGGGGAATTCCCCGAGTCTGGAAAATCCCAATGCGCGCTGATGCTGGCTCTCCAGGGCCATGGGGAAGGAGATGAATTGGCTTCTCCTTCTGAACAGTGCTTCGGTCACCTGGCGGATGCAGCGATGCGCGCCGTACTGGGAGATGTTTGCTATGTCCCCAGCAGCGTATTGGAAGGAGCCGGTGGCATAGAAGTTCAATGCCACCGTCACCTTCACTTCCACCGACAGAGACGTCCTGCACCTGAGCTTTGGCCGCAGATCTCGGCGAAGCAGGTGGCAGATCTCTGCAATCACCCCCTTTCGGAATCGGAGCCTTTTAACACATCGCGCGGCACTCATGTTTAGGTAGGAGCGCTGCTGGCGGTATAGCCTGACTGGGTAAGGCCTACGTGGCCGACGCCTGTAGCCCCCTCTGCCTCTAGCCAGGGCTGCCCCTCTCACAATGCGTCTGCGAGCCCTACGGACATGGAGCTGCAGCTCCGCGTTGGCACCCCATGCAACCCCCATCAAATCCTGGCAAACACTCTAATTTCCAAATGGCCACTTGCAGCGCTGTTGCCTGAGTCCAAAAATACCTGGCTCTTGCTGCTTGAAACCAGTTAGCTATCCTCCTTGTTGTGTCTCCAGAAATGCGTTGCACAAGACTGTTTTCTGAAAAAAGGATGGCCTTTATACTGGAGAGGACGTTCCCTTTAATTAGCGCCCCCCGGGGCCCGCGCTGGTTGTGTTGCGTTCCTTTTTCCAAACGCTCCGGCCGCCCGCCGCACAATGGGGCGGTCCGACTGAAGTTTGCAATCGGGGCGGCCAAAGGGCGTTGCACGAGGATGTGACGTCATTTTCTGCGCGCGCATCCGGGCGGGCGCTAAACTTTGCGCCGGTGCTAACGGGCAACTTAATTTGGGGCGGGGCGCAAACTGCGCTGCGCCCGGGCGCTACACGCATAGCGCCCGGAAATCACTTCTCTTAAGGCGCTAACTGCTGGCGCAAGCAACTGAAAATCTAGCCCATGGAGTTTGATAGTGCTGTTATCATTGTATTGTGTATAGGTATTCGATTGCTTGTGCCTGGAAGTGTGTGTGTATGGCAGCCATCATAAAAGCAGCATGAACTGAACTCTGCATACGGTCTCTGGATTATCTTTGCAAACGCAACATTTGGCGACAAGGATGGCTGAAATCTCTCTTCCACCACCTCCTCCCTTCCTTGCACTACCAGGTGAGCCCCCGATCCCATGGGTTCGCTGGTTACAGTCCTTTGAAACCTACCTCATTGCTCTTGGACTAGAAACTGTGAGTACGGCTCGGAAAAAGGCACTGTTATCCCATTGCTTGGGAGCGGAGGGCCAGCGTGTTATTGGGACATTATGCACAGCAGACTCAATTCAAACGTATGATGTGGCTGTGGCTCTGTTAAGCACACACTTCTCTGCCCCACAAAGTGCCCTCCTGCGGCGATTCATTTTTAGACAGCGTCACCAACTTCCCGGCGAGTCAGTGCATCAATACGTGGCTAATTTGAGGGGGTTAGCTAGCTCGTGCAAGTTCGGTGCGCTACAAGATGAGATGGTGCGTGATCAACTAATAGAGCACACAAACAACGTGAGAGTGCGTGAAAGACTGTTACTCGAGTCCGAAGATCTGTTGTTGTCACAGGCAGTCAACATTGCCTTTCAAGTGGAGTCTGCAGCCGAATGTGCAGCGAAACTAACACACACACCCAGTGGCGGCGCCCTCGGCCCCAACAGCCCTGCGCGACGGCAGCAACGCGTGCTACCGCGGCAACAGTGTGGAAACTGCAGATCTCGTTCACATGCTACCAGAGCGCAGAATTGCCCCGCGCGCGGCCAAGCCTGTCGCAATTGTGGAAAACAAAATCACTTTGCCAAGGTCTGCCGCTCTGCCCCTGTTGCTACAGATGAACACTCTCAGTCCTCAAGCAGTTGGCCTATAATTCACAACGTGAGCTCTGGGCCAGTAGTGGCTTTCAAGTCATGCACAATTAACCTGAATGATGTGTGCATCCCTCAGTTGTTGGATACCGGTGCCAGCGTCTCACTGCTGAATGTGGACACATTCAAACGCTTTTTCAGCTCCCTGCCACTCTCTGCGCCCTCCACTGCCCTTTGCAGGTATGGTAATTCGAAAATTGGACTAGTGGGCTCAGTCAACCTCACTGTACGCTATGGAACAAAAGTTTTGCCAGATTTTTGTTTTCATGTGGCACGCCAAGGAGCTAACCTGATGGGACTGGATCTTTTCACTGACCTGGGTTTTTCTCTCTTGGGCACCGGCGGGTCTGCGATTCTGCACGTCGCCTCACCGTGGCGCCAAACATGGCCAGCATTCTTCGAGGGTCTGGGCTGCCTGACTGCCTTCACCCACCAGCCCATGGTTGACTCCACCGTTACCCCTGTCATTCAGCCACTGCGCCGCATCCCGCTTGCTCTCCGTGATGGGGTCACAGCTGAACTAAAGCAGCTACTGGAAGCTGGCATCATCGAACCAGTTGATGCCTCCCCATGGGTCTCCAACCTGGTGGTCGCAACGAAAAAGTCAGGTGGTCTACGCGTCTGTGTCGATTTTCGAGCAGTGAATAAGGCCGTATTCCCTGACAAATATCCACTGCCCACGTCAGAGGAACTCACAGCACAGTTCTATGGTTCCATCCTGTTCTCAAAACTGGACCTTAGACAGGGCTATCTACAGGTTCCCCTTCACACCAGCAGCAGGGACCTCACTGCTTTTGTGACACATGCTGGTGTCTTTCGGTACACCAGGATGCCATTTGGACTTAGCTCTGCACCCAGCTGCTTCCAAAAGGTGATGTCCTCTGTGCTCGCGGGCATTCCTGGGGTGGCCATCCACCTGGATGACATCGTCGTGCATGGGCCCTCGACCTCCACTCACGACGAATGCCTTCGCAGAGTTTTCATGGCTCTAGCAAAACACAAGCTCACACTGAATGGCGAAAAGTGTGTCTTTGCTGTTTCAGAGATCGAATTTGTGGGGTTTTGGTTGTCGGCTGATGGTGTATCCCCACTCCAGTCAAACGTGGATGCCATTCACAGCATCCCAGAACCCAGCTCTGCAGCACAGGTTACCTCCTTCCTTGGCATGACTGGGACTACCTGAAGTTTTTGCCCCAGTACTCAGCCATCACAGCCCCACTGCGCCAGCTCCTGCGAAAGGATGAGCCCTGGGTGTGGTCACAAGCCTGTACAGAAGCTGTTCGCCTCCTCAAATCGCAGCTCACGTCGCCTCCAGTGTTGGCTCACTTTGACGTCGCCAGCCCCACCCTCGTCACCTGCGACGCGTCCACTGCAGCTGTGGGAGCGGTGTTATCGCAGATACAGAATGGAGTGGAGAAACCAATCGCCTTTGCCTCCCGAGCCCTCAGCCCCACCGAACAGAAGTACTCAGTAGGCGAGCGTGAGGCGCTGGCGTGCGTCTGGGCATGTGAGCGGTGGCACCTGTACATGTATGGCCGTGCCTTCACCCTGCGAACCGATCACCAGGCTCTCACTGCCCTGATGTCGACATCCGGCACGGGCCACAGACCACTGCGTCTACACCGCTGGTCTGACCGCCTCCGCCAATACAATTTCAGTCTCCAGTTCACACCAGGATGTGACAATGTTGTTGCAGGTCTGCTCTCCCGCACTGTCTCTGCCCCAGCCCCACTCGTCGGGTCTGACCATGTGGAACAGGATATCGTCCAGATGCTGTACACGCCTCTCCAAACCACAGTCTCTCTCCAGGAGGTCAAAGAGGCCTCTGAACAGGATCTGGCCCTCTCCCAGCTGTGCACCTTCATCAGAGATTGCTGGCCTCGCAAGGTGCCTGAGGAACTGTCTGCCTACACCAGAGTTAAAGAGGAGCTCTCCTGCTGGAATGACTCCTGTGTTGCACGTGGGCTCTGCACAGTGGTCCCAAGTGCCCTTCGTGCGCGTGTTTTATCCATGGCGCAGGAGGGCCACTTGGGCATAGTGAAGCTCAAACAACGATGCCGAGACCTAGTGTGGGGGCCGGGTATCGACAGGGAAATCGAGGCCCTGGTCAAGGACTGTGCAGCCTGCCTTGTAAGTGGCAAGACTGGCCACCAAGCTCCTCCACCCCTGCAACCCCTTGCCTGGCCCTCTCAGCCCTGGGAGCACCTGCAGCTGGACGTCTGCGGGGAGATCCATGGTGTCCCCCACCATCAACGGTTCCTAGTGGTGACCTATGACCTGCACTCAAAATGGCCAGAGGTCACTGCCGTGGGCTCTGTCACCTCTCGGGTCATCATTGATATCCTTGAGTCCCTCTTCTCCCGCTGGGGGCATCCAAAGGCCATCACCACAGACAATGGCCCCCAAATGGTCTCTTCAGAACTCTCCTCTTACCTTGAGAGCAAGGGCATCCGTCACATATGCACAGCGTACTACCACCCCGAGTTAAATGGGGGGGTGGAGCGTTTTAACCAGACACTGAAAAATGGCATCAGAGCACACCTATCCCAGGGGTGTGCATTTGATAAGGCCCTCCTCCACACACTGCTGCACTACAGAGCCTTCCAGCATTCCACTACAGGGGTGTCACCTGCATCCCTCATGCTAGGCCGCCCCTCGCTAGTTCAGAGCCCTGCTCCACCGGCTCAAGCCACAGTCGCTAGACAGCAGAAGAAGATGAAACTCCGCTTCGACCAGTCGAAGAGGGCCAAGGCGCCCAACATCTCAGTCTCCGATTGGGTCAGAGTCCGCAGGTCTCACCGCAACAATAAGATGGCGTCATTCTGGTCCTCCCCTCTCCAAATCAGCCGCCAACTTGGACCAGCCACTTTCTGCCTCACTGACGGCTCTCGGTGGCATGCCAGCCGCCTTCGGAAGGTGCCAGCACCCCCTGATGCGGGATTATACGGACCTAATCCCCAAGCCTTACTCCCAGAGTGGCGGGATGCACATGTGGCGCAGCCAGCCAACCCCCAAGCAGATGTTGTGCCTCAGCCTGCTCCTCACCAGTCCCCACTTCAGCCTGCTCTTCACCAGTCCGCACCTCGGCCTGTTCGTACACGTTCTCGCCCTGGCCACCTACAGGACTTTGTCACTACATTTTATGTTTGAAATTCCGTGAGGGGGGAGGAAATGTTATGTCTTACATTGGTGATAGGTACTCGATTGCCTTGGCCTGAGCACATGGAGTTTGATAGTGCTGTTATCATTGTATTGTGTATAGGTATTCGATTGCTTGTGCCTGGAAGTGTGTGTGTATGGCAGCCATTATAAAAGCAGCATGAACTGAACTCTGCTTACGGTCTCTGGATTATCTTTGCAAACGCAACAGAGAGTCCTCGTTGGAGGGCGCAGGACTCTGCCAGCTCAGCTCAGCTGCATGTCGACCCTCTGCCTCTGGGTCCATCCATAAGATCAGAGGTGATGGAACTCCATACACAGATGCAGGAGTCTCTGGCAGGTTTTGTCTCTAGGGTCGCTGCGAGTGTGGAGCGAATGAAGGAGTCCATAGCGAACATGAGCAGAGCCTTTGTGGAGTCATTAGCGCATGAACGCATCAACACAGAAAGGATGGCTACCTACGTGGAAATGATTGCTGCCTCCGTGGTAAGGCTGACTATGGTAGAGGAGAGGAGCAGCTACGGCCATGGAGGAGAGAAGTCGCCAGGGTATGGAAAACATGGTGAGTGTTCAGAATAGAATGACATCTCTTGAGGAGCGATGGGCATCTATTGAACATAGAAACCAGACCTTCATGGAAGTCCTTCTGAGTAGGACTGCCATTTGAGGTATGGGTCCCCATGGCCCCCCTGATGTGCAGCAAGGTGCTCTCCAGCCACTTGCAGGCGCGGAGGGGGAGCTGACCCATGAGAGGGAGGTTGGTGGCAGACCTCAAGGAAGTGGGGTTCCTCTCCAGGCACTCACACTTCCATGCCACTGCAGAGCCCTCGGTCAGAGCCCCACTGGAGTCCACACCCAAGTGAAATAGACGGCTCAACCCCTGCACAGCCGCAGGAGCAGCAGACTGTTGACAAGCCCTCACAGGCTCACCACCCCAGAGGATGCCCGCCAAAGGTGTCGAGACAGGAGGAGCAGGAAAGTGAGCAAGGGGCCTCCACATCTGCTGAAGCCACAGGGAACCACGACATAGGAGCACGCGTAAGAGGAAAATAAAGCACAAGTAGTCACAAGGGTAGTCACTTGGGTGAAATTGTATGTATTGTTAAAAAAAGCCATCAGATGAATTCTGTCAATAAAAAGTCTGATGGCTACTGCTGT
Source organism: Somniosus microcephalus (assembly GCF_052327205.1). NCBI lineage: Eukaryota > Metazoa > Chordata > Chondrichthyes > Squaliformes > Somniosidae > Somniosus > Somniosus microcephalus. The sequence continues at coordinate 142,577,951 of NC_140989.1, read as the reverse complement.
ATTTGTGGCGTGTGTCATTTCACGAATGGGACTTTCACATTGAGGGCTTAGGATTACTTGCAATTGTCAGTGTGCTGGACAAGTAGCTAGGAATCCGCAGGGTTTGGCCATTGTCGATGCTCAGGTAAGAAGCTGCGAGGCAAAAGTGCTTGATTGGCTAGGCTAAGCAAATCTGGCCAGGATGAGTGCGTTCCTTGCATCCCAGGCAGCAATGTTCTGGCGTAGTGCTGCCGCTGGTTGTTGGTCCTCTGCAGGATGGTCGTTTTCACCCTCCTCCTCCTCCTCCTCCCCCTCCTCCTCCTCCTCCTCCTCCTCCTCCTCCTCCTCCTCATCATCATCATCATCATCTGAGGAGGGTATGTGAGGAGCCACTTGGTCCTCAGGAATCTGCAAGCCACGACGCTGTGCCATGTTGTGAAGTGCACAGCAAACCACAACGATTCTGGAGTTCCTGGCTGCTGAGTACAGTAGGGCTCCACCTGATCTATCCAGGCATCTGAAGCGCATCTTCAGCAAACCAATGGTTTGCTAGATAATGGATCTGGTGGAAATGTGGCTGGAGTTGTAGCGCTCCTCAGCTTCGTTGGTTGGCCTCCTCAACAGCGTCATTAGCCTAGTCCTCAGGGGATAGCTCTTGTCTCCAAGTAGCCATCCATGAAGTTGGTCTGGCGGCCTGAATAGCAGAGGCACACTAGACTGGCGCAGTATGAAGGAGTCATGGCAACTGCCAGGGTACATGGCACAAACATGCAAAATCTCCTTCTGGTGGTCACACACCAGCTGAACATTAAGGGAGTGGAAGCCCTTGCGGCTGACAAAATACCTGGATTGCGATGGAGTGCCCTAAGGGCCACATGTGTGCAGTCAACGACGCCCTGCACCCTTGGAAAGTCTGCCAGATGAGCTAATCCAACTGCTCGCGCCGTCACACTTGTGTGATCCTTGGTGAAATGGAGTGATTGTGCGTGAGGGCAAAGAGGGCATCGGTTACCTGCATGATGCAAGTGTGTGTGGCCGCCTGGGAAATGCCGCTGATGTCTGCTGATGATCCCTGGAATGAGCCTGAGGCAAAAAAATTGAGTGCGGTGGTGACTTTGATGGCCACTGGTAAGGAGTGTCCACCTGGTCCTCTGGGCAGTAGGTCTTGCTGTAGCATTGCGCAGATGTCAGTCACTACCTCTCGCGAAAGTCAGAGCCGCCTTTGGCACTGCTGCTCAGTCATGTTGAGATAGGTGACCCTGCGTCTGTAGACCCTGTTTGGGGGGCTTCCAGGCGCTGGCCCCTTCTGGCCTGTGCTGCTTCAGGTGGGTGAGCAGCAGCCTGTCGCTCCTGCTGCTGCTGCTGTTGCTGGTGCTGCTGTAGTTCCTGGTTATGCTGCTGCCACGCCTGGTGCGCAAGCTCCTCTAATGCCCAGAAGGGAAGGAATAAAATGGCTCCCATGCTTCTGGTAGATGCCTCCATTGAGGAAGCGCTGAGTGAAGGTGGCAAGAGGGGTTTCCCAGGAATTCACACTGGAGATGTGTGTGAGGCTCTAACCTTCCACAGGTGTGGTTAAGCCTGGTAAAAGTTGCCCCAGGCCTGAGACAAAAAATCCTGCCACCTGCAAATGATGGCTGATCAAATCTCCTCTTTAATGGTTGACCTGCAGCTGATAGTCAGCAAGCCAATAGTGCTCCTGCCAGGTTTCACAGTCGTGATTCCCACCAGGCGTGTTTTACGTGGGAAAAGGGTTAAAAGTGTAAGGGCCTGTTTAAATGGCATTATAGAGGCCAGTTAGTGGTGATTAAGGGCCTTAAAGACCAGTCCCGCCTGTTGGATGCGGGACAGATTCGGGACCATCAGACACGCCTAAGTAAAAATGGCTCGGAGACAGGAACCAGGCGGGGGGGGGTCCCGCCCGCCAGTTTTTGCGATTTTAACCCCCCGCACGCCTCCAAGCCCGCCTCCACGGCTCAGTTAAAATCGAGGCCGTTAATTCTGTTTCTCTCGCCACGGATGCTGCTGGCCTGCTGAATTTTTCCAGCGTTTTCTGTTGTTATTTCAGATTTCCAGCATCCGCAATATTTTGCTATTATACCCATAAAAAGGGAGTTCTCCCGAGAGGTTGGGTGGGTGATGTTTTAAAACAGAGCCGAATAGATTTTGTGTTAATATGGGAAGGGTTAAGTTCTGAGGTGATGGAGATTTATTACAAAAAAGTATTTTTTAGTGACCACTCGGCTTTGGTTCTTAGAATTAGGAACAGCAGAGTTAAGATTGGTCCAGGGGTGTGGATTTTAAACAATTAATACCTGAAAGAAATTGTTTATAAAGAAGGGATTTTAATTATAATAAAGAATGCTCGCCAGGAACCTTTATCCTTGAAAGAAGGAAGAGTTTGGTGGGACAATTTCAAATATGGGGTAAAAGTTTTTTCGGTACGTCATGGGAAAGAGAGCCGCAGCTAACCGGCGACAAGAAGAGAATATAAAGAGAAGGTTTATGGATGTCTGTAAAGCAGTTGACGGACGGGATAAGGGAGCAGAGACTAAGTGGGTGGTTTTAAAGGAAGAGTGGGAATTATTGCAAGCTGAAAAATGCAAGGGGGCCATTCTCCGTGCAAAGGCTAAAGATGCGTTGAAGGGAGGAAGATGCACTAGATATTTTCTAGAGCAAGAGAAGTTGCGGCAGAGATTATCATTAATTGGAGAGTTGAAGGTTGGGGAGAAGGTCTTTAATGAAAGTGGGTGGATTTTGGAGGCAGCTAGCAGCTTTTATCAAGAGTTATATACAAAAGAAGACATTTCCAAATTGGTGATGGAGAAGGTTAGTGCTTTTATTGAAGAGGGTTTAAAGGAGGATGAGAGAAGCATGTGTGACCAAGAATTTGAATTAGCGGAAATAAAAGTAGCAATAAATGGAATGAAGGGGTGGGGGAAGCCCAGGGTCCGATGGACTACTTGCAGAATTTTATGAAGAATTTTTAGAGATTTTAAGTCCATTGCTCTTAGAGGTTTATAAGGAGATTAAAATTGAGGGAAGCCTGGCCCCGTCTACGAGGAGAGGTATCATAAGCTTAGCTTATAAAAATAAAGAGGATAGAAGGGATCTAAAGAATTGGAGGTCCATCACAGTATTAAATGTCGATTATAAGTTCTTGGAGAGGGTTATGGCAAATCGTATGAAGGAGGTGATGCCGCAGATAGTTTTGCCCTCTCAGTCCAATGGAGTCATAGGCTGGGACATCGCAGACTCTGTGGTCTCAATCCGAGATGCGATAGAGCTCATGGAAGAGAGTGGGAGGAAGATTATGTGTTAAAGATAGATCAAGAGAAAGCCTTTGATAGGGTCTCTCATGAGTTTTTATTGATGGTTTTGGAAGCATTTGGTTTCGGGAAAAATTTCATTGAGTGGATAAGGATTTTTTATTCAAACATATTTAGCTGTGTTAAATGTAACATTTTTTATCCAAATATTTTCAGATACAGAGGTCAGTGAGACAGGGTTGTCCCCTGTCCCCATTGTTGTACACGTTGGTAGCAGAACCATTAGGTTACATGATGCAAAAAGAACAAGGAGTCGGGATTGCGGTTTCCAGTTCCTGGCGGGTGTTGGTGATACAGCAATTTGCAGGTGACACAACCTTAACGTTGAGGGATGGAGAGTCAGTGAGGAAAGCTATGGGAGTAGTGGAGGGGTATTGTCGAGCTTCAGGAGCCAGAGTGAATTATAGTAAGTCCCAGTGCCTGGTTATGGGAAGGAGTAGGTTGGAGGAAAGCCCTTTTAAGGTGGTGGAGGTTTTGGAAGTTCTGGGGGTGCGTATGGGGTGCAAAAAGGACAGGGATGAAGTGGATCGATTAAATTGGGAACTGAAGGTTATGAAAATTGAAAAGATTTTTGGAAGATGGGAAAGTCCTGCTATCTAAGCAACGGTACTTATTGAGGGTGGAGGATATTCCTGAGTGGGCAGAAAAGTCCATCCAAGAGGCTTGTGTGAGGTTTTTATGGGAAGGGAAACCAGCCTTGGTTACTTACAATACCATCATTGGACGGAGAAATCAGGGAGGATCAATTTCCCAGATATTGATTTGAAGAAAAAATCCTTTAGAATCAAATGGGTGAAGAGATTTCTTCAGAAGCCAAATACAAGTTTTTGGAAGAGTTGTTTTGAGTATTTTTTACAACAAAGTAGGATAGGAGGGCAGGGGATATTGTATATGGAATACAATAATATGTTTTTGAAATCAATTATACCTCTCCCTAGGTTTTATAAGAAGGTTGTAGAGACCAGGATCCAATTTTTAAAAAGTGTGCAGTTTATGCCCAAGGGTGCAGAGGAATTTGTAGAACAGCCCTTATTTTTGAACAGGTGGGTCAACATTGAAGGAGAGGTTTTATTTAATCAAGCTTTTATAAAAGCTGGTATTATATATGTGAAAGATGTATTATACGAGGTAATTCCAGGTTGGTTGCCAAAAGCGATAGTAAGGGACATGGTGTGGGAGGAGGATCAGGAGGTAGAGAAAAAAGCAATTATGATCATGTATTAGAAGATTGTGAGGGCAATGCCACAGGATTGGATGGAAGAAATAAATGCGGAAATCTCCAAAGGAAGTAAGCTTTCTGCTGGAGAAAGGGGAGGTGTTGGTCCAATTTGACAACTGTAATACTCGAGATTTCTATGGGGTATTTAGAGAATGGAGATTCAAGGCACCTGCTAGTAAGGAGTTTTGGCAGAGTATATACCCACAGCTGGACTTCAACAAGATTTGGAAGGGAGTGTGGGTGAAATTTAAATGTCTAGAGTGGACTGAAGTGGATTTCAAATTTGCTCATAACCAGATTTTTACCATGACTGTCTTATGTAAGATTTGGCGAGTAGAGGTGGCAACTTGCTGTAAGTGCAGGGTTCTCAAAATTTCCACACTCCCCAAATTATGGATCAAGGGACCCTGTTTGGACAAGTTATTAAAAACAGGGTACCCAAAATGGCTTCTGTAACCTCGTGACCAAAACCGACAGGATTTTTAAAACAGGGCTCTGCAGACAGGCAGGCCCGGGGACGAAACTTAAAATGCAGGAATCTGTGAAAAGGACACTCTGGAGCCAGACAGCCAAAGTAAACACAGAATATGCATTCATTCGACTTGACACAGATCAAGCTGGAATGGGCCTAGAATCGAGGCCATTAGGTTTCTGCATATTTAATCGGTAACAGCTCACAGTAGCCATCAAGTCAGGATGGGGACAATTAAGTCTTATCCATGACAAACAACCAGGACATCGGGGCCATTAGACCCGGAGACAACCACTCTACATGTCATTAAAATAAATGGTTGTAATCATTTAAACAAGCCCTCCAAAAGTTAGACAATGGACTGACCTGATTTGGCGCACAGATAAGGAGTTGAAGAACGGGTATAATTGTAGGCCCATCAGTGGCAATCGCTCTCTGGTCTCTCGGCTCTTGCCCTAGCTCTTGCTGCTGCCTCTCGTACTCGCGCCCTGGCCTCGTGGCGGGCTCTCTTCTTGCTCCCCGCGCCGCTCAACAGCCAAGGACGCCCATTACACCGGGGCCAAACGCAGGAGGAGAACAAAACCCGAGTTCAAAACCACACAGGGCACACAGGCCACAAACGGGCAGACGAGACGAGACGAGACAAAGAAGAAGGTAAACCGGTAAAGGCAGAGAAGGGCAGTGGAAAGACGCATTGGGGCACAAACGCCCAGTTATAAGCTGGTGTTTGGTGAATAAGTTGGCGTTACAGTAAAACCCCAATTTAAGAATATGCTAGCATTCGAAGGATGGGTAGCAAAATCGAGACAAACGGCCTAGTTATAAGCTGGCGTTTGTCACATGGTCAGTAATAGCCCGGTTAAAGAATAAACTGGCGTTCGAAGCTTGGATAGTGAAATCATCTAAACGGTAAAGACCGCCAATCGACCCCCGACCGTAACGTTACCGCTGACGACCGCCCGAGGGAGAAGAAGAAAACCCATCGCGACTCGACGACGACGGTAGCTGAGGAAAAGGGAGGGTGCTTCGCATCAACAACTTCAGCGCCGCGCCCTGAGACCATGTGGCGACGGGATACCCCAAAGGACAGCAAGAGCGGACCTCAAAACCCCACCAATTAAAGCAACAGGTTTTGGATTGGTGAGCATGAATTCCTGGCCCCTCATAGCTTAATCTAGTTAGGTATAGGGGGTGGGATAAGGATAAGGGGATTGTTAATGTAATTGTTTTCCCTCGATGTGCTGTGTGTTCCCCATTCCCATATAAGTGTAATTGTTTATGCCTGTAATTTTCATACCAGTAATTTTCATAAGATTGTTGTATTCTGCTTTTAATAAAATGTTGTTTTTTTTACACCAAACCACTTGTCTACTCGATTTTCTATATCGGCGCCTGTACCTAAGTTCGGTGTCTAGAACCCAGGGGTGTGGGAGCGATTCGAACCACTCAGAGACAGTCAGAGGTGAAGCTGACTGGGCGCACGCCACCCCCTACATTGCCCAGTGTGTGGGACACGGATGAGATGCTGTCCCATTCATTTTAAGCACTATGTTCGGCAGTTGTGTGAGGTTTTTTTGCTGGGTGGGGACCAAAGAGCAAGAATGGGAATCCCATGGGACTCAATTTTGAGATGGGGATTGCAGGAGATGGCCAAGTCTAGCGGAGCGGCAATTAATTTAATGTTCAGTTTGGCTAGATTCGTGATTGTGCAAAGAAGGAATGCTCTGTTTTTTAAGTGGAGGCGAATAAATCTAAAAGAGTATTTTAACTATAAGCTAAAAGATCATTATAAGGCTCTGTGGATGCTTTATTCAGAAAAGAATTTAAAGGTAGTATTTTATGATCAATTTTTAAAGTACAATAGATTAATATATGTTTTGAGAGACATATTAAACTTCAGGTTTTGATAATATGTGGTGGAGGAATGGCTGTGCAGAGTGGCGGAATGGATTTGTATGTTACAATGGAATGATCACGATGTTGTAAATGTTTTTAATGTTCAATAAATAATATATTAAAAAAGAAAGTTGGTAATACTCTCACCTCTGAATCAGAAGGTTGTGGGTTCAAGTCCCACACCAAAGACTTGAGCACAAAATCTAGGCTGACTCTCCAGTGCAGTACTGGGGGAGTGCCACACTGTCAGAGGTGCCGTCTTTCGAATGAGACGTTAAAGCCGAGGCCCCATCTGCTCTTTCAGGTGGACATAAAAGATCCCATGGCATTATTTCAAAGAAGAGCAGGGGAGTTATCCATGGTGTCCTGGCCAATATTTATCCCTCAATCAACATCACAAAAAAACAGATTATCTAGTCATTATCTCATTGCTGCTTGTGGGAGATTGCTGTGCGCAAATTGGCTGATATATTTCCTACATTACAACAGTAACTACACTTCAAAAGTACTTCAATGGCTGTAAAGCACGTTAGGATGTTCTGAGGTTGTGAAAGGTGCTATATAAATGCAAGTTTTTCTTATTTTCTGGATTTGGAATGAATCTGGGGAATCTAAACCTCAGGTCCTAGTTGTCATGAACCCACTACTACCCCTAAATGGGTATTTCAATCAGAAAGGCTGGCAGGATGAATGGAAAACAGCACACTAATGTATTCAGAACTAGCCTTCTGATGTTGGGGCCAAGGCTAGTTGCTGAGATGAACTTGGGGAAATTTTACCCCACAGCTAGAAATGCTCAACACTGTTGCGGGAATTTACTCGGGGCATCTCCCAAGCGGCCTCTGTAACTTGCAAGAAGATCAGCAGAAAACCCGGATCAGCCACGTAAACAGGTTTTCCCTCCGAACAGCCGCAGGCGATCGGGAGAATTCCTGAGGAAAATCACAGCTTTAGTGCATGAAGTGTGAAAGTGGCCCATTCCCTACCACTAACATCCTTTGCTTTGATGAAAATAAAATTCACCATCACAAAAATGTCCACATTGATTGTGAAGTCAGAACCTTTGATTATATTTTTCTGTTAATATTTTGATGATCTAGACATGACAAACATTTGTTCAATTATAAATAGGCCTCCAAGTTGTCTAATTATAAGAAAGAAATATTGATTTATTAAAACAAAATGTTGAACTGGTCACACAGCTTCATTGAACTGAACATTTCAAAGGCTATGCCTGTTTCTCAGTTATTTTTAAATCAAAGAACATGTTGAGGGCAGATAAGTTGTCTTTGTGCAATTTAATGTTGTGGTGTATGTGCCTTTAAAAGCAATTGTGGTGTATGTGCCTTTAAGAGCCCCAGGTGTGCGTAATGCCGGTAATTGCCACTTGGGCTATATAAGCCTGTGTATATTGTGTATATCCTTTAGCACCCCCCCCAGACTTGCTTAGTAAATACCGATGAACCAACTCCTGTCTTCAGTGTCTTTATCTACACACGGACACTACAGTGGCGACGAAGTGGAAACGGACTTACCTGCAATTCGGCAGCACCTCAAGGACATCGATTCCTCCAGCGTCCAGAAGACTCAAGGAAGTAATAGAAACTGTGGTTTCACCAGCTGGCCAAGCTGGTGGCAGGTACTGCGCTAATCCTTCCTGGGCGTCAGGCTGGGGCTCCAGCGGCAGGCTCTACAGCTGAGACAGGCAGCGAAATCGGAGGCAAGCAATAACGGACTGGGAGGGTGCACTCGGGAGACGGCCGGCGCGGCAAGCAGGTCAGCGTTTAGACCTCCGTCGGGAACGAGTCTCCAACAGTGAATAAACGGAAACCACAGTAAAACAGCGTTGTTATCGGTAGCGGCGGGAAAGCGCAGGAAGCGCCATATCGTTGCTACAGAGAGAAAAAAAAAGCGCGGGAAGCGCCATATCTTTTTTTGAAATGCCTAGGTCTGGCAATATTGATGCTTTTGATAACGAAACAGAACCTAACTTTGGCAATATTGATGTTTTTGATAACAAGATAGAGGATTGGACCACATATGTAGAAAGAGTAGAGCTGTTTTGCACCGCAAATGGAATAGAAGATGAAAAAAAAGCTTCAGTGCTTCTGGAGCTAATGGGCGCAGAAACATACAAGCTGTTACGCAACTTAATCACTCCAGCCGAACCGATGGACAAGAATTTTGAGGAGATTGTTGATACCCTACACTGCCAATTCGAGGCAGGACTGGCAGATTCTCTGCAAGACAAATTCATCTGCGATCCCCTAAGTGTAGAAACACATAAAAAGGTATCTTCTGGAAAAGATTTAACACTGGACAAGGCTTTCAGTGCAATAGGAGCGGCAAAGATACAGCAAAGGCCACAGGACTTCGGCACCCATGAAATGGCATGGGGTTTCGAGAGATGTTATCGCTGCGGCAGATCCAACCATGACCAGAGGGATTGCTGGTTCAAAGAAAAAGCATGCAGGCGATGCGGAAAGATGGGACACATTCCACGTGTATGCCGATCTGAAAATAAAAAATCCACTAACGGGAAAAGAATCAATAAGGAAAAGCACAGAAAGGTACAAATGATGACGGACAGTAGCTCCAAAGACCAGAAGAGCGATAGCGACTCCGGGAACAAGAGACTAAGCTCTCTCAAATTACATAATGTAATTGCCAATGAAGATTACCAGACCATTTGGGTTACCCTCATAATAGCAGGGTCCCCAGTTAAAATGGAGCTAGATACAGGATCAGCTCTAACCGTAATAAATCGACGAGATTACGAGAGGCTATTTTCGCATATACCTCTAAAAGACACATCCATTATCTTAAAAACATATACGGGGCAGAAAGTATACCCCAAAGGAAAAATAAAGGTGCCTGTGGTATACAACGGCAAAGAAATACAAAAGTTGTATTTATACATTCTACAAGATGGTGGTCCACCGTTGTTGGGACGTGAATGGATAAGGAAGATACATTTAGACTGGCACTCCATTCAGGCACTGACGGTGACCAGTAAGGAAAAAAACAATGATGACATCATACCTGAACGATTAAAAGACATCTTGGCCAACGCCAAAGAAGTGTTTCAAGAGAAACTAGGAACCTTGAAAGGCATCACCGCCTCAATAAAAGTGGAAGATGCAGCAATTCCAAAATTTTTTAAGGCAAGACCGGTGCCATACGCAATACGTCCGGCAGTCGAGGCAGAGCTGGAGAATTTGGAAAAGGCAGGCGTATTATCCAAAATAGATTGGAGCGAATGGGCAACACCCATCGTTCCAGTCATGAAAAAAGCATTGAAAAATAACTCTGAGGAACAGAGAAAAATTCACATCTGTGGGGACTTTAAGGTGACTGTAAACCCGGTCCTTCACACGGTACAGTAGCCTCTTCCGAGGATAGAAGATATTTTCACCTCACTATCCAGAGGAAAACGTTTCACAAAAATTGACTTGGCACAGGCATATCTACAGATGGAGGTTGAGGAGACCTCTAAAAAGTATCTCACAATAAACACACACAAAGGCCTGTACCAGTACAATCGACTGGTTTTTGGAGTAGCATCAGCTCCAGCTATCTGGCAAAGAGCTATGGAGCAAGTCCTGCAAGGGATTCCGGGGACTCAGTGTTACCTAGACGACATCCTTATAACAGGAGAAAACGACAACGAGCACCTTGCCAATTTGGAGCAGGTGCTCACTAGGCTGAAAGAACGGGGCCTACGAGCAAATCGCCCCAAGTGCGAATTTTTCCAAAATCAGATATCATATTGTGGCCACATAATTAATAAGGAAGGGTTGCATAAGTCACCTGAAAAAATTGAAGCAGTTATAAAAGCCCCAGCACCTGAAAATGTTTCACAATTGAGGTCATTCCTGGGATTAATAAATTACTATCATAAATTTTTACCGAACTTATCAACTATTCTACACCCTCTTAATGATCTTCTACACACAGGAGTGATTTGGAAATGGAACGAAGACTGTAAACGTGCCTTCCATAAATGTAAAGACTTAATCACATCCGAGAAAGTTTTGGCTCATTACAACCCATCACTACCAATCAGACTGGCGTGCAATGCATCCCCTTACGGCATAGGAGCGGTATTGTCCCATAGATTCCCTGATGGCTCGGAACGGCCGATAGCTTTTGCGTCACGCTCATTGAACTCAGCTGAGCGTAACTATTCCCAGATAGACAGGGAAGCACTCAGCCTGGTATGGGGAGTGAAGAAATTCAACCATTACCTACACGGACAAAAATTTACCTTGCTGACTGACCATCAACCCCTCATCTCCATATTCAACCCTAAGAAAGGTGTCCCCATTATGACGGCACAAACACTACAGAGGTGGTCCCTTTTTCTAGGGGCACACCAATACAACATTGAATACAAAGGGTCAAAACAGCATGGGAATGCTGACGGTTTATCGCGCCTGCCGTTGCCAACGATAGAAGAGGCACCTACAGTAGACCCAGTAGAGATATTCCACTCTACCATAGTGGAATGTCTACCGGTGACAAATTCTGCCATTGAAAGGGAGACCAGAAATGACCCTACTCTCTCACGGGTCTACGTTTTAACAATGAAGGGATGGCCAGCACATGGCGAACCACCGTTGCCAGCATTCTCGCAAAGAAGAGAACAGCTGTCAGTGTGCCGAGGAACCCTGATGTGTGGATCCAGAGTGGTGATTCCACCCAAACTCCAGGATAAAGTGCTAAAGGAGCTTCACGAGGGGCATCTGGGTGGAGTGAAAATGAAGAACCTAGCTAGGGCGTTTGTATGGTGGCCAGGTATCGATGGAGACATCGAAGACATGACCAAGAGCTGCCTAGGATGCCAGAAGGTCCAAAATGCTCCGCCACAGGCCCCTCTACATCCATGGGAGTGGCCCTCATCTCCCTGGCAAAGGGTGCACATCGACTTTGCTGGTCCATTTATGGACTCAATGTTCTTAATCGCAGTTGATGCACACTCCAAGTGGCCGGAGGTAATAAAGATGTCCTCCACCACCACGGAAAAAACCATCACAGTATTAAGGACCATATTTGCCAGGAATGGGCTGCCGGAACAGATATGTTCTGATAATGGACCGCAATTTGTGTCCGAAGAATTCAGAAAGTTCTTAAAGAACAATGGGGTAAAGCACTACACATCCGCCCCATACCATCCCGCCACCAATGGATTGGCTGAAAGGTTTGTCCAGACATTTAAGAAGGCCATAAAGGCCATGGGTAATGAAAACATAAAACTTCAGCACAAGGTGGATAACTTCTTATTTGCATATAGGAATGCAACACATATGGTTACAAACCAAACTCCCGCCATGATGTTCTACAATAGAAACCTAAGATGCCGGCTGGATTTGGTCAAGCCCAACATCCGAAGGGACGTGGAGAACCGGCAGTTTCAGGGCATGAATGAAAGGCCAACTAGGGCCTTCCAGATAGGCCAACCGGTTTTGGCCCGGGACTACCGTACCGAGAAATGGCAGCCTGGAACTATCTGCACACGACTAGGACCACTGATGTATACCGTGGACATCGGAGAAAGCATAATAAGGCGCCATGCTGACCAAATCATAAAGTCATCCGAAAAGGGACAACCTACACCACCACGCTATACATCTAACGATGAAGTAGAGATACCCATATCTACCTCCGATCCGGTGATACTGGAACCCGATGAACCCGACACTGGCCTTCAAGCCGAATCAGCCTTACCAGAAGAACCTACTACACCACCAGAAACTACTACACCCCCGAGGCGTTATCCGGACCGAGTTAGGAAGCCTCCTGAGAGACTAACTTATAATTAATTAATACAGCAATGTATATTATTTTGCATATAACATGTAATTAATAATTACTTAAAATATGATGTACTAGTTAGCTAGAAGGGGAGGAATTGTGGTGTATGTGCCTTTAAAAGCAATTATGGTGTATGTGCCTTTAAGAGCCCCAGGTGTGCGTAATGCCGGTAATTGCCACTTGGGCTATATAAGCCTGTGTATTGTGTATATCCTTTAGAACCACCCCCAGACTTGCTTAGTAAATACCTATGAACCAACTCCTGTCTTCAGTGTCTTTATCTACACACGGACACTACAAATGTGGTTTTATGCAAACCAACAGCCATGATTGGGTTAGGTTGTGATCTGAATACAATTTCCAGTTATTTTAAGGTAAATTTCAAAAACTCTGGGCCTAGAAATTCACAGTCTTTCTGCCGGCCATTAAGGCCCGTTTCGGGGAAAGAAATGATGGCCACCTCACTTCCACCCACCTCTGGCATGGTACTCGGCGGCCGGCATTTTTGATGAGGGCCATGACGCTGCCATTGGCAGTGCTGGCCCCAGAAATGTAAATCAGCAGAGCGTGACATCAGTCGGCTTGCAACGCCTGACTTGATGCCATAGGCTTCGACCATTTTGCTGAGTTTATCGCCGGATCCTAAGCACACTCAGAAATGTGTGCGTGAAGCAGCCCCGCAGAGACGCTGTCAGTGCTTCTTAAAGGGATACACACATCTTTCAAGTAAGTTTGGATTTAACATAGAAACATAGAAGATAGGAGCAGGAGTAGGCCATTCGGCCCTTCGAGCCTGCTCCGTCATTCAATGAGATCATGGCTGATCATCCAAATTCAGTACCCTGTCCCTGCCTTCTCCCCATATCCCTTGATCCCTTTAGCCTTAAGAAATGTATCCAACTCCTTCTTGAATATATTTAATGATCTGGCCTCCACCGCCCTCTGTGGCAGAGAATTCCACAGGTTCACCACTCTCTGAGTGAAGAAATTCCTCCTCATTTCAGTCCTAAATGGCTTACCCCTTATCCTTAAACTATGACCCCTGGTTCTGGACTCCCCGGCCATCAGAAACATCCTTCCTGCATCTAGTCTGTCTAGGCCTGACAGAATTTTATAGGTTTCAATGAGATCCCCTCTCAATCTTCTAAACTCCAGTGAGGATAAGCCCAATCGACACAATCTCTCCTCATACGTCATTCCTGCCATCCCAGGTATCAGCCTGGTGAATCTTCACTGCACTCCTTCTATGTCAAGAACGTCCTTCCTCAGGTAAGGTGACCAAAACTGCACACAATACTCAAGGTGCGGTCTCACCAAGGCCCTGTACAACTGTAGCAAGACATCCTTGTTCCTGTACTCGAACCCTCTTGCTACGAAGGCCAACATACCATTTGCCTTCTTAACCGCCTGCTGCACCTGCATGCTTACCTTCAGCGACTGGTACACAAGAACACCCAGGTCTCTTTGCACTTCCCCTTCTCCCAATCTATTGCCATTCAAATAATAATCTGCCTTCCTGTTTTTGCCACCAAAGTGGATAACCTCACATTTATTCACATTATACTGCATTTGCCATGTTTCTGCCCAATCACCCAACCTGTTCAAATCGTACTGGAGTTTCACGACATCCTCCTCACAGCATACCCTCCCACCCAGCTTTGTGTCATCTGCAAATTTGGAGATATTACATCCAATTCCCTCGTCCAGATCATTAATATATATTGTGAACAGCTGGGGTCCTAGGACCGATCCTTGCGGTACCCCACTAGTCACTGCCTGCCACTCGGAAAATGACCCGTTTCTTCCAACTCTTTGCTTTCTGTCCACCAACCAGTTCTCTATCCAAGTCAATACCTTGCCCCCAATCCCATGTGCCTTAATTTTGCACGCTAATCTCTTATGTGGGACCTTATCAAAAGCCTTCTGAAAGTCCAAATACACCACATCCACTGGTTCTCCCTTATCTATTTTACCAGTTACATCCTCAAAAAATTCCAGTAGGTTAGTCAAGCATGATTTACCTTTTGTAAATCCATGTTGACTTTGTCCGATCCTGTCACTGCTTTCCAAGTGCTCTACTATTACATCTTTTATAATGGACTCCAGCATTTTCCCCACTACCGATGTCAGGCTTTCCGGTCTATAATTCCCTGCTTTTTCTCGACCACCTTTTTTGAATAGTGGGGTAACATTAGCTACCCTCTAATCCATGGGTACTGTTCCAGAGTCTATCGAGTTCTGGAAGATGACCAGCAATGCATCTACTATTTCTAGGGCCACTTCCTTAAGTACCCTGGGATGTAGATTATCAGGCCCTGGGGATTTATCGGCCTTCAATCCCATCAATTTTCCTAACACCATTTCCCTACAAATACTGATTTCTTTCAGTTCCACTCTTTCATCAGACCCTATGTTCCCCGGCATCTCTGGGAGGTTATTTGTGTTCTCCTTTGTGAAGACAGAACCAAAATATGTATTTAGTTGGTATGCCATTCCTTTGTTCCCCATTATAAATTCCCCTGATTCTGACTGCAAGGGACCTACGCTTGACTTCACCAATCTTTTTCTCTTCACATATCTATAAAAGCTTTTACAGTCAGTTTTTATGTTCCCTGCAAGCTTGCTCTCATATTCTATTTTCCCTTTCTTAATGAATCCCTTTGTCCTCCTTTGTTGAATCCTAAACTGCTCCCAATCCTCAGGATTATTGCTTTTTCTGGCCAATTTATATGCTTTTGGACTTTATAACCTTTTGGACTTTATTTTTATATATATTATTGAAGTAGTGGCTTGGTGCAATAGATGTTAAAAGTTTTTAAAGTATGCAGGGAGTGCTGCTGAATGCTTGCAAGGCTTTGGATGGTAAAGGAAGGTCTCTGAGAAGACAGGAAATGCTTGAAATACTCAGCAGGTCAGCCAACATCCATGGAGATAGAAACAGCGTTCATGCCACAGGTTGAGATGCTACCTGACCTGCTGAGTATTTCCAGTATTTTCTGCTTTTATTTCAGATTTTCAGTATCCTCTCACAGAGGAAGATGAAGACGCAGAAGAGGAAGAAGCGGAATAAAGGATGCAATCCAGACAGCTTCTTTCTGGCCGGGATATCCGGGATGGAATCATCCACTTGTAGTATCAGTGACCACAACCCCAATTCCCCTTCCAACATTTGTCCCACTCCTTACCTTCCCTCTGTTACTGACCACACAGCATCCTCTTTGCCACAATGCTGAAATAAAAGCCACCACAAAGCAAACTTTCCAATTCAACTTTATCCATATATGCATCCATTCTGACATGAAGAAATTAATGAATCACCCTTGTGCATTCCCTTAGTGACTATCTTGTGTGTGTCTTTGTCTATCCTACTGATGTCATGCAGTATTCTGGACCGATGAACTATTTTAAGTGCAGATAGCACCCTCTGGTGGTGGTTATTCTGTTAGCAGTGTGTTTGTATGAAACAGAGGTCATTTGACCTTTGTTCCTTTCTTCCTGTGAGAGGTCATTTGACCTTCGTACCTTTCTTCCTGTGTAACCCAGGAAGTAGAATCCCAAGAAGTAGAATTCCAGGAAGAACCTGGCAGTAATGGAGGATTCCATAAGGGTTTCACAATCCAATGTAATCTGATTTCATATGTTAGGCCAAGCACAATATCTGTGAGTATCTTTGTTTGTTAGCATAATAGCAACGTTGTCAGAGTAGTATTTTGATAACACTATGTTTATAAAAGGTTAATATTTGATAGTTACAGAAGTTAGTCCAAATGTTAGTTAGTTATACAATTAGTCTATTCTACTGTTGTAAATATGTTTATATCTTATGTAATATCGAATGTATAGTACTCAGTTTATGTACAAAACATACTTTGTCTTTGTTTACAGTTTCACAAATTTGTTCAAGTAAAGGCTTCAAACAGCAAACGGCTTCACAAAGAATTATTTTGAATATCAAATCAATCAAATCAAATCAACTTTTATTGTCATTGTTAGTGCACAAGTGCAGTACAACGAAATGTAGGCTTGCGGCTCCCGAGAGTGTACATTTAGATTAAGACATTTAAACATTCAACATACATTTGGCTTGTAATACATTAACATAAACATAACCATAATAAAGTGCATTGGCAGATGTGCAGGCTTTAGAGTTTATTTGTGGAGTTCAGTAGGATGACAGCCCTGGGAAAGAAGCTGTTCCTAAATCTGGTCGTACGGGTGCGAATGCATCTGTAGCGTCTCCCAGATGGCAGGAGGGCGAACAGACTGTGGCTGGGGTGGGTAGGGTCTTAGATGATGGACCGTGACCTCCGTAAACAGTGTTTCTGGTATATGTGCTCTATGGTCGGTAGCCGGGTGCCGGTAATGCGTTGGGCATTTTTGACTACCCGCTGCAGGGCTTTCCAGTCATAGTAGCTACAGCTGCCATACCATACTGTGATACAGTTCGTCAGGATGCTCTCTATTGTGCAGCGGTAAAAGTTAGAGAGGATCAGGAGTGACAGGTTACATCCCTTCAGCCTCCTTAGGAAATATAGGCGCTGTTGGGCCTTCTTCACCAGAGAGGAGGTATTGAGGGACCAGGAGAGGTCTTCCGTGATGTGGACTCCGAGGAACTTAAAGCTGTCCACCCTTTCCACCACAGCCCCATTGATGTGGATGGGGGTGTGACTTCTGCCTTTAGACTTCCTGAAGTCCACAATGATTTCTTTGGTTTTCTTGATGTTAAGGGCCAGGTTGTTATTGGCGCACCACTTCACGAGATGCTGGACCTCTTCCCTGTAGGCTGAATCATCGTTGTTGGTGATCTGGCCTACTACCGTGGTATCATCCGCAAACTTGATGATGGTGTTGGAACCATGAACAGCCACACAGTCGTGGGTGAAGAGGGAGTAGAGGAGGGGGCTCAGCACACATCCTTGTGGGGCCCCCGTGTTCAGGGTCAGGGGGGGGGAGGTGTGGTTACCTAATTTGACAGACTGGGGTCTGTTTGTTAGGAAGTCCAGGGTCCAGTTGCAGAGGGAAGTGTTCAGGCCAAGAGTTTGGAGTTTGGTGGCCAGCTTGTTGGGGACGATAGTGTTGAATGCTGAGCTGTAGTCTATGAACAGCATTCTGATGTAGGTCTCTTTACCATCTAAGTGATTCAGTGCCGAGTGTAGAGCAGTTGTGATTGCATCCTCCGCTGATCTGTTTGCACGATAGGCAAACTGGTGTTGGTCAAGAGAGGCGGGAAAACTGGCTTTGATGTGAGCCAGGACCAGTCTCTCGAAACACTTTATTTTGATGGGTGTGAGTGCGACAGGTCGATAGTCGTTCAGGCACGTCACAGCCGTTTGTTTTGGCACAGGAATAATGGTAGTGGTCTTGAAGCATGTAGGGACTACTGCCTGGGCCAATGACAGATTGAAGATGGCGGTGAAGACATCAGCCAGCTGATCAGCACATTCCTTGAGTACCCGTCCAGGGATGCTATCCGGTCCAGCAGCCTTTCGTGTGTTCACTCCGCGTAGAACACCCCTTATATCGGAGGTCGACAGAGTGAGCACCTGGTCTTCCAGGGCTGGCAAGGCTTTGGTAGCCGGCTCCCTGTTGTCGCTGTCGAAGCGAGCGTAGAAGTTGTTAAGCTCCTCCGGAAGGGAGGCATCGCTAACCGGGGGGCTGGTGTTTTTGCCCTTGTAGTCAGTGATGGACTGGATGCCTTGCCACATGCGCCGGGGGTCCGAGTTGTTGTGGAAATGATCCTCTATCCGCAGTGTCTGTTTCCTTTTGGCAGTCCTGATACCCTTTTTTAGGTTGGTCCTAGCTGCACTGTAAGCCGCCGCGTCGCCAGATTTAAATGTTGTGTCGCGTGCTTTCAACAGCGAGCGGACCTCTCCGTTCATCCAGGGTTTCTGGTTGGGGTATGTTCTGATATTTTTATGGCTCGTGACGACCTCAACGCAGCTGTTAATGTAGAATAGCACTGTGGATGCGTATTCCTCGATGTCATTATGGGCAAACATGCCCCAATCAGTGCATTTGAAGCAATCCTGAAGCTCCGAGACTGCCCCCTCTGGCCATACTTTCACTGATCTCACTGATGTTCTCACTCTTTTGATGAGCGGTTTGCATGCCGGGGCTAGAAACAGGGAGAGGTGGTCAGACTTCCCAAGGTGGGGGCAGGGAATGGCCTTATAAGCGTCTACAATGCTCGTGTAGACTTGATCCAGTGTGTTCTCCCCTCTTGTTGGGCAGGAAGCATTCTGGTGGAATTTCGGTAGTACAGTTTTTAGGTTTATGTGATTGAAGTCCCCCGCGACGATAAAAGCTCCGTCTGGGTGCGCAGTTTTTTGTTCGCTGATGGCCCTGTAGAGGTCCTTCGGTGCTAGTTTGGCATTTGCGTGTGGTGGGATGTAGACCGCAGTGATGATAACAGCCGTGAATTCCCGAGGCAGGTAGAAGGGTCTGCACCTTACCATGAGGAATTCCAAATCAGCCGAGCAGGATCTATCGATTATGTCCGTGTTAGTGCACCAGGCATTGTTAGTGTAAATGCACAAACCGCCTCCCTTGCTCTTACCGGAGTCTGCAGTTCTGTCGGCGCGGAAGACCGTGCGTCCTTCTAGTTGGATGGTGGTGTCAGGGATGCTGTTGTTCAACCAGGTCTCTGTGAAGATCATGGCGCAGCATTCCTTTGTCCTTTTCTGTGAGGAGAGATCAAGTTTGATCTCATCCATTTTGTTTTCGAGTGACCTGACGTTGGCCAGGAAAATACTTGGGAGGGAGGGTTTGTGTGGGGCCCTCTTCAGCCTGTTTTGGATACCGGCCCTCTTATAAGTGTTTAACTTGCTGGATAACTAGATAGGAGCACGTCTAGCGTGGCCAGTACAGTGAAAAGATATCAGTGAAAAGATAACAATACGGCTAGCTATGAAGAGCGGAGCAGGAGGAACCCACTGTAGGCCTTAACCTCGTAGAGCACATCTACCTCACATCAACATGTCAGAAGATAATAACGAAAATGCTTTGCAGCGAGGAGAAGACCTTAAACAGGCAGACGAAACTGTAGAAGGTGACAATCGGTCTATAAGCTCCAGTTACATCAGATCGCAAGCTGGTTCACGGTCATCAGGTGGTTCTAGAATAAGCGTGACTATCACCAGAGCACGGGCTAAGCTAGTGGCAGCTCAAGCCAGAGCTGCGCATGCGAACAGTGAAATAGAAATAAAAGTAAGACAGGCCCGTCTCCAAGCTGAATCACAAGCCGAACAGGCCCGATCCCAAGCCGAACAGGCCCGTCTCCAAGTTGAATGCCAGGCTGAACAGGCCCGTCACCAAGTTGAACGCCAGGCTGAACAGGCCCGTCTCCAAGCCACATTAGACGCACTGCAGCAACAAAAAGAGATAGATGCTGCATTAGCTGAGACACAAGTATTCGAGGCAATTTTGGAGGGAGCTGATCCCGAGACAGCTTACAAACCTTTAATTCCTGTTTCGTGGCAGAGTCCACGACAGCGCACCATAGATTACGTGAGCGACCATGCCGACATACAGTTTACAGGAGAAAGGGATGGAGGCCCGCACATCTCTACAGACGCAAGCACTTCGTATAACATGCCACAAGTTGCCAACCAAGGTCAAAGCAGACGGCGTGCCTCAAGCCGCAGAGACTCCCCCAGCAGAACGGAAGACACGGTGCCTCCCTGCTTTCAGATGGTGACTCGCCAGGTGAGGAGGCGGCCCCTCAAGCTGGCACTGTGTCCGAGTCAGACATAGAGGAGGAGGAAGAGGAAGCCAGACCATCAGGGACACCCTCAGCTGAGGCAGCCCATGGCCATGATGGTGACACGTCTTCCCTGGAGGGGAGCAGGGGGGCAGGTTCGGAGGATAGTGAAGCTCCGGGGACCAGCGGGCTGCAGCAACGCGGGAGGGGTGGGGAAGCTTGGCGGCCTTCTCCCCGGAGGGTGAGTGCGGCCTCCAGTCCTGCTACGGTGAGCGCAAAGGAGGTGGGGATCCTAGCAGAAATGGGCGCCCAGGCTGAGCGCAGGCACACTGAGCTCATGGCTGCAGTGGCAAGGATGCCTGACTCCATAGAGTCACTGTCAAGGAGTGTGCAGGAATTCGGGGCAGCACAGGCCAGGAGTCTGCAACAATTCAGTGCAGCACAGGCCAGGAGTCTGCAGGACTTCGCGGCAGCACAGGCTAGGAGTCAGCAGGACTTCGCTGCATCACAGGCGGCTTCTAGCCAAGTGCTCAGTCGTGCCGTGCATTCACTGGCTGGTGTCATGCAGACACAGACCAGGGCCACACGGGCACTAACTGCTGCCACCCTCGCTGGATCAGCCAGGCATCGCCAGGGCACTCGCCACGCCGCAGCAGCCCAGCAGTCTGTGCTTCAGGAGATTGCTGCGCGTGCTGCAGTGCTGGCCCGTGCGAGTGCCAATGTATCAGCCGACCAGGGAGTACCTGTGACCTGTCAGGTTGGCAGCATTCCTGCAGCCAAAACTGTCACTCCTCCATTGCAGCTGCCACCAGCCGCTGGACAGACTGTTGCCGCCCAAGCAGAGTTGGAGCAGTCAGCAGCCGGCCCCTCCAGGCCCAGAGCTGGTCCAGGCCGACCCCCAAGGGCATCTGCCGTCTCACCATCTGACCCTCAGCAGCCTTCCCCCAGCCTTGCTGCAGCCACTGGGGTCCCATTGAGGAGGAGCTGCAGGGCGGGTAGGGGCCAGTCACGGATGCGAAACGCATCACCCTCGCAGGCGAAAAAGTAGAAGGTGTGGCCAAATGTTTTGTTTTACTTGTAAAGGCCGATACTGGTGTATTTGTTTTACTTGTAAAGGCCGAGACTGGTGTATTTGTTTTACTTGTAAAGGCCGAGACTGGTCTATTTGTGTTTTTGGAAAGGCCGAGACTGGTCTATTTGTGTTTTTGGAAAGGCCGAGACTGGTCTATTTGTTTTACTTGTAAAGGCCGAGACTGGTCTATTTGTGTTTTTGGAAAGGCCGAGACTGGTCTATTTGTGTTTTTGGAAAGGCCGAGACTGGTCTATTTGTGTTTTTGGAAAGGCCGAGACTGGTCTATTTGTGTTTTTGGAAAGGCCGAGACTGGTCTATTTGTTTTACTTGTAAAGGCCGAGACTGGTCTATTTGTGTTTTTGGAAAGGCCGAGTCTGGTCTATTTGTGTTTTTGGAAAGGCCGAGACTGGTATATTTGTTTTACTTGTAAAGGCTGAGACTGGTCTATTTGTGTTTTGGGGGGGGGTTCTCTCCATTAGTTTGTTATGTGGGAAGGGCACAGAGGTATCATAGTAATAAATTTTCTTAAATCGCACTGTCCATGCTTTCTTTTGGAAGTCCTGGTTGCACTGCTCGGCTGAGGGCTTGTGGAGCGGTTACATTCATCTTCTGCCATTGGCACAAGCCATTCCCTGAGAGGGGGCCTAGAACCAACGTGCAATAAGCCGCCGACGGGCGGCCCTTGCACATTCTGCCTCCCTCCTGTGCTGGTCCTCCTCCTCCTCCTCCTCCTCCTCCTCCTCTGGTGGTCCTCCAATGTCTGCTGGCAGTGGCTGAGTCCTGCGGATAGCCAGGTTGTGCAGCATGCAGCACACGACAACAAAATGGGAGACTCGCTCAGGCGAGTACTGTAGGGCTCCTCCGGAACGATCCAGACAGCGGAACTGTTGCTTCAGGACGCCGATTGTTTGCTCAATGATGTTCCTGGCTGCTTGATGGCTGTCATTGTATCCCTCTTCAGCAGGGGTGCTGGGCGCACGGAGCGGGGTCATCAGCCAGGTGCACAAAGGATAGCCTTTGTCCCCGAGAAGCCATCCTCGTGGGTGAGGCTGGGCCTCGAACATGTCTGCCACAGAAGTCTGGCGCAGGATGAAGGCATCGTGGCTGCTGCCTGGAAAGCGGGCATTGACAGCTAGGATGAGCTGCCTGTGGTCACACACCAACTGCACGTTGAGCGAATGGTAGCCCTTCCGGTTGTGGTATTCCTCGGCATTCTCCAGAGGTGCCCGCAAAGCCACATGCGTGCAGTCAATGGCGCCCTGCACCATGGGGAAGCCCGCTAATGCTGCAAAGCCCATTGCACGCTCTTGCTGCTTGTCAACGGTCATGGAGAAGGAGATGAACTGACGTCTCCTTCTGAAAAGGGTATTGGTCACCTGGCGGATGCAGCAATGTACCGCAAACTGGGAGATGTTGGAAATGTCCCCAGTAGCGGATTGGAAGGAGCCGGTGGCATAGAGGTTGAGAGACACCGTCACCTTCACTGCCACCGACAGAGACGTCCTGCTCCTCAGCTGTGGCTGCAGATCTCCGCAAAGCAGGTGGCAGATCTCAGTGACCACCGCCCTTCTGAATCGCAGCCTCCGAACATACTGCTCCTCAGACATGTTCAGATATGAGAACTGCTGGCGGTATACCCTGGGTGGGTAAGGCCTCCTTTGCCGACGCCTGTTGCCCCTTCTCCGTCTGGCCATGACTGGCACTCTCTCACGGCGTCTCTGAGCCCTTTGAATGCAATGGAGAAGCCCAACGTTTCCACCCATTGCAGCCCCCATTATATGTTTCCAATCAATGCCATGGCTCTGAAGTTAAAGACAAGTGCAAAGCTGTGGCCTGAAGCCACAAGTACCTGTGCGAGTGTTGAGCCAAACCAGAAACCTCTCTACCTTTGTCTCTCTCCAAAGATCCGTCTCTCACAAAGAAGGAGTGGTGCAAAATGGCTGCCATTTATACTGCAGGAGGAGTGCCCTTTAATTAGCACACCCCGCGCCCCGCAGCGACTGGGAACCGTTCCCCTCTACCAGTCGCTAGGGGCGCCAGGCGCACAATAGGCCGGCACCACTGAATTTCCGGTTTGGGGCGCACAAAGGGCGTTGCACCATGAAATGACGTCAGGATATGCGCGCGCAGCTGAGCGCGCGCAAAGGCTTTGCGCTGCCGCTAAATCTTAACTGAAGTTCGCGAGAGGTGCAGATCGCGCTGCGCCCGGGCGCTAGCCGCTTAGCACCCCACATCTCCTCCTCCTAAGGCGCTAGCGGCTGGCGCAAACTACTGAATTTCTAGGCCTATATGTTTCAAGTGCTGCTCTTCCACGAGCCATCTCGCCAAGAACTGCAAGGTAGATGCAAAATGCACTGAATGTGAAAGTGATCGGCACATTTCAGCACTACACCCAGGCCCAGCTCCTTGGAGGTCAGAGACGCCTCCTCCCGCTTCAGAGCACGGCGGGGAGAGAGAGGGAGCTGCTGGTCTGGAGATTACATCCAGGTGCACCGAGGTGTGTGGAGAAGGAGTGAGCGCCAGAGCATGCTCCAAGATATGCCTCGTTAATGTGTGCCCTGCAGGATGTCATCAGGAATCTGAAAAGATGTATGCCATACTAGATGAACAAAGCAATCGTTCTCTAGCAAGATCCGTATCTTCAACATCTTCAAGGTCAAAGGAAGTCCATCGCCTTACACGCTGAAGACGTGTGCTGGACTTTCAGAGACAGCCGGCAGGAGGGCCTGCGGTTACGTTGTTGAGTCAGCCGACGGGAAGATTAGTCTCCCCCTTCCTACACTCATCGAATGTAATCAAGTCCCCGACAACCGTTCTGAGATTCCCACTCCGAATGCAGCTCGTCATCACCGTCATCTGAGATGCATTGCAGACGAGATCCCACCCCTTGATCCAGATGCAAGCATACTTCTGTTGTTGGGAAGAGACATCCTGAGGGTACATAAGATAAGGGAACAGATCAATGGTCCACATGACGCCCCTTTCGCCCTAAGGCTAGACCTCGGCTGAGTCATTGTTGGAGATGTGTGCCTCAAGGGCGCTCACAAGCCATCTCAGGTGAGCACACTCAAGACTTCCATCTTGGAGAATGGTCGTCCAAGCTACCTTACCCCATGCAGTAGACAGATCCGCGTGGTGTTTGACCCCAGTGCACCATGTCAGGGAGTCTCTCTTAATGACGTACTCCTCACAGGGCCCGATCTTAACAACAGCCTCTTGGGAGTACTCATGAGATTCAGGAAAGAGCCCGTCGCCATCACTGCCGATATCCAGCACATGTTTCATTGCTTCGTGGTGAGAGAAGACCACAGAGACTTCCTCCGCTTCCTGTGGTATCGGGACAACGACCCCAATAGAGACATTGTGGACTACAGAATGCATGTCCATGTCTTTGGGAATAGCCCATCCCCTGCTGTTGCCATATACGGACTAAGGAGGGCTGCCAAGGAAGACGACGACTTTGGCAGTGATGTGAGAGGGTTCATCGAACGAGAGTTCTATGTCGACTACGCACTGAAGTCATTCCCGACCGAAGCAGAGGCCATCGGTACCCTCGGACGAGCCCAGGAACTACTTGCACTATCCAACCTCAGGCTGCACAAGATAGCCTCTAACAGACCAGCAGTGATGGAGGCATTCCCCCCTGAAGATCGTGCTAAGGACGTCAAGGACCTAGACCTCTTCACTGATGACCTGCCCCTACAGCGTAGCCTAGGGGTGTCGTGGAACATAGCAACAGACACGTTCATGTTCCAAGTCTTAGACGTCAAGAAACCCTTCACACGTAAAGGAGTGCTCTTTACAGTCAACAGCCTATACGACCCTCTCGGCTTCTTAGCCCCTGTCACCATACAAGGCAGGCTGCTCCTCAGGGAACTCTCCACACGCGCTGAAGAGTGGGATTCACCTCTCCCTGAAGAGATGGAAGAAGAGTGGGACAGATGGAGAGACTCACTCCAAGACTTACAGGAGATCCGAATACCTCGCTGCTATTCGTCTTTCTCTCCCTTAAATACCCAATTCAAAGAGCTTTGTGTCTTTGCAGACGCATCCGCTAAGGCCATTGCAAGTGTGGCTTATCTGAAGGTCACCACTCAAGAAGGACAAAGCAAAATCGACTTCGTCTTTGATAGAGGCAAGTTGGCGCCCCAGCCAGACCTCACCATACCCAGATTGGAACTGCGCATAGCAGAACGCAACCTACCTCCTCACAGCAGTCTACGGAAGCTGCATCCTATCATCGACACCGACGGACCGTCTCCAAGGTGGTTCTCCTTTTGTCGCCAGAGGACTCCAGTGACAAGTAGAGTTCGGACTATGTGGAGTCGTTAACGACCCCAGACGGGGAGTATTCTGGACCGATGGACTATTTTGTGTGCAGATAGCACCCTCTGGTGGTGGTTATGTGTTAGCAGTGTGTTTGTATGAAACAGAGGTCATTTGACCTTTGTTCCTTTCTTCCTGTGTGAGGTCATTTGACCTTTGTTCCTTTCTTCCTGTGAGAGGTCATTTGACCGTCGTACCGTTCTTCCTGTGTAACCCAGGAAGTAGAATCCCAGGAAGTAGAATTCCAGGAAGAACCTGGCAGTAATGGAGGATTCCATAAGGGTTTCACAATCCAATGTAATCTGATTTCATATGTTAGGCCAAGCGCAATATCTGTGAGTATCTTTGTTTGTTAGCATAATAGCAACATTGTCAGAGTAGTATTTTGATAACACTATGTTTATAAAAGGTTAATATTTGATAGTTACAGAAGTTAGTCCAAATGTTAGTTGTAATGTATATACCTTTAAGGGGGGAACTATCTTTTACAGCTCATGCATACTGCAGTACCGGCAGTGACCACACCTGTATATAACACTGAGTAGTAATCTGTACAGATCAGTTCCAGTGTGAGCCACGTTTAGTAAACACCTGTTGTACCGTTCTCCTGCAGTCTGTGTCTTATTATACACGGACACAACATTAGTTAGTTATACAATTAGTCTATTCTACTGTTGTAAATATGTTTATATCTTATGTAATATCGAATGTATAGTACTCAGTTTATGTACAAAACATACTTTATCTTTGTTTACAGTTTCACAAATTTGTTCAAGTAAAGGCTTCAAACAGCAAACGGCTTCACGAAGAATTATTTTGAATAAGTGTTTAACTTGCTGGATAACTAGATAGGAGCACGTCTAGCGCGGCCAGTACATGCAGTGCTACCCCAGTGGCTGCAGCATGTCTGGTGGAAGGCTGCTGACTTTCAGTGGGGGACACTGCAGATGGCTTTGCCATTTTTTTTCTTTATTTCTGCTTCTCTCCTCTCCTTCTTCGTCAACCATTGGCTGGGCAGGCTGGATTTCTTGAGTGTGTGAAATGAGGAAGGCACAAGGGTAGGGTTGTGGTGAGGGGAGTGGGGGTAAAGGAAGATGTGCATGCTTACACCATGTGCAGCTTGTAAATCAGAAGAGATTGTGGGATATGAGAAGGAGGATAATGTATGAGGATACCAGCATCTTGTATCCTTTCAGCCCCACCACTGGCCAAGGGTTCAGCCATGCCCCTCCAAGAATGGCCTACACCGTCTCCTCCAAGGGGCTGAGGTGAAGCTAGGAATGGGAGGTGTGCCTCATGTTTTGTACAGATTGTTGGTAGGTGAGAGATGTGGGGGGCTCATGCAATGATCAGTGTATGAGGCTAGTGGTGCAGTTGGTATGAGACGGCTTTTGAGGATGCATTCATAATCATAATAATCATAATCAACTTTATTGTCATTGTTAGTGCACAAGTGCAGTACAACGAAATGTAGGCTTGCGGCTCCCGAGAGTGTACATTTAGATTAAGACATTTAAACATTCAACATTCATTTGGCTTGTAATACATTAACATAAACATAACCATAATAAAGTGCATTGGCAGATGTGCAGGCTTTAGAGTTTATTTGCGGAGTTCAGTAGGATGACAGCCCTGGGAAAGAAGCTGTTCCTAAATCTGGTCGTACGGGTGCGAATGCATCTGTAGCATCTCCCAGATGGCAGGAGGGCGAACAGACTGTGGCTGGGGTGGGTAGGGTCTTTGATGATGGTCCGTGACCTCCGTAAACAGCGTTTCTGGTATATGTGCTCTATGGTCGGTAGCCGGGTGCCGGTAATGCATTGGGCAGTTTTGACTACCCGCTGCAGGGCTTTCCGGTCATAGTAGCTACAGCTGCCATACCATACTGTGATACAGTTCGTCAGGATGCTCTCTATTGTGCAGCGGTAAAAGTTAGAGAGGATCAGGGGTGACAGGTTACATCCCTTCAGCCTCCTTAGGAAATATAGGCGCTGCTGGGCCTTCTTCACCAGAGAGGAGGTATTGAGGGACCAGGAGAGGTCTTCCGTGATGTGGACTCCGAGGGACTTAAAGCTGTCCACCATTTCCACCACAGCCCCATGGATGTGGATGGGGGTGTGACTTCCGCCTTTAGACTTCCTGAAGTCCACAATGATTTCTTTGGTTTTCTTGATGTTAAGGGCCAGGTTGTTATCGGCGCACCACTTCACGAGATGCTCGACCTCCTCCCTGTAGGCTGACTCATCGTTGTTGGTGATCTGGCCTACTACCGTGGTGTCATCCGCAAACTTGATGATGGTGTTGGAACCATGAACAGCCACACAGTCGTGTGACCTTGACCTTGACCAGCGTTCTGAGGTCAAGAAGTTTCTTTGGGCACTGGAGCCAGGTCGGGGGCGACACTGCTGGCAGTGACGGCCTTGATGATCTGGTCCCACATCGTTCTTTCTGGAGGTCCTTCTGGGCCCTGTGGGTAGAGGAATCTCTTGCAGTGTTGACCCCTGCTCAAAGCTGGGGTGCTGCGTGCGAGACCCTGGGTGTCCCTTTCACTGGCTTATTGAGCCATTTGCATTAGTGCTAAAGCGCATTTACCATTTTTGTAGCTGAGGAAGGCAGTTCAGGTTCAAGAGCCATTTGGGAATTATTTTTAATGTTTATTTTTTTTCAGCAGGAAGTTGAGCTCTATGGGCTAAAAATTTGGTACCTTTGCCCCTCCTGTTAGCGCCCCCTCGGCGGGCACTAACGGAGCGCAAATGGCTTTGCGACCAGGCGCGGCGCTCACATCGACTGGTGGTGCTACGGCATTGTGCCCCGATCTCCTTCACCCGGAGATCATAACGTCATTGCCGTGCGCATCGCCCCGGTAGCACCCCAGACCCAAAATTGACTTCCCCCCCTACAGCAGCGCCGGTTGAAAACACAGACCACTGCAGGAGGTGTGCATCGGGCGGGTGGCCGCTTCGGGGGCGATGTTTAAAGGCGAGGTGGCCGAGGTAAGTAAAAAAAAACTTACCTTTTTTGTTCCAGTTTTTTTTGCGGGTTCCTGCCTATGATCGAGCAGCCCAGCAATCCACTCTCCCACAACTCCCCTGCTCTTCTTCGAAATAGTGCCAAGGGATCTTTTACGTCCCCCTGAGAAGGCAGACGGGGCCTCGGTTTGAAGGGATAATTACTAGTCCTAGCCCTTTTAGGGCTACCCCGGATCAGGCGTATTCGCCAGACGTTCGCCTTCAACTAAAGTTAGAGATAGCTGAATCCTATAAGACGCTTAATTGGGTCTAAAAGTCCAGACTATCTCTGTCTAAAGGAAAGGAATGACTTGAAGATGTTACTGTCCTACAGATAGCACTTTTAATAAGTTTAACTAGACTGTAACCTTCCGGATATTATGAGGGTCCGGAATACTCCCCCAGAATTCTGTAACTCCTCACCAAAGAGTGTACAGAGATTGAGTTCGTGAGTTTGATACAGAAGTACTCTGTGAGACAATTCTAAAAATATATAGATTTATTAAAGAACCGACATGTCGTTAACAGCTGGTGAATTCAGTCGCAACATTAACAGTTCTAAAAACACATAGCTTACAATTCTTATTCTCAGAGATCCTTATTCTCAAGTCTTAACTTCGTTACATTTTTACATTTCTACTTCTCTCTTAATCCATGATATCCACCAATATCAAATAAAAGTACCTTTTTGATCCCCGAGACTCAAAGTGTTAAAAACTTACAGAGCCTGCCTCTGAAGAGTGAGAGAATCGCTTTGCCCCTTTCAGCGACTTCTGACTTTCTATTTGAAAGTTCTATTTTTTATACCCTTTTTTCAGTGGTATATCCTTTGAATTTTCTGCTGATGTAAGCTAGTTATCTCTAGTCATTTCTCTGTTGACTTCTTTATATTCTTACTGTCAATTCAGCTGTTAGCTTGCATAATTCTGACTGCTGTGTAGGTATTCAAAACTTATCATAAAAAACGGTTATAACATATGTATCTATTTATTGCCATTTTTACGAAGGACTTCTATTCAATTATTAAATCACCTTAGCTGGTTGGAAGCAGACGTCGTGTCTCCTATGTGTTCCAAGTTCAATACAAAAACCATGTGATTTCTTGGTGCATCTATTGATATCATATCTACAAAGTCTTCTGTTTGTCTATTTTACAACATTTAAATTGAAAACACTTCAACTGAGTGCATCATTGTCCCCCTAGCTACCTCAATGGTTATGTGTTTCATTTGATATGATACTTATGAAGGCATATGGTTCTTTAATGTTCTGAGTTTCTGTTTCCCGAAGTGTTGTTTTATGACACCTTAACATTATACCATTATGCTCCTTCATGAGCCTGTTTACAAAGTGTTTGTTTAAAACAATTTAACTGGGTAGATCTCATTGTGTTCTTTCCAAAGCTTAGACTTTCTGGAAGCTCCAACCTGCTGGTTCAATAGGGCCATTGTTTCATTGTCAACAATCCATTCCCATTTCAAAAGCTTGTATGGAGTTTACAGCTTTGTGTGAACAACTCATCTTATCTCAAAAGCATGTATTCTGTTTACAGCCTCTGTCATTGAGGCTTTTAGATTTTTAAACCCAGTATATCATCTATATATATAAAAGGATCGATCTGTCTGTCTGTCTGTCTGTCTGTCCGTCCGTCCGTCCGTCCTTCGGTGTGTCTGTCCGGCTATATACTCTAAAGTTATAGAGCGCACCTACACGTGCGTTACATCAAAAGAAAGCTTACGATTCTGGAACGGTCATAAGCATATTTACATTTCGGCGAGACAAAAATTGCGCCCGCGGTATCCAAAAAGCGTTCAAAATTCCGCTCATTATCCGCTCATTAGCATAGAGGGACATTAAGGTCGACCAATCGTACAGTCGATCGACCCGACGGTCGACCAATGGCTGCGTGGCGGGGGCGGGTTCGTCGTGCGTGTGGGCGGGCCCTCCTAGAGTCGAGCGACAGGACAATTGACCAATCCTACGCTTCGGTGACATGACGGTCGACCAATCGATGCGTGTGTGGGCGGGCCTTATCGTTCTGAACCGAGGTGAGCGGCCGCCATCTTGATTCCAAACTGTTCATTTCTTTTTCCCGCTTTCTGCGTGTTTCTTTTCAAATATACATTTCCAGCAAAAAAAAGTTGCTTTTAAAACACAAATTGTTTTTGAAAAAAGTTAATTAATTTGTACATCTTTTCTCTAACCTCTATAATTTTCCTACCCTTCACCGTTTTTGTAGGCCTCGAAGCCTGGGCCTCTCCTCTGCACCCATGCCCAAGCTAGGCACCTCCCAGCCCCAGTCAACAAGCGGCCCCCGATCGCTGCCATCTTTGTGAAGGCTGGAGGGGCGGGTCTCAGCCGAGCGTCGCTACTGCCGCCATCTTAGTAAAGGCTGGTGCGGCGGTGGCAGCACGGAGCTCCGCGGAGCAGGTGCGCGGCAGCGTCTCACTCTCCCCCCCAGTCTCTCTCTCACTCTCTTCCCCGTGCCTCCTGAATGCGCGGGGGAAGAGGCCCGGGGCACCATGGCTGCTTTCGGAGACTTCAACTCCGTGACAGGTGAGGAGGATGTTTGTTGTTCACGTTGGGCGGTGGGCGGGCGGGTTCCCCGGGTGCTGATCCCTGGCGGTGTGGGTGTGGGGCTGGAGCCCGGCTCTTACCTTGCCCCGGAGAGCGGGCGGACGGCGGGGCCTGGAGTAGCAGAGGGGAACAGTCAACAGACAGACGTCAGAGAGACAGAGAAATAGGGAGGGAGGAGAGGGAGAGGACAGGGAGAGGGGGAGGGAGAGGGATAGAGAGGAGAGGGGCAGGGAGGGAGAGAGGAGAGGGGCAAGGAGGGACAGGGGAGAGAGTGAGAGGGTGGGGGGGAGGGGAGAGGGGGAGGGAGGGGGAGGAGAGGGTGAGGAGAGGGGGAGGGAGGGAGAGGACAAGGGGGGAGAAGGGAGGGAGAGAGAGTAAAGCAGGGAGAGACAGGGGGAGGGAGAGAGAGAGGGTGAGGGAGGGAGAGGCTGAGGAGAGGGGGAGGGAGGGAGAGGACAGGGGGGAGAGGGCGAGGGAGAGAGAGTAAAGCAGGGAGAGACGGGGAGGGAGAGAGAGGGTGAGGGAGGGAAAGAGTGAGGGGTGGGACAGGGAGGGAGAGCTTACCTTCTTCCTTCCTTCGCAGGAGTCCATCGGGCCACCTTCCCCCCCGTCTCTCTCTCTCTTCCCCCCATCGCTGTCTCTCTTCCCCCCATCGCTCTCTCTCTTCCCCCCCAGTCGCTCTCTCTCCTCCCCCCAGTCACTCTCTCTCTTCCCCCCCAGTCGCTCTCTCACTTACACCCCAGTCGCTCTCTCTCTTCTCCCCCAGTCGCGCTCTCTCTTCCCCTCAGTCGCTCTCTCTCTTCCCCCCCAGTCGCTCTCTCTCTTCCTCCCCAGTCGCTCCCTCTCTTCCCCCCAGCCGCACTCTCTCTTCCCCCCCAGTCGCTCTCTCTCCTCCCCCCAGTCGCTCTCTCTCTTCCCCCCCAGTCGCACACTCTCTTCCCCCCCAGTCGCTCTCTCTCTTCCCCCCCAGTCGCTCTCTCTTTTCCTCCCAGTCGCTCTCTCTCTTTCCCCCCAGTCGTTCTCTCTCTTCCCCCCCAGTCGCTCTCTCTCTTCCCCCCCAGTCGCTCTCTCTCTTCCCCCATTCGCTCTCTCTCTTCCCCCCGTCGCTGTCTCTCTTCCCCCCGTCGCTCTCTCTCTTCCCCCCAGTCGCTCTCTCTCTTCCCCCCCAGTCGCTCTCTCTCTTCCCCCCCCAGTCGCTCTCTCTCTTCCCCCCCAGTCGCTCTCTCTCTTCCCCCCGTCGCTCTCTCTCTTCCCCCCAGTCGCTCTCTCTCTTCCCCCCAGTCGCTCTCTCTCTTCCCCCCCAGTCGCTCTCTCTCTTCCCCCCCAGTCGCTCTCTCTCCTCCCCCAGTCGCTCTCTCTCTTCCCCCCAGTCGCTCTCTCTCTTCCCCCCAGTCGCTCTCTCTCTTCCCCCCAGTCGCTCTCTCTCTTCCCCCCAGTCGCGCTCTCTCTTCCCCCAGTCGCTCTCTCTCTTCCCCCCAGTCGCTCTCTCTCTTCCCCCCAGTCGCTGTCTCTCTTCCCCCCAGTCACTCTCTCTCTTCCCCCCAGTCGCTCTCTCTCTTCCCCCCCAGTCGCTCTCTCTCTTCCCCCCAGTCGCTCTCTCTCTTCCCGCCCAGTCACTCTCTCTCTTCCCCCCAGTCGCTCTCTCTCTTCCACCCCAGTCGCTCTCTCTCTTCCCCCCCAGTCGCTCTCTCTCTTCCCCCCAGTCGCTCTCTCTCTTCCCCCCAGTCGCTCTCTCTCTTCCCCCCCAGTCGCTCTCTCTCTTCCCCCCAGTCGCACTCTCTCTTCCCCCCCAGTCACTCTCTCTCCTCCCCCCAGTCGCTCTCTCTCTTCCCACCCAGTCGCTCTCACTCTTCCCCCCAGTCGCTCTCTCTCTTCCCCCCCAGTCGCGCTCTCTCTTCCCCCCCAGTCGCTCTCTCTCATCCCCCCCAGTCGCTCTCTCTCTTCACCCCAGTCGTTGTCTCTCTTCCCCCCAGTCGCTCTCTCTCTTCCCCCCAGTCGCTCTCTCTCTTCCCCCCAGTCGCTCTCTCTCTTCCCCCCAGTCGCTCTCTCTCTTCCCCCCCAGTCGCTCTCTCTCTTCCCCCCAGTCGCTCTCTCTCTTCCCCCCCAGTCGCTCTCTCTCTTCCCCCCCAGTCGCTCTCTCTCTTCCCCCAGTTGCTCTCTCTCTTCCCCCCCAGTCGCTCTCTCTCTTCCCCCCAGTCGCACTCTCTCTTCCCCCCAGTCGCTCTCTCTCCTCCCCCCAGTCGCTCTCTCTCTTCCCCCACAGTCGCTCTCTCTCTTCCCCCCAGTCGCTCTCTCTCTTCCCCCCAGTCGCTCTCTCTCTTCCCCCCAAGTCGCGCTCTCTCTTCCCCCCCAGTCGCTCTCTCTCTTCCCCCCCAGTCGCTCTCTCTCTTCCCCCCCAGTCGCTCTCTCTCTTCCCCCATTCGCTCTCTCTCTTCCCCCCCGTCGCTGTCTCTCTTTCCCCCGTCGCTCTCTCTCTTCCCTCCCAGTCGCTCTCTCTCTTCCCCCCCAGTCACTCTCTCTCTTCCCCCCCCAGTCGCTCTCTCTCTTCCCCCCCAGTCGCTCTCTCTCTTCCCCCCGTCGCTCTCTCTCTTCCCCCCCAGTCGCTCTCTCTCTTCCCCCCCAGTCGCTCTCTCTCTTCCCCCCCAGTCGCTCTCTCTCTTCCCCCACAGTCGCTCTCTCTCCTCCCCCCAGTCGCTCTCTCTCTTCCCCCCAGTCGCTCTCTCTCTTCCCCCCAGTCGCTCTCTCTCTTCCCCCCCAGTCGCTCTCTCTCTTCCCCCCCAGTCGCGCTCTCTCTACCCCCCAGTCGCTCTCTCTCTTCCCCCCCAGTCGCTCTCTCTCTTCCCCCTAGTCGCTGTCTCTCTTCCCCCCAGTCGCTCTCTCTCTTCCCCCCAGTCGCTCTCTCTCTTCCCCCCCAGTCGCTCTCTCTCTTCCCCCCAGACGCTCTCTCTCTTCCCGCCCAGTCACTCTCTCTCTTCCCCCCAGTCGCTCTCTCTCTTCCCCCCCAGTCGCTCTCTCTCTTCCCCCCCAGTCGCTCTCTCTCCTCCCCCCAGTCGCTCTCTCTCTTCCCCCCAGTCGCTCTCTCTCTTCCCCCCAGTCGCTCTCTCTCATCCCCCCCAGTCGCGCTCTCTCTTCCCCCCAGTCGCTCTCTCTCTTCCCCCCCAGTCGCTCTCTCTCTTCCCCCCAGTCGCTGTCTCTCTTCCCCCCAGTCACTCTCTCTCTTCCCCCCAGTCGCTCTCTCTCTTCCCCCCAGTCGCTCTCTCTCTTCCCCCCAGTCGCTCTCTCTCTTCCGCCCAGTCACTCTCTCTCTTCCCCCCCAGTCGCTCTCTCTCTTCCACCCCAGTCGCTCTCTCTCTTCCCCCCAGTCGCTCTCTCTCTTCCCCCCAGTCGCTCTCTCTCTTCCCCCCAGTCGCTCTCTCTCTTCCCCCCAGTCGCTCTCTCTCTTCCCCCAGTCGCACTCTCTCTTCCCCCCAGTCGCTCTCTCTCCTCCCCCCAGTCGCTCTCTCTCTTCCCCCCAGTCGCTCTCTCTCTTCCCCCCAGTCACTCTCTCTCTTCCCCCCCAGTCGCGCTCTCTCTTCCCCCCCAGTCGCTCTCTCTCATCCCCCCCAGTCGCTCTCTCTCTTCACCCCAGTCGCTGTCTCTCTTCCCCCAGTCGCTCTCTCTCCCCCCTCTCTCTCACCCCAGTCGCTCTCTCTCTCTCCCCCCAGTCGCTCTCTCTCTTCCCCCCCAGTCGCTCTCTCTCTTCCCCCCCAGTCGCTCTCTCTCTTCCCCCCAGTCGCTCTCTCTCTTCCCCCCCAGTCGCTCTCTCTCTTCCCCCCCAGTCGCTCTCTCTCTTCCCCCCAGTTGCTCTCTCTCTTCCCCCCAGTCGCTCTCTCTCTTCCCCCCAGTCGCACTCTCTCTTCCCCCCAGTCGCTCTCTCTCCTCCCCCCCAGTCGCTCTCTCTCTTCCCCCCCAGTCGCTCTCTCTCTTCCCCCCCAGTCGCTCTCTCTCTTCCCCCCAGTCGCTCTCTCTCTTCCCCCCAAGTCGCGCTCTCTCTTCCCCCCCAGTCGCTCTCTCTCTTCCCCCCCAGTCGCTCTCTCTCTTCCCCCCCAGTCGCTCTCTCTCTTCCCCCCATTCGCTCTCTCTCTTCCCCCCCGTCGCTGTCTCTCTTTCCCCCGTCGCTCTCTCTCTTCCCTCCCAGTCGCTCTCTCTCTTCCCCCCCAGTCACTCTCTCTCTTCCCCCCCCCAGTCGCTCTCTCTCTTCCCCCCCAGTCGCTCTCTCTCTTCCCCCCGTCGCTCTCTCTCTTCCTCCCCCAGTCGCTCTCTCTCTTCCCCCCAGTCGCTCTCTCTCTTCCCCCCCAGTCGCTCTCTCTCTTCCCCCACAGTCGCTCTCTCTCCTCCCCCCCAGTCGCTCTCTCTCTTC